>NC_065905.1:10000000-10622510 GCF_905147045.1 Nymphalis io | reverse complement strand
ACGCTCATGTTTTTAGGCTTACATGTATTTGTGCGTATGTTCGCGTTCTTGGACGTGTGCGTCCGCGTCTGTCCGTACGGGTACCTGTGCATGTGGGTTGGGTGTGCGTGCGCGGTTGTGTGTGTGTGTCGTGCGTGTGTTTTAAGATATTACTTATAAAATTTCAAGTGCAGCATTACTGGTTCATACAAGTTGAAATATATAAAAAATATTTAATGAATTTTTTAATTTTATCGATTTGTAAAGAAATCAAAAATGCTTTATCAATAATACATTTATAAATAGTTTGACCTTAGTTATTATAATACGCTTAGTGTAATGTAGCCATTGTAAAGTCGCCGGCCCTGTATCTAGCTAGATGTATTTCTTTTAATTGAATAAACAATTGTTTTTATGAAGTATTTATGGCTTTTAAATAAATAAATGATTTAGTGTAATCTTAACGATATACTTATAATTTATTAACTATTTATTAGGTTTTTAACTTTCAATCAGTTTAAGACTAACATCATACATAATATCTAAATCGATATAATTTCATATAAAGCCAATTTGAAAGTATGCAATATGTAAAAAAATACCTTTTACTTATTGTATATTTTCAAATTTATTATTTGATGAAATAAAGGTGTACTTCTTTATATATGTAGACTATGTATTTAAAAGACTATTGCATATTAATTTAAATTTTCCGTATCAGCAGCGCAAAAGACCCTCCAAATATTCAACATTGAAATGAAATCCAAGATGAAGGCACACACTATGACCGAAGACGTTGTGTTCTGGAAATGGATATCGCCGAACACCCTCGCCTTGGTCACGAAGATGTCGGTCTACCACTGGTCCATGGAAGGCGACTCCACTCCCGTAAAGATGTTCGACAGACACTCATCGCTTGCGGAGTGCCAAATCATTAACTACAGGACAGATCCGAAACAGCAATGGCTATTGCTTGTTGGTAAGTTTTGTGAAGTGTTTTATGCGCTACACACTATCGACCTTACTTAAAAACATTGTTTAGCAGGCGATTAGAGAAACAATGATGCGTCTTCTTTCGAATGTCAAATCAATAATGAAAGAAAGAGCGAAATATATGTTTAACTAAACAGCTACAAATAGACGGGTCGGTTGGCGTGGTTGGTAGGTACTTGCCTTTCACGCCGATGGTTGTGGGTTCGATTCCCACCCAGGACAGACATTTGTGTGCATGAACATTTCTCTTTGTCCTGAGTCTGGGTGTATGTATATAAGTATGTATTTACAAAAGAAAAGTATATGTATTATATCAGTTGTCTGGTTTCCACAGTACAAGCTCTCCTTAGTTTGGGATCAGATGGCCGTGTGTAAACAATGTCCCAGAAAAAAAAGAAAAAAAAACCGTATATTCTAATTATTACTCAATTCTGTTTTTTTTTTCTAAATCTACACCGCTCAAGTCGAGTGCGAGTCGGTTTTGCGTGGGAAAAGTTCCGTACATTTTTCGTGGTAATTTACAGGCTTAGAATTTTCCTTCAAGTTTAAATTATGAATAAGGTTTATTTTGTACTGTAAACAACATTTTAAGACTCAGAGTTAAGGGATAGAAAAAAGTAATGCTCGATTTTCGTATATTTTTTATAATATATTTTAAACTAAACAAAAACATATTTTAAACTAAACAAAAATCCAAGATAGCCTAGTTAGAACGCGTGAATCTTAACCGTTGATCGTGGGTTCAAACCCAGGCAAGCGACACTGAATTTTCATGTGCTTAATCTGAGATTAATTCATCTCGTGCTTGACGGTGAAGGAAAACATCATGGGGAAACCTGCATGTGTCTAATTTCATCGAAATTATGTCATATGTGTATTCTAACAACCCGCATCGGAGCAGCGTGGTGGAATAAGCTTTAAACCTTCTCCTCAAAAAGGGAGAAGAGGCCTTAGCCCAGCAGTGGGACATTAACAGGCTGTTACTGTACTGTAAACTAAACATTTTAAAATATATAACAAGGGCAACCTCGTATGTAGATAACTGAAATCTTGATTATTTTTTAAGTCTAACATCTGTCGTCTATCTTTTTCCAGGCATATCAGCCCAACAGAACCGCGTCGTGGGCGCAATGCAACTGTACTCGGTGGAGCGCAAGTGCTCGCAGCCCATAGAGGGCCACGCTGCTTCCTTCGCGACATTCAAGGCGGAGGGGAACGCTGAGCCGTCGACTCTCTTCTGTTTCGCTGTAAGAACACCCCAGGGAGGAAAACTGCATATTATTGGTAACGTAATTTTTTTAATTGCATCATATAATTTGTTGTTGTAGTTTTTTTTTTTTATATGCGCCGGGATGGCAAATGACTCTACTCCACCTGATTGTAAGTGGTAGTAGAGTCCAAACGCGATTAATAGTTTATTATGATATTATAATATTTTTTTTGTTATTATATTTGTAGAGGTGGGTCAAACCCCAGCTGGCAACCAACCGTTCCCTAAAAAAGCGGTCGATGTTTTCTTCCCCGCCGAGGCCCAGAGCGACTTCCCCGTGGCCATGCAGGTGTCGCCGAAGTATGACGTCATCTACCTGATCACAAAGTACGGCTACATACACATGTACGACATCGAGACCGGCACCTGTATCTACATGAACCGTATCTCGTCCGATACCATATTCGTGACGGCCCCTCACGAGTCCACTGGCGGAATCATAGGTGAGTAATAACGTTTTTTTTTTTTTTAACAATTAATAGGCCAGCGTTTAACCTAACCGTTGACTTGCCTGATGTTAAGCATCGACACGGTCTAGGATGTAGCACGCTTGCCTATAAGAAACCTGTTTACTTTGGATTTGAAGACACCAACATTGTACCTATCAGGAAATACAGGCTCAGGCAAAGCATTCCACAGTTTCGCAGTGCGAATGATGAATATAGATTCAAAGCGCTTCGTACGTAGGTGGGGTTTTTATATTAAAATGTTACTGCCCCGTCCCCGTTGTGTCGTAGAGTGATGTTATACAGCTACCTATACCTTTCTCAATATATGAGCCATTTAAAATTATATATGTTATATAATATGTTGGTATTTAATAATACAGTGTTATCTTATTTCGTAAAGGTGTCAATCGTAAAGGCCAAGTCCTCTCAGTGACAGTAGAAGAAGACTCCATAGTACCGTACATAAACACGGTGCTGCAGAACCCTGAGCTAGCGCTCCGTCTCGCTGTAAGGAACAACCTTGCCGGAGCAGAGGAGCTTTTTGTGAGGAAGTTTAACATGCTATTTACTAATGGACAGTATGGAGAGGCAGCGAAAGTGAGTATTTGAATTATAGTGTGTAATTACTAATTACAATAATAATTTGTTTCTTTGTTCAATAACTGATTACAAAATGTTATTGTAGAATATGTCAATTTTCATAATTTTAAAATAAATTAAAAATAAAATAAATTCAGTATGCAAAAACATAGATTATATTAAAACTTTTTATAATGTTTTTAGGTAGCAGCCATGGCGCCGCGTGGTATCCTTAGAACTCCGCAAACCATACAGCGGTTCCAGCAGGTGCCCACACAGCCGGGACAGACTTCCCCACTACTACAGTACTTCGGGATATTGCTAGATCAGGCGCAGCTTAACAAGTTCGAATCCCTTGAATTGTGTCGCCCTGTTTTGCTGCAAGGTGAGTTGTTTTAATTAAATAGTTTTTAGTATATTCTTTTATTCTACAGTCAAAAACGCGTCTATCTTAACCAAAGATTCCTGGTTAAAGTCCGGATGACTACCACTTTTTCAAGTATACCATTTGTGATTATTTATAATTCATGTAATCGTGTCGTGAAGAAAAACTGATTAATGAAACCTATGTCAGATTGACAAATGTCTGTATCCATCAATCGGCATCGGATCAAAGTGGTGGAATAAACTGAAAACCTTCTCAAGGGTAGAAGATGTCTAAGCCCAGCAGTACATAATCTTGTATGAGATAAATTAATAATTTTGGTACTCTTTATTAATAACTTGTTTATGTTTTCAGGTCGTAAGCAGTTGCTAGAGAAATGGTTAAAAGAAGAGAAGTTAGAGTGTTCAGAAGAGCTTGGAGATCTTGTCAAGCAAGTTGATCCCACTCTTGCATTATCGGTGTACCTGAGGGCCAATGTTGCAAGCAAAGTTATTCAGTGTTTTGCTGAGACTGGCCAGTTCCAGAAAATTGTACTTTATGCTAAAAAGGTATGAAACCTGTGATGTGAGGATGAATCCTCGTTGTTTTTATAATTTCGATTTTTTTTCATCTTTGGACATTTAAAAAATGTATGTGTTGCTATCACGTAGCCAATAATTTTAAATAATATTTTCTTATTTAAAAAAATACTTATTAATTTTAGGTTGGTTACACACCGGATTATATTTACCTCCTCCGCTCTGTGATGCGAACTAATCCTGAACAAGGTGCTGGGTTTGCTGGCATGCTCGTTGCCGAAGATCCTCCATTAGCCGACATTCAGCAGATTGTTGATGTTTTCATGGAGCAGAATATGGTGCAACAATGCACCGCCTTCCTACTCGACGCCTTGAAGAATAATAGGCCTGAGGAGGGACCTTTGCAAACCAGGTGAAAATGAGAATCAAATGTAGTAAAATAGAACTAAAAGTTACAATAACAATAAATATTATGTAAAACCTTTTTTCTCCCATAATTTTATTAATTACATTCCAAAATCAATAATACTATATTAATTATGACACTATCAAAGAAGTGCACTCGCTGCTACAAGTCCCTACCTGTGCCCGTAGGCTGCTGGAGATGAACCTGATGTCGGCGCCGCAGGTGGCGGACGCCATCCTCGGCAACGGCATGTTCACGCACTACGACCGCGCGCACGTGGCGCAGCTCTGCGAGAAGGCGGGCCTGCTGCAGCGCGCGCTCGAGCACTACACCGACCTCTACGACATCAAGCGCGCCGTGGTATGTGCCGCTATCTGACACTTGGACATGTGCACCGACCTGGGTGACCAAAAGACTTGGAGTACAAGCACTTAAGAGAAGTGGATCAACAAGAGCTAGTGTACAACAAATATATCCCTATGAATAATCTTTGTTATCAGAAATGTCAACTATGTTGATATAATATAATATGGATATAATAATATAGCATAACAATATATTTTTTATAATGTGTAATAATAAATTGTTTGTTGTTGTCTTTGTTCAGGTTCACACCCATCTGTTATCAGCTGACTGGTTGGTCAGCTACTTTGGGACGTTATCTGTTGAAGACTCGCTTGAATGCCTCAAGGCTATGCTTCAAGCGAATATTCGTCAAAACTTACAAATCTGCGTGCAAATCGCGACGAAGTATCACGAGCAGTTAACGACAAAGGCATTGATTGAATTATTTGAGAGTTTCAAAACTTATGAAGGACTCTTCTACTTCCTTGGATCCATTGTCAACTTCAGCCAGGATTCAGAAGTTCACTTTAAATATATTCAGGTAATTTGTTTGTTTAAATGTATATAAACATACATAGATTTTATTTAAAGAGTGTATTGGTACATAAAATTATTATTTATATACTTTTTTTGCTGAAGGTAATAATTGGCTTATATTTTTTCACAAATATATATTATATTTGCACAGCTGTGGCCCTGTACTAAGTACTAAAAATATATGATTTTCTATATTTATGTATTAATATAATTTTATAATACAAATGTTTTGTAATTGTTATTCAGGCCGCTTGTAAAACGGGACAAATCAAAGAAGTGGAGCGTATTTGCCGTGAATCGAACTGCTACAACGCTGAGAGGGTAAAGAATTTCCTGAAAGAAGCAAAATTGCCCGATCAACTTCCACTTATCATCGTTTGCGACCGTTTCGATTTCGTGCACGACCTAGTACTGTATCTCTACAGAAACAGCCTGCAGAAATACATTGAGATATATGTGCAAAAGGTTAGTGAGAAATTACATATTTGATTTTTAATTATAAATATATAATATATTTAATATTATAATCTTGATTAGGTATTATGTATAAGTGAATTTCTTTCTGGTTTTTCTTAAGAAAATTGTAAAAAGAAGAATCAAAAGTGCTTTTTAGTGCTCCTTGAATTTATATATAATTTGTATATGAGACTAATAAAATGCAACAGTTTCAATAATATATATACTGATCATGTATTATGCTTTTTGTAGGTCAACCCATCCCGCTTACCTGTGGTTGTCGGCGGTCTTTTAGACGTGGATTGTGCGGAGGATATAATCAAAAACTTGATTCTTGTCGTACGTGGACAATTCTCCACCGACGAACTCGTTGCTGAAGTCGAAAAGAGAAACAGGTAATATTTATAATTTTAACTTTTCATACAAATACTGTAAAGCTATTTTTATATATAATATTGTAAATAGTATGCACACGAAAAATGTTGTAGTATTATTATAATTTTATTGATATTTTTTTAATTTTATTTAAAGATGAATTTTATTTTTTAATTGTAGATTGAAGTTGCTCCTGCCCTGGTTAGAGACTCGTGTTCACGAAGGTTGCAACGAGCCCGCTACACACAACGCCCTCGCAAAGATCTACATCGATTCTAACAATAACCCTGAGAGGTTCCTCAAGGAAAATCAATGGTATGGAACAGTTCTTTATACTCTTAATGTATTCCGTAAAGTAATGTATTAAATTTAAAACATTTTGTTTCGTCAGCCGTAAGTACAGCCTCGTATAATTAGCACGTAACGATACCTCGGACTGGTTGCCCAGGTACGACTCGCGCGTGGTGGGGCGCTACTGCGAGAAGCGCGACCCGCACCTGGCGTGCGTGGCGTACGAGCGCGGCCAGTGCGACCGCGAGCTCATCGCCGTGTGCAACGACAACTCGCTGTTCAAGACGCAGGCGCGCTACCTCGTGCGGCGCCGCGACCAGGACCTGTGGCTCGAGGTGCTCGCCGAGTCCAACCCCTTCAAGAGGCAGCTCATCGACCAGGTACAATGATCTAGCTACACATTTTTTCGATAAAAACCTATTGAAATTTTCTGTCAAGAAATTCTTAGTACCAATCCAGAAGTTGGCAGTGCTCATATCTCTGCCTCTCAAATCGCGTCCGACCATTACTTTTCAAATAATTAATATCAGATAGATTCCTCTAAGTACTTTATTATTTACATCGTATATTCAAGGTGGTGCAAACGGCACTTTCTGAAACGCAAGATCCAGAGGATATATCCGTGACTGTGAAGGCATTCATGACAGCTGACTTGCCCAATGAACTAATCGAGTTGCTTGAGAAGATTGTACTGGATAATTCCGTTTTCTCAGATCACAGAAACCTCCAGAACTTGCTGATATTGACAGGTTTGTTGTTTATATATATAATATATTATGAGATGAACTAAACAGGTTGAAGATATAATAAAATTCGTCCTAAACAAATTACATCACTCATGCTTAATGTAGAACATACAAACTTAACAGTTTATTTCTTAATGAAGCTATAATATATACAGTACAGTAACAGCCTGTGAATGTCCCACTGCTGGGCTAAGGCCTCCTCTCCCTTTTTGAGGGGAAGGTATGAGCTTATTCCACCACGCTGCTCCAATGCGGGTTGGTGGAATACACATGTCGCAGAATTTCAATTAAATCAGACACATGCTGGTTTCCTCACGATGTTTTCCTTCATCGACAAGCACGAGATGAATTATAAACACAAATTAAGCACATGAAAATTCAGTGGTGCTTGCCCGGGTTTGAACCCACGATCATCGGTTAAGATTCACGCGTCTCACTAGGCCATCTCGGCTTTTTTCTATATATTTTTTCTATATATATATATGTTCAGTAGTAGAATGCTCGCCTGCCTATAATATATAGAAAGTATAATATATATTCATGTGAACTGGCGTTTTATTGTATTATTAATAACAAATACACACATAACTGACTTGAATATGGACAATCGATAAAAACTGTCTCATCTACGATGAAAACTACTGTATAATTTTATCGTCAAAATTAAGCAAAGTACGAATGATAATGAAAGTATACGACAATTAAGTATATGTAATGTATTTTAGACATATGTGTATAAATCATAGACCTCTAATTGAATATATTCCTTTGAATTGAATAATTAATATTTCAGCTATCAAGGCGGACCGCACTCGTGTAATGGAATACATCAACCGCTTGGACAACTATGACGCTCCCGATATCGCGAACATCGCTATCAATAACGAACTGTATGAGGAGGCTTTTGCAATCTTTAAGAAATTCGACGTCAACACTTCAGCCATACAAGTGCGTATTAAAAAAAAAGAAAAGTTTGACTTTATGATATACTAAAAATTAACCAATATTGTAAAAAAAAATCTGCATCGGTCTATAAATAATATAAATAATATGCTATTTTCAGGTGTTGATAGATCAAGTGAAAGACTTGAAACGCGCTTATGAATTCGCCGAACGTTGCAACGAGCCCGGAGTCTGGTCTCAGCTCGCTAAGGCGCAACTACAACAGGGGTTAGTGAAGGAAGCCATCGACTCGTATATCAAGGCTGATGACCCCTCAGCCTACATGGACGTGGTAGCAACCGCCACTAAGCAGCAATCGTGGGAGGATCTCGTGCGCTATTTGCAGGTTAGAACAACTACAATAATTTAAACAGTAACTCGGATTTTAACAGCATGTAATGTTCTGTGAAGCTGTACATCAATGTATAGTGTGTGTGTATACAGCAATCGCACGTTAATTGCTTTGCTGGACTAGCGGCCTTATGTCCTAATATAAAACCACGGGTCGATCCTTATATAGTTATTTTATCTGAGTCTGGAAATTTACAGTGTTACAATCCGGTAATTCGGAAAATCTAAGTTATAAAGCAATTTACAGATGGCACGCAAGAAAGCCCGCGAGTCGTACATCGAATCCGAACTAATCTACGCGTACGCTCGCACCGGACGTCTGGCTGATCTCGAGGAATTCATTTCGGGGCCGAACCACGCTGACATTCAAAAGATCGGCGATCGTTGCTTCGATGATAAAATGTACAATGCGGCTAAGTTGCTTTACAATAACGTCAGCAACTTTGCTCGTTTAGCTATTACATTGGTGCATCTTAAGGAATTCCAAGGTAATTGTTGGCCCCTGTACTTTATTGTGAATACTAAACTACAGATGTTGCGTTTAAGGAAACCCTTAAAAGTAATATGTTTTCATTATATAAAATTGTATTCTGTTGTTGTCGTGTTTATATTTGAAGTCGTTAATTCAATTATCCGTGTCGTAGGTGCGGTGGACAGCGCTCGCAAAGCGAACTCGACGCGCACGTGGAAGGAGGTGTGCTTCGCGTGCGTGGACGCGGGCGAGTACCGACTGGCGCAGATGTGCGGCCTGCACATCGTCGTACACGCAGACGAGCTCGAGGACCTCATCAACTACTACCAGGTGACATACATGACTCATCTAGCGCATTACATAGAAGTTTTAACTGCAGTGATGTGACGTTACGAAAAAAAATTTACATCAAGTAAATAAAATAAAAAGAATATAAATAAAATTCATTTCTGTATATTATATTTAACTTACTCTAAATATTCCATTTCATTCTTACAGGATCGAGGCCACTTCGATGAACTGATCAGCTTGCTGGAAGCAGCGTTAGGTTTGGAAAGAGCCCACATGGGAATGTTCACGGAACTCGCCATCCTCTATTCAAAGTTCAAGCCTGGCAAGATGCGCGAACATTTGGAGCTGTTCTGGTCACGAGTCAACATTCCGAAGGTATAAAATAAAACACAAGTTAAGATAGCTTTATATATTACGAAGTTAAAAATGAATAATGTTTGTTAATATTTTACATAATATATTTTCTAGGTTCTACGTGCAGCAGAGCAAGCGCACCTGTGGTCCGAACTTGTGTTCCTATACGACAAGTACGAGGAATACGATAACGCGGCGCTTACTATGATGCAGCACCCTACTGAGGCTTGGCGTGAGGGCCACTTCAAAGACATCATTACTAAGGTATTTTTATTACGACTTTAGAGTAAATATTTACTTATGTTTACCTATTATTTGTCTATTTGTTAATATTCTTAAAACATCCACAGGTTGCCAACATGGAGCTCTACTACAAAGCGATTCAGTTCTATCTCGACTATAAGCCCCTTTTGCTGAACGACCTTCTGCTCGTGCTGGCGCCGCGCATGGACCACACGCGTGCCGTGGCGTTCTTCACTAAGGCCGGACACTTGCAGCTCGTTAAAGCCTACCTGAGATCTGTCCAAAGTCTCAACAACAAGGCCGTCAACGAAGCTCTCAACTCCTTGCTCATTGATGAAGAAGATTATCAAGTATGTATACGAATTGTTAAAACACCGTTGGTAAAGTTTTAGCCAGACCAGAGTACCAGTTACCACCCATTCACTAGTGCCAAATAGAAAAACTTTATATATTGCTGTCATCCAGATCTTACAGTGCCCATGTCTACAGTGCAATGTTTGCTTGAGTGTGGCCCTAACACAAATAAAAAAAAAGACTTGAAAACAAACCAACAATAGAAATGTCGTTTCGAAGTTTTGGATACTGGCATACAGCATTGCTTAAAGTAATTGTGGAAAATATAAATTGAAATACTTTTCCAGGGTCTGCGAACATCGATAGATGCTTTCGACAATTTCGACACCATTGCGCTGGCGCAACAACTAGAGAAACACGAACTGACCGAATTTAGACGAATTGCTGCTTACTTATACAAAGGTAATAGGAATAATATATTTTACCATATCTTAATAATAATATATATTATTAAGATATGATAATGTCTCGTATTATTAAAACCACAAACCATTATAATTATTTTATAATAAACTTTTCAAGTTGCAACTCTGTTAACAGGCAATAACCGGTGGAAGCAGAGTGTGGAATTGTGCAAGAAGGATGCTTTATACGCGGACGCTATGGAGTACGCGTCTGAATCTCGCCAGCCGGAAGTGGCGGAGGAACTGCTTGACTGGTTCTTGGAAAGAAATAACTTTGAGTGCTTCTCGGCTTGCCTTTATCAGGTAAAACCAACATTTTATTGTAGTAGTGATGTTTTTAAATATTATTTACAATTCTTTCCATTAATAATAAGAACACAACATATAATGCTATACAAAAAATTACGGACGCAAGAGCCTGGAGAAAGAAATTAAATTGATGCAAGTGGTATTTTTAATTATATATATTTTACCTTTATTCTAGTGCTATGACCTCCTGAAACCTGATGTTGTTATCGAACTTGCGTGGAGGCACAATATCATGGACTTTGCCATGCCATACCTTATTCAGGTAATATTTAAATATAATAATGAAATATTTATATTTGCCTTTTTTGTAAACTTTACATTTAAACTTTTTCAATAAATAAACCATGTTTTAGACGGTACGCGAGCTAACGACAAAAGTAGAAAAGTTAGAAGAAGCAGACGCCAAACGTAGTACAGAGAGCGCTGAGCAAGAAGCCAAGCCTGCCATGATCATGGAACCTCAACTTATGCTTACGGCTGGTAAGAAATATTCTGCAATATTTTTGTATTTCTAAGAAATAAATATTTTAAGAAACAAATTAAGCAGCTTTAGTAAGATGACTTCATCACTATTGCGAAATGTAGTTTATTTAAGAATTACACAATGAATTTCGAACTAATTTGTTTTGCACTGACTACTTGTACAGATTTTTCCATTCATACCTGAGCCATCTGGATAATGTAATTAGTAATGTGTCCTATATTTGCTTGCCATTTGCCATTGCCAGGTCCGTCTATGCCATACCCGGGCGTGCCCGCGCAGGCGTCGCCGTACGCGTACGCGGCGCAGGCCCCGTCGCCCGCGCCCTACCACGGCTACGGCATGTAGGGCACCGCCGCCCCCTCCTGGGGAGCGTACGCGCGCCTCTGAGCGCCCGCACGAGCCGACACCGGGGACCGCGACACGCTGACGCCGAACTCTGTACCTTCGACAATCTTATGGCAATGTGGAATGATTTAATCCATTTTAGAAAAAGAGAATATACTTAATATGTTATTATACTCTGAAATTCTGCGAAGCTATTTTCGTTTCAAAAGACTTGCTCTATCCCGATTGGCTGGTGAAATGTTTAACCGGAACAGCTGTTATAATACTAGCTTTTATAAGCTTCAAATGGAAAAAAACGCGTAGTAAAATATATATTTACATTTTTTTGTAGATATCCAGTATTAAATGGTGTGTGGTCGTCGGTATGTCGTTGATAATTTATTTGATTTTACGAAACAACATTCTCTAAGCATTTTCGATTGTAACTCATTTTAAATATAAAATGAGATGGAACTTATGAAATAATTTAGATTTTCTACAAAACGGGTTTACTTTCGTAAGCGGCATGGCCTAATTGAGTTTTTTTATCCTTTATAAGTATTCAAGTTATCGGAAATGCCCAGAGACCTGTAGTCCAGACGTTTAGACCGATATTTAGAACTATGAAATGAATCGGTCCGTACAAAAATCGTATTCAAATTTATATACTTCTCAAACAAATAATGTATTATTCACCATAAAGAGTTACTTGAAAATATTTACTCTTGTTCATTGGGATTCGATCACTTATTATTAAATCTTAGTACCTTTTAATATGACTGCAACAAACATGACGGATGCATTACGTGATTGAATCTCTCTATAGCAAATTTATTTAATTCTCTTCAATAGTATAGCTCATACTGACATACTACAGTAATATCAAAGGCATCGTACACATATTGAACGACCCCCAGCTGTTACTTAAAAAAGCAAACTTTGATTACGATAAATGTCTAATAATTAATTGATGTAAGGAGTGTATATGAATTAAGAATACAGAATATGTAGGGAAAATTTGTGTTTTGCAACTGTTTTTCAAGCAGCTATAACCAAATTATAGATTCGTCTGAGCTTAGATGTGCCACTAGGTGCATAGGTGAATAATAACAAATGTTTATGTACATAGTGGTTATTTACACGACGTCGTCAGAAACGTAGCTATTTAGCTATTTAAATTATTAAAAAAAAAGAAACAGAAAAATATTCGAAATTATTAAAGGAAAAGTTGGTTTCATATAGCTGTTATTCGATAGTTTGTTTAAATCGTGATTTAATATTGTTAAACATATATTCAATAGAAATGGCTTAATGAATTTCGGTAATAAAGTTATTAGGAGAGTAAATATTCGACTTAATATTAAGCTGTATTCAAATGTTTGTCACGCAAAAGCTAAATCCATATTATTTAATGTACAAAAATTGAAATGTTCGTCTCTTAATGATTATTGTTATGTGTATATAATGCTTTCAAAATAAATAATGTTAACAATCGGGCAGTCACAGTAAATAAAAAAACATGATGTATAACTTGAAAAATATTACGGTAATAAGTGAACAATAGGTATGATTAGGTTTAGTTTAGAGAGATGTAGCGGTTACGATGTTATTTTTATTTTATTATTTCGGATTAATATTATGTTTGCGAGCGTGTGCGAGTTTGTATCTGTCACGCGTGCTGCTTGCGTTGCGTCATATATCACACCTTTGTATGCCTTCACTAGATAATACTTAAGGTTATTAATTATAGTTATAAACCAGCGGTCGTCTTGAGCCATTGTTATTTTATGTCTATCATTAATATTTAATCGAGATTAAATATATAATATTATTTTTTAATGTTATCTTCGAATGTTAACAGCATGTTAAATAACTCCCGATAATGTTATATTGTAACGCTATAATCGCGAGTGTCGTAGAAACATTGATTATAAATTTTATCATCAGAATCATTCCCTGTCATTAAATTAATAAAAGTAATGTTTATTTTTCTTAATAGAGAAAATATTAACAATATAAGACAGATATAAATGGTTTAATTAATACATTATTAGTATTGTATTTATTCGTGTATGATACGATTTCCCTGAATTGGATTATAGTAAGATTATATAATATGAATAAATTAACTAGTTTTTTATTGTAAGTTAAGGCTTACATTAATTTCTTATATAAAATCCCAAAAACCAAAACAAAACATCCATATATGTCATCACTCTAGATAAATAAAAATTATGCAAAGAATGTTTTCTGGGTTAACCCAATGTATTAAAGAATTGATTAATTATAATTAAAAACAAAATATATTTTTTAAATGATTTATTTCGCGCTTGACTCTTGAGTGGCAAAAGTTTAAAGAATTTTTAGTATAAAAATGAAGAGGCACAAGTTAAGATTTTGTAAAAATATAAAAGTAACATCTTCCCGGATGAGGCCTGGAAGCAAAATACTAACTGTAATTTTTTTTGGCTTTTCCTATTAACACCTCATGTCATGGTAAAGGTTATAATACTTAAAGAGAGATTTGAAAGTCAGAAAATATTTAGTCGTGCTATTTACTTACGAATTTTTGTACACAAATCAAACAAACTGAAAATATTACACAATTAGTCATATGTTTTATTTATTACAAAGTAATCCAAAAATTTTTTATATTATAAGGTGAATAATATACAAAATGGTCATTCCATTTAATATATTATTCACCTTAAAGCTTATTTGCTCTGTAAACAAATAAAAACCGTTGTTGTTGTATCGTGTTTTTTCCCATGTATGTATCACTGCATTGTAATTTTAAATTAAGCTCAACTTTTACATTTACAAGGGTGTAAAAGATACGTATTAAGTTTTAAAAAAAACATTGCTTAATTATACTGTTAACACTTACAGCACATTCACTTGTCATTTTGTCTATACTGTCAATAAGACTGTAAACGTCTGAAACTTGAAGTAAATATAATATGCCATACAAGCGTAAAAAGTATCATGTGGGTGATACTCATCTGAAAAAACGCTGGAGAGTAAGGAACAGGAAAAAGGACCTTGATGAAATTGATGTAGATCTACAGGAAGGTTTGTATAATTTTGAAATCGCCACATGGCTATCTTTTGTAGGTTATTACAAAATCGTTTTTTACTTGTTGTATAGATAATGCTGAGAAGTTACTCAATCAAGAAGTAGATCTTGATCGTCCGGGCGCCGCTCAACATTATTGTCTTCATTGCGCGCGTTACTTCATAGATAATCATGCTCTATTGGAACATTTCAAAACAAAAGTTCATAAAAGAAGATTAAAAGCATTAGAACTCGAACCATATAGCATAGAAGATTCTGAACGAGCTGCTGGTCACGGTAATTTTAAACTACCGAGCAAGAGAAAAATTGTCACCCAAAATTCAAAAAACACAGATATTACCGAAGAGGCTTTAGAAGAAAGCCCAAATAAAAAGAAAAAAAGTGAAGAAAATGTTACATAGATTATATACAAAAATTCTTAACAATAAAGTATGTGACTTTAAAATAACATCAAAGAGATGTTCTGCATTGTTTATTAATGGTCCAAAGGCAACTGATAGTTTCGTTTATGTTACACCTTATATAGATTTTAATGACCGTTTGAAAGAAAAAGATATAATCCAAGCTGATATAGAAAAACGTAAAATGCAATTTGATTTATTAAAACTTGAGAACCTTTGGTCTGTGTACGAAGAGTTGAAAACAAGAAAAATGGGATATGATAGCAGAAAGCAAGAAGTATCTAAAGAATTGGAAGAATTGCTGAAATGTAAACAGGAGGGAGACCATGTTGATAAATTAAAAATACAAGTGCATTTGTTAAAAGAAAATATAAGGAAATTAAAAGAACCACTATGGTCGGCAGAGGAGGCAGCTATGATAGAAGCATTAAAACTGCCTAATATATTGCATAATTTAACACCTGACATAGATAACAAAATTATATTTGAACATGGCTTGAAACCTGTCAATGACAAAGATCATCTTAAAATTGGTAAAGATAGAAATTTAATACATTTTACAAAAAATGAAAACTATTATCTCAAAGGTGATGCAGCATTATTTGAATTGGGAGCTAAATTTTACTTCAGCAAAGTTTTGAAAGAAAACAATTACACCCAGTTCTCCAATCCAGACTTTTCTAAGAGCTTAATAATAGAAGGCTGCGGTGAAGATCACACAAATTCTGATTCTACTTTCATATTGCACCACAATGAGGACAATAAAGTCAATATTGATAGCCGCCTGCACTTGACCGGAGGTGGTTCTCTATATTCCTTCTTTGCATATCATGCAAAAAATGTCCTGTATGCTAAAGTGTTGCCATTAACATATTTTAGTATGGGTAGACAATACATACCTTCACCGACCGATGAGGACAACTTATATCATGTAAGCCAGAGTTCTGTCATTCAATTATTCAATGCTACAAGGAATGAAACAGAACTTAATGAAATGCTTAATAATGTTATTGATTTAATAAAAAAATTATATACTCCACTTAACTACCACTACAGGTTAAGTTTTGTTGCTGCAACAAAATTGAATGCATGGGAGTCATTACGTTTAGTAATAGAAATGTATTCTAGCTCTCAGAAAAAATATATGGAAGTCGGTAATATTTCTCTGAGTGGTGACTTTATTAGCAAAAGACTTATGTTCACATATACTGAAGAAAAACAAAGCAAGTTCCCCCATATCTTATCTGGCTCAATATTAAATGTACCGAAATTATTAGCTTGTGTTTTAGAGCAAGATGATGAATTTGTTCTTCCCAAACAGTTCGGTATTGAAAATTAGTGTACCATTAATACAGCAGAATATTATTCTTAAATAAAAGGTCCTTGTTAATTATAAATGTTTAATCATTTCATGATTTATAAATTAATCAACAGTTTTTATAATTCCATTATTTTAACAATATTTATAAGCATTAAATATTAAATTGAAACTCATTTCTCTCCCATTGAGGATTTTCTATATTAATGGGAGATTTCAAACTTAGTTCAATTAATTCAACTTGTCCTGATTTAGTCACAAGAACAATAGTATGGGCTCTGAAAAAAGTTAATTATAGCTCATTAGTAAGTTCAAATAATTTTAATGAGTTATCTTCTTAATTTTATTACAAATTAATAAAAAATTAAATTAGTCTATGTATTTTTACCTTGTTCCATATTTGGCTTTTGGGATATTAACAAAAATTGAACTTAGTTCTTTAAAAATATTTGGTTGTCTTTCTTCTAACTGAGGATCGGGTAAATTTCTAAAAAAAAGTTGTATTATAATAATTTGAGAAAGTTGATGAGCAGAATATAATAATATTTTAAAATATTTGTTTTTAACAACTAACCTATCTTGATTTTTTAATAAACCAATTAATTCAGCCAATAACTCAGTTTTATTGTTAATCTTATTTAATTTAGTGCATATTTTTTTTAATAGTTTTATGCCATTTTGCACCTTCTTTAAAGGTTTATCAGGGAGACTATTGCCAAATCCTAAATATGTGTCCGACCAGTGAACAATTTCATCTGTTGCATTGGTATATGTTTTTACCTCTGGTAATGAATCTCTGAAACAAATAAAAATGTGGTTTAGTTTATATTTTAGCTTAAATACTTCATTGATAAAATCTTAAATTAGTGATATAAATAACATCCATAAACAATTAGATTATAATTCATCACGTAATGAATTATAATATAAAGCATGTGCTTTACGGTGAAAGAAAACATAGTGAGGAAACCTGCATGTGTCTAATTTCACTGAAATTGTGCCACATGTGTATTCCACCAAACCGGATTGGAGTAGTGTGGTGGAATAAGCTCCAAAATCTTCTCCTCAAAAAGGGAGTGGCAGTAAGACATTCAGAGGCTGTTATGATAAGATACGAAATTAATTATATATCATTTATTTATTAATGTTCTCCAATAAAGGATACAATGTACTTGTACATTATAATGTGGAATAATCTTTTAAAATATTAAATATACCCACCCTAATTCAATAGATACAAAATTAAATTCATTACAATTGCTGGTATAATTTTTAATTGATTCAATATACTCTGATATTTTTAAATCAGTTTTTACATAATTAGCTACTACAGTGCCTCTACCTGAAAAACATTTTTTTTAAATAGATATAATATGTATATAATATAATTGAACAAAGCATGAGAACTGTATACCTACTTTTTGCATTTTCTTTTTTTACTCCTGGCAAATTTAAAAGCAAACCAATTTTTTTATATTTGGAGCTAACAGCCAGCCATGTTCCTTTCTCACAACCAGTTTCTAAATCTCTGCCTACAGAAAAGGTAACCATTATAATTATTTTATTGTGATAATGGTAATAAATTTACCATTAGACCTGTATTGTAGTGTAAATAAATAAAGACGAATCAATTTTAAATTTTGAAATGGCATTACCAAGTTATGAAAATGAATGATGAGTTAAGGTTTTATTTAAAATATATATGCTTTTTAAATAGTAATATTTAAAAAATGATTAAAATCTTAAATACGAATTAGTGTCATTTCAAGCCTGTAACATTTTTATAAGGTGTTATTAAAAAATCCAATACATATTATGTAATTCAATCGGCCATGATCATTTAAAACTAAATAGTGATAATTTCTTTGCATAGTTAAAGTAATTTTGATAAAAATTTATATGACTATAGTGTATACCTCCATACACGCACTGGTCTTCACTCCAGGGAGCCATACATTGAGCAGGTCGTTCATAAAACTCATCTCTATTGGATATAAGGATAAGACTAAAATCACTTTCGATTTCATTGGCGCCATTATAAACAAACAAAATACACATCTCTGAAATTCAAATATTGAGTCTTATTATTTTGACACAACACTGACTTCAATAGATAATGTAATAATTTTAAACTAGAAAATACAATATTATAAATATAAGGTTACCGATATCTTATCGTTTGGTGTTATCTTAACAAAATCAAATAACAAGTAACTATTTGAATTTGAAATATACTACAGAAGTACAAAGTACAGCTTTTTCTATATTACTTGAACCTGTTTTACATTTTTGTTACTTACATGTTTTAAATGTTTTGTTCATAAATGCTACGTTTTTAAAACAAGTGCGTACATACAAACATAATCGTATATATGCACGCACTTGTTTTAAAAACAGTATAAAATAGTTCCTTGGATAGTAGATTTTATTTATATAACTACAAAATTTTAATTCGTATATTCTCTTTTTTTAAGTAATAAAGAAATCAGCAAAATTTGTTTTTGATATTTCATCATCATGGTCAGGCTGTACTATTGAGTACTGACTGATTCATTAGTCATGACTAGGCCTCAAGCAAAATCTTACATTTTTAAACATATGTACTTTAATCTCTTTATTCTTAAGCTACAGCCATATTATTGGGGTTCGGCGAATTTTTGTGTGTAAATGGCAAAGTAATGTAATACAATATATTAAAAATATACGAAGGCAACACTTTGTCATCTGATAATTGTCAATTTATTGTGAAATGTCAAAGTCCCTTGTATGTTGTATTGAACAGATTTACGAAATGCTATTTATTGTTACTGAAAAGTTCAATCAAAGTTGTAAAAGTTTGTGACTCCTAAAAATAAACTAGAAATAAAATAAAATGGAGTCTAACATGTCATTCTTCAGTCTACCAGTAGGTTTAAGCACATACTCTTTATTTTTAGCTAATCGATATATGGGTTAAACTTATATTTTACAATTTTGTACTTTACAGTTCGTTGATTCAGAAACATCGGATTTAGTGTTTAATAAGAAAGTCACAGAATGCGATTATGACTTTCAAAACGAACTTCCTTCGCAAAGTGCTCTTTTGGCTGCGGACGACGTTCTTGCACAATTTTTATCTTCTGATGGTCCTTTAGAGGAGCCTGATTTAAATGGTCCTACGACTTTACACTGTGAAATATGTCAGAAGAGATTTGATAATGCAAAAAAGTACTATGGACATTTAAGAGTACATTCCAAGGATAATCTATGGATTTGTGGTATGGTGTTTTTGTTATTAATATGCAAACCATTTCAACCCTCTATCATCATCATCATTAATAATAAATAATAATATTACAAGCCAACAATCAATTCCTTTCTGTTAAATTTTATAGAAAAGTGCCCGAATCAGAAGTTTGCGACAAAGCAGCATCTTATGAAGCACAGCCTAACACATAAGCCTCTTGCACGGGTCTGGAAGTGCCCGCAATGTTCTATGTCTTTTGAAGCTCTCTGGCGTTTGCAACAACATCTATTTGCTAAACATTTGGACTATAGGTATAGTATTGGGTTTGTTTTTTAATAGTAAATTGTTATTATTTATAAATTTTTTTAATAACCAAGTTAATAAATTAACAGACCACACAAGTGTGACCAGTGTGAGAAATCATTTCAAAAACCCTCTGATTTAAAGAAGCATAAAGATTTACATAATGGTAAGAATTGTTCTTTAATAACATTTTGCTGTACTATTCTTTCTATTCCAGAAATGACTTCTAATATTAATAGTCTAAGAGATCTTTTAATATATACCTGCGATTGCTATTTATTTATTTAAGAAATGTATACCTATGTGATATTGATTATTATATAATATTGCAGATGTTAAACTACACGCTTGTCCGTGCTGTGAAAAGAAATTCAATCACAAATCAAATTTAAATCGACATATGTTATTGCACAGTAAGGACAAACCATTCAGCTGTTTGGGTTGTCACAACAGGTTTACTCAGGTTGGAATTTTTTTTTTGTTTTTTAAATTAACTTTAGAAGAAGATATAATTTGTTCTACTCTATTCCAAGAAATTTTGAATTGGAATTTTACATATTTAATATTAAGTTAATGCCTGTGGCATATGGCTGTGGACTGTCCTGTTTTAGAATCTCAGGTCGAGGCAATAAAAGTTCTCGAGTTTTCTTTCAAGAAATTCTTAATAGCAGCCTCTCTTATGAAAATAAAAATTTTTACTTTCCCTAAGTAAATTTTACTTTCCTAAGCCTAGGAGAAAATGTATATCCATTGTTGTTTTCTCGGACATGTTGGATTTTCGTCCCATTAACGAATTTGTGTGAGGGAATAGGTAGTGCATTTGTGTTTGCTCACTTGCATGTGTACTATAATATATTCAGCAAAGATGGCTAGTTATAATATCCATTCAGACAAATTTTATTCTGAGTTTAATAAGATTTATTTATTCTATTTTTTAATTGGTTCATGTTTCAGATAGCCTCATTAAAGCGTCATCAAAAAAACTGTGCCCTCTACAGTAACGAAAATGTTGATAATGAAAATATAAGGAAGAATTATTGTAGAATATGTGGAGCGACATTTCAATACAAAAATGCTTTACTGGATCATTGTATGAGGTAATATGATAAATGTAATATAATCTAACATTTAAGCTTCGAAGCAATAAGTTTCTGATGGTCTGTCGGCCGCGTCAGCGTCGGTCGTCCCGCCACTTGTGTTGCTTTTGTTTGCGTTAGTTAAAAGCGTTTCTACTGATTCGCAACAATCTTTTGTAAAGTAATACATCGCTAGCGACCCGTTCCGCCGCCTTTGCGACACTTATATGCACGTATATAGCATGGCGCCGCGCTCCGGTTGTATTCCCGCGGATGACGCCGTGTGACGTCATTACGTACATTACAATTTTTCACGCCCCGCGGTCTGACAAAACCGTTATTGTTACTATTTTATTGTATATACATATCGGCAGGTGTTCGGTGTTCCGCCCGCTGATTGAGAAAATTGAGTTAGATGTTTTTTTTTTATAGAATAGGAAGGCGGGTGAGCACATGGGCCACCTGATGGTAAGTGGTCAACAACGCCCATAGACATTGGCATTATAAGAAATGTTAACCATCGCTTACATAGCCAATGCGCCACCAACCTTGGGAACTAAGATGTTATGTCCCTTGTGCCTGTAATTACACTGGCTCACTCACCCTTCAAACCGAAACACAACAATAACAAGTACTGCTGTTTTGCGGTAGAATATCTGATGAGTGGGTGGTACCTACCCAGACGAGCTTGCACAAAGCTCTACCACCAGTATAATAGAATATTATAAAATTATAACTTAATTATATATAGTAACACTAATCATAATATTATTATAGACAACACACTAATCCAAGACACGACACGGAACGAGATGACAAAACGAGCCAAGCTATTGTAGATACGAACAGAACAGAGGACAACATCGTCGACGATATATTGTCAGCTGAAGATGACTACATGACCATGGCGACGCATGACATGACCGCGCATAGTTACCACCAGCAGAGCCTTTCAGATGTAAACGCGTACGATAATCTTATGCAAATAGAATTCCTCAAGGAAATGAATCAATTGCACATATTGGACGATGAACTTTTGTACAACGATCTGGACTTCGACAGTTTCCATAATCATGCGTTCAACGTCAATGACATAGATTATGTAAATGATAGAAACGGTGAAATATTCGATTTCACCGACGGAGGCAAGAGCGAGGATCAAGATATAATGAACGCGCTATATCACGTGAAAGCGGAACACTTACCGGACGAGCTGCTGAACGTAAACGATATTAATACAAAACCGATCGAAGTTAATCAAAATCCTGCGGTTTCTGTCGACGAATGTGCGACTATATTCGAAAGCGATGTGGACTTAGAAGCGAGTACCAATTTAGCTGCGAACTTAAATCAATTGATCGGTGAAAACAGTGTGCAGTATATATCGACTGAGGACGACGATATGTTCATAATTAGTTTAAATAGCGATATCGATGCGGGACAGCTGACTGATATGTTAAATATAGGCGTGGGCTCCGTGAATACCAAAAACGAGGAGCCGGCTCAGGCTGAAACGACACCGCCCGCTAGTGACACGACTCACGACAACACGCATCCCATTATTATCAAAATCGAGGAACCCGCCGAGTTGACGAACAAGCCGAGTGATAACGAAAATAACAAAGTGAAAACGAAGACCAGGAAGCAGGTCATCTACGTCTGCTCGACGTGCGATAAAATATTCAAAAAGAAAGACAACTACAAATCGCATATAGGTAATCGATTATATACTATTTTTTCAAAGACGAACGAAGCTCATATTCGCAACACTACTCAACTGAACTAATGAGCAGGTCAGTCGAGTACTTAATAATCACTTAGCTTCACTTCCAAAGTACTATTTCGACCTGCGTATTCGATCTCGAGCGCCGGTGTGACGTCACTCGAAGGTCTCAGCTCCGACCCGTCCCCCCAGCGACGCACGAGGCGTCCCTGCGGCGCCACGCGTGCGCGCAGTGCGGGCTGCGCTTCGGGTACCGCTCGACGCTCAACAAGCACCGGCGCCGCGCGCACGAGCCGCGCCCGCGCGCCGCGCACGCGTGCGCGCGCTGCCCGCGGAGCTTCGGCGCCGCCTGGATGGTGAGCGCAGGTTCTGGGCGCGGGGGGGCTGCGGTAAAGCCGCTCCCGGCAGTGGGTCCCGCCCACTCGTTATATTCTACCGCAAAACAGCAGTACTTGGCATTGTTGTGTTCCGGTTTGAAGGGTGAGTGAGCCAGTGTAATTACGGGCACACCGGACAAGACATCTTAGTTCCCGAGGTCGGTGGCGCATTGATGTAAACGATGGTTAACATTTCTTACAATGCCCGTGTCTACGGGTGTTGGTGACCGCTTCCCATCAGGTGGCCCATATGTTCGTCCGCCTTCCTATCTATAAAAAAAAGATAGTGTGAATTTGGTGAATTTCTCGTTTACTTCGTTGTATATTCGATTAATTATCGTTGGTCGTTTTGAATAGTTATGAGACGTCAAAATATGTTCGAGGTGACTTGGTTAAGCCGCTCTTCCTACCGCACATTTTTTTTATGAAAATCTCGTTCGTGATCGTGATATGTGTTTATCACAACGAGTTCATACTGGGCGGCAGGAAATTGTTGCGTTACTTTAGCTTTTTAAAGTTATCACGTCATATAGACATTTGCACTGTTAGGGCCATCCCTTACTTTGCCAAATCGTCAGCAACCTCACGCGCCTGTAGTTACACAAAAAAACTAAGTATCGCTGTAATGGCGGTAGACTATGTGATGAGTGAGTTGTACCTAAAACAAAATTGCAATACAGTTAAACATTGATAGCGTAATTTTGGGAAGAGATTCGAAGGCCATTAAGATAAATAAATTTATTTTATTTTACTTGGTTGTACGACATTCTGCAAGTCCATCTGGGTAGGTAATACTCACCCATCAGACATTCTACCGCCAAGCATCTATATTTTGCACAAAGGTTGCCATCGACAGTGGTATTTATAATCGCGGCGTTTCTATTCACCTCTCGCTCGCACACTGTCGCTATCTACACTCCTTATCTTATACTGGCTCCGTTCCTAAACGTCTATTCTTAAAATGAATCTTCTATAATGACGATGAAAACAGTTTTTATGTAAACCTTTAATACAATCTATACGTCGTTATGTTTATTTATTTATTGTTGTGTCAACATCTTAGCGCTCGGTACACAGTAGGGGTACTACTACCTGACAGCTCGAACGTAAGATTAGTTTCTGAACGTGCGTTAATGTGTGCGTGAGAATGGTACGTGAGCTCACGTGCTTACACATGAGTGAGTATCTGCATATATAAACAAAATAATGAGTATTATTATTTAAATTTAATATAATGTTGTGTTGCAAGTCGAGATGGCCCAGTGGTAAGAACGCGTGAATCTTAACCGATGAACGTGGGTTCAAACCCGGGCAAAAGCACCTCTGAATTTTCATGTGCTTAATTTCTGTTTATAATTCATCTCGTGCTTTTTATCAAACATCGTGAGGAAACCTGCTTGTGTCTAATTTCATCGAAATTCTGCCACATGTGTATTGCACCAACCCGCATTGGAGCAGCGTGGTGGAATAAGCTCCAAACCTTCTCCTAAAAACAGGGAGAGGAGGTCTTAGCCCAGCAGTGGGACATTTACAGGTTTACTGGACAGGGACATTTACTGTTACTTACTTACTTACTGTGTTGCAACAGGATCCAGCTTAATTTTAACGTAACGTTCCGTTTTACAGCTCAAAAACCACATCGAACGTGATCACGAACGTTTGACGCCGTACGTGTGCGACGCGAAAGGCTGCGACAGGAAATTCTACAAGAAATGTGATCTTGTCGTCCATAAAAGGTGGCCATTTGAACCACATAAGTAACCACATTTTAAAGTTATAATGAGAAAACAGACGTGCAAATTGGACCAACAGACTGTAGGTCACCGCCGCCCGTTGATAATAGCTAATTACAATAGCTATTTGAAATATTAACCGCTATTTACACGATTAATTTATTTATTATAATATCAACACTAACAAGAAGTAGTTAAACATGACGTCATACAAACCAAGTGTCTCCTAAATTATAGGTGTTGCAAAATATATCAACATTTCGAGTTAACAAAAAAAAAAAAATTTTAAAAATCAAAATATTTATAACAAATACAATAAACATAGAAAAGACATTAACAGTTAAATTATTATAAAATTATCACTTGATTGGTATAAAATGAATAAAATATAAATATCTGAGAACATTTTAAAGGTTTTGAATATTAATTATTTGATTAAAAGCAAACAAAAGTAAGAGGTACATTTATACATAAAGAAAAAGGTGAAGGTATGCCGCTAAACATGGTATCTCATCTATATTGTTTTTGCGTCATTTAACTTTTTCAAGTGAAGGTTCAAAACAAAATTATAACTACAAAGATAAAATAACATTTTATAACATGTACAGCCTTTCAAATCGTAGAATTAACTTGGATCATTTGTTCTTGTACAAAATAGTCAGAAATAAAATTGACTGCCCTTAAATTTTCAGGGGAATAAATTTCGATGTGCCTAGAAAAGTATGTCCACGTTATCCAATAAGTGTATTTTACATTAGACCATCTAAAACTAAACGAGGACAGAATGCACCTCTTGTAAGATTAGGTAAAACGTATAATAAATAGGGAGAGGCCTATGTTCAGCAGTGGACAACGATTGGCTGTTGATTGATTGATTATAATAAATACTCAATGTCACTTGACATATTTGAGGACTCCATTAATAAATGCAAAAAAATAATTCTGGAGTTATTATTAGAATTCTAATTACAAAAAAACATATGTTGCAAGCATGATAGTTTAAGGAATTAATGAAAAACTTTAAAATGTCGCACATTTTATGTAAGTTGAATGTGTTTGTTTTATTATTACATGTAAAAGTGTGGCGACTGCTGATGGTCCTTAATAAAATAAAATATCCCTCGTGCCTGTAATTGGCACACTAAAATTTTACATTAAAGCAATACAAAGTCTGATGACGTCAGCGAAAAACTGAGCGTCACATTTGTTATTTATGCATCAATTCCCGTGAGTACCTTGGCACTCATACCGTTTTTATTATTGTTCGCCAGATACCACACGGGCGAGCGACCGTACTCGTGTCAAAATTGCAAGCAGGCTTTCCCGCACATTTCGCATCTCAAACGACACGAACGTTCAGTTGCTTGCAAGCAAAGGTATATAATACGTGTATAATGTTCTCTTATGTTTTATGTATGTTTTATCTGTAACATGTAATAAACTGTTAAATAAATAAATTTTAAGTTTTTTAAAGACTTCAAAAAATAAGAAAAAAATAAGGTTCTCATAGTCATCAATCATACTGGTTTTTTATACTTACCAAAAATATTTAAATTTGATCGAAATCTGCTAATGGGGTATTTGAGAAATTATCGACACACGATATATTGACGAATAATTATGTACTACATAAGCCAATAGATTTAAATATAGCTTTAAAAAAAGTCTTTTTTTTATTGTACTAGGTAGGCGGACTAGCATATTGGCATTGGAGGGTAAGTGATCACCACTGCTCGTAGATATTGGGCTTATTAACCAACCCTTACATCGCCAATGCGCCAAAATCTATATATATGTTATGTCCCTTGTGCCTGTAGTTCACTGGGTCACTCAATCTTCTAACCCGAACACAACAATACTAAGTATAGATGCTTGGTAGAATGTCTGATGGGTGAGTATTACCTACCCAAACGGGCTTGCAGAATGTCGTACCACCAAGTAAAATAAAATCAATTTATTTATCTCAATGGCTTTCGAATCTCTTCTCAAAATAACGCTGTCAAAGACAATGATTGCCATTTCATTAAAAAGCTTCCTTTGTTTCAGGGCTCGAAGACAAGCGTAAAATTTTATTTTAATTATAATTATAATAATTAAAACACATTTGGGATAAAATTGTTTTTTATTAAAAAAAAATATATAAAATGCACTTGTTAAGTAATACAACAGTTTACAGCGATAATAATTAAAAATTAGCAATACATTTTCTAGCTCGGCTTTCATGTTTTTGTGTCGTCTCGATTCATTCTAATCATAAACGCGTTTAAATCTTTTAGAATATTGAACGAATGGTCGTTGGTTTTGAACTGAAAAAATAAACACGAAATATTTAATTTGATTAGAAAACAAAATGGCCGTTACAAACTGAAATTATTATGGCTATTTTATAGCTTATCGTATTCACATAGATTATTGTATATGACTATTTTGTTTTTAGATCAGATTTAATTGAATTACGTGTGCGTGCGTGGGCGTATGTGAATATGTGTGAGTGTTATCTGTTGTGTGTGTGTGTATTTGTTTCTTTGTTGCATACTGAGTACTTACTAAGCTTTTCACCCAGGAGGACAGGTGTTCCCTGTGATATGGGTTTTCGAAGCGAGAGTCGATCAGCAGTAAGGCGCCCCAGTCGTCTTTGTGCCGAATGCAGCGCCCTAGAGCCTGGTTCAGTGCCCTAAAACCAATGTCGAAATATAAGTGTATACTTTATTGTTTGTGTTTTTAATATAACTCTATATGTTTTTAAGACTATCAAAGTAGTGGGATATATAACATATGCACCATTACTTACTGTATTATTATCACAAAAAGTCCTTAGAATCGTATATCTCTCAATAGTCTATAGTCTTCCAACCACAAGAGGAGAAAATACAAATAACAAAACAAAACATTGATATCGAATGGACGCGATATCGTTGGTCGATATGTTGAATAATGAAATGAAGAAACGGCGTTTCGTCGGCGAAGTTGTTATCGTATTTTTGTAAATAATATTAAAGTGGATATTTAATAGTAATAATAATGTCCTCCAGACCGATTTCGGTCACGGCGGCCAATCTCAAGAGAGATTAGCCAACTACGCAGGAGATATTATAGTGCACAAGTGTGTGCGCAAACACAGGTGCACTCTCTATTTCCTAACTCTCATAATCCGATAGGACGGAAATCCGACACGACCGGAAAGAGTTCAGGCGCAGGACCAACGGCTTTACTTGCTTTTCGAGGCACGGGAGTGTACACACTTCCAACTTCCATACTCCGGGCTGCTACTGAGAATTTCCTGACAGAAAAACCCAATAACTTTTAAGGGCCCGACCTGGGAATTGAACCCAGGACGTCAAGCCACTAGATCAACGAGGCAGTCGAAAGTGGGTATAAGTGGAATAGTACAGTATTATAAATAAAAGAGCTATTTATCAAAACCTGTTTGTAGTGCATATTGTATATACTAGTAAATTGCATGGTATATGAAAATGTAAGATTTGTTTATATGTAACTCTTTCGATTGAAGTAGGTTATGTATGAATATTGTGAACTTTAGGGCTATCCGACACAGATTGGCTAAGGAATCCAGAATTCCATGAAGACAACTTCCAACTCCCTTCAAGGGAGTCAACTTGCACAAATTCAGAGTGAATGAGGTAATCACCTGGACACACGACGTCTAATGCAAACCTATATTTATATTGCACGGAAGCGAGAGGAGATAAAAAAAAAACAAAAACGTGAAGGTGATCGCATAGGCAAGTACAAAGTTTTAACAGTTAGACATATTCCCAACCCTTACCTATACGCGTGCACGCGGTACCACTCGCTACCTTCAAGTAACAAGCTGTTCTTGTCCTTCGAATATTTGTCATTGTATTTCCTTTTCTCACTCACAGCTATATTTGTCATGCTAGAAAACGGTATCCCGACCTGTAACAGAAAGCATATAATATTTGTAACTTTTAATAGTTACAAATTTTATATTTCTTTCTACATTCTCTCAATCCAAACAATTCCTATGTCTAATAGTGTAATTACAAGCAAAAGAAAAATAAAGCGTAAAGCGCTAGACAAATCATTTAAAAAAACCTAGCCCCCCCATTCCGAAGCAGGTATAGTAAAATTATATTATTTTTGTTTGGGTGGCTCCTAGGCTGGTGTTTGGTAGGCCGAGGCACGAATCCGAGGCCGAGGAGAGGTGGCGCTCACCGTGATGACGGCGCGCGCCTGGCGGTCCTTGAAGTCCATCCCCTCCGCCACCTTCCCGCGGAACACGCTCAGCAGCAGCGCGCCGCGACGCTCCACGCTCGCGACGTACCTCTGCAACGGGCGACGGCGAGCTCATAAGATCCGGACGAAGGACTGACTTTTGTCCGATCGCTTTTCTTTAATCTTTACTTTACCTGCATAATTTCCTCGTGCTTCCTTGCATCGGTACTCTCAAGGAAGACATCTTTCAATTCCTCGAGCTCCTGCCAAAGGCCGGTGGTCGCCCATCTATCAAAAGCGTCAGCGAGATTAGACACCGGCCCCGAACGCAAGGCACGACGCACAGACGCCCGGAACAGACCTCGTGCGCAGACGCGCCATGAGCTCGTAGGAGGGCAGGAAGCAGAGCACGCCGTGCGGGGCGGCGGCGCACACGGCGCGCACGGCGCGGCCGAGCGCGTCCAGCGCGGCGCCCGCGCGCAGCGCCGCGCGCGTGCAGCGCAGCGCCGCGCCCCCCGCGCCCGCGCTCAGCGAGCCCACCCACACCTGCCGACACACTCGCGCGTTGACCGACCACACCTAGCTGCCTATCTACCCACAACTTTTCCCTGTATCTTATAGTGCATTGTGCCGACCCCCGAGTGAGCGGGACGAGGGAAATAGATGGTAATAATGATGATGATCTTAGTGATACGATTGCATGAAGTGCATGTTTATTTTTTTATGATCTTTAATTTGTACCAATTTGGACTTTTTTTTTTTAATCTTTCTACTCATGTTGCTATAATTATGTGTTAATGTATTTTTAAAACAAATATTGTAATTGTTGTGGCTACTTTAAAAAGCTTCACATGTTAGCTATTTTCACTAAATTGTTTTACATTTGTCATTAAAACATGTAGTAGCTACTAGTGGTCCTTAAAATAAATAAATAAAATAAAAATTGCAAGATTGTGGAAGATTTTGGAGCAATTTTATCTATTCCTTGAGGTTGTAGATCATGTTATTGAAATATGCATCGACAAAATAATTGATCGATTCAATCTCGTAGCTCGTTTACTGCTTAAAACTTACCCTATCGTCGTAGATAGCGTGTTTAGGGCTGATCGTGTTGGGGAAGCTCGTGTCGAGTTCCGCCTTCAGGGCGTCGATCGGCGTGAGAGTTCCCGAGGCGAGGATGACGGTCCTCGCCGAGTGCAGTCCCGAGAAGATAACGGCCGGATTCAAGCAAATAAAACGAAGGATGTACTGTTCGCTTCGCACTGACTAGAATATTTGAAATAAAAAATAATAATAAGCATGACAATTTATTATATCTACGAGCTTGTAAATAAAATTATTAATCGCTTTAACCCTGTTATGTGTGGATCAAATCCTACGACTGCTACAGTTCAATTCGACCCAATCTCTATTGCTGGTTATCTAGAATAATATACTACTTTATTCTTTCTAGAACATTCAATTTACGTTAGTTTTCAAAGAGTTTTATACTTCGGAATGACGTCAAAAATGACGCTATACGTACGTTCACTCATCAAAGATTGGTAAGCGTTAGTTATTTGAAAGGAAACCGCAAATAAATTACTGGATAGTTAACTACCAGACTTGTACTACGAAGACGTATAAATTTTAACGCGCGTACGTAAGTAAAAGCATCTTTTTTATGAATAGTTAATCTTATAGCAGGTTACACTGTTGACCAACATTTTACATTGGTTACCAATAAGTGAAGAATCCATGACACAATGGGTCCACTTCATTGCTTTATTTGCTAATATTTTATAATAAGACTGATACAAACATAAATCACCCTTTGAATTTACTCTTGTGTCTCCTAAAGATGTCAAAAAATTACTGCTATAAAATCTGATGCAGTTGGCAGTGATGGTATTAGCAAAAGAATGATTCTCTTATCCCTTGATTGCATTCTGCCTGTCCTATATCATATAATAAATTTTTCCCTTTCTACTGGTACCTTTCCTAGCGCTTGGCGCACTGCCTATATAATTCCCATCCCGAAAACCTCTAACCCTTCCACCAACTTACATTTTCGTCCAATTTCCATCCTGGCTTTCTTATCCAAAGTCCTTGAACGTATTATATATTCTCAACTTAATATATATTTTACCCGTAACAATTTCCTTAGCCAACTTCAGTCAGGTTTTCGTAATGGACATAGCACATTTACGGCACTTGTCAAAATATGCAATGACATTCGATTTGCTATATACAATAAGCTCATTACAATCATTGTTCTTCTAGACTTTAGTAATGCGTTTAATAATGTCGACCATGATTTACTTTTAGCAGTGTTGCGTGCGCTTAATTTATCACCTGGTACCATGGACTGGTTTCGGTCATACCTATGTGATAGGCAACAGTACGTAAGTTTTAACAATACGTTATCTTCTTCTTGTTTTCTTCAATCTGGGGTACCGCAGGGTAGCGTTCTGTCACCGTTGTTATTTTCTATCTTTATTTATTCTGTCTCATCACTTCTTTCCTGTTATTATCATCTTTATGCCGATGATCTACAGTTTTTTTTTTTTTTTTATAGAATAGGAAGGCGGACGAGCATATGGGCCACCTGATGGTAAGTGGTCACCAACGCTTTTAGACATTGGCATTGTAATAAATGTCAACCATCGCTTACATATCCAATGCGCCACCAACCTTGGGAACTAAGATTTTATGTCCTTTGTGCCTGTAATTACACTGGCTCACTCACCCTTCAAACCGGAACACAACAATATAAAGTATTGCTGTTTTGCGGTAGAATATCTGATGAGTGGGTGGTACCTACCCAGACGAGCTTGCACAAAGCCCTACCACCAGTAGATTATACTTTACTACGCCAAATAACAACCTCGCTAATGCTATCCAAACATTAAATTCCTAAGTCGAAGAAATTGTAGTATGGTGTCATTCATATGGACTTTCAATAAATCCAAGCAAATCTCAGGCTGCTATTATCGGCAGCTCCCAGCAATGGCATAAAATTAAACAATCCCAAATCCCTCCCATCCTTCTTAATGTTACAGCGCTTCCACTGCTTTCAACGATTAAAAATTTGGAGCTAATAATAGATAAGTCACTCTCTTGGGTTCCTCAAGTAGCAGAGGTGAGTCGAAAAGTTTTCTCCTCCATTGGCTCTCTCAGGCGCTGGAAAAAGTTTTTGCCGTATAAAACCAAACTCGCCTTAGCCAACTCTGCTATTACCCCTATTGGACTATGCCAACTCGGTCTATTTAGATATTTCTGAGGAACTGCTAAATAAACTAGAGCGCTTACAGAACATATGTGTTCGCTTCATATTTGGTTTACGTAAATATGATCTGATGATTACGTAATGAAACTAAAGTGGCTGCCAATACGGTTGCGTCGAAATATGCATGTCCTTTCTTTTCTATATACCATACTCTACCATCCTCAAACTCCAACCCACCTAAAAGAGCGGTTTACCTTCCTTGGCTCTCATACACCAATCAATTTACGCTCTGAGCAAGACAGTAAATTGCTAATCCCTCTGAGTTGCACTAAAATATACAGCAATTCCTTTACGGTGAAAGCAGACAAACTATGGAATTCCCTGCCTCGAGAAATTCGTCAAGCTGAATCCGTGCATATTTTTAAGAGTCGTTAGCATAATTATTATCTATCAATATAATTAGAGCATGTTGTATTATTATATGTATATGGTTATTTATTTCTTATATAAGTTTGTATGTATGTATGTATGTATGTATGTATGTATATATTATATAAGTGTATATGTATATATATGTATGTAGGTTGGTATATAACATATTTGTATTAAGCTCCTTAAATTTTAAGTATAAACTGTTCGCACACTATGCCCGATTAGTGATCCTGGCTAAAAAACACATAAGCATTTCTCTTTACAGAGGTTGCCTGGAAGAGATCACTACAAGTGATAAGGCCGCCTTTGCATACTGTATGTTCTACTAGCTACCACATGTTACTAAATGTTTGTAAAGTGTGTGCAATAAAGGATTAATAAAATAAACAAGCGTATACTTATTTAATATAAGTTAGTACTTATTTATTGGTAAGTTATACATTGGTATAACTTATATATTGGTAGTCGACGTATAGCCTAATCCAACAGGCACAAGGGACATAACATCTTTGTTCCCAAAGTTGGTGGCGCATTGGTGATGTAAGCGATGGTTAACATTTCATACAATGCCAATGTCTATGGGCGTTGGTGACCTTACCATCAAGTGGCCCATATGCTCGTCCGCCTCTAAAAAAAAACCACGATACCATTGGTATCGACCAATCTTGATTTATCTATCGCATTATTTATGGATTCGCGATAATATCGTTTTGAATGCTGGCGAAGTTTTTATCGGAACTTTGTAAGTAAAAAGAGATATAAGTCGTTTAGTTGAATAGTGTTGTTTTATAAATAAAGGTTATATTAATCAAGAACTGTTTGTAGTGCATATACAATTATTAGCAAATCGCATTATCATGTTAATCTAAGATTTATTTACGTTTCCTCCTTTTTCGATAGGAATAGGATACAGAAAAGACTTGTATGAAACTTTTATAATATTAATATGGAGACCGGAAATCGGCAAATTTCAGTACCTTATAAGCCAAGTAGTACACTTAATATTTGTATATAGTTAATATTTTGATAGGTACCTTTGATTTTCCGTTGATATCCTTCGCCGCGTGCAACATTAATGTTTTCTCTTTAAAGTTTCATATAAAAAAAAAAATTAAGTCACAGTGTACATGTCTCACTGCAAGACCTCTCATTTTGAGGGGATGCTGTTTTGGAGCTTATTCCTTTACGGTGCTCCAAAGCAGGTTGGTGGATAAAAATGTGGCAGATTTTCATCCGACAATAGGATTCTCAAGATATTCCTTCACCGGTGAGCATTACGAATTGTAAACACTTAAGTACATGAAAATTTACAGTTGCTAGACTGGATTTTTCTTACTTCTTATTTATGAGTAGTAGCACAGTTATATATAATTGTTAAGAATATGTCACATTAGTAATAAAATATTAAATTATAAACCGTAACAGCCTGTGAATGTCCCACTGCTGGGCTAAAGGCTTCCTCTCCCTTTAGCTTATTCCACCACGTTGCTTTAGTGCGGATTGGTGGAATACACATGTGGCATAATTTCAGTGAAATTAGACACGTGCAGGTTTCCTCGCGATGTTTTCTTTCACCGTAAATCACGAAATGAATTAAAATCACAAATTAAGGACATGAAAATTCAGTGGTGCTTGCCTGCCTTGCTTGCTTTGAACCCACGATCATCGGTTTACGATTCACGCGTTCTAACCACTCGGCCATCTCGACTCAATTAAGAAAAAATTATATATATATATATATATATTCCTTTCTATTAACTGGGCCATCATGGCTCTCTTGGCTTAATTATATATAGGTTATCTCAATATATTTGATTGGGATATCATTGTCAGTACGTCAGAAGATAGACTTCCATGCCAAATACCTTTCTCGTACTTAATACGTTAATCGTTAATAGATAATTAGTAGATAAACGAGATTAAAGTATTAGTAATAATAATAGATGATGTTCTGAAAGCACAGACCGTCCAGACGAAGATCAATATTCTGAAAAAGGCAGAGGACCCGACCGGATGCGAGGGAGAATAGATTTTTTGAGATTTGAGAGACACCCATATCCAGCAGAAGTTTTGCTGATGATGAAGCACATTTTAGTACTCGGCGATGATGGAAAACATAGTTAAGGACCCAGATTAAATTTTGAAACATGTATATATAATCGATGAATTCTCTTTTATTTACCTTTTCAAATTGTGAAGTCCGCCACGACATGTTCTCTTGCGCGAACTCTACCTTCCGAACGAAAACCGGTGTGAAGTGTTTCATATTTTTGCCTGAGTCACGGAACAGATAACCTAAAAATGGAGAACAAGCAGATATTTTTTTTTAGTAGTGGTCGTTTTGTGCACTAGTTTCGGAAAAAAATAATAATAATATCCTGGGATATTTTTCACACACGGCCATCTGATCCCAAATTAAGCTTGTACAGAGCTTGTGCTATGGAAATTGTCTGGTTTCTATCTGTTATACTACATATACTACTTTTCTTTTGTAAATACATACTTATATAGATAATTCCATCCATACTCAGGACAAACAGACATGTTCATGCACACAAATGTCTGTCCTGGGTGGGAATTGAACCCACAACCTTCGGCGTGAAAGGCAAGTATAATAAATAAGAAAGTATTTAAGAAATTAATTGCTGGTAAAAAACGAAAATATGAACCACTTATTAATACGCCATCTATTAACGATTTCTATCCAGGAACATCTAGGAACTTATATACCCATACTTACACACAAAAACGGTCCAAATTTCACAAAAAATAGGGCGAATTTTGAATTATTCGCTATACTAGTTAGGATTGTTTAACAAATTGAGCTTGAACCTAAAAATTACTTATTACTTTATACTTTTTGAAATATGATAACCAAAATGTACGAGAATCCCGAAAGCAAAAAGAAAACTTCATTATTATGAATAAAACAGTAAAAAAACAGGAGTATGATTGTTTTAAATTTATATTTACCGAGCACAGTTTCAAGTGATTCCAGCAAAGAGCCAGTACTTTGCGTCACTCCGACTAAAGTTCGAGGATCTTCACGCAGTTTCTTGCAAAACACTAATACGTTTTTACTGAATCCTGGAAACACATTTTAAACATTACATTTTTAATTATTTTAGAATTAAAATTTTAGTTGACAATAATAACAGTTCTAGTTTTTGGGTAGAGCTAGAAAAATCAGCTGCAAAAGCATAAAGGGTCTGCGATTTCGTAGTTTTATAAATATTTCATTTGACGCTCTTAAACTAGAGCAATGTTTTATTATTCTAATAAATATAATGAAACTTTAAATAAGTATCAATTATGCTAAGGAAAATCGGATGACATTCGTTTCGAATAAAATATATATATACAAAAAAAAAAAACAAATATGAACTCCATGTTTATATGAAGCTGTTGATTACTCTATCAAGTACTCCCTAAGGGGGAAGTTTCGGAGATTTTCCCAACAGGTGTTCATGTTGTAAACGTTCCTTTTAAAGGTTAATACTTTACGTATAAAAAGAAAACTGCATGACGGCTCAAGGGTCTCATGCCGGCATACGAGTGAGTGCCGCCTTACCCCCAAAACGAAGATTATTCGATATAACGTTACATTTATTTCAAGTCTAAATCCGACAATCGATTCCATATTCTTACATGGTTTCCCTCGTGTATGCAAAATATATAATGAAAATTTGGATATCATGTACAATAAAGTATATACTTTTAAAGATAAGTTACATTGCAGTTTAAATAAAGGTTAATTTCATTTCTTTTTTATCTTATATCATAGCCATTAGTGGAAAAAAACGTCGATTGATTTCGGTCCATATTTAAATCATAATTTTAAAGATCTTTAGTTATTGTTAATTTCACAAATAAATAAATCAAACTAATAATTTTTAAATACATGGAGCAGCGTGGTGGAATAAGCTCCAAACCTTCTCCTCAAAAGGGAGAGGAGGCCTTAGCCCAGCAGTGGGACATTAACAGGCTGTTACTGTACTGTAAGTTAATGTTGACCTACCGTTGTACCGATCCATTCCAATGCTGTATTCGTTCAGAGTATTCACAAACGCATCCATTTCAAACAGTTTTATGGCTTCGTTATCGTTTATCGCTACAGATTTTATCAAAGGGATTTGGTTTTCAAACCTGTAACATTAAACAATTAAATGGCAACATTTTTTATTGTACTGCGGAGTTGTTCCAGCAAAGTAAAATAGGCAAATGCTATACAAACATCTCAAGATATCGTAAGAGATGAATAAGGAAATTTTAAAGGTTTTTTCTGATTTATGATTAAGTCAAGTCATTAAGTCCAACCCAAAAACAAAAAAAGTATAATTCGGGTTTTCTGATACTAAATTTTCAGTAGTAGCCGGAGTTTGGAAGTTGGAAGTGTTTATACACGCTTCTGTGCCTCGGAAAGCACGTTAAGCTGTTGGACCGGAATGAGTTCAGGATCATTCCGGTCGTGTCAGATTTACCATCCCATCAGATTATGAGAGTGAGGGAATAGTAATGCACCTGTGTTATCGCACAAACTTGTGCACTCTACTGTCATGCCTGACCGAAGCGGTCAGGAGACATAATCATAACCCCATAAACATATGTACGCACCATAGTTCCCATTTCTTCAAAACGTTCAGTAAAAAATCGTTGTGTGACATCATGTGTTGGCTACCGTAGCGCAATGATGCTACATTGGTCAGTTCCTATAATGAGAAAATATTTGTTTACTATAAACAAATAGATAAATGACTGGAATAATTTCTGCCTATTTACCGTTTTCCCATGGTGGGAAAAAGGATCAGATCAGCTTTTTTATTAGTAATTTTCGAGTGTAAGGGATCTTTAGGTGTTAGTTATGTATTTTTCTATCGTGTCATCGAAAGCGAGTATAGACGTATTGCCGTCGCATCGCGTGGCATGAACGAATATGACGTGCAGCTATGTTCACGCACACACTCGGGAATTTAAATATTTATTTTTTATTTTATTTATTAGGTTTATTTACAATCACTTACACTAATGCATTTAAAGAAACAATAAATACACAATTATTATCTAAGTGTACGGATCAATGAAAAGTAAACACGATATGCGAATGAAAAATGGAAACCATACGCCAAACGCTAACCTTGATTGCGGTACGGAGATGTTCCATTTTGAAGTCGAAGGACGCAGTGTCGCGACAAATGTCCTCGATGTTGTGTCCCTCGTCAATTATCACTATATTGTCTTGTAAATTAATTTTCATCTGAAATTATATTTTTAAAGATAACATTTATTACGGCGCGTTCTCTTGAAAAATCAATTAAAATGCGTTATATGTAAGGTTTTTTGTAATACTTTTTAATTCTGCAACACTTTGTTATGAGTACCAGAAAAAAATAGATATAAACGGAAAATGACAAGAGAAAACTTAGCATAAAAGGCGTATTTATTTCTGAAAGAGATTTCTTCCAGCACAGATATAATAAGAGGTAGACGCGCATAATAATATTAAATTTAACACATATTTGGTTTTACACATTAAAAACTCGCAAAGCTATTCTGTAAGGTCTCGTTTCTCACTCGGGAATTGTAGTCGACTTACGCCGATACGCTATTTTGATGCGTGTATCCGTTTTATTGATTTTAACATTATAATGTTTATTATGGTCACTGAACATATAAAAAAAAAAACAAAAAATAAATACGTTCTCAATTTATTTTATGTAATTTAAGTATTATAATTAAAAAGAAACTCGTCTCAAATTAAATCAGATATTTTTGATTTTCTATTGATATTTGATTGTTCTAAGTCATTCAAGAGCAATCATTTCCCATTTTCTACAATGTTAAGTCTACTTACACTGTTCCTGATGCCAGGATCGACTAGATAGTTGTAAGGGCACAAGACGATGTTGGCACCAGATGCCATATCTCTGGCAGCGTAGAATGGACACGCCTTTAATCTTTCCCCAGCCTCGATTAAATCTGTCTGATCGAAAGCAGGCGGAAGTGTCTTGTGATTCAATGCTTTACGATTGTCGTAGAAGGAGCAGTTGGTACCCTGGTTTGAAGTTTTGTCCTTTTGAAATGTCTGTAAAGTATATTTTTTGGTATAAAAGATAAATCGGTATATACATATAATAGCGAGCGGAGTGATCAAATATTTAATCTATAATATAATACAAAAAACATATTTTTTATTCTGGACTATATAATTCGGACCAACCTTAGTGCAGCCTGTGCACATATCGTTCTTCGAAGGCCATTGCTTGCTATCGTACTCCCGTAAACAGGTCTTCTCCCTGCTGGATAGTATCGTCATAGACATTTCCCCACAGTACACAGTTCTCTTGAACTCCTTGACGACTTGCTGCAGCTGTTTGTGCGTGCGAGCTCCATAGTAAATGACAGGCAGGCTGCAATCAACAAGCATGGACGTCCTACAGCGAAGGTTCTCGACCAAGCTGTATAATTCTCTGAAACCAAATCCATATACCGTCACCCCATGCTCGACCACGCACGATAACTAACTACCATAATCTACAGTTTTACATAACTAAACTAAAATATAGTATTTCTCAAACTTCATCCTTATGTACTCAATTGAATATTTACTTTAATAATTATAACGATTTTTAAGAAGCAATTCGTTTTTCTATCGTATGGAAGAATCGTACTAGGCGTACATCGTACAGCGTTGCGATAAAAAAATCGTAATTTTTTTAACATTTCGTAACTCAAATAAGAAAAATGATCCATTACTGATGTTCAATAACGAGTCGTTGGAACTGAGCTTAAGCGCCGGGACTGTGAAGTTAAGGTTTAAGTGTGAAGTTTGAGAAACTGACATGCTAACTTTATTAAATGCACATCATGCATACAATAAATCTAATTAAATAATATTATATATACATATATAAACAGCATATTTTTATACAGTATTTATATAATTACATAATCAAAAAGTTTCAAATCATTTATTCATTCAGTTATTAAATAAATAAATATAAGAAAAAATAAAAAATAAGTTGAATACTATCGACAACTATTCATGCTTTTTGAATATAAACTACGATTAATAAAGATAATAAGGAACAAGCACGCAACAGAACCCACACTGGATACTTACTGAATAAAATTTAACAGAAACTTTATTTTTCTTAGCGCTACACGACAGGTGCTAACTGAGACTTCGAGCGTGAAACGAGTAAGCGTAAGATTTCGAGCGTCAGATGACGTCAGCGTAAGAGTTGTTATTTACACAGCTATTCTCGCAATTACCTTGGGACTCACGTCATTTTATTTATCAATTATTTATCAGTCGACTTAGGCCTTTGAAAACGCCCTACATCATTTTAGCTCTAAGACGTGTCAAGTTATAAACGCAATCTATATTGACCAGCCTGTAGTTAGAACTTACTAGAAGTTCGCTCACAAAGCAGTTACGATAAATAATTGAAGACATAAGTGGATAAAGGTATTTATGTCGCATTTTTAAGGTTTTTGAATGTGTTACATCATGAACTTTTTTTATAGAATAGGTAGGCGGACGCCCATAGACATTGGCATTGTAAGAAATTTTAACTATCGCTTACATCGCCAATGCGTCATCAACCTTGGGAACTAAGATGTTATGTCCCTTGTGCCTGTTATTACAGTAGCTCACTCACCCTTCAAACCGGAACACAACAATACCAAGTACTGCTGTTTTGCGGTAGAATATCTGATGAGTGGGTGGTACCTACCCAGACGAGCTTGCACAGCCCTACCACCATTAAGTCACTATACACATCATAGGACCATCAAAATGGTGGGCGCCCTGCATTGCGTTAGCTACCTTAATTTATACCAATTATCAATGCTAAAACATAATTAAATTAATTTTTAAAGACAAAAGTTATAAAATAAAAATTAAGTATTTTTTACTGTTTCGAATATATTTCAAACATATTATTAGAACGATGATTTTTTGTATGTTATTTTGCAGTAAATTGCTTTCTGTTTGCGAATAATTCTCAAAAGAGTGTTTTTCATTTTGTTATACCTAAGCCGCTTCGACTATACAGCATAGAAATCAAATTATCACAACATTTTCGCTGACGTCAAAAATATAACTGGTCATTCAAGTTTGACGTTTATTCGAAAATAAAAACATCGAAGAAACTCATCTTCAGTCGACTTCTTATTTATAATTGACATTATATTGTGCCTTCTTCTATCCAATGTCGAATCAATGATGACAGAGAGAGAGAAATCAGCGTTTAAATAATCACCCGCTACATTTATAAGTAAGGTATATATATTTTGAAATATAAAAGACGCAGTGGTTAGTATTTAAGTATTAACTTAGGTACACGATTAAGAAATACTTATTTTATAATATATAATTAAATATCCATTTAATTCTAACTAACGTAAGATCAGCAGTGCTTATGTTGATATAGTATTTTGATGCCGTTATATATGAAATGTTATAAATATTGTCGTTTGTTCGTTCAGAGTGGCCCTACATCATGCATCTTTTTTGGATAGTGTTATACAATACGACATGCGCGTCACCTATTTTAATTTTTTTTATACTTGCCGGGATGGCAAATAACTACTCAACTTGATGGTAAGTGGTAGTAAATGCGACGACGGCCAGTACAGTCGGGAAGAATGTTCTGCACTAGCCGCCCCCGCCTTGCCGGATCGCAAGATGCCTCTTTAAGCCTCGTTTGAAGCAACCCGGGTTGTTGTTTAGTATGGCAAATAGGGATCGGTAATGCAACGCCGTTCTAATACAACTGATATAACGGAGAAACGGTAAAATATAATTAAATCAATGGTATAGGAACGAAAACAAATTATTCGTTACGTGATATAAACATAAACACGTAGAATTTAGTTTGTGATCAATATAAATGCCCTTATATTTTTAATGATTAAAGTGATTTTAAATTATAGTTTATATCCGATTGTACACCTTCGATGGGTGAATAAAAAAATGTTGATCGTTGGAGGTCAAGTTTGCTTCCTATTAAATTTCATCGAAATACAACACAATAAAATTTTATTAGCACGACCAAGGGTTTTTACCCAGGATAACGGGATCTGCGGCCTTATATCTAGCCGCACGATAAACGAGACCAGTCAACGATAAGTAAAAATTCTGCAAATCAACAAACAAAAAAAACAAAAGCAGGCAAAAAATATAATAACATGCAATTTATATTTTAATTTGTTTTAAAGTGCCTTGCAATTTAAGATAACACAAAATAAAACAAAACATAATAAGACAAAATGATAATCTCCTTCTTGTTGAGCATAGACAATTGCGCGGGCATAAAACGTGTTTCTCAGTGATAGCCTCTATCATTATGTGCATAGTACATATATAAATTGCATGCAATGTATGAAAAAAAGGGGAGCTAATAACCGCTTGCCAAACGAAACCAATGTAACACTTTCGTTTCATGTTAAAGGCATAACACGAAGTAAAATCTAACCTCGGTGGAACAAATACCGGCATTTCGGTATACCAGCTACTTACCAAATTTTACTGTCTCTTTCTGCCTGTTTCTTTGCTTTCATAATTATTTATTTCTATTTAAAATGTACGATTTATTAACATAACATGGTTCACATTATAGTGTGATGCAGTAAATGAACTTACCTAACTTTTTCTGGTGTATCTTCATCTTTCTGTATTGGATTTTTAGTGGGTGTTAGTGTTTCAGGATTATGTTCAAGATTTGAATTAGTTTTGACTGAGTCGTTAGAGTTTTTTCGTACTTTCTTGTGTATCGTTACGAAGCCATCTTCGCAAATCTCTGAAAAATATCTTAGATCATTTTCTTTCTTATGAAATAGGTTGACGGATTGCCAAATGAGCCTCTTGATGGTAATTCGTCACCATCAACCCATAGACGTAAGAAATATTAACCATTGCTTGCATCAGTACGCCAACAACCTTGGGAACAAAGATGTTATGTCCCTTGTGCCCGTAGTTACATTGGCTGATTAATCCTTCCAACCGGAATACAACAATAGTGCTGATTGGCAGTCGAATATCTGGTGAGTTATACCTTTTTTTTTATATGCGCCGGGATGGCAAATGACTCTACTCCACCTGATGGTAAGTGGTAGTAGAGTCCAAACGCGAGGACGGCCAGTACAGTCGGGAAGAATGTTCTGTACTAGTCGTCCCCGCTTTGCCAGCCCGCAAGATGCCTCTTCACGCCTCGTTTGAAGGAACCCGGGTTGTAAGAGGAGGGGAACACGTGAGCTGGTAAGGAATTCCATTTTTTGGTAGTGCGACAAAGAAAGGAGTTGCCAAATTTCTTTGTGCGCGATGGAATTGATATCACAGTTAGGCGGTGACATCGAGAACCAGCTCGCGTAGACTTAAGAAGGAAGGGGGAAGCAGGAATTAGAGAGAATAATTCCTCAGAGCACTCGCCGTGACACAGTCGATAGAAAGCGCTCAGTGCTGCTATCTCGCGACGCAATTGTAAAGGTTCAAGGGTGTTTGTGACCTTTACGTCGCCAATAATGCGCACTGCAGGTCGCTGCAACCGGTCCAAGGCCTCCAGTAGGTACTTAGCGGAGCCATCCCAAAGGTGCGAGCAATATTCAACGCAAGACCGTACCTGTGTTTTGAATAACAGGCACAGTTGTTGTGGCGTGAAAAAACGCTGCACCTTGTTCAGAACTCCGAGTTTCCGTGAAGCTGTTTTTATAATAGCCTCGATGTAATCCCTTGGACTAAGGTCGCAGCGAACGTCCATCCCCAGCATGGCGATTTTGCTTTGTATCATCAGCGGTGTGCCACAGAGGGAGGGAAGAGGGGAAAATGGTGACTTTTTCGCTGTGAGAGCGCATACCTGTGTTTTCTTGGCATTAAACTCAACAAGATTATCAGAACCCCATTTGGCGATGAGCTCTAACGTCCTATCGAGTTCAATGACAAGATTCTCCCGCCTCTCCTCAGTTTCCGCCCGCCCAGCAACTGCGCGTCCGTGGTATCCACCATGCACTGTATTATCGTCTGCATAGCAATGTCTGTTCCCAAGAGAGAACATATCATTGATATGCAAAAGAAAGAGTGTGGGAGATAGCACAGATCCCTGGGGGACCCCAGCATTCACTACATAGAATTGTGAAGCGCACCCCTAGTAAAACACGAAGGCTACGCTTGTGTAGGAAGCTGGCAATCCAGGATACTTAACCTACCACACTTGGCTTGCACAAAGTTCTACCACCAAGTAAAATTTCATAGGTTTTGTGAAAAAAATATTAAGAATCGTTTTTGCCTTATGAAAATAGGTTACTCTAATAATTGTATTGCAAACTTTATCGTGTTTGTTTTACTGAAGATAATCACTACTATGTGGTATTTATTTTTAGTCTTAAATTTTAATTTTGCTTGACACGGGACGCTGTGAAGAAGACGCCACGAGTAATTAAAGTCATTCGTGATTTACAACATTAAAGGATATTAATATTAATTATTAAAAAAAATTACTATCAAATTTTATGTTTAATAACTATAAGGTACTTGATAGCTACAACAAAGTCTAAATATTTACGTTTTTTTTTATTATATCAGTTTTTCTTTGGCTTTTGACTTGACTCTTTTTTTTTCTTTGGCTTTGAATTCAACTCTGAGTTCTTTAATGTCGGTAAGAAAAATTTCAATATAATTTTACGGAAATATTCAGCGTTTTCGAAGAAAACGCAAGAAAAACTAATACCGAACGAACACTTTGTATGGATTTTTGTTGATCTCAAAATTGTCTACATTTGAAAATAAATAAAATAACTAAATACATTTAAGTAAGGTATATATATTTTAAACTATAAAAGACGTACAGGTTTGTAGTTCAACATCAACTTAAGTACACGATTAAGAAATAATCATATAACGTCACGAAATTGAAATATAATCCATTCAAAGACTTATATTATAATAATAAATATCTATTTAATACTAACAAAGATAAGCAATGCAAGAACCTTTAAGAACCTTTTTTTTAACGCTGGAAAAACGCATTACGTGTTTCCCCACGGGAACAGTGGGGGGGTATGTGGGACTCGCTGGTGTCCAAGGCGCCAATTGCGCCCCGTACATCGGAATACCTACTAAAAAACCAGCGGTACCCTTTCCGTCTTAACGAGGAGCGCCACGGGATCGCTTTCGCATGCCACCGTGGCGATTCTGTAAGAACCCGCGTCATTACTCACCCGTTATATTTTTACAACCGATTTGTGGTGATATACAATTATGATGCGTGTATCCTTGAAATGTTGTAATTATAAAGGTCAATGTCGCATATCAGGTTCTGACTTTTCAAGACCGTTTTCTGCGTTGAATTCCGAGTTTGCTCTTATAGGATAGCCTTACAGTATTGTAACATTAAAGGAACTTGTAAGCATCGAATCGATCAATAGTTCGTTCGTAGTTTACTGGTGGTAGGGCTTTGTGCAAGCTCGTCTGGGACGGTACCACCCACTCATCAGATATTCTAACGTAAAACAGCACTACTTGTGATTGTTGTGTTATGGTTTGAAGGATGAGTGAACCAGTGTAATTACAGGCACAAGGGACATAACATCTTAGTTCCCAAGGTTGGTGGCGCTTTGACGATGTAAGCGATGGTTAAAATTTCTTAAAATGCCAATGTCTATGGGCGTTGAAGACTTACCATGAGGTATTCTATAAAAAAAACACAATATAAAATATTATTATTATATCATATATCATCAAAGTATTGTGTATATGAGCATTGCCGTTTAGCATACTGTTTAATTTGGAATAGTTAGAGATGTTTTAACAAAGATTAAGAATATAATACGTATAGAATGTACAGTGTTATCATTCTGTCATCAACTGAGCTTTATTATTTAATTTACATATATAAACTTGTTTTGATAGCATTCAATAATTGATATAAATCTTTTTTGGGCATTGTGTAAAAGAGGCCACGAATTAAACAATAGTCTTGACGACACTTTATAATTCAGAGAAAAGATTTAAATAAATGACAATTCTTTAAATAAAAATAATATACATAACGCAAGGCAGGCTGTGTGAAAGGGGTCGATTTCAATACTTTCATTAGGGCGCGCGCCTGTACCGTAATCTCAGTAATGGGCTTCATTGTCATCGCAAGTCGCCATTTTGGATTAATGTGCCCGATGCCAGACCTCTTCTACACGGTATTTGTAAATACTTTTTTTATTAAAAATATGTAATATATTTTTTATTTAAGTTTAATTAATAAAAATGTACTAATTAATTTACGTTTACTGCCTAGTTGGAACAGCTTATGTTCCACTGCCGGGTCAAGGTTCCCCTTTCGCCTTGTGTACTATAATATGTCCTACGTTGGTTTAGTTGGCCAATGTCTAATGAGAGTGGCCGCCGTGGCCGAAATCGGATCATCATCATGTATTAAATAATAGTTTAGCTTACCATCTGTGGAGCTGTTGCCTCGTTTTTCGACTTTGTATTGTTTTGGTTCTTCCGTCTGTACATCGTAAATACTCCTATCACCTGTTATACAATATTTATCGTTAAAACATTAAAACTAATACATAATGAAATATAAATATCAAAAATAATAAATGCACAATATAAAAATAATTAAAAGTTATCTTTAACATTTCATTTAAAGTTCTTAATGATTGTAAAATTATTGTATTTTATTTCTATTATCAGTTGGTCGTAGGGATTTGTTGCAAGCCCATCTGGGTAGGTACCACCCACTCATCAGCCAATCCACCGCTGAACAATAATACTTATTATTGTTGTGTTACGGTTTGAAGGCTGAGTGAGCCAGTGTAACTACAGGCACAAGAAACATAACATTCGATTGGCGATGGTGACCACTTACCATCAGGTGGCCCATATGAACGTACATACCTTTTTAATAAAAAATATAAATATTTATTTTAGTAACGACACTATATTTTTATTATTTTACTCCATATTTATTTACTGGTTTTCTTTAATTATATATTCTTTCTATAAGCATCAATTTAGATGGTACATATATGCCGGGCCTCATTTTATTTTTTACGTAATAATATGATGTGTGTGTGCGTGTGTGTGTATGTCATCATGTCCAATTTTGGTCATGGCGACCAATCTCAAAGTCAACTAGCCAACTGCGCAGGATATATAATAGTACACAAGTGTGTGCGCAAACATAGTTGCACTCTCATAATCCGATGGAACGGCAAATCCGACCCGACCGAAAAGAGTTCAGGCGCAGGAACAACGGCTTTACGTTCTTTCCGAGGCACAATTCCCGTGTACACACTTGCAATTTCCAGACTCCTGGTTGATACTGAGAATTTTCTGATGGAATCCAATAATTTTTTATCTGCGGCCTTATAACCAGCCAGTAGACCAACGAGACAATCATAATAATAATATAGCGAAGTATTTAACGTTTTCCGTTTATACTAATTTTACGTTAGTTTTATTATGTATGTGTCTAACCTTTTTTTATCGCTGGAAAAAAGCATTACGCGTTTCCCCCACAGAAACAGAGGGCGGGTATGTGGGGCTCGCTGGTGTCCAAGGCGCCGATTGCGCCCCGAACATCGGAATACCCACTAAAACCCAGCGGTACCCTTTCCGTCTTAACGAGGTGCGCCACGGGATCGCTTGCGTGAGCGCCTTTTTTTTTTTAAATATCCACTTACACAATATTAAACTATTTTTTTGTTCCTAACTATAATATTATGCTATTATCTACTTTTTGTCGACGTGTTGTGTTTCCTGAGAAAACTTTTGTGGTTTATGTATTATTATATAAATTATAGTTTTTATTATAAAAATGTTATATACGTACTATTTGTTTCCGTAATAAAAGAAAAAAAATAGTGTTTAACAAGCTAATATCATCGTGGTAGAAATAAATCCTTAGTAATATTATAAATGCGTGAGTTTGTTATTTTTTATTTATTTGTTTGTTACGCTTTGACGTTTTAACTACTCCATCATCAAGAAATTTTGCATACACGTTTTCAGTGATACAGATAAAGACATAAGGCGATAGGGTACACAACACCTGACTCTTACTCGCGGTAGAAGCTGCGGACAAGTCTAAATAACTTTTTTTTTTCCATGAGATTATAATAAATAAAATAAATGGTTTGTAACAGACAATATATTTCCAAATATAAACAACGTAACGTATAGTTATGCGTTATCTAAAGATAACGTCCGTTTTATCTCGTTTTAGGTTTGTTGATTAGTTGGGTGTCATGTACAGTGGTGAGTGGACGTTAAAAAATGGAAGATTTCCTCAACAAAGAATACGTACTGCAGTCTACGGAGAACTTTGAAGATTATTTAGAGTTTATGGGTACGTGTGTTAATTATTTGAATATTAATTGAGTTTCATCGAATTTATCAAACCGTTACATGTTTAATTATGTATCTTAAAATGTGTTGATGGATGAATTTTATAATTACACGAACACAATTTAGTGGTTAAGTAACATTCTGTTTTAGCTGGCTGAGGCCTCCACTTCTTTTGAAGAGAAAGCTTGGAGCTTTGGAGATTTGGAGCACGCTCCAAATCGGGTCGGTCACATCATACTGATTTTCATCAGGTTTTCTCACGATGTTTTCTTTAAAAGCCGTTTTGATCCCGCAATACTCGTTTAAGATTCATATGTTCTAGCCATTGTACTATCTAGGCTCGCATTTTTTTATGTTATAAATTTATAAAGAAAAATTAACAGCCAACCGTAAAACCAAAGATGGCTAAATTATCCTCTCTTCTTCACGCGAAGGTTATGAAGTTTACGCTTCTCTACTGTGGGTTGGTTGAATTTCATGTATGTGAGAATTCCTTCCGACTCATTCGTTTAATTCATCGCGATGTCTTAGTCTAACACCAGGCACGAGATGAGTTTTAAGCAAGAATTAGGCACACGAAAACTTAGTATAGCTTACCAGAATTTAAATCTGCAATCTAAGATCGGCGAATGAAAGCATTGTGTGGAAACCTGCACGTGTCGAATGATACACGTGTAAGCTTCTACACTTCTCAAACGGCGGCCTTAGCCCAACAGTGGAATATTTATAGCTGTTCATTTTTTACTTTTATAGATCTATAGTAATATTATAAATGCAAAAGCAACTTTGTCTATCTGTTACGCTTTCACGGCTAAATCACTGTACCGATTTTGATGAACTTTTGTATGATGCAAGATTGACCTCAAGGGAGGTCACACGCTACTTTTTATACCTTTCCCTCCTAATGGGTGTGAAGCAGCGGAAATTAGTCTTAAATAAAAGTGGGAAAGCATGAATTCGGCAAAATCGTCGTTTGCGCATGGCAACATGAAATGACAAAGAAGCATACAGTATCTGTAACCAGAAAATAAAAAAAACTACAACATGTTTATTTAAAGTAAATCCTTCACGTTATAATACTTTTTTATTTTGTGATTTAATACTTGCCGATTTAAAAACGCCGAAATGGCCCAGTGGTAAGAACGCGTGAATTTAAAATTCTGCCACATTTGTATTCCATCAACCTATTGGAGTAGCGTGGTGGAATAAGCTCCAAGCCTTCTCCTCAAAAAGGGAGAGGAGGCCTTAACTCAGCAGTGGGACATTCACAGACTGTTACGAAAGTTACGATTTAATACTTTCTAATGTGGGATAAATGAATATATATTGAAAAACGGAGGCCACGCGATGATAAGAGGTCACCTCCCCCATATACTCAGTCACTGTTTAAACCAGAACACATAGCTGTGTTCTGGTTAATATCTGATGAATGGATGGTACCAACCCAGGCGAGCTTGCACAAAGCCCTAAGACCAAATAAAAATTTAAAATTCGAGTAAAGAAGACGTGAGCAAATTACTAGTGCGGTGGGGTAATTAATGGCGATTGACACGTATCTTATGTAATACCCAACCACTGTTTATTGCGTGTAAAATTAAGTATAGCAATAAAAATACAATGTTGAGACGATAATAAAGGAATAAAGTGTTTCAGCTCAATGTAACGCGTTTAATTGGAGGGGAATTTTTCAATATTAGATTTGTAGTCATATATTAAAACAACTTTCACACTTTCGTATAAAACGAATTAAGCAGATGAATATTATTTAAATGGTGTTAAAAAATTGTTAAAAAAGCTTCGTCTTCTTGGGCCACCTGATGGTAAGTGGTCACCAACGACCATAGACATTGGTATTGTAAGAAATGTTAATTATCGCTTACATCGCCAATGCGCCACCAACCTTGGGAACTAAGACGTTATGTCTCCTATGCCTGTAGTTACACTGTCTCACTCACCCTTCAAACCGGAACACAACAATAACAAGGACTGCTGTTTTAGGGTAGAATATCTGATGAGTGGGTGGTGCCTACCCAGACGAGCTTGCACATAGCCCTATCACCAGTAATGACAGCAGATCTGCTTTCGAATGACAGAAAAAATAATTTATTGCAACGCTAAAATTATAAACTGTTTTTTTTATATATATTAAACGTAGCAATCAATAAAAACAGTAGTTTTCATCGTTATAGCTACATTCTATAATTTAAAACGCAATCCTATATCCACACGCCTGTATCCAACACTTAGCAAGCGCAGACAATCTAAACTCCACTACTCCACTCCACTAGTTGACTCCAAACATGGCGGACATTTGAAATACCAATAATGTTGTCTCGTTTGACCAGTCAACCATTTTAAATACTTATTTACCTTAAATACGTAATAATTTACAGAATATAAATAACTAATCTCAATAAACCAAAGGCACAATCCTCATGATGGAATTTGTGGAGCATTGTTGATGTTTGCCAAATGTTTGTTGTTTGTTGTTATAACAAATCGCCCAACTCTTAACCGTCTAAGTACCAATAAGATATAATTGCTTTTGAAAATAAGCCAATAATCATTTCTAACCCATAAAAATGTTATTTCAGGCATTAGTTATTTTAACAGAAAGATTGCATGTAATCTGAAAATGGTTCAATGTTTGGAACGGAACGAGGATGGCACTTATACATTCCATTTTAAGTCGAAGTTCGCAAATTCGCAAACAAGATTCACACCTGGCGAGGAGTTTGAAGAAACGAAAGCGGACGGTGTGAAGGTATGAATAATGAAATCAATAATCAATAAGAGTAATCCGTATATGTTTTTTTTTAATTTCAGTTTATTGTAAGTCTCCGCTAGATGGCGCAGCCACACATCATTATCTAACAAGAAGTCGTTAGACAATGTTGTGTGGCTGCTAATTATGGCGATCGCCGTAATTAATTTCGCCGTTTAATAAAAAAATGCGCAGTTGCTAATCCAGATTCTTTAAATTCAGAAATTCATATCCAAACAACATTGCTATTGTTCATATTAATTTCAAACTTGGTTCAGCTCTCAAATGCAAAACTATAAAATTTACTATAAAATTTATACTACTTACAAAACTTCACTTTTTTATATTGATTTCTACCCATCGTGGGTGGAAATAGTAAGATGTTATAAGTGTTTTGTCTTATGGAGCATCTCTTTTGTTTCTATCTTGAACAAATAATTCAATAGAATGAAGACAAAACTATTTGGTGAAGCATGGCTACACGTTTGTGTAATAATAATAAAAATTCGATAACATTTCAATTAAAATATAATTTTCAATGTCCTTAAATTAATAGTTAAAAACATATTTCATGTTAGCTCCCTACTGTCGTGGAACCCCGTGAAAGGCGAATATCAGACAGAAGCAAGAGTAATTTGAATCCGTATGAGCATTAATTATTATTTTAAAGCAATTTGAATGCATGGGTTAAATTTACAGATGAGCACGACCCCCACTGGAAATCTGGGCACTAGTGGCCAACTCAGATAAAAAATGCTGTATTTGAATCTAGTTAAGACTCAGTAGCAGTAAGGTCGCCTAACGATATTAACCTCACAGGTTATTTTGAACTATTGTCGTAGGAATTCCAGACAATATTTACGTATGATTATTAGCAAAACTATGAGATTATTATGTGTATTTTTTGTTTTGTGTGATAGTCTTAAAAAATGTCACTTTTGCAAATGCTGTATTTGAATCTAGTTAAGACTCAGTAGCAGTAAGGTCGCCTAACGATATTAACCTCACAGGTTACTTTGAACTATTGTCGTAGGAATTCCAGACAATATTTACGTATGATTATTAGCAAAACTATGAGATTATTATGTGTATTTTTTGTTTTGTGTGATAGTCTTAAAAAATGTCACTTTTGCAAAGAATATTTTTTTTATCGTTTCATTCTTATTATTATACATATATGTTACATAAATATAATTGAGGAATGACGTTGATTTCAGGTCAAGGCGTTAATAACACTTGAAGGTGATGAGATGACACACATACAGATTGAATCGAACGGACGCACCTCGAGACACGTGCGAAAATTCTACCACGATAAACTTATTGTTGTATGTATAACACAGTTTTGGATTTTGCAATCGAGTATTATGTTCGTATATCAACCTTCGAAAATAAAAAACGTAAATGTTTGTATCCAAAATAAATACCAACATTTTTACATCCAACGCAGTTATATAATAATAACAATACTAGAAACCAAACTTGATACCGAAGGTATCGGCCACTAAATATCATCAATACAAACTAAGTATGAATATATGTTACCGTAAGGGTTATTTTTGATTGCACTCTCGTTCGGAGGCGTTCAAAGTCTCCTTAGTTCCAATCAATTTTTGATACGAATTCATCTCGATTCTAATACGTTTTTCGCTTTGACCTAACTCTTGTTCAGTTTCATGTTTGTGTTTCAGACGACCACGGCTGTGGGATTCGATAAAACCGTGACGAGAGTGTACGGATTGGTGAATAAATAAATCGATGACGTCACGTCTTGGTTTGGACAGATAATATATATGTAATTGTACAAAATTGCTTCAAGGATGTTTATTAGGTAATTTATAGTTTAAGTTTAGTACGTAATATTTTATACGTGGTTGTGTATTTGTGTTTTAAATATATTATTTATTGTTTTATATAAACAATGGTTTTTGTTTTTTTTTTTATTCCCGATATAAATACATAATTAGTTTAGAAATAGTTCAGTTGTTGTATTTATTCGAAAATAAATTATATAATAATGATGTTGTAATATAAGTTAAAAAAACCACACGTTGCAAAAATGATATTATTAATAATGTACCTAAGGGCACGGACGCACGTTTTGATGAATAATGTTAATAAAAAATAAAACTTGACTAGCTATAAGCAGGCACCTTAACTTTATGATATAGTGACATGAAATTTGAAAAAGACCTTTGTTACGTAAAGGCAAACATTTATTTTTATTTTAAAGTAGTAGTCTTAGTGTTCCGGTATAAAGGGTCAGCCAGTGTAATTACAAGCACAAAGGACATTACATCTTAGTTCGCAAGGTTGGCGGCGCATTGACCATGTAAGGATTGATTACCATTTACAATTAGACCTGCCTTACTATTTCATACAATATATAATTGCTAATTTCGCCTAATCATGACATATCCTTATACCCACACACAGTACAGTACAGTAACAGCCTGTGAATGTCTCACTGCTGGGCTAAAGCCTCCTCTCCCTTTTTGAGGAGAAGGTTTGTAGGTTATCCAATGCGGGTTGGTGGAATACACATGTGGCAGAATTTCAGTGAAATTCGACACATGCAGATTTCCTCACGATGTTTTCCTTCACCGTCAAGCACGAGATGATTTCTAATAACAAATTTAGCAGATGAAAATTCAGTGGGACTTGCCCGGGTTTGAACCCATTATCATTGGTTAAGATATACGCGTTGTTACCACTGGGCCATCTCGGCTTTCACATATACCGTGTCTGAGGCACAAATATAATGGAAGCCATTAATTTCGTCAAATCGACCCATCCATTGTATTCTCTACATCTTATATTATTACTAGCTAGGCCGCAACGGTGTTTGCTTAGTTAATAATATATGAATAAAGACAATTATCGTTCAAATATTTTAAGCTGTTATGACGTTTTTCGTTAATAAAAAACAAAAAAATGTATTCGATGGATAGTCATAAATTTCAAAAGGTCAAATCTCCTCATTTGTTCTCAAATATCGCTTTACAAAACGCAATAGCTAGCAGAGCTAAAAGACCTATTACTTGAACGTTTGAATAATCAAATTCCCAACCTAATCCCCTATCGACTTTCACTTAACTTGGCAGGGTAGGCTAACAGCCGAGATTCTCCGGGGCACTTTCCAAAACACGATTCCCTATTCCATTAGACCCTCTCGAAGTTATCTCGCGTTATTTACATCGCCTGACCGTACCGTCTTATGTAATGTGCCCTTATGTGTGGGGTGGTATATAAGTGAGCAATCGTGGGCCGTGTGTCGTTGTTTATAAGGGTGGTTTCGGTTGAGCGCTGGGTGGGGCGGGTGGTGTCGCGGTGTCGTTGCTATGGCGACGCGGCGCCCGGACGCCGGCTCCCGACGCCGGCGGTGTCGGCCGCCGCGCCCGCGCCCCGCCGCACAAGTGACACGCGCTGCGAAAAAGCACAACCGCCCTGTGCGTACGCGGACTGTGAGTTTTCATTTTTGCGGATAAAGTTCAAGATATAGTATCTATTTATTAAATTAAATAATAATTTATAGCTTTCTAAGCGAGCTTTAGTAAAGTATTATTTAACTAAAAGTAGTTATTTAATATTATACAGAGTATGTTGTTAATTCATTTCAATATATAGTTTTGATTTTAAATATATGTATAATTATAATCTTAAATTCGTTAAAGCTTAGGTGATGAGAAACCTTGTATTATCATCACATAACAATTACAGTTAAGTTTTAGTAATATATTTCTTAAATTTTATCGTCTAAATTTAACATGTATCTAAATAATGTAAATATAATATTGTCGTGTGTATATGTTAAACCTACTTATTATTTTTCTTTTTCTTTATCTTTAAGCTTTTATTATAAAAAATGTAACAACGATACCGTGGTCACCTTACAACCACCCCTCAGGTCGGGTCGATGTGGCCGAGGGTGGGGGCTAGCACCTTTTGTTTAGGACCCCTCCCCTAGCTCATTTACTCGCGTACCACTCTCAATGTTGTTTGCAAAAGGTTTAGGTGCCTAAATGTAGAGGGAAATGTCACGATTTCACTTTTAAAGGAAACCCTTGTAATGAAATATCGTATGCGATACGCAGCACTTTATTTTAATAGTCACCACCCCAAGTACTGTCGGAATGAACATGCAATTACAAAAAGCAACCGTTATAAGATATACGGGAAATATATTATGCAACTTAAATGTTTATGTTATATACGATTTCATGAATTTAGAAAATTATGATTTAAATAAGAATGATGATAAATTAATTATAATCGGTTTTTTTTTTGTTTCTTGTTCATGGTTAAGTGTTTGATAGTCCAAAAGAGCTTTTATAATGAGATCTATTCTTACTAGCAAACCGCCTTCACCTTCAAGTGTCGCGGAGTTTTCTAAAAATTTTCAAATTATTTTCATATAACTTGGAAGCTTGGACGGTTTTAAGGCCATCACGATTTATTATCATAACAATGGTAGCTATGTTGGTAGATGTGGTAAGGGACCCCATTTCATAATATATTTATAAAACATTTATTAAAATAAAAAGTAGGTATTAAACTCAGGTACCCATTTTACACATGATCAAATCGAAACATATTTTAATCAAATAGACTCTTATAAATCGCCATTTTACAAGACAAATAAATAAATTTTAAAGTTATCGTTAGTAGTCGACGGTTCGGAATGTAAAAAGTAGTTAAGTAATTAAATACAATCGAATCATTACTTACCACGAACGGAAATAAATGAATACTTATGAATTGTCAAATAAACTATTTAAAAAAATGTCAGTATTTATATTCTGTTAGTAGAATTTGAAACGATGAGGCGATTGATATATATATATACATATATATATATATGTTAACCATCGCTTATATCGCTAATGCGCCAGCAACATTGGGAACTAATCTAATTACTATGAAATGAACATTTCAAAGAATTTAATTAAAAAAAAATTGAAAGTATCTAATAATTATATAGACGCAACTAGTTCTTACAGTAATTCCTACATTAATGTTTTTTGTTTCAAGCCGTATTATAATCATTTATGTAATAAAAATGGGACAGCTGATATTTACCGTGATTTAAGTGGAACAAAGTTATCATCCTATGCAAACAATTCAAATATTATTTACCGTATAAATACAAACAATACATTAAGTAAATAATAGTCTTATGAAAATGTAGTAGGTATGTATAGATTCAAACGATGCTCTAAATTTATTTTGTTATGTCTTGATTTAATTAATTCATATTTATGAATCGTTAACAAAGAGAGAGAGAGAGAGAGATTGTTATTATAATTCATCTCGTGCTTGGCGGTGAGGGCAAACATCGAGAGGAAACCTGAGGAGACCTGCATGTGTCGAATTTCACTGAAATTCTGTCACATATGTATTCCACCAACCCGCATTGCAGCAGCGTGATGGAATAAGCTCCAAACCTTCTCCTCAAAAAGGGAGAGGTGGCCTTAGCCCAGCAGTGGGACATTCACAGGTTGTTACTGTATATGAATCTTTTAGAGAGCTAAAATAACTCAGTAGTTAGAAAAACCTACTCAAGAGGAGAAGCGGTTTAGGCATAGCAGTAACATTTACAGGCTATTAATTATACACTGTCAATGATCAAGTTTATATATGTAGCTTATTGCTACTAAGCTGTAGCCATAAACTAAACAATTATTTTTGTTATAAAATATCGTACCTAACCTAATTACTGGAGTAATTTGTCTCTGTGTAATTTTGGTCTCGTTATTCTACTGGCTATCTATCTACTGCAGATCAACAAGTCCTTTGTTCAAAATCTGTTTCGAGCCAATTGAAAGTTATAAGACACAGAGTAGCGAGAAATCGTAAGCACTCGCACCCCTATATTGTGGAAAGCAAACTGCCCTTGAAGCGTTTGAATTCAACGTTTCCGATATGTACTTCTAGGATGTGGAACAGTTTATGAGATTCTGTGTTCCTGCCATACATGACCTTCAAAATATATAAACAAGAGTCTAAAAGATTTAGGCAAGCGCGCTTGAACCTAGCCCTTATAATTGTCTTTTAGCAATGATTGTCATGTGCAAGCCAATATATTGTTCAATAAAAAAAATGTCAAGAAATTCTTAATACCGGACTTGGAAGCTGTCAACATGTAAATCTGTTAGTCCTGCACCCGAAGTCTCTTCGGTCGTGTCGGATTTGCAGTTCGATCGGATTAAGAGAATACTTGTAATTTTATATGTATTGAAAATATAATTTATTTATTGATATGTATTATGTGTATTTTATATTTACATTTAGTTATTAGTTTGTTTTAATCATAAATTAATATTATTTTATTTATTATTACAGCACCACCTTATATCCTATGAGTTATTACTTACACCGTTGGTTGCCTGGAAGAGATTGCTATGTAGCGATAAGGTCGCCAAAATTGTATGCTACTTTTATTTAGGCTGTATCCATGTTTTGTATTTTGTTTCTCTTTGTGGTGTACAATAAAGTATAAAGTATGAGAGTGCAATTTTGTTTCAACGTATAGTTTGCCCCTATAATATCTCCTTTGATTTTGGTTATATTTCGATCGACATTGGCTGCTTTGTTAAAAATTGGTGACACCATCACCGTCATCACCATATATGTGATGAATTTAATTCATATTATTATTATGACATATATACTTTTAGAAATCTCTTTTCAATAAAAAAAGTTTATTAAAAATATTAATGAAGATTTTGGAAGATTAGACATAACAAAAAGCGTGAGAGCAAATAGTGTGGTATATCACGTTTTTAGTCTGTCTTCAGGTTGTCAGAACAATTATATATAAATACCTATTATATTGTACTTGCTGTTATGTTATTTGCCATACTGCCACATGTGTATTCCACGATCCCGCACTTGAGCAGCGTGGTGGAATAAGCTCCAAAAACCTTCTCCTCAGAAAAAGGGAGAGGAGGCCTTTAGCCCAGTAGTGGGACATTCACAGGCTGTTACGGTTATTTTATTTGTTGTGATGTTTTTATTATTGTTCTACATGTATATGCGCTGGTCTTGTAACTCGCTATTACTCTTAGAATCCGGGTTAAAAGTAAATTAATTAAATCCTCAATTACTACCCTTTATTATTAGGTTATATTATGTAGCTCTGAAACTTTGTGAAACTTTCAGCTCAAGCTGACGTAAGGTGTAAATTAATTAGGTGAAAAAAAATAATAACAATGACAATCGACTAATTAATCGCTCAATATGCGCAATCGCGTCTCAAAATTAAGTTTCCGGACGCAATCAGTGTTCTGTTCCAGCCACTTCTAACTAATTTCTAAAGGTTACGCGGTCTAACCTGGCTAAGTTAGTTACTCCAAAGATCTGATCTACCTATTATGCTAAAAAAATAATTTAAATTTCAATTGCAATGTAAAAATATAATTCTGGAACGAAAAGCGTATGAAATGATCGCTTCCAGACCGTTTCATATAGAAATATAAATAATCGGATTCTAAATAACAATTATTGAAAATAATCCCGTTGATTTTCTTCTACCTGTTCTTCTGGTTGTATGTTTCCGAAGCGTTGGTACATTTTTTGATAACCATTAAGTAAGTGTAATGCTTCTAATGTCTTATTTGAATAACGATTTTAATTTTGACTTCGGTAAACAACTAAAACTATGACTAAACATGAGAGCACATCAGTTGATTGTAATTGATTTATTATCAACAATAAATAATATACTTTCATATAATATCAAAATATAATTTTTTCAAGTAGGCTCTTACGATCACTATTGAAGTGTCATTTTACAATTTTAATATAAAGCTACGTGTTCGCAATGTACATTCTACCGAGAAGAACCGGCAATAAAAACAGTAGTTACGTTTTTATAATAAATAAAAGAATGTACATTTATATGATTGTTAAATATATTTATTGTTATTATTATATGTTACATAACGGATACTAACGCCAAGTTCTTCTATCATTTATATAATCCTGGACGGTATCATAAGCGTTTTTGGATATAAATAACAATTTGAGTTGGATTCTTTAGCTTTATTTGTAATTATTTAACGTTTAATAATTTCTTATTGCTATCTTCTATATTAAAATGACAGCATGTCAATACCACACTACTAGGCTAAGACCTCCCATCTTATTTGAGGAGAATGTTCTTCTAGCTTGTTTGAAACCTATTAATTAAATATCATATGACTATATTACGTTGTAATTATTTTATGCAGTGTTGCCATAAATAGACGATAGGCATAGTAAGGTAATATATTAATAAATAAAAACTAGATTAATTTCAGTGACTTAGAAAGTGTGATATATAACAATGTATATGTGTATTGCTTTAGTATATATACTTAACATAAAGTACTTTATTGTGTATTATATAAAGGAAGAGCAAAGAAATATCTAAACTGTATTTGTCAACTATACGAACGTATATGTATGGAAAAGTTTGTCCTTCTCTAATCGATCGTGTGGTTGACGCAGCGGGTGTATGGCCCCGCCCACATTTCACACGAGAGGTGATGATTGGCCGAGCTCAGGACGCACACAGGCACATTGCTCAAGACGGTAATTATTTTTCAGATATTTTTTTTTTCTTCATATTCTCAGTAATACTGCTAGTAATGAAAAAAAAAGTGTATATCTTGAACGACGTGTATCATATATAGACGAATATGACAACCAATGTAGCGTAAGAATAAATAAGTAAATAGGTACATGCGTAGTTATATTAAGTTATATGTTGAAACTTATGCTAACCGTATCAAAGTTGCATGCAACGGCGAACAGTCTATAAATGCAAATAAGCAATTGATAATAATAATATGATAATAATGATATCGTTGTCTCTCTCTCATTCCTAAGGAAGTCTAGTTGTGCTGGACATTTTATAGTTGACGAATATATCCGCAAATATAAATGCACTCATTATTCTCCGAATCTGATGGGATGAAAAAACCCGTCACAAACCGGAAAGAGTTCAGGCGCAGAACCAATGTCTTTACCTGTTTTAGGCACGGGCACTCCGAACTCCTGAGAAAAACTCAGTAAATTTTTTATTGGACCGATCCGGGAATTGAACCCAAGTTATATAACTAATTTTCTCAACAAGCTAATGGGGAAATAAACGATTATTTAATTAATATCTATACTTTGGTATAGCCGGATAAAAATGTTATACCTACCTACCTAGTAACTACTTACCAACGCCTAATTAAATTGTCGTACTAATACGAATTATCACAGTGCGCTCAATTGAAATTATTTCGATTGTCTTTGTAAAAATATTTGACAAATCTGACTCAAACATTTCCAAGTGTGTAAGTCACATAAGCGTTAATGATATTTGCACTTTTATATACTTAGGATACTATTAAGCCGAATTTGAGAACAAATACTTCAATAGTAACAGCCTGTTAATGTCCCACTGCTGGGCTAAGGCCTCCTCTCCCTTTTTGAGGAGAAGGTTTGGAGCTTATTCCACCACGCTGCTCCAATGCGGGTTGGTGGAATACACATGTGGCAGAATTTCGATGAAATTAGACACATGCAGGTTTCCTCACGATGTTTTCCTTCACCGAAAAGCACGAGATGAATTATAACAGAAATTAAGCACATGAAAATTCAGAGGTGATTGCCCGGGTTTGAACCCACGTTCATCGGTTAAGATTCACGCGTTCTTACGACTGGGCCATCTCGACTTCATACTTCAATAGGATAATCTTTAAATGTCTTTTTTTCGATCTATCTGGTTTAGCCATTTTCAAGTAATCAGTGAAAATCACATTATCTCCTCCGTTTTTGAAGTCGGTTAAAATAAAATATGAAAAGGAAGATACCGTATACCACACCAGCTCCCCCGTTAACACCGACAAACAAAAAAAAAAACACTCGAAATCTAATTCCGATTCCATACAATCGAACAGCAGATGCGCGTACGCATTGAACAAAGGACGCTTGTAAGCATTCGTAATACATCTAATTTTACGGCGCAAACCTTTGTATTATGATTGTTGCGTTTTGTTCGCGCCCTGATCGACAGATCTGATAATTTGAATATGGAAAGGCAACCAAGCGTGACCTGCTCTGGCGCAGGCATCGAAATGTTTGAATGGATTACGCATGCGCGTTGTAACTTACAATATATTTTTATTATCCCCTACTTTTTGTATATCATAAGATTTGAAACGATATTTCAATTTTATATTTGTTTGTTATATTTGTTGAACGAAAGTGAATTTAAAGGTTGGAGCTCAAAAACCGGGTAAACAAAACATGAACATTTAATAGTGTTTTTGTTTACGTATCGACGTTGGAAAATTTGGTAAAGAAACATGAGCAAAATATATCGTATTCACGTATAATGGATCGTTATAGCAGTTTTTGTCTTTTATGTGCATAATTACTAATGATTTTTAAAAATTTACTTGTTTAAAGCAGAAGAGTTTGTTTGATCGCGCAAATTCCATTTGGTACCAGTGTATGATTTGAGAAAAGACCAATAGAGACAGAAAACGACATAATTATAGGCAGAGTAGTAACAATGATGTTGAGACAGAAATTCTTTGCAGATTTGTTACGTGAAACGGAATAATTACTATGTCTATATAATTTAACTTTTATAATGGTTCTATTGGTAGAAAAAGACAAAAGCCACAAATATTTAGTTAGTTTAGTTAATAATAGTTTTAAGTCCTTTACAATGTGCTTGTAATTTAAGATAAGTATTAAAAAAGTCTAGAGGGAACATAATTACTGGACATATAATTATAAATATGCATTTTCCGAAATATGTTTAAAACTTACCAAAAGTTTTCTTCGAGAAAAAGTTTTCAGGGAACGGAACGTTTTTTTTGAGCGGGCTCGTGATGTAGTCGACGGCACCGACCACTTCTGGATGCTTGTCAATGATTTCTTTCGCCTGACTTTCAGAGATCTGATCTGGAATATAGAAATGAAAACTTTTAATTTTCATTCATATAAAATCCTACAAAAATATTGTATTCAAATAGATTACCATTATGAATTTTAAAAGAAATAAATGATAAACTGTTAGTTTATATTTATTTTAAAAGACAAAAAAATATTTCGCATGTACGATTGCATGGATCTCGTATTAGTACGGACAATTAAATAACATTAAAGAATCACAGTCATTTGCCCTCCCGGCAAATTAAAAAAAAAAGTATCAAATTATCACGATTCTATTTTGAGTGTGAGTTTTATCTAACGTTATAGACTTTATTATAACAATATTTATATTGTATCTAAAAAATCAACGTGAATGTATTCGTTGACTTTCGTACAACATAATAATATCCTGGGACATTTTTTTTTAATAATATAATAATAAATCATATCCAATTTTTTTAATAAAGTTTTATGTTATATGTGCTCGGTAGAATCTACATGTCGAGTCGATGTTAATTTCAACTTGTGAAACGACGATTCAAAAGTGCACACAAATATATGTATATAAATAATAAAAACTGTTCTACTCGAAGTATATTGGATATGAAAGTAATATGTTTTAAGTTTTCGTATCTCGGAGTATTAAAAAAAACGTTATATTTCGGACTTGCTTTGAAATGTATTTCGGAGAAGGCCGATTGTCTGCACAAGCATAAAGCTTTGAATGAAAATATTGTGTCAACAGCCACGATCCTTCAACTGAGAAATTTTCCCAAATAAAACTAGACGACTAATTGCTTTTTGGACCAGAACATCGAACATTGAATTGAAACCAAAAATTTCATATTCCCTAACAGCCGACGGAAATCGTCAACCCCTCCCCATTCTCGACACAAAGAGCTGTAAAATCCGTGCAATTTGTACCCTCTGCTCTTAACGTACGTATATACTTATCGATTTATCGCAAACACAAGTTCGTGTTTTAAAAAGTCAAGTAAGCTTGAGATGTTCAGCTTTCAGTCTTCTCCCAAAAAGTTTAAAGTCGATTTTCGGTTGATTCTGAGTTGGTATATAGGATTCTTCGGGTCGGCGGGTGTGTGTAAAAATGCCGTCTTGTAGGCACGCCGCCCCTCTCCGGGCGACATTTTTACAAGTGGGCGAGGGGGAAGCCTCCCGGACGCTCTCGTCATTTCGTTGTCATCCAGAGGCTCCTTTTTGCGCGATCACGGCGCGAGCGTCGGCGTCGACAATACTGTTCAGTATTTTTATTCTTTTCGAGAAGAAAATGCGAAAAAAAAACTCGTAGAAAATCATGAACAATGCCGCCCTTGGGCGAGATTACCGCCATCAGAAAATGAATGCTTTGTTAGATCCGTCCACCGGGATGTTTTCAGTTGTTACATTAGACTTGTCATTTCCATTAGAGGGCTGAGCGGGCGCGGGATGTCGCCGAACAGCCCACGTCTTTATTTGCGTTCCAATTACGAAAGTGGTTCGTAACAATCACTTTTATAAAAATGTCATAATATTACCACTTATGAAAATTATTATTTAAATAAAAAAAACAAACAAACATTTTCTAACAACTAAAGACGATTCTATTTACATGTTAATGCTTAACTTGCCGTAACATATTTACTTTAAAAATATAAGTGACTGCTTTAAAATATAAGTGACTGCTTTAAAATTCTAATGTGATTGGCTTTATTATTAGTTTGCTAGAAATACGGTCTTTTTGCATCGTATATCTATACGTGTTATCATTGTTTTTAAGTTTATTGATCATATCGGAAAGATCATGCGCATACTGAGATGGAATAGTGCCTAGCACACATTAATCTTAACCGAATATTTCGGTTTTCGTCAGGTGTCAGGTATAAAAAAGTAGCCATATATCTCCAATTTGAAAAGCGTAACGGACATACAGATTTACTTTCGCATTCATAATGTTAGTATAGATAATTGAAAATACAAACGGATTTTATCTCGAGGGTTAAAAATTCACTCATATTAGTATCCAATTTTGACTGTCTATTGTTTTAATAACTTATCCAAATTAGAATTGTTAATTCTTTTTTCTTGCTTAATATACATTATCGTATACCGACAAAAATTCCGACGAAGTTTAATAGATTGTTTTTTATCTCGTTACTTATAGCATCTCATTGAATATCACAAAAAAATATTCGATGCGAATTCCGTCTTTGTATTTAACCGCAATTAATTAAAATATATCATAAAAAAGCCGATCAATGTTTAGTTTTTCTAATAAACTCGAACTAAAGGCAGTTAAAATGAAAAGAGGCAAATTCTAAAGGGTAAGACAATCCTTCATTCGAGCTGTTCGTTTAAAAGAGGTCGTAATCAAAAAAGGACACAGCGGCTAACCTCAAAGTGGGCCATCGACGTGTGTGCGAATAAACGCGGTGTAACGCGACGCCTTTACAAATCGGCAGCGGGCAAAGCTTTGTCTTCAGCCGCGCATCACTACCAATCATGTCAATTTTGGATGAAAAGGTGTTCGTGTTGCTTGTTTTAAAAAATTGAAGCGGAATTTAAAAAAAAAAAAAACCTAGTTTTATTTAGTCCATACAAAAACAGAATAACATTTTTTATACTTTGTATAGATTTTATTGTCACAAGCAACAAAAGTGAGCAAAATTTCAGTTTAATGGCTGTCCGTTTAAAAAAAAGTTTCAAATTTAGACTCACACTGATAAAGTTAAATAAAAACACATTGAAATATAAATATATAAACTGGTTATCAATATAATAAACAACGTTTCAAAAATAAACAATATTTTTTTAAAAAAGGAAGTGATATTTATCTTTTTAGCAGTATTTTTTTTTGCTTCGCTCAAGTCATACTAATTATTGCCAATCATAATAGATATAAAACATAGGTATTGAATATATTGCTACGAATTGATTTTATTCATACACTTAAGTAATCATTATTTAATTACATTTTAATATTATTATTTTTTAGCTAAGAAGTCTGACATTTTAGAACAAAAATCGATTTGTGTTTGACATTTTGTGTATAAAGTCAATTTTGTGTATATGTCATTTTCTTGCGCAAAATAAAGTTACATCAGCAACATGTAAGTATTAAGTTGCACAATTTCGTTTTTCACGTTTTTAAGGTCCCGATAATTAAATTTTGCGCTTCCTACAAGTACAGTAATTGTGTTTATGTATGTATAGACTTCAAAGTACTGGTGGTAGGGCTTTGTGCAAGCTCGTCTTGGTAGGTACCACACTCATCAGATATTCTACCACAAAACAGCAGTACTTGGTATTGTTATGTTCCGGTTTGAAGGGTGAGTGAGCCAGTATAATCACAGGCACAAGGGATATAAAATCTCAGTTCCCAAGGTTGTGGCGCATTTGCTATGTAAGCGATGGTTGACCTTTCTTACAATGCCAATGTCTAAAGGCGTTGGTGACCACTTACCATCAGGTGACCCATATGCTCGTCCGCCTTCCTATTCTATAAAATAAAAAGTTTCACGTGCCAAATACCTGATCAATATTCATTCGATTCAATATAAAATATCTAAAGGAAATAATTCTGTTTCGTTGTACTCCCTAATTAATTATTCACACAGAGAATTCTTCATCTAACATTCTTGTCACCTTTCAACGTTTTTATTTATGTAACAGATATTTTTACTCTAAAGCATTTCATTCATTTATATATATTTATTTAAACGCTCAATTTAACTAAATATAAAAACGCAAAATTACTTGAAAACAATGTCTAAGGGCGTTAAAATTACACCGGCACCATTTTTATACTTTGTTTTCAACTAAAACAATATCGTGGGTAGCATCGTAAATTAGAAAGTCAAAAATATCATGTCGACGTAGTTAAAAATCATGACATTGTAAACAGTGACAAACGACGCATAAAACAGTTGAATGATTTATACTTACAGACGAGCGTTTGTTCTTCACGACACGCGAATTATATTTTTTATACAACCTCAAAATGTACGTTTTCATTACGACAATCATTTTATATATAAACTTTCAGTGCGTATGCGTCACTGAAGTTCTCCTAAAAAACGACACTGATTTTAATGAATTTTCTATGCTTGAGTGTTACATATATGGTGATGACAATATATAGCCGAGATGACCTAGTGGTAAGAATGCGTGAGTCTTAACCGATGATCGTGGGTTCAAACCCGGGCAAGCACCACTGAATTTTCATGTGCTTAATTTGTGATTATAATACATCTGGTGCTTTACGGTGAAGGAAAACATCGCGAGGAAACCTGCATGTGTCTAATTTTACTGAAATTCTGCCACATGTGTATTACAGCAACCCGCATTGGAGCAGCGTGGTGGAATAAGCTGCAAACCTTCTCCTGAAAAAGAGGAGAGGAAGCCTTTAGCCCATCCGTAACAGCCTGTGATCCTGATGATATCCCATTCACAGGCTGTTACGGATGACAATAAATGGCACTGCGATCGGTTTCCAATAATATCGCGTTAAATCGATGTCTATGTTTTTTTTTGTCTTTACTCTTCTAGTGGTTGGAATGGACTGTACGTTATAATGTGTTATATATGTTATTTTTTTTAACTTTAGTATCGGAAGACGCTCCAAATCGTCCGTCAGTATCGTTTTCTCGCAGTTTACAATGGAAATACGTTCTAATTTCCGTGCTTAATAAACGTTATCGATAAACGTAGCGATTCGTTTCGTATCGTGTCGACTACGATAACCCTTTATCAGATTGGGGAAGCGAGTGATGTCGCCGTACGGTGGTACTCCGCATTTCATTACCACATTTTTTTTAAAATAATTTATAAGCTGGTTATAGCTAAGAACATTTGATATGATGCCGCATTTCGATCTAAAATAAAAACATGATATTTACAGATTGTTATGATTAGCATCATAAGTTGCTTTTTCGTGTTTCAATATAATGTTTTTAGGGGCTAATTATTTCATGACATGATAGTAAAAAATGAAAATATTTCTAGGTTTAAACCAAGCGTTAAACTCTGCCGTTGAGCATTGGTTATTATAATAATTGTTTTATTGGGTCGTATTCTAATGTTGTTACGGTTTGTGTTACTACTCGTACCTAACACTTCTCTCTCCATACTATTCGTGCTGGAATTATTCTATGCACTTTAATTAGTATAAGAGATTAACTACTGAGTTTCTTACCGGTTGTTCTTGTTGAAAACCACATTCCGAACCGGCGGTAGCTTTCTTTAAGCAAACTTGTGAAGAGATGTTTCAAAAGTGCTCGTGAGAGCTTACTAAGTAAAATTTATTTTTATTTTATTTAATTGTATTTAAGCAAAGACCTCTCAAGATACGTTTTAAAAACGGTGATTTCGATACGGAATATTTTTAATTAAAAGGCGTTCCATCTCTAATTTATCCAATGAAAGTATGAAAAGCTTAAACGAATGAATAAACGATTTTGTGTGACGGTGTGACACGACATATTTTCTATTTGAATAAATTATGCTGTAGTAGACAGACATAATGCCAAGAGAAATTCACTTTCAGTCTTTCATCATATTCGATGGTGTAAATAATACAAAATAAAACAAAAAAAAATCAAATAGCGATTTTTTTAAATATTTAGCCTCAATATTAATATTTTTTATCTTTTTAAATGCGTTCCAGAAAAATATTTAAATGATAAATGTTGTGCTTCTATCAAAATAGATACATTATTCTTACAAATATAATAACACAAACAATATGCTTATCCGCCTTTCTGTTCTATAAAAAAAAGTGTTATAATTGCGAAAGTGAGTTTGTTTGCTTATTAAGCTTTCTCGTCTTAACAACAAACTCTTAACAGTCTTATACAGCACAACCTGTCATCATAAAAATATCATACACCTTGTTTGGGGTACAGAACATCACATAGGCTACTCAACACCCCTGACACACCTCGCACGTGGGCGAAGTCACGGGCGGAAACTATTTTTAAAGGAAAAAAATTAAACTTATTTTATTTTATAAAAGAATATATGAAAAATTATAGTTGATATTCCTTTATGTTCTTTCAAGATATAGCCTTAATGATATATATTTGAGACAGAACAGAAAAAGAGAAATCAGTGTTTAACTAAGCCGCAGCCGCTAAGCAACGTGTAAGTATAAGTAAGGTATTTTGTTATTAAAGTTTATTACCTGTTTCCCTTGAAAATTAAATAAATAAAATAAATCTTCATAACAAAACGAAAGTATTCTCCGAGTTTGACTTGAAACTCTTTTTGAAAGTTTTAATTGTAAATTAGATAGAAGCAAGATAGAAATATATATTTAACATTAGTTAGAGAGGTATATAAAATACTAGAAATTATAAGTAGGGCCGTGAATTCCGAAGCGTTGGTAACATTATTTGTAATCTACACGACACAAGAGCTTGTTTAATAGTGCTTGCAAAAGTCATCAAACAACAACACATATAACTACTGTTGATTTGGTTACAATAAGGTATATATATGGTATTGTAATGGTTACGGGTACTACGTATTATGCACGTATAATAAATAAATATTAAGTATAAATAGCCTAAATATTGTAACTAATTCATGTGATAATTGGAAAACGGTTACCTTATTATCAATTATTAAATTGAACATTATCTATTTGGTACATGGTTCTGTTAAACGGAATAATTTAGTTGAAAATTCGATAATTGTTTAATTTATTTATCTATTCAATATTAACATCGACAAGACATGCACTAATAGAAGGAAATAACAAAAAAAAGTCTTAACAAATATAGACAAACATACACATATGCAGTGAAAAAAAGATAGCAATAAATACAGTTAACAATTAACAGCCTGTGAATGTCCTACTGCTGGGCTAAGGCCTCCTATTTCTTTTTGAGGAGAAGGTTTGATGTTTATTCCACCACGCTGCTCCAATGCGGGTTCGTGGAATACACATGTGGCAGAATTTCAGTGAAAATAGAGACGATTCACCATCAAGCAGGAGATGAATTATAATCACAAATTAAGCACATTAAAATTCAGTGGTGCTTGCCAGAGTTTGAATCCACGATCATCGGTTAAGATTCACGCATTCTTACAACAGGGTCATCTCGGCTTTTTTTTAGTAATAGACACAATTACAACTTAATATTATAAAATAAATTAATAATATGTACAAGTTACTAATATATAATATACTGTACATATAATTGATTATCATTATATACAGTTATATTTAAATATCAACATAATCGTGACCCGAGTTTTTGTACAGTAGCTATTTTTAATTTTTATTTGTATATATTTAAGGATTTAATGTAAATAATAACAAATTCAAATGTCTAGAAGTTATCTAAATATATATATATATATATATATATATATATATATATATATCAATATCTACTATGCTAGCATCTTATATACTCTCAAGTGGATCACTTAATACGAAAGATTAGCCAATTTACGATTCATTAAGAGATGGCCCAGTGGTAAGAACGCGTGAATCTTAACCGATGATCGTGGGTTCAAACCCGGGCAAGCACCACTGAATTTTCATGTGCTTAATTTGTGATTATAATTCATCTCGTGCTTTACGGTGAAGGAAAACATCGTGAGGAAACCTGCATGTGTCTAATTTCACTGAAGTTCTGCCACATGTGAATTCTACCAACCCGCATTGGAGCAGCGTGGTGGAATAAGCTCCAAACCTTCTCCTCAAAAAGAGGAGAGGAGGCCTTTAGCCCAGCAGTGGGACATTCACAGGCTGTTACGGTTTTACGGTACGGTAATGTTACGTACGGTCGTCATTTATGTAAATATCCGTGATTATGCCACACTTGTCTTTATGTGTAAGTTTAATATATTTATTGTAAGAGTAAATAAATCTGATGTAATGCGTTAGAGTTCATCATCAAAGACTAACCAGCTCCGTAGTAGATATTACAGTGCTCTGGTGTCCAGACATATATATGTGGGCAAATGGACCATAATGGTAAATGAATAATATCCCTATATATATTGGCGATGTAAGGAATATTAGTCAGTCCTTATATCGCCAATGATGAGTGTATAGGGTCTGCACTAGGCCCTACCACCAAGTAAATATTTAATCAGCATAGTAATAATGTTATGAGGAATTAAATATATATTTATAAGGCCCTTTGAATATATATAGAAACCATATCAAAATACAATAAGCAACGAAATTAATAACCAATAATTATTTAAGAAGGATAAAATGGCGTGTAATCGAGTACAGCACAAAGCCGTGTCTAACGAAAATATTTCACAAAGGTAAGGAAATAGCCGGTTTCAGGGAGCACACAAAGGGAATAATGTTAGGCGACCACAATGGCGTTTGATACGAGAGCGAGTAAAAAACGGATGTGTCAATAATTAACCGTGTGATCCGGGAGCTGACGCCGGCGGCCATCGATTGCGGGCCTGCTATATTTTTTTTTAATAACGTACACGTATTGTCGTTTCGACAAAAGGGGCGAACTCGTCGTGTTTTCATAGAGCATGTCGGGGCGAAAAATATTACACCCCCGGGCGACTATGTGAGAACGGACGGCCTGGCTGGCATGTGGTGCGGAATGCCCGTGGCCTCGGGATCGGATCGCTCATAGATATTACCATAAAATTTACATTCTTGATTCGCTTCGAGCGTAACAAGACGAATGGAAATTGGTTATCTTTGTAATTGATTTTCATATGAATTATGGTTTTCATGTTTGATAAAATATAATTTATATATTTTTAAAACCGATGAAGAAAATTTATGAATGACGTCATATTTATTAAGATTTAAGATAAGATATTAATCATAAATACTACTTAAATCAACATCATTCTATGTGAGAGTATTTACAAAGTATAACAAATATTTGATCACCCTGTATTTTATACATAACGGGCAATAAGACTGCACAATCGCGACGCAATCGCTGCAAATCCGCACCAATGATCCCCCACGCACAATTTGAACCCCTGGAGGATCAGGAAATTCATCTCGCTAATCCACCGACCCGCTGTGAATAGTAAAAGTGATGGCTCTATTCATTCCGAGGGTGCCTCCCCTTTTAGGTGAGGCGGAGAGGGGGTGGCGAGGGGGGAGATGGAAAGCGCTAAAATTTAATAAAGCCGGGCTCGTCGGGACTATGGACAGCCCTTGCGATTAATTACGCACAAGAAGCTTGTAATGATACCTACGCAGATGGGGTGGTCGGGGCGGAGGGTAGTTTGTCGCTTATCTATTATTCAACGAATAATCCCCGTAGTGTTTATGATGCTTTTTAATTTGACATGAATAATTGAAGCTAGCAATTAGCCCGGTATGTGATATTATCTAGTTCCTTCGTTGACGTGTGTTGCGTTAGTTTACGAACACAACCGTTATGATGAATTAGGCTTTCGTAACAACATAATATGGTCATACAATACAATAAATTCAATTTTTTTATTTCAAAAGTATTATAGATAATAAACCGTATTTTTTAAAATTCAATTACCGTATTTGTAAATGGTTTTTCTCATAGCGATAACTTATATATTGGGTCAACGGTAACACAATTTATAACCTTTGTGCGAACGTAGGTACTTAGCTACATATATACATATTTCCATACTATATGATATGGTATTGATAGTTATAAATAATGACGATTAATATTGGTGAAAATGTTTGAGATATAATAGAATTCGATACTCCGATATCGTTCTATTACGTGATTTGATAAATAAAATAAGAAATATTAATAAAACTTCATACATGAAATAAGAAAAAGAAACATAGATAGAAAATTAAAATGTAAAATTACATAAATAATAGCTACATTCTTTAAAATATTAATTAATTATATAAAATTTAAATCTATGCCGTTCACACAAACTCCATGACAATCGGTATATATGTATATATGAAGGTAGGTCAAAGTCGGGCAGATTTTGCTAATACAATATTGTATATAGTTATACTTATCCGATTAATCTAATTTATACGGCAGCCATGTTATCAAGCTTTAAACTAATGTTTTTAAATTAATTTTTTGTGACATATATAAAACTGATAAAAATATAATCGCATTCATTTAAAAATCTAAATTTTTGTTTTATTTTTGCATATGAAAGATCTGGTGTTCAGTGGTCTTCATCTCCCAAAGATTGGCGATGTAAGAAATATTTACCTCTCCTTACATCGCCAAAGGGCCACCATTTTTATGAAATAAACAACAAGGGATATCGTAGTGATTGTACAACATATAAAGATTGCTCTTAGAAGTAATTATTTTAGAAATTATAATAACGTAGATTCTACCCAGACTGATTTGAAAATAAATTGCTTATTTAATGCGTATATATTCGACATTAGGAACCTTACATTCATTTCAACGAACAAGAGCTCAACGCATTTCTATATACTAAACAATATGATTCCTTATTTAACAATGTATTAACCCGAGTAAGATTTAAAATAAAATTAATTGCTAAAGATAAAGTTTCGATGTTACTATCTTTTATAGAACAAACAGTGACTGAAGTATCCGATCTCGCGTACACGGATGCATGCTCACCCTATGTTTGCAGTTCCTCAAGTGGTACATGGGCGCAGTCTGTGCGGGTTCGTAACGACATCTTTTGTTGGATACGAGTGAAGCGCGCCTCGTAATCCGCGCTCGAGTATTTCGAGTGTTTCACATTCGCTCGTTCTACGTTCGTCGCGAAAGCGTCACACTTCAAAATCGTACGCGGGACTTTGTGATAAGCGTGGGCGAAATTAATTTATTCGATGCAATTACAAATTAAACTTTTATCTTTTTATAATTAAATCTCCAGAGACGTGATGATGTTGTATTATATCTATGATTTAGATTTGCGTTATATTAATAATTTTAATTCGTCACAATTTAATTTTTACTACCAACAATATTTACAATAAAACGTACTCAATACATTTACAAGATCTAAATTTTTTTGACGTAACTATCTTTAAGTAATAAGCTTTTTAACTTTTACGTATAGGTAGTTACGTTATGCATTATTATTTGGAAGACTGAAAATACAATTACAAAATTAATTACTGTAAATATATACAAAAATAAGTCGTATTTTCATATATTAACTGCAGTACCCGTTATTAGTAACCTTTTGATATGTAAGAACCAAGCTAAGACAATTGTGGTAGCGTCTTACACCTCGTAGATGATTGTAACAATCGTAAGCATAACTAGACGTTTCTTGAATCAGGTATAAAATATATATAAGAAGAATGGAAATGATTTAATTTGTCAGTTCACTCCATACAAGTTTCCATCTCCGCAAAGTCAAGTCAACCAGTCATGAACAAGTTCTTCTCTTTTATTATAAAATTCCGCAAATAATTTAACTTTTTAATAAAATTAACGGTCTTGTTAAAAAAACAGCATTGTTTTTATAGTTAAGACTAATAAAAACTTTGAATCGTTTTAATACGGTCGATTTCATAAAATTTAAAAGTAATAATAAATCTTTTAGATTCGGCAAAAGCAAACATATCTATAATATTACTATTTACTGCGTATTAAAAAATTAGTGGTTTATAATGTGTGTTCCATTTATGTACAGTTACGCCCTTACTTATAAACGTTATTAAGCGGGCGATTAGTTAAACAATGCTGTCTTCTTCTTTCGAATGTCAAATCAATAATGACAGAAAGAGAGAAATCAGTGTTTAACAAAACAGCCGATAAGCAACTTTTATAAGTAAGGTCTTTAGTTATTAAGATTTGATATACTGTTTGTTTCTTTTGTTGTTTGTTTGTTGAAAATTAAATGAATAAATAAAATAGAACTACATTTAGTGTAGTAGAAGTGTGCTATATAATATTTTTTCATCTTGTCTAAAGTGTAATTTATTTATTTCGTTTTAAGAATGTCTTATATTATATCATATTATTAATTAGAATAATTTATTTATTTTCTATTCTAATTTCGATGCTGAATTATACAAAATTCCTATGTATTTTAATTTGCTTCTTCCGATCCAAAATACATGTCACCTTGTATTAATTATTATTAGGATCTTTGTTTGTTACACATGAAAACTGACTGCAACAACGAATGCTTTAGTTCGTGATTTGTTTATATAAATATATATACTTTGAGCATATCGCTAAGTATAAATTCATAACACGATCATCGTGAAATCGAACAACGTTTTCGACAATTTACTTAAACCCTATAAACCTTAATTAATCATTAATATAAACCGGAAAAAGTACTTTATAATTATATAATAATTTCTGATTTAAATACTGAAATTGTCATCCAGAATCAAGCAAGCGCAACACGTCGAGTGTTTCATTAACTAATTTTCATCAATTCTTTATATTTTAATTACGTCTTTTCAACTTTAGTCACTTAATTCATTTTCAAAACCGCTTAAGCGTATCCTGACTCCGTAGCATTGCTCGGAGCATATTCGTCATTGGCGTATCTCGTAATTGGCGCTTGAGTGGCAATTAGTAGGCACTTGCTATGTCACCGCTCGACCCGCGCTCAGCCTGCGCTGCCTTACCTCTTAGCCGCTGCTTTCACAAATACAGCTATAAATACCACATTAGTACCATTCTTCAATTTTAAAGTTTCTCTCGTAATTTCTGGTACCTAACTAAAAAAATACTTAAAAAATAAAACGTTTGATAACTAAAATAAAGTTCTACCAGCGCACTTAGGAACTAAATGTACCGTCAACATGTTCCGAACGAGTATTACGTGGGTACCTACTTATTAGTTGAAGATGTTTTCGAGTTATTCTTTTAGTTACTTTTACATTTATACATAAAGTACATATTGTGTTATTATAAAAATTAAAACAGTTTGTTTACAATTTATAGTGTAATTCATTTGTTTTGTAAAAATTACAATGGGACAAAGAAATATGTGTGATGAGAATAAATTTCATTGTTTAAGCATCGCATCATTTTGAAGTAGCGGAAATCATATTGAAAAAACCTTATACATCAAATTCTGTACAGCTTTATATAGATGAAAAGAAATTATCATGTCGTGCATCCCGAATTAGGTTTTTAAAAACCCTGTACCTCAGGTTAGCGCTTAAATAAAATCTAACGTTATTGATTATTAACGTAGCGTAATACTTACCAATTTATTTGTAGGTTATTTTTCTATAACAACAAAAACAGCTTTAAAATTCTTATGCATATTTAAAAATATTGCTAGTAACAATCAATTAATGGAACATAAGATATAGAAATCATATAGAAATATAGATTTTTTAAAAATAATATTAAGTGATCTCATTTTACAGCAAAGTTCTATTCTTAGAAGAACATTACTCCGACTCACTGCTTCAGTACAGTTTGGTAAGTATGCAAGAGAATTGTATGCACGTGTATTCTGCCGAAGCAGACAAAATAAGCACACGAAAGCTCATCGATTCTTTCACATATATGAACTCGCAGCCATTTCGGTCTTTTCGGCGCGCACATGCAAACGATTAGCGAGTCAAATTAACAATTTTAAGCGTATAAATTGACAAAGCACGCACCATTACGAGTTTACGGGCAAAATTAGCTCACTAATAGGGTTATCCTACCAACTGTGAAACATGACTAGACTATATTTATTATTCATGTCGCCTATTTACGCAGATCGTTTGCATGAAGTTCAGTCAGCGGTATCAATAATTGAATTTTGGGATTGGGGGATCACTTCGGAGTTTCCTAAACCCTCCATTAATTGCTAGAATTAATTCGTCCCCTAGATATGTAAGGCTGAACGGATAAAGGTATTATTTAAATAATTATGTTGCAGAATTAAAAATGCTCTGAATATGGGATGAAACATTGCGTACTGTTTTGTACAATAAAGATTTATTATATGAAGATGTTAGCGATCTTAAAGCTTCGGTGACAGAAAAGCTGAAATTACACTGCTTGTGCATGCATATATAATGTAGGGGGACGGATATCATGATTCAAGATGAGTGTTAGATAATAATAATAATACTACTATATTGTTATCCATTACATACGTATTATAAAAAAGTAGCACAGACTCCCAAACTGGTATTACCCGTGTTTCAGAAGTCAGTTCCTTCACTTCACTTCCCATTAAATTATTACAAAGTTTCTTATTACTAATTACATTCTAAGTTAATCCAAACGTGTGTATGTGTATTTTTATGTGTTTGCTATCTCTTTGAGTAAGTGTGGTGTGGATGTTCACTCGTATTATTTTTAGGTAGTTCATAGTTTCTCAACTTATGAAGGATATAAGGCCATAGAAAGACTAAAGATAAGACTTTATGAGACATGACACGTGCAAGAGATGAGAAACTGTGGATATGACTATAGATAAAGATGAATGGCAAAGGAAAACAGTGCGCTGAACGCAAATAAATTGGATAAGCGAAAGGCAAGACAATAGTTATGATGATGATGTAAAAATTACACTGTTTTTTTTTCTTATTCTCTTAGATATATACCGTTTCCAGTTAACGAATCCTAATTGTTCTTTTTTCAAGTATATTTTTTGGGTGTTTGTGATTTACATACTTGTAATATTCCCGTAATCATGTTTAAATTGAAATATGTATGTTCATTTAAATAAATATATAATAATAGTACATAATAATAATAAATGTATTTAGTCATCTTATAATGGACGGCGCAGTGAACGGCGCTCCTTATTTCGACCCTCGAAGGGTGGTAAGGAGGGTCTAATCGCAATCGATATCGGTCCCTGATGATGCTGACTCAATACTCCGCATCTGACTCGGTCAATAATAAATAAAATAAAAAACATTTTAATGACGTTCATTGTTAAGGAATAAAAAGATACTTTTTTATTTATTTATATATGTCTCACTGTTTATATATTTATTGGAATTGGAAATTCAAAATTATAATTGAAAGGTTGACGAACTCTAACTATAAAAATATTATTGTGAGCCTTAACAAAATTATCGCACTCTGAACTCGCTATCACTTGCGGTATCACGTTGCATATCCATATCACATACGCTATTGCGTCGCACGGTCGTGACACCGACACCCCTAACCCACACCCCGTGTCAGCAGCACACACCCTAACCAAGGAAACGGTACACTCAACAAACTACAACGCTTTGCGAATTTATGTCTTACGACGGCGTTTTAGGGTTGTCGACATTATAAAACTTTATTTTTATATATGTATCGTTGCGTGGTCATTGTGTACATAGAGGGCGCGCCCCTCGCTGTCGCCGAACAAACATGGCGGCTAACGAGGTTTTTGCGAGCGGCTCTCGTGAGCGATTTCGCGCCTAATTTGGACGTACGAGAAGTGTTTTATTTTATTTAGATTTTCACGTGAAGCTGTGTAGAGTATTTCAGTTTGTAGTTACTCGTTCAATGTTTACATTCATGCAAAGTTTATTAGCATGTTTCAATGCATATTCACTATGGATATTTGGCTTTTGAAGTTGAAGCTTTTGACCTATATTAATCAGCGCCGGCGCTGAGGATTAGTTACAATTACTATATGCATATGGACGAATATGTATTATAAAGTATTACAACGTCAAGAGTATATTAGCACATGTAGAGTTATTATAAAAGAAGATTTTAGAATAATATATAAGAATCAAATCAAATGTATCCAATCATTTAAGCTTTACAATAAAGCGTTTTTGAATTGTCGTAAAGGAGGATCATATAGTCTATTTAATTAGCTTTAGAATCTTATAAGCACTTTCGAATTGCCACGCCACGTGATTAAATTGAATGTAACGCTAGCACCGATTCGGAAAGTAGATTCTACATGAAATAACTTGCAAGAAATTCTGTAGTTGATTTTTTTTTAAATTAATTTTTTTTTTATAGAATAGGAATGCGGACGAGCATATGGGCCACCTGATGGTAAGTGGTCACCAACGCTCTTAGACATTGGCATTGTAAGAAATGTCAACCATCGCTTACATATCCAATGCGCCACCAACCTTGGGAACTAAGATTTTATGTCCCTTGTGCCTGTAATTACACTGGCTCACTCACCCTTCAAACCGGAACACAACAATATCAAGTATTGCTGTTTTGCGGTAGAATATCTGATGAGTGGGTGGTACCTACCCAGACGAGCTTGCACAAAGCCCTACCACCAGTAATTGCAGAGTTACCGACTAATTCCAAACTTTTTGTCATCTAAACGAGGCGTTAAACAGACGATACTCATATGTACTTATCGATTCATATAAAGGCTTAATGCCTTGGCTGATACATTATTAACACATAACAGCTCAAACTAAATATAAATAAAAACTTGACATTCCGAGAACAGAATTTCGGCGCATTAAATAGGATTTAGAATAAAATCGTTATAAGGAAAACGCTGTTCTACAACTGTATTCCATTGAAATATACGAAATGCAATTCCTTAGCACAATAACACATACAGCTGTTATGTATTCCGAGATATATCAGTCCGAATAGCCTTGGGCGCCATTATTTTTCCTCAAACCTATGTAACAAGGTACATACAAATTTAGGTCATCTTATCTAAACATATAGAGAATCCGTCAAAGAGGTGAGTAGAACGAGTAGATTTCGCTCGCGGCGACCAATCGTAAAACATTATAAACCTACTTATTTTACTATTTATAATCTTTAGTATAATTTATTAATTACAACTGGTGGTAGGGCTTTGTGCGAGCTCGTCTGGGTAGGTACCACCCACTCATCAGATATTCTACCGCAAAACAGCAATACTTGATATTGTTGTGTTCCGGTTTGAAGGGTGAGTGAGCCAGTGTAATTACAGGCACAAGGGACATAAAATCTTAGTTCCCAAGGTTGGTGGCGCATTGGATATGTAAGCGATGGTTGACATTTCTTACAATGCCAATGTCTAAGAGCGTTGGTGACCACTTACCATCAGGTGGCCCATATGCTCGTCCGCCTTCCTATTCTATAAAAAAAAAAAAAACTACTAATAGTTAGTATACACTACTACTGTAGTTTTATAGTTATTGCCAGAAACAGAGATCGTTTGTTATATCACGAGAACGACTTCAAAGAATAAATCGTAAGGTAATTTTTTTAACCATAGAATTAGTAATGAATGACCCGTTAATTGGGCTCTCTTTACGCGATCTATGGCTTTGTGCAAACCAGCCTGAGTACACACACAAAAAAATATTCTACTGTCAAGTCTGTGTAATTACAGGCACAATGCACATAACCTCTAAGAATCGTAGTTTATGGCTACGGGTGCATCGATTACGTTTTTATGAAAAAATAATGTTTAATACATCTCAGTGCTAATATCAATGAGCGGTGGTGACCACTTATATTCACGTGACCTATTGGCCCGTCTTCGTTCCTATTTTAGAGATATAAAAAGACAAAGATGAGACAGTTAGACGAGAAAAGAATATGGTAATTTGGATCAAATATTAAAACATAATGTTCTGACTTATAAATACATTAAGGTTACAAATAATAATTATGATACATAAGATTTTATCTACTTGCATAATTGTACAAAAACTTATATATAAATACTTAGGAATTTAATGCAACCGAACCGAGCACAATTACCCGAAGATTTTAATAACAAAGGGCAACTTATCAAACTGGAGCTATTGAGGTGGCCAATTTATAAAGAACTTACGCCCCTTGATAATTCATAGTTAAGATTGTTGGAACGTATTGAAGGAAAAAACCTGAGGAGTTCAACGGAATTTGGCGCAACTTGTAAATAAAATCGAGAGAGACCTTCGTTAAAAAGAGCATTCGCTTTAACAAAACGTTATTAAATCTCATCGGGTTGGAAATAAAGAACTTTCGAGTTCTGTATCGACCATTGTGTGCGCTGGCGCCTTTTCATTGCATAGCATCCATTTTGAATTGATATAATATAATAATAATCATGTTGCTCGGAAGCCGTCTACGTTGGTTTGGTTGGCCACATCAGCCGCAGACCGCCAGACTCTGTCGGAAACCAATGCTTTGATTTTGTTTATGAAGGCTCTAGATCCTGTGAAAGGCCCAAAAAGCGCTGGCTCGATGTCATGAGGGATGACATGTGGAGCACGATCTCACTAGAGAGGATGTAGGAAAGCGGAACCTAGTGTAAATAGGCCGAGAAAATTCTAGGCAGAAGAAGAAAAAGAAGAATGTTAATAATACAACGAGCATGTGTTTGTATTTACTGAATATGTAAATCTGTAAAACATGAACATGTTGGCCTCTCTTCCTGTTGAGGAGAAGGATTGGAACTTATTCAACCACGCTGCTTCAATGTGGCTTGGCGGATTCACATGTATATTGTGCATTTCAAATGAAATGTTTTATTTATTCTTATTATAAATTATTGAAATTTATCAGAAAGTCAACCAACAATTATAAAAAATTAATTACTGATAAATTTATATAATCACGTCAATTGTCACAAAGTCTTCTTGACAACGCAAAAATAGCTTAATTCTCTTTCACCGTGTATGATTTATATTGCCAAGCAAATGTATCAATATACTATTACTATTTACGTCGAATAAAAATTAACGATACGATTATTCTCCTAAAAAATATTCGCAACATGTAATACGAAATAATTGACTCTAAAAAACAACGCGAAACAAATTCATGAAACAACCTCTACTAGCATAACCAAGTAAAAGGCTCACCTTGAGGCGAACAAACCGATGACAATACAACAATGCCCACGTATTAAACCCGAAGTATTGATATAGTTTACGAACGATTAGCCGCCGGCAATACGACAGAATAGGATGAAAATGTCAAAATACAATCTCAGATGACAATCAAAGAACGTTTAAAAAAAAACAATCTAAAAGCATACGTGAATAGACTTAAAAGATCATCTATCTATTCCGAATTTGAAATGTATTTTTTTTAGTACAATTGGATTTATCACATGTAACACTAGAGCATGTTCGTGTAATCGTTTCGCTTGTGACAATGTCTGAGTTTTTGCGACAATTTTGCGAGCTTTCTGCATTTTCGAATTTAATTTATTACGCAATACCTGTGCACGCGGTTTTAGTTGAGTTTTTGTATTATACATCTTCTTAATAAAATTTTAAATGATCGACGTGACATACCACGCACAACTTAACCCGCTGGGTTAACAGGATGAAATTTTGAACATCATCTAAAGATGTTAAATGGGGAATGGAATGTTTGTGTGGAATTTTGTCATTTCTCATGTTAGAAATATAGAAATAAATTATAGAAACTTTTATGAAAATTTATCATCTGAGAGGATGAAACTGAAGATGAAAGTTTTTGGAAGTTTGTAATTTTCCAATGTTTAAAATTCCGTGGGGTTTCTTAGTAATGTTACCGATGGGTTATTCAATCGGGTCCTGAAAAACTATATTCTGATAAACTGTAGTTAGTTTGGCACCAATTAAATTACAATGTTATGTTAATTAAGTACAATTTAATTTATACATTACCTTCATATAGCTAACGATATACACAAAGCTTAACGGTACCTTGAAATATATCCCTATAATCAAATAATCATTTTCTATTTGGCTTTGGCAACTTGAAAATTGCCATATTAATTTAAAAAAGGCATTTGAAACGCAAGACAATTCAAATTACTTCACTTGCGTAGATTAAAAAAATAATACCTTTTTGAAATTACTTTTTAATTCTGCAAATGAAATGACGTACGAGGATTATAGTTACGAAATTAACAATGGTATTATTTGCATTGATACATTAAAAGGCTTAACAATTCCGAATAAGAGCATGTCAGTCACAGATAAATAAATAATTTGTCCCCAAAATACACTTGCCCCGGGCGATTTTCGGATTAAACTCCATCATATTCAGCAAAAAATATTTAACCGTTGTCAGAGCGTAGCTTGCACGACAGATGGTTTATTTGCGCGCACGAAAGTACCGTGGACAAAGTTAAAAAATATCCACATTTAAATAATATAAATATATGTTAATATTTATAATTTATTGATACCTATTCACTGGTGATAGAGCTTTGTGCAAGCTCCTCTGGGTAAGTACCACCCACTCATCAGATGTTCTACCGCAAAACAGCAGTACTTGGTATTGTTGTGTTCCGGTTTGAAGGGTGAGTGAGCCAGTGTAATTACAGGCACAAGGGACATAACTTCTTAGTTCCCAAGGTTGGTGGCGCATTGGTGATGTAAGCGATGGTTAACATTTCTTACAACGCCATTGTCTACGGGCGTTGATGACCACTTACCGTTACTTATCAGGTGGCCCATATGCTCACCCGCCTTCCTATTCTATTTAAAAAAAAAAACCTAAATCCTTAGTAAATAAAGGCGAAATTTAGTTTGTTAATTTGTTATGCATTTACGCGTTACCCTCAACCAATCATTTTTATTTTATGTTCATAGGTCTACAAGACAAAATGAGAATCAAAAAATTCAAAATGATCGTTAGTGATACAGAAAAGGTCATCCCTAACTTGGATACCTAACAAGCGAGTGAAGCTGATGTAGTATTGTTAAAAAAAACTAAACAATCTTGATGTAAAAACTATTTATGTATTAAATGACGAGCACAAACGCCTGAACCAAGTCGAGTCCGTATTTTAGATGTAAGTGTCTTCCAATGATATACCTAATACACTGCAATTATTAATATATTTTATAATAAGAACATGCAAAAATTTTCTTCAGCTGGGCAAAGGCCTCATTTTAAGAAGGCGGTTTTGATCAAATGTTTTGGTAAACATTATTTTAAAATTGTCTTTTGTATATAAATGTGATATTTATCATTATTATGTAATTAAATCCTAATATTTTAAAACCTGCTTAGTATCAAATAGATTAAAAATATATGACAAGATTACACTTTGAAAAAAACTTGGTATTTTGTACGAACATCTTTACAAAACTTGGGCAATTTTTTACATTTACTTTTGATTGAATGTTATATCTATTGTGAATTTCTACGTCTTATCAGAAAAAAAAATATCTGTACGCCTAAAGCCTTTTTATTTAACCTTTATTTGTTATGTCAACGTAGAGAAAGAAAGTTGAGTTAAAAAAATACACAAAGGATTACATTAGCTTTGATATTTAAAAAAAAAAAACCTTTGATAACAACTACTGATACATGTCTAATTTTTAAATAAATTTCGACTTGTCCTTTTAATAAATGAAAATGTCATGTTAAAAAAAACATTAATAAATAACGCGTATATATATAATCGAAATACTATAAACATAGATGATAGAACAGCAAGGAGGTAGGTTTATTTCATGCAGGATAAATAAGAATAAAATTACATTCAATTAAAATATTTTTAGATCGGAAGTGATATATCAATTAAAAATAAGTAATTAATCACAAAATTACGAATTTAATAAGATTTTATCAGCATACGAAAGGAACAATTCATATTAGGTAGTTATGCGATAAAAATCATTAACAGATTATAACGATATCTTACACTAATAGACAGATAATTACCCGCCTAAAGAGAAATAAAAAACAAAAGAAGTCCATGACAGTTACGATGTGTATCCTGCCAGTGCTATTATCCGCGAATATTTTTTTTTTTATAGAATAGGAAGGCGGACGAGCATATGTGGCCACCTAATGGTAATTGGTCAAAAAACGCCTTAGACATTGGCATTGTAAGAAATGTCAACCATCGTTTACATAGCCAATGCGCCACCAACCTTGGGAACACAAGATTTTATGTCCCTTGTGTCAGTAATTACACTGGCTCACTCACTCTTCAAACCGGAATACAATAATATCAAGTATTGCTGTTTTGCGGAAGAATATCTGATGAGTGGGTGGTACCTGCCCAGACGAGCTTGCACAAGGCCCTACCACCAGCGCTTTTTTTTGTTAATATTTGCTAATATGTATATTATATGTATGTTAATCAATAGAAATGAGTATCTACTGAGTTTTCCGCGATTTCTTTTAACTCTGCCAGCTTTGAAAGTATAAGAGTCAACTTGAATAAAGAATATTTTGATTTTGTAAATATAAAACATATTATTTTAACAAAAACAACACTTATTTGCGGCAAAATATATATAATAAATATTTTATATAAAGCTAAGAGCATCTTAAAGTCAAACGTACAGGAAATTGAATACTCTACACGTCAGTCACACTTGAAAGGGACTCAGGGCCCTCGGGATTGTTGTAAGTGAGCTACTGAATGAAGAAGGAAGCAATCAGTATGTTTTATTGTTACCAGTGGTTTAAAAAGATCATGTTTTGTTATTAATTGGCTGAATTTTTTTATGTAATTTTGATTTAAAGATTTTGATTAAACGGTGTAGATTATAAGTTACGTAATGTTTTTAAGGGTCATATATATATACACATATAGTATATAAATATATAAATAATATATTAGTCGTTTAAATATTAAATATTGTAATTGAAATAAAAATTGGGGACATTTTTTTATATTTATCAAATTATTTAGTTAATTATTATTACAAGCTTTTATTTAACTTGCGAAGTTTGTTAGTTTGTTTATGTTACCAAGTCGAACTTGAACAACTTCCTCTTATCCTACGAAGTTCAAATATTTCATGGTGGTTCAGTTCCGATAAAATTGCATTTTTATCACAAGCTTAACCTGATTGAATACCCAGGATTGGCTGCGGACGAAGGTACTCCTCAACGGTCACCAGCATAGATATTATAGATGAATGTTATTTTATTTATTATTACAGCACCACCCACCTCATATCCTATCTGTAATTACTTACACCGTTGGTTGCCTGGAAGAGATCGCTATGTAGCGATAAGGTCGCCAGAATTGTACTTTTATTTAGACTAGGTTATTAGGCTAGGTGTACAATAAAAAGTATAAAGTAAAGTAAGAAGATACGATGTTTATAAAGGCTTGCTTTTAAAAAAAATGATTTTTATTACTATTAATTTATTCTCCTATTGTGAGATAAATTTTAAGATGGTAGTCAATATAAATAAAAATGTATACTAGAAGATGCATCGCGCTTAGTAGCCGGGATAGGTATATAATGTTGTTATATAAATAGGGTTATATAGTAGGTAATTATTGGATACTTTGAATATTTGTGTATGATCTAAGCTGATATGTATTTATAACCGAGATGGCCTAGTGGTAAGAACGCGTGAATCTTAACCGATGATCGTGGGTTCAAACCCGGGCAAGCACCACTGAATTTTCATGTGCTTAATTTGTGTTTATAATTCATCTCGTGCTTAACGGTGAAGCAAAACCTCGTGAGGAAACCTGCATGTGTCTAATTTCGTTTACATTCTGCCACATGTGTATTCTACCAACTCGCATTGAAGCAGCGTGGTGGAATAAGCTCCAAACCTTCTCAAAAGGGAGAGGAGGCCTTAGCCCAGCAGTGGGACATTAACAGGCTGTTACTGTTACTGTACTGTACTGTATTTATAATGAAAAAGTATGTATGTGTGTAACTGTTATCTTTTAAATCTTCGAGATATCTATAATGTGTCATATCTTATCTAACTTAGGTAAATTTAGTGCATAGCAACTGACAGTCGATCTAGATTGTTGTCGATGCGCTAAATATATAAACATATGTTCGATATTAGTGCACACCATCATATAATTGTATATAGTGGGATTATGTATATAAAGGTCTAATCTCACATGTAAATTTTATAAAAATATCACCGTACCGTAACCGTAACAGCCTGTGAATGTCCCACTGCTGGGCTAAAGGCCTCCTCTCCTCTTTTTGAGGAGAAGGTTTGGAGCTTATTCCACCACGCTGCACCAATGCGGGTTGGTAGAATTCACATGTGGCAGAACTTCAGTGAAATTAGACACATGCAGGTTTCCTCACGATGTTTTCCTTCACCGTAAAGCACGAGATGAATTATAATCACAAATTAAGCACCTGAAAATTCAGTGGTGCTTGCCCGGGTTTGAACCCACGATCATCGCTTAAGATTCACGCGTTCTTACCACAGGGCCATCTCGGCTTTTTATATAAAAATATAATATCGAATAAAAACGAAATGTAAACTATTATTATTGAATATCGTTTTTTAAAAGGCAATGTTACTCATAACAAACCACAATTTGCAATAGATGTAAACAAAAAGTGATTTTTTAAAAAAACATGCTTCATCAACTGTCTCCAAACACAATCGATTCAAAATTTGTATATTTACATAAAAAGTCTTATCATTTACAAATGTTTTTAAAGATCTGAAATACATCTAATTAAAGCCAGAGACACGGTTTCTAATCTCTACTAATATCACTATGTACTTGAAGTCGGTTCACGGTGTACGCCCCAAACAACAACGTGGACGCCATTTGTCCCGTAAATAAACCCATCCAAACAATTTTACATGAAACTTCAAAGACATGAGTTTGACACTAAGCGCTCGTGTGACATTCCCCTCTTGTGTCGCTTTTATTATATCTTAATTCACACCCCTAGCGTTATAGCATTTACACGCCAAATAAGACTCAATGGCTCATGGAATTAAATTGAAAATGCTATGACGGAAAATACAACAGTGGCTGTTTTCATATGCTAATTTATATTTCATTAATAAGCGATTTTGAACTTTATTTTTTATTATTAAGATTCAAATTGCTTTTTGGTTAAACTTATGATTTCAAGGGGTGTGTAGAGTTAGAGCGGTAATAAGTACGTAGTATTGTCGGTGTGCTTTGTAATTAATACATAGGCAGTGGCATTGATATGCCAAATTGCCGTTGTTCCGACAAAGGTTTTTTCTCTGAGGGCATTTTCAACAATTCCAACGAATTAATTTGGATATGCATCCCTTTATGGGAGTAGTTTGTCACTTGTCAAGAGTGGATTGTTTGAAGGGAATGTTGTCGCATGGATTTGTTATGTATATAACTAAATGTCTTAACTCTTTATTGTACATCACATTACATAGTATAAAAGCCAAGAAAAGAAAAATATGTATATATGTTATATACAGCGCAAAAGGCGGTGTTCTCGGTTATTTTATCGATTTGTTACATTCAACCTTTGGGTTAGAAGATTTGAAAATAAGATGAGCGTGTATAGTGTACCTTTATATTTACCCCTACACATACATAACTATATAAACACTACATATGTTGTCATACAAAAAGAAACGTTGAAATATATGATAAATATATACTACATACAATCAATGACATAGTATGAAATAGGATTATTTAAATTAATATTTTTATTTTATATAATGTTTATTTCTGTCATTTTTTCATAAAAAAAAATATATATGTGTTTCTTTGATATGGTAGAAAAAAGCATTCCATATTTAGATCGCATGTATTTGAAGGATTCTTTAAAGAAATTAGTCGTATGAACAAATTAAGTTAAATGTCAGATTTTCTGATGATCGTAGTTTATCAGTATGTAAGAACTCAAACATTTCCTTCAAATACGATGGCGCTTTTGAAATATTTAATGCACAGAACAGAAAAGAGAGAATATTTATTACTTTACGAACGCATAGTGAGTCACTTGAGCTTTTTAACGAGTTATAATACATGGTCATCATATTTATACTAATATTAAAAATGCAAAAGTAACTCTGTTCATCTGTTACGCTACCGCTGAGCTAATGAACAGATTTTGAGGAAATTTGGTATAAAACAACCTCGAACCCGAGGAAGTAAATATGCCTTTTTATACAAAACACCGTTTGGGTGGCCGTTCTATCGGACTAAGTGGATACAAAAGTGGAAGTGGGTACGATTGTGCTCGAAATCGGTCAGACGAGCGTCATTATCATCACATTATCATTTGGGATCCCAATTATGAGAGGCACTATTTGAATAATAACTAATAGGTAAGTTATTTAAAAAAAACAGAACTTTAAATATTTTTATTACAAAATTTGTATTAATTTTGTAGAGTTAAATACATAAAGATACTTAATTTAATTGATTAGTTTATGATTTAAGTGTTGCTATGATGTCACACATCGCAATTAAATGTTATTGATAGAAATTATAATTAAAGAAAAACAATACGTTAATATTTAATGAAATAAATATATTTAGCCAATATAATCTTCTTGTATATATAAGAAAAATGCCACTGACTGACTAACTCAACACGAGATCTCGGAACCTATAGATCCGATTGACTTGAAATTAAGTACTTCTTATGCTATAGACGATCACTAAGAATGGATTTTACGCTAATCCTGTTCAAAATAGATTTTTTATATTCTGAAATTCAGAGTATACGCGTCAACTAAATTAAGAAAATAAAAGGGTTACTTTGTTTTAATTTTACACACAAAGTCGATACGGGAAGCTAGTAATATATAGCAAAACACGAGTCGGTCTTACCTTTACCCTTACCCTAAAGATAAATTGTGAAACGTCTACTGGAGTGCCTTGGGTAAAAACAAATTTCAATATTTTATTTTTTAAATTTCTTGATCAACATCTCAACAATGATCAACGGTACGTGAAGAAGTCATATTACCTACTTAAATTGTAGAGCGTAAAAAGTACAACAAAAATAATTGATCGTCATTTTCGTATTATGATTTAGAGCAGAGTAATCACATAAAAACAAATTTAACGCCTTTATTCAAGATGGCGGAGAAAACTTATGAGGGTTTTCGGTCTAAAATTTCGTGTTTAGTTTAGTTTAGTTTTGTTTCTCTACATGATTTCCAAAAATCAGCCCGCTAGTTGCACATACAATTATTTAAGATTTTTCCGTGTAACAAGTGTAAACACAATTGCAATATTTGACTCTTACATGACCTGTCATTTTATTGTATTTCACCTGTGAAATACAATAATTATATATATTAAAAAGTTAGCGTCTTATAATTCAGGTACATAAGTAATAACATATTGGAGTATTTATATATTAAGCCTAAGTTAGTTTTATTATTCCAGTATCATAATATATTATGTATGTCGTAGAAGCCCCTTCTTCTATTGGCCTAAATGGAATGTTCAATAAAGTCGCATAGGTGGGTCGGTAATCGGTTCACGAAGATTGCAAATAATCGCGCTTATATGTTATTACATTTTTGTCTCTTATATGTATAAAAATATTTGTAAGAAGACAACCAAAACATTTATTATTTGATTAATAAATACAAATGAATAAAAAAAAACAAAAGAACTTCAAAAAATAAATAATATGGTACGTAAGATTATCATACAAAAAAGTTCCAACAATATTCAAAAGATGGCGTTGTACACCATTTTATAAGCCGTCCGTTGAGTCAAAGTAGTTTTACAGTTCGCTGATAGATGGCGCTTAACAGTTATACAAAAATTTCTATTTTAAAAAAGTATTATATATTTTGTATTTATTACGAACAAGGAAAAAAGGTTATATATCTATTTTTCATTATTAAGTTTAATATACAAGTTTAGAATATTTCAATAATGTATTGATTATTATAATTTATAGAGACAGACCCTAGTACCGATACAAAATTTCAAGAATCGCAGATGAAATATCAGCTTAATAAATTATTATTTAGCGGGTAATTAGTGAAACAATGCTGTGTCTTCTTTCGAATTTCAAATTTATAGTAACAGAAAGAGCGAAATCTGTGTTTAACTAAGCAAAGTCTATAGTAAAGCCTTATATTTCTATCCCGTAAGTATTATGAGTACAATCAACTAAAAGATATAATTTATTGATTTTAAAGATACCGATAATAATACACAACATTTCAAATTATTCCACAACGATTCCATTAATTCAAAAATAAATTGATCTTGACAATACGTTTCACGATACAATTCCAAACTGAAAAGAATTCAGCGAAATTTTCTACCATAAATCAACAATCAGTGCATAGCATACCCCATAGCTAACCGCCAACCCATTTACATTTACGACCGAGAAACGATACAATTTAAAAAATATATATTAAAAGACAAATAATAATTCGAAAATGAAGGTTTCCGAACGAGTCACGAAACGTACGGAAAATGCCCATCATATTAATAGAGTGACGTGCTTAAAACTGTAAAATTACCATTTGGTATGAGATTCAGGAATAAAAAAACCTTTAAAAATGGCTTCGATTAGGGGCAGAATGATGCGCACGAAGCACGTGCCGTCGAAGCGGGTTTAATGGTACGGAAAATATGAACAATAATATTTTATGTTAAAGGGCTGCTTGTAAGTGGATTACGTAATTTATGTTTATTTAATTTATAACATTTTAGTAAGTTACAAAACAAATACATTAGTATTATATACATATGGGTGGTTAGTAGTTAGCTTATGCTTCTGGGTTCAATGAGAGTGAACTTTTGTTTGCTCATACACTTGTACACTAATGTATTTTGCTCAGTTAGCCAGTCTATTTATATATTTAGTCATTATTGAATACATTTAAAGGTTATGTTAAAGAAAATTTCATAAATATGGCATTAATTTTGATAAATGATAAAAGGACTTGGGGGTTAATATTCGTTGATTTTCATACAGGATACATAAAAATTGTACCTACAGTAACAGCCTGTAAATGTCCCACTGCTGGGCTAAGGCCTCCTCTCCCTTTTTTGAGGAGAAGGTTTGGAGCTTATTCCACCACGCTGCTCCGCAGTGCGGATTGGTAGAATACACATGTGGCAGAATTTCGATGAAATTAGACACATGCAGGTTTCCTCACGATGTTTTCCTTCACCGAAAAGCACGAGATGAATTATAAACAGAAATTAAGCACATGTAAATTCAGAGGTGCTTGCCCGGGTTTTGAACCCACGTTCATCGGTAAAGATTTTTTTTTTTTTTTTTTTTTCTTCTTTTCACATTCACGCGTTCTTACCACTGGGCCATCTCGTGCTTTGCATTGTACGTATATGAATATTATTTGTTTAAGATTACGATTGAAGACGAAGAGTACCTACTGATTAACTTTCCGGTTCTACTAATAGAATTTATATTCTGTACCGGCGGTAAATTTAATTTTTAAATAATTGTTTAAGTCTGTTGTAGACACAATTAATTTTAAGAATCTATATATAACTTATAATAATAATAAGCTCCACTCCTTCTCCTCAAAAGGGAGAGGAGGCCTTAGCCCAGCATTATGTATTCATTAATTAATGTGTTATTACCCTGTTTGTTTCCTGGGACCGAATTCTACTAATTTATAACGATTACGATACGTTCCCGATTCAATTCCGATCCAACTTTGAATCATCTGTATTTATTCGAATCGGAACCGAACCGATAATATGTTAACATATAGCGTTATGTCAAAATCAAACGTAATTGTAAACTTTTATGGCAATAGTCGATAATTAAATTAAAGAATAGGAAAACGGAAAAAACGGCAACGATCACGCTTCGATTCGATTGCGATAAAGTAATAATTTGTTAGTAGAATTGGCCCCTGCATTTAAATAAATAAATAAATGTTGTATGATGACGATTTAATAGCGCAGGATTTAAAAAAGGCTACTTGGTGCACAACAAACGTGAAAACTAAATGATGGTCAGAAGTTGGTGGTGGGGCTTTTTGCAAGTACGTCTGGGTAGGCATCTAGTAGGCTCATCACATAATCTACCTTCAAACAGCAATATTTAGTGTTTTTCTGTTCCGGTTGAAAGCGTGAGTGATATAGAGAAACTACAGTGGACATAACATCTTAGTTCCCAATGTTGGTGGCGCATTGGAGATATAAGGGATGATTAGTATTTCTTACGGCGCCGATATGTGTTGGCGTTGGTGACCATCAGGTCTTCAGGCCATTTGACTTTCCGCCTACCGATTTTGAGTATTTTTCCGAAGAACAATAGTTAAAAGAATTTAATTATAAAAGTTTAATCAAAATGAAAAACAAATTATAGACTTTAATAAAATAAAAAAAATGTTATTTCTCGTAGAAATGAAGTTGTAGTTTTATGTTACGAATAAAAAATTGAGCTTATTTCCGACTTTATTTTTTTTAAATAACACTTAAACTCGGGACATTTAAATATGTTTCACTCAAACTGTATACTTGTATAATATGTATACACACAGAAATATACGATATACGGACTCGTCATTGATTGTATGTGTTATCGTGAATACGAATACAATTGTTATGCGTTCATTGTATTCCATAGTAACAACAATTTGCAATCGGTCGTCGGTCATTGATGACGTCAGACGATTACGGGTGTTCGCCAATTTTAGGTCACACGTCAAAATGACTGCTGTTTTAAAAGTAAAATAGTAATAGCTTGTAAATGTTATGGTAGATTTTCATCCGTGACATGCAAGATTCCTGACGATGTTTTCATTCACCACAAAACACAAATTAAGCACAACAAACGTGAAAACTAAATGATGGTCAGAAGTTGAAACCGGACAATCAGCATATGAGTTATATGATTATATGCTTTTATAACTTATAACTATTAAAAATTACGAATAAAATACATTTATACGTTTTATTTATAGATCTTATTATTCAAGATTAAAATAAATGATCTTACTAATATCATAAGCGCGGAAGTTTGTTACTTAGTTACGCAAAAACTACTAAAGGAATTTGATTGACATTTGGAATAGACAGTTTATACATTGACGTAGCATATGCTACCCAACCTCATCCCCCTTCCTAATCCGAAAACGTTGTCGGGCGCGTTAGCTAGTATTATTATAAAAATGCATTTACATTTGTTTAAAAGCAGTAAAGTTACAATTTTAAAACCGTGTTACTTGGAATTGAGACTTTTATTACGGTGACTTAGAAAAAATAAAATTTCCTTGCATCGCTTGTAGTCGAACGAAGTTAGCGAGCACGCGACTTTATTTCTGTTCCGTGAAGGACAAATGGAAGTTTGTCGTATTCGCCTATTGTTTTAATCAGTTTAGTGTCACATTTTAATATTTGTAGTTGATGATTGCGGTTTTAATTTCCGTACCAATATTTTCTGTAATTATTATTGTTATTTAACTCATTAGTAAAGTCCTAGTGGATAGCTTTTAAACCTGAGCATCTTAAGGGCTTGGGTTTAAACTTAAGGTTGGGCCAATAAAAAGGTGTTGGTTTTTTTGTCAAAAAATGCTCAATAAGTGTTGAGAGTTCTGCGGCCGTGTCGGATTTGCCATTCCATCTGATTATAATAGTAGGAAGATGCACTTCTGGATGAGCCATATAATTGTCTACTATAATTTATTCTGGGCAGTTGGCTAGAGCCTTGAGTGAGGGTGGTTTAATTACAACTCTTATAATCTATTTTTACTATTCAAAATATGAAGGTGGTGACCAACTCGTCCTTTTCATTCGCTCACAAGGATCAGACACAATGACAATAATTTCTGAACTTAAAATATAGATTTTATCAAGCAATACCTGTGCCCTGTTAAATATTTTTGAAAATTTATTACGGGAGGCGAACGAAATCAGATTAAATGGGGGCAATAATCATATTTATTTTACTGTTAAACGTTACCCTTTTGTAGTCACGAAATGATCGCGTTCTATGCACCAGTTTTCCATACAACTAGTTAGTTTTAAATAAAAAAAAATTTAAAACATTATTTAGAATGAATATAATTCTGTATGAGTTGGTATATGTTATTTCTTATTTATCTGATTAATTTTTTTTCTTCTTGGCAGATAAAAAGAACATATTCTACCGCCTAACAGCAATACTTATTATTGTTGTGTTCCCATTTTAAGGGTTAGTCAGCCAGAGTAACTACAGGCACAAGGGACATACTTTCTTAGTTCTCAATGTTTGTAGAATTAAAACCAGGGTTCAAGAAAGTATTTTTTTTATCAACTATATATCTTAATAATTATGTCTCTCGTTATTTATGAATTACGTATTCATAGAGGGAAAGACGTCAATAGTTGTCAGTTATCACATCACAGTTTTCGGAATATTGTGATGGTATAACAAAAATAATTACGTTAATTTCATCATGACTCCTGGAATTGTAGTTTAATTTTTGGAAATTCGTCCCCATAGATGAAACACGGAAGCTAAAAGTCGGAGGGTATGATCACTATGGCATAAATTTGTATGCAAATGAGTGGAAGAGCGAGCTCGCGGCAATAATCGGCCGGCGGCATCATAAATAACGTTTACGATTCGACGACATCGGCGGCAACCCTTGCTGGGAAATTAACGCAACGCGGGAGGTACCTCGTCTTGATATAGTAAGCCGTACTTAAGCATTCACAATGCTAATATCGAAACGTCTAAAAGCTCATTCTAATTGGATCGATATGCAAAAAAAAAAACAAATAGAAAATATTTAATTAAAACATACAACCGGACTTAGCCTTACTATTCTTATGTTTCCTTATTAATTAAATATAGACTTGCTATAGAGCTATTAGACCTGTTTATTTTGTCCGTGAACAGAGACTTCCAATTCTATGGACTTAAAGGGGCTTCTCAGCTTTTCATACTGAAATTTTTATACCTTTTAGTTTTAATTACAGATTAAATCGATAGATATTTCGATTGTTTTTATGTTCATGGTAAAGCAGTGCTTAGAGCATTTGGTTTTAGCGTCGTTTTTCCTTACGGTTTCTGCTAGTGACAAATATTTGCGTATATCGTTTATTTGTGTCGTCGTATATATCGTGGTCGGGCTATATTTGCGTTTAAGCGTGGAACATATCTGTTAGTGCTCACACTTCTATTCTATATAAATGCTTGGCGGCTGTTTAGTTAAACACTGCTTTCTCTCTTTCTGTCATTATTGATTTGACATTCGAAAGAATAACACAGCATTGTTTAACTAATCACTCGTTAAATAACGATTATAAGTAAGGCCGTTAATTTAAAACCTTAAAGTCTTAAATATTTAACTTATTATTAGATAAATTGCATTGGGTACAATTTGTTCTGGTCCGTATTATTATGTAGAAATTATATTCATTTTTAATTCAAATTGCTGAATCGACCTTCATGAAAATTTAATCAAAATTTTCACCATATCATGTCGGATAACATTATTTTAAAGAATATCACGTCCTATAATCACGAACATACATATAAACTTATAGTATTAATGTTTTAAAAACGAAAAATGTCAAAGTTTGGAAACAACCAAAAATAAAGACATTCTAATTCAATTTAGAAAAAGGGTTGTCAGCTACGCGGAATGGGAAAAAAGCGGTGAAAGTAAAGGGAGACTGGATGAAGGGAAGCTCAAAGACATGTTAGGGCGGCGACGTGTCGTACCCGTGCGGTTTGGGCTCCCGAGTAATTGATGCGTTCAAAATTATAAGGTAGCTTTAAATATCGTTTGTGACTTAAAAGACTACGTAAAACTGCACGTAATACGATAATGACTGTGAGTTGACATTTCAAACCGCCAAATAGTGCCGAGCTTAATACATAATCATGCAGAGGCGAGTTGGCTCAGTGGTTAGAATACCTGTATTTTAACAGCGACAGCAGTTTACAACTTGAGCAAGTACCTACTACTAAGTTTTCATGTCCGTGAAGGGCAGAAGACACCTTCTCCACGGGAGGAAAAGATAGCTTTGCCCATCTGTGGGACAACAACTAGCTATTACTTACTACGTCATGATCCATGTATTTTTTCTTTCTTATGAAGACGAACAACTCGACAAGCGGCATATGTCTTTGCCTACGCAGGCTTCATGGCCGATGGGTTTACCGATTATTATTCCTTTCATTACCACGTACGGAATGGTTGTAGGTTACACATATTTAAATATAATGATTGTAGCCTGTACATATTTCGATGGCTTGGTCTTAACATACCAACGTTTATGGAGCCTCTCCGATCCGTACCGAGGACGGCCATCGCAATGGTTTTAGTGGGTATAAATCCCACATAACCCGGTCCCCCCCCCCATGTGTGCTAGGTACCTTTCTGAAGGTTTCCATGCGTGAAGAAAAAAAAAGTCGCGGAGAACTGTCGTGAAAACCTTTTACGCAAGTTCAAGTTAGGGGGCCTATATATATAAAAAGCAAATTCTTAACTGGCTGTTTATTAATGAACAGCTTTAGTGGAGATTTAAATATCATTATGAAGAGGTTTTAGGGGGTTGATGCGGCCTCTCTATCTATAACTTCATTCAATAGACGTATAAGTTTGACCACGTTTTTGAGATTAAATAAACGAGTCACGCAAATAAGTTTGGAATCATCGAAGTCATAACTGAGTTGCTTGTTGGCTTTGTGTATGTCCGTTTGAGTAGAGTACAGTCTTGTTGTGTTCCTGTTCGAGGAGTGAGTGAGCCCGTGTAACAACAGACATAACATCTTACTTCCCAAGGTTGGTGGCGCATTGGGAATGTAAGGGATATTTAATATATTTATGTCTATAACACCGCCCATGTTGACCACTTATCATCTGATGGCGCATTTACCAGTCTGCCCACCTATTTTATATATATATATATATATTAAAAACTAGGGATAAGTACGAGTAAACCTTACACCAGGGTAATTAAATGATGATTTAAAAAATGATGAATATAAAATACCATTTCAACGGCCTCATATTAGTTTTGTATACGTTAAGAAAGCGTGTGCAAATTTTAAAACTAATCATATACTAAGTTTTCTCCTGATCGTTATCTGCAGTGTAATTTTGAATTCGTGTGTCGCGAAACCAAACCGCGAATGTTTCGTGACAAACCGAAAACTTTAAAAAAATAACCGTCGAGATCTTTTAGGGGAACACGATTGAGACGTCAGGATATTTGACACAAGAAAATTGGCGAAAGAATATCGTGATCAAAAATTTTAGGGGCTTCGCTTGACACATGCCAAAAGCAAATGCTTTAAAGAATATTTTTCTCACTAAGTAAGGAGACAAGTCGCCTTAAAATTGACGTTGACTTTAATTAGAAAAAGTGTTTTCTACAAAAACCAGTAGGCACATAATTGCACTGCATTGAATAATCCTTTTACAAATTAGGCTTGGAGTGCAGATAGAGTAATAATAATATAATATTGAATAAGTAACAATTCTCATATCTAAATGGATTATAATAAATATACCTCTAAAGGCGATTTTCCGATCATGCATAACTACGCTCTCATCTGAGCAAACTGGTTTGCGTAGATAAGCACGAGTGCCTGTATGAGCAAATACAAAATAACAATTGGCGTTTAGGTTGCACTTCTAATATTTAAGCACCTTAATTAAAATTTAGATAAAAATGCAACGCTCTTCGTTGGTTAGCATTGCATCAGGATCACTAGAGAACAGCCTATCCGATTTGTATAATTGTTTTTTTAAGTAATCAATATAGTCTAATTGAATTTAAATTTTAGGATGAGAAAACTTGGAAAAGTTGTCAGTTAAACGAAAAAATTAAAAAAAAATATGTTCATCCAAACCTTCTTTTCCGCACTTTTTATGCCTTTAATGCTTTAGCATTTTGCTTGCAATAAAGTATAAAATAAATAATTATATATTTTCACAACGATGACTTGATGTATCGATACACGTTTGCCGAGAACTGTGCAGGAATAGCGCCATAATTTCGAAGTTTTGTTTTGCATACATAGATGTCAAGTTAAAGTACATTCTATAATATATAATAGGAATTTATACATGTGCTGTAACTTTGAACTAACGTGTGATAGAAAAACGACGATATAACAGGTTTTGTAAAACTTAGTAGTTTTAAGCATATCACGGAATATAGTAATAAGTATGGAGACGTCATTTTTTTTTGTAACGCCTTACTTTTAAACCGATATACATTAAACTTTTACTATATCTTATGGGAAGCAACGTGTTGTTATACATAATATTATAATAAATTATACAATATATTACTAGTATGTATTATATATTTGACGAAAATAATTCAGGAAAAATAACCATAAATAACAGGAATGCATTCAGTGGCGTAGCTATCGTAGGGCCAGGTGGTGCACTAGGACCCCCGAGCTCAGGGGGCCCTCTAACCTCAGTTATGAAAAGAGAGGAGCGTAAAAGAAAAAAAGAAAAAAAATTCTTGCGTGGACGGGGAATTCTGTTAAAAATCGTATTTTTTCCTTTTATAGATCTCATCTATATAATAAATATTCTGTATTGTCCTGTGCGTCGTTGTTTATTTATTCCCATTTTCTTCTATTAAACACACAGATATTCCACCCCTCATAGAGGCGACGTATGGATTTTGCCTACTAGGGATAAGTTGAACTCACTGTTTCCTATTCTTGTTCTTATCTATAATTTTGAAGACCAATATAAGTTCAAGCTACACGGAAAGAGGGGATGAGGACCCGATTCTTTCCTTATGCACCGAGGCCCTTGTTCACCTAGCTACGCCACTGAATGTATTATTTATTCAACGTCAATTGCAATTATACATTTGATTATCGAGACAGCATATTTTGAATGATTATCTAGAATTAAAACTAACATATACATAAAAATTAAACTAACTTTATTCATAAATTTTGTTATATTCCCTGTACAGTACAGTAATAGCCTGTTAATGTCCCACTGCTGGGCTAAGGCCTTCTCTCCCTTTTGAGGAGAAGGTTGTGGAGCTTATTCCACCACGCTGCTCCAATGCGGGTTGGTAGAATACACATGTGGCAGAATTTCAATGAAATTAGACACATGCAGGTTTCCTCACGATGTTTTCCTTCACCGTTAAGCACGAGATGAATTATAATCACAGATTAAGCACATGAAAATACAGTGGTGCTTGCCCGGGTTTGAACCCACGATCATCGGATAAGATTCACGCGTTCTAACCACTGGGCCATCTCGGCTTTTTTATTTTATTCCCTGTATTGTCTTTTATTAATTGTTGTGTATGCATGGGTGAAGTTAATCAAACGTCAACGTAGCCATGAAAAATATTATATGTACAACTATAACAAATAATAAAACTCATTGCAGTGCACGATCGTGAATATCAAAAAGTTATAAACGAAATTGAGTGCAATAATTATAATATTTAAAATTGCGCATCGAGTAAGTCGAGTGAGATCTGAAGTGAGCTTTTTTTTTTAATTTAAAATAGATTGGCAGGTCTGGCTCTGCCAAATGTTACATGATGGTAAGTGGTCACCGCTGCCTTGGAACTGTAAGAAATATTAACTATCCCTTACGTCGCTAATGCGCCACTAACGTTGGGAACTAAAATGTTATGTACTTGTGGCTGTAGTAGTGTATGATAAAAAGAAATGTATTGGAATTTGCAGTCGCAAATTTATATATTAGTCGCAATACATTTCTTCAGCAGTTTTATTCTACAGATTACTGATACTGCTGAGGATTTACTATCACATGAAATTTGAACCATTGGTTAACAAAACGAAATCATGAAAACGTCAGCAAAAACAGACGTCATAAAACTACTGATTAAATTTGTAACTCTGTGGAACAGTTTCCGCCGGCGACTTTTTCGAACCGATATGACATAGAAACCTTCAAGAAAAGACCCTTCTCTTCCTTAAAGATGTAACGCACCTGTAAACCCTCTGGTGGTGCAGATGTCTATGGGCAGTGGGAGGCACTTTCCATCACATGAGGCTGCCAGTTTGCCCCGCACTTACATAAAAAAAGCGAAATATCGTTATAAATATTAAATTTGACTACAGAAAAAAATCGTGCGATGTCGTAATTTTTTCGTTAACTGAAGTAGCCCACAAATATGTTTCTCGTACTAACTTGACTCCGTTATAAGTTTTGACATTTATTAAGCATTATTTCTCGTGCCGTGTATCTGTGTAATTCAATGTATCATCTATATACGATCATCGTTGGCTCGGTGTCGAAAAGTTTGATATTTTCAGATTTCCGAGGTCGTAATCACATTACTTATGTAGAGACTTGAAAGTTATCGTTTAGGTGAAATGTTTATAACTGTTGATAACTTCAGGGTTGGTACCGCTGGTAGTGTGATCAACTTTCAGAGTCGCTTGAACTACACGATCGCAGAACAGTATGTATGTAAATTCATAAATATTTATAACTATTTTACGTGCAATCATTTTATTCATTAATGTTTTTTTTATTGAAACTATTATTTGCATTTAATCTATATTGCCCAAAACTATTTTTTATTTTCACGTACATAATATTTTTTCAATATTAAGCATTTTCTTTCTGTAGGGCTTAAATGATTCCATTAGCAGATATGGGTTAACCCTTTTGATTGAACCTCTTGATGCAATTCTATTATAACAGGCTTTTTTTATTTTATTCGCAACTGTTTTACCTCCGTTCAGAAATAAAGAATATAATGCCTATTTGTGTTGAAATGCCTAAAGCTATTTTTCTAAATAAATACTAAATAATTGTCTTAAAGTGTCAAACCTGGTTCAAATTAGAATCGTTTAAAAAAACAAAACATCTTCATGTTAAACGCAGTCATACACTTTAATATGGCTGATATATATATATATGTGTTAAATGCGTTAGATAGCTTTAAAAAGGCTTAAGTAATGTTATTAAATGCATATATCAACATCACACTAAGACGGTAGTCGCGCGGTTGAAACCAAACAGCAACTTGTAATAAATAGTAATAAACATTTATATATTTGAAATATTCCAATATAATTAGAAAAATTAAATAATTAATTAAAAATATGCTTTGTACTTGTGTGTAAGTCAATACTAATTAGTACTTACATTAAAAATAATTTTTATCTTTATGGTATCGATAATAAGGCATCACAGTTTCTGTTATCATAGTATCATGCAGCATGATACAAGATTGATAGATTAGAGACTGATTAATAAACATGTATTCATGTAGAAAATCACAAACGATCGAATTATGTACATTATATGATGCAATTGACAAAATGAATGGACCAATCAGGTAACAATAAAAAACATGAAAAATATCAGCATCGCCCTTACCGATGCAAATGGCTAGCATGCAACAAATGCATTCGGTTGTACTGCAATTTTCGTGTTAGGCTGTTCACGATGTCGTGTGACAGTGTTTTTGATTTATAAGTCAGTTTGTTCGTTACGTCGAACTGCGCACGCGAGCACTTGTGATCAATTGACGCTTCTCGTAACTTTACCGGTTGTGTTACGAATTTGTAATCCTGTTTATATAATGGTATAATACGGTGATGTATTTTCATAACTTGTATGTCTTATAAAAATTTAAGTATGTATATATAGGTAAGTGAAGTTTTTTTTTTTTTTATAGAATAGGAAGGCGGACGAGCATATGGGTCACCTGATGGTAAGTGGTCACCAAACGCCCTTAGACATTGGCCTTGTAAGAAATGTTAACCATCGCTTACATCACCAATGCGCCACCAACCTTGGGAACTAAGATGTTATGTCCCTTGTGCCTGTAATTACACTGGCTCACTCACCCTTCAAACCGGAACACAACGACCAACAAGTATTGCTGTTTTGCGGTAGAATATCTGATATATGATCTTCTGACGTTGAATTTATTTATTTATTGATATAAGAAACACCATTGGCATATTCACAAAATTAACAAGAAAAAATTACGATAATAGTAGGCTATTACAGGTTTCATGCATTACAACCTTTACTTTCATGCGTTTACAACAACATTGAATGACATTACATTTATAATTTATAAACAATACAATATTTATAATAAATGATATAATACTAATATAACACTCAATATAAATTAAGAAAAAAATAATTTCGGACACCGATACTAATGTCCAGGACTAGGAAAACTAACACGACCGAAGAGTACAGGCGCAGAAGCAAAAGGTTTTATGTGCAGAAGCACAGGAGTTTAAGCACCGTCAACTATTAAACTGCTTCAGCCGTTTTTAGTAAAACATTTAAAATTAATATAGTATTTATATCGCTAATATTTATTTAATTCCAATTAAACAAAATGACAGACGTGAAAAGCAACTAAAATTTCTACTGTTTAAAGTAGACTGTAGTCCGTCCTAAGGCAAATATTTTTTTATGCCAATAATTAGTTGGTTTTATTATTATTTACTTTGTAGATAGGGAAATAAATATATAGTTTTCGTGTGTGTATACATTAGCCTGTTTTCATGTTTATAAACCATAATGTGATATGTAATGAAGAAGATTCTAAATGAAAAGCAAAGAATGTTAATACCTAATTTACGGATAACATTCTGTTGTATCACATTTGAACCAGTGGTAACAAATTAGAACGCACTTGTAACAAACTTGCAAAATGACGAATCAAAAGTGCCTCTAAGATTTGTTAATTGTATGGACACAATAAAACTTAATGCTTTATATGTACAATGTATATAATGATTTAAAAAATATATACATCGATATTTATTTATCTCTAAAACAGTAACAAAGTAAAATATATACAGGCAGGGTGAATCGCTGGCTGTATATTTTTTTTCACTAAATATTTAGACTTACCCTGTAATTTCTTCTGCCAAGCTAATGTTGCACAGAGGAGAGCTAGAGTTTTACCAGTGCCTGTTGGACTTTCCACTAAACAATTTTCTTCTCTGTTTAGTGCACATATAACCTGAAAGAAAAAATACTTTTTATATCTAAAATCTGAAATTTATTTCAAAGTGGACAATTTTTTCTTGTTTATATTTTAATAATTTTACACCCATCATTTTATTTTGACTTCACATAATTAATATTATGTTGTAGCCAAACTAAAAAGCTCCTTAACATAAGACTTTTTGTAGTAAAGTTTTTTAAATAACTAAAGCTTTTAGTAAATTTAGAAACATCCTTTAAATGTCTGCTTCAGAATTATTATTATATTATAGCTAATTACAGCATGTTACTACAGTGTGGGTTAGTGCATATGTGGCCTATAATGACTCACACAGATTTCCTCTTAATGTTTTTCTTTACTAATCAGCATAAATTGAATTAAAAAACACACATAAAGCATGTGAAAAATCGATTGCGCTTGCCCGGATTTGAACCAGCAATCTTTAGTTCAATTTGACTTTAACCAAAATATATAAAAAATTAAAATTACACTTAAACGCCTCACTTATAAAAGTAGCTTAGCGGTTTTTTAGTTAAACACTGATTTTGCTCTTTCGCCTGCCTAAACCACATATATATGTAATGTCGTAAAGTTTTAGTTTTTAAGAATCAACATGTTATTCTGTTATAGTCAATATAAAAAAGTATATATCAAGAAATTACTTTTGACATCACAGCCTTTTGACAACTGTATGGTTCAACAGGAAGAATAACTTTAACCCCTTCCATAGTAATGTTATGTTGTGGTTTATTTTCCGATGTATGTGCACCATTTCGAGTAAATTCTCCCTTCACTTCTGAAGTTTTAGGAAAGAGATTTTTTATTATACCCCGCCTAATATTTACGTTAGATTGTGAAGGTTCTTCGTCCTCATCGTCTGATAAAACAATCGTTCGACTTATTTTAGATATCTCTACAAGGGATGGCGTTACATCGAAACTTTCATCATCGTCAGATATAGATATCGGCGAAGACATAGTGACCGCCAATAAATAGCGAACTTTTCAACAGTATTGAACTTGTTTTAGTTTAACTGGAACGACTACAATATTTTAATTGCATTAGTTCTATTTGTTTTGAAATATTAATTTCCTTTTTTAGGCACATTTATACGTAAGTTATAACAATGTATACTTTTTACGAATTAACATTTAACTTAGGTGTAACTTTATTACTATTTTGAATTTTTTGACACTGACAGCTTGATAAGGTAATGACATTACTGCTTGTGTTCGGAAATATTGCATAGAATGATAAATTCAATACTTAATATATATGTCTCTATATATTATTCAAATATCCTAATAATTTTATGTTCTCATCAGAAATTATTATTTTAAGGTCTACCCTACGAAATTTACGACAGACTTTTATTTGTTGGTGTATTTGTTCAGTCCGTCGTGATTTATTAAAGGTATTAAAATAAAGTAAAATATGTCTGTTATAATTATAATTTTAAAGTAAGAGGAATGCTTCCTTGTAACTTTTATTGTTTTTGGCTCTAATGTAATTTTTACATAACAAATTAACAAAATGTAGTTGTTTTGGAAAGCCCGGCAGATATGAATAAAACTTTATAGAAATAATTTATAATTCAAGAAAACGAATAGATAAATATGGAGTAAAATAAATAAAAAACGTAGCCTCGTTAATAAAATAAATATATGTTTATTTTTATTATAATAATATACAGCAAAGAGGTATATACTATACGCGGCCCGCACACACAAGGGATTAGAGATCGGCGGACTAGAGTGGGTGCTTGACTACATGAGAGAGCGTCATGCCGGTTGCCATCACGGCATAATAATCGGTCTTACATCCAAGCTGCGCTGCCAACAGGTGTTTCATCAATACTTGCCGACCTTGGGCTCCCTCCCTACCGTCAATCTCACCTGTTCGTGGTGCATCCTACAGATCTCTGGCGCCCGAAATCATGGCGGTATAACCACACAAATGCTGGAATTCGAAAATACAAATTCTGATAGCGGGTAGCAGCGCTATCAGCGAAATATTTCCAGCTACTACGGCCAACAAACCGCCTGCCAAGCGTGGTGACTAAGGAAAATACGGAAAACGGGTTAAATGACCCGTGAAAACAGAAATTATTAATCTTTAGACTTTTACCACAGCATATAAAATAACAAAATATTTGCATAATTATAATAAAAATAAACGTGTTTTAAATTTTTTAAACAATTTAACGTAACATTTCTTCGACGGAAGTATTTTAGCTTTTATTCGATCTCGACTTGCAACGTAAACATTGTTTTGTAACGGACATCGAAAGGCAGCATCTTAGTCAGCGGTGCAGGATTACAATCTTACATACTGTAACATAATTATTAAGATAAGATATATTTTTTATAATATTATATTACTTTCTTGAAAATATCTCAAGATATTAAGACATACTACATACTGCACGTGTTATATTTACATTATCACATTGTAATCTGAATGTAGGTAAATGACTAAAGGGATATAACATCTTATTTCCAAAGATGGCGCATTGGCTATGCAAGGAATGGTTAATATTTCTTACAGCACCAATGTCTATGGGCGGTGATAATCATTTACCACCAGATGACCTATTTGCCTGCTTGCTAACTCATTTGAAAATATAAAAAATATGTTGTGCTCTTTAATTAGGTACTGAGTAATACTTCGTGATCGTGCCTCAATTCTATATTTTATCCGGGACTTGATACCTAATAATACTGATTTAGCCATAATAAGAGTTTTTGTTTATTTTTGCAAGTTGGAATTGGAATAATAAAAATAAACTATATTAGCTTCTTACTTACGTATACTTATGTCAAAGGTTATAGAATTGTAAAATATGAAAAAAGTGAGGTTTTCTTTGATTTAAAGTGCAAATTATACTTTTATTTTTCTCTTCTAATGTTTAGGAGGAGGAGCCATAAACATATATGACAATAAAGACAAAGCAACTGCCCAACCTAACCAACACATTTTAGAAAACAAAAAATATTAAAGATAAAATTTTGAAGACCGTCTAAAAATGAATTGTCGGCAAGTTCGTTGTCAATTCTTTTAATGTTGTGACTGTGTCATATTTATTGCTGTAATTTTTAAAGATTAAAAAAATATTGCAGAATTACATAGTTTTTACTCATCATCAAATGATTCAAAATTTGAAAACGAATAATCGAATAAAACGAGTAATAAATACGACCTAAGATAAATTTTGATAAATAATGCTATATTTTTTTAAACTGCTAGTTTAAAAAATTATAGCATTATTTATCAATTTTATTTATACATTTTAAAATAATGAATAAATAAATTGAATACTGTATTAAAGCAGAAAAGCGTAAAAAAAAACATAAATGCAGTTTATCGTTTTACCCACCATTAACGATTTGGCATCATGTAGTTAATATGTCTGGCTGTTTAGAGTGTTGCTGTTGCAGCGTCAATTTCCCGCCGAAATACGGCGCCATTATACGAGTGAGTTGTCAACAGAGGTTATGGTGCGTTATAATTTGGTTTATAACCCAACACCACGTCGTTTAGCTAACACAATTAATGTAATAGTAAGCGTATCGATTTTAAGGGTATCGTATCTTTTTAAACATTATTTAGTGTAGTATTTAATATTGATACATTATATCATACTTAGTGTAGTCAACAATCAATTATTTATAAATAAAAAGAAATCGTTTTATTATTTGCTATATATATATATTTATTACAGAGAAAATATCAAAGACATTGAATATAAAACGCGTTGCGATAGGTAAAAGTAATGTTACAAGTGTTTTCTTTTATTTGAACTTATTCGTTCCAACTATAAGAATCTAGAAACGAATTTCACGCAATGCGATAAATTCATATCATATTTTTAAAGTTTGCGTAAATTAGTTTATAACCAAATTTTTATTTTGCATGTATCTTTCGTACACATATGAAGTTTTTTGCGTTTGAAAAATTGTACTCATGCTTGAGATCAAGTATTCGTAGTGTTTTGTTTTTTTTTTTTGTATTTTTAGATGTTGAAAACGGAATTTTAAATATTTTATTATGGTAAGTTTCCACATGGATTAAATACGTCAGCACTGTAAGAAATGCCTATAAAATACTCCATAAACCAATATAATTATAATGAGTGTTGGTTTACCTATCCAAAAGAATAAAATCAGTTTGCCATTTCATTAATAAATAACACATTCAAAGTATTGCCAATATATCGGAATGAAGTTTTTTTAGTCAAATTAATAGAGATAAATAGAAAAGTGAAACTATATTAAGTATGACACAACACCCCACTTTTCGGTCCATTCAACAGTTTACGTCGGCCTTTAATACGACGCCAACAAATTGGTGTTCGTCATAAATTATACTGAAGACATTGCCCTTGCTCCCCCAGCCGTTCCATCTGTGTTGCTATTACAGATAAAAAAAATTCTATGACACGTAATGGTAACCGAAAAAAATGAAACATATTACAAGTCAAATATAATTAATAAATTAACGCTTTACCTATAAATGTTGTAAAGAGGGTGATTAGTTAAACAATACTTATAAAACAACATTTATAAGAAAGATATTACTAAATATTTTTTTCATTTGAAAATGTGATAAATAAATAAAAAGGAAGATGAAAAAGTTGCGAGCTATTTATTTTATTAAGATTATATGCTCTTCATTTCGCAATTGCGCTTATATTACTTAAGAAATAAAGGAACATTACGCAAATACTTTTGTAACTGTATATAATTATTATTGGGACTACTTTGAACACTTAAACGCGTCCTCGTCAATTATTAAGGTGCTTTATTACTTTTGCTCTATTTTATCAGCGTATGTCGCTACTATTATACATCATTTCTATCTATTATCGTCTTTATTCCACTGTAATAGGGCAGGCGATTTGATAATGTTTTGGTAGGGCGATATTTGATTTTCTAGTTAATTTGATGGGAAAAGTTGTCGTATCGAAGTCATTTATATAGGAACATTATCAGTAGGGGTTCGCGCGGATTCCGGACGGTCAATGCGTCTAAGATTGATATCGAGAGAAGTGAAATGTGTTTGTTGTTGTAACGAAACATTTTATTGAGACAATCGATGATCCCTAGAGAAATTGTTAATTTGTTTTATCTGATGTTCAGAGAATTTGCGGTTAAATTGTAATAAAAGTTGGAAGATAACCGAAAACGATAAACTGTTAAGATTTATCGTTTAAATTACGTATTATTTACTGTGTGTTGTACTATATATACATTATAATGTTTATCCCTCAATTATTTTATTTCGTACTAATCTACAAAAAGAAAATCATATCTTACTTGATAGCTAGATACCACCCACTCATCAGATGTTCTACCGCTAAACAGCAATACATCGTATTGCTGTGCTTTTGAAGGGTGAGTGAGCTAGTGTAACTACAGGTTCAAGGGACATAAAATCATAGTTTCCAAGGTTGGCGTTGGCGATGCGGATTTTACAGCGTCAGTCTATGGGCGGTAGTGGCCACTTCGTATCAGGTGGCCTATTTTGTCGTCCACCAACAAATATATATATATATATATATATATATATATTTTTTTTTTAATATAAAAAATACGAATCAGCATGGTTCGAATGAAATCATCTTTCAAATCCAGATCATTGCAGTTTTGTAATGTATAGATTTACTAATTTAGGTCAGTCTGCGTTGCAGTACAGTCAAAGGACAAATCTAATATAATGCGGAAATCTACTACTGCAAATCAACAGCATTGTGACTAACAGGCAACACCCTTTTATTTGAAGATGAGACGCGGTCGGACACAATGAACCAATTCAGTTTGAGCGTTCGAGCGATAAAACACGGTTGATTCTACATATGTCCCCCGTATTTCAACTGCCCTCAATTTTGTAGCATATTGACAGTTTTAATAAGAAGTATTTCAAATAGGTACCGATATATGAAATTGGTATTTTCGGAACGAAGTTCCGCATCGCACGTTACGCTCCAGATAATTGGCGAATGAGATCTAGGTTGAAATAAGTGTAAGACCATTACGAAACTTTTTCTGTAGTGTGTTTGTTTGTGTGTCTCCAAGCCGTATGTCTCATATTATTGCAGTGTATATGTGTCAGCTGTATTCGTATTTTATTGTTGTTCTCTTATTTTTATATTTTAACATTATAGTCGCTTCCTCATTGATATGTTATATTTATCATTTGAAACGAAAACACATATTTATCATTTGACACAAAATCGTAACCGTAACAGCCCGTGAATGTCGTGAATGTATGGGCTAAGGCCCAGCAGAGGGACTTTCTCCTCAAAAAGGGAGAGGAGGCTTACCTCCTCTTAAGGTTTGGAGCTTATTCCACCACGTTGCTGCAATGCGGGTTGGTGGAATACATATAGGGCAGAATTTCAGTGAAATTAGACAAATGCAGGATTCCTCACGATGTTTTCATTCACCGTCAAGCACGAGATGAATTATAATAACAAATTAGGCACATGAAAATTCAGTGGTGCTTGTTCTGGCTTGAACCCACGAACATCGGTTAAGATTCACGCGTTCTTACCACTGGGCCATCTCGACTTCCACAATACTCGGCTGTCACTACAAAACGATACATATTTATTGATTTTAATGGTTAGCTTAAGATTAAACGTATTTGTAATTTATCAATAAATAGGGAGAAACAATAAATGTAGCAATTACTGACAATCAAATTATGAATATGGCTAAAATGAAGAAATATCTGTACGAAGAAGTATCAAATATAATATTAATAATAATAAATTTATTTCACATAAAGGTTTATTTACATTAACTTAGTCTAGACAAGAGATAATTTATGTGTTTATTAAAATTAACAAAGACATTTTAGAGAACAATTCAGTCATCCTAGCTATATTATAAGAATAACTTGTGCTAATCATAGCCAGCTATCTCCTCCCAAGAGCGAATAATTAGTTTATAGCAAAAGTATAATTTGAATTTATAGAAATAACTAATGTTTACATCAAACTAAAGAAAAAGTTAATGTTAAGAAATTATGTGGGTATGCGTGATAGTGTGTGCGTTATTGAATGTGTGTGTATGTGTGTGAGAGAGATATTATATATATAAATACCATAACTTTTTTAAATAAAGAATTTATAACACAATATAAGGGTCCTGTTGTAATACGAAAAACAAGTTCGTCTTAGGGACTTCTCTTCATTGTACTTAAGAAAACAATTTAATCGTGATTATCAGTTATAGTTGTTACAACAAAACTGATTCAAGAACTTCGATCCCTAATTCTAGTTTAATGGTTCTTTATAAACAGTGGTATATATATCTTATTTCCACATAACATGACAACTAAACACGATCACGCAAATTAATTGTTATAGGTCTTCTTTTATAGAATAGGAAGGCGGACGAGCATATGGGCCACCTGATGGTATGTGGTCACCAACGCCCTTAGACATTGGCATTGTAAGAAATGTCAACCATCGCTTATATAGCCAATGCGCCACCAACCTTGGGAACTAAGATTTTATGTCCCTTGTGCCTGTAATTACACTGGCTCACACGCCCTTCAAACTGGAACACAACAATATCAAGTACTGCTGTTTTGCAGTAGAATATCTGATGGTACCTACCCAGACGAGCTTGCACAAAGCCCTACCACCAGTAATAATATGCTCTCAAAAAACGCTAATTAAAATTGGTTCACGTACGGTACCGAAACGGGCGTTATCGAATGCCTAAAAACTTTAATTAGTTTCATAATAGGTTAGGTTAGGTTAGTAGTAAGTTAGTTAGGTAGTCATAAGTTCCATATTGTAAACACAGAACAGAAGTTTCATGGAAATGTCATTGCGATTTCAATTCAATCGACGAACGATACATGAGCGCATAGAATACGAACTAAGAAACAAGCAATTATCTAAAGTAAGGTAAGAAATCTTTATTTAATATAGAAGCGTTACACGTACCTTTAGATGTTCAAAAATCTATCATACTACATCTACATCTACTATTTTTGTATAACTTATGTTTGAGATTTGAGAGACTTGGAATAATATACAAGTTAGTACCTATTGAGACGACATGTCCCGTTGGTTAGAAAATTTTAATCTTAAACGAAGATTGCGGGTTCAAACCCCACGCCAGTACCACTGAATTTTCATGTGCTTAATTTATGATTGATTTCATTTCGTGCTCGGCGGTGAAGGAAAACATCGCGTTAAAACCTGCATGTGTCAGTGTAAAAAAATGACATATGTGTTACCAACCCGCAGGTTTACTGGTGGTAGGGCTTTGTGCAAGCTCGTCTGGGTAGGTACCACCCACTCATCAGATATTCTACCGCAAAACAGCAATACTTGATATTGTTGTGTTCCGGTTTGAAGGGTGAGTGAGCCAGTGTAATTACAGGCACAAGGGACATAAAATCTTAGTTCCCAAGGTTGGTGGCGCATTGGATATGTAAGCGATGGTTGACATTTCTTACAATGCCAATGTCTAAGAGCGTTGGTGACCACTTACCATCAGGTGGCCCATATGCTCGTCCGCCTTCCTATTCTATAAAAAAAAAAAAAATTGAAGCAGTGTGGTGGGCTAAGGTCTAAGTATTGAGACATTCACTGGCTTTTACTTTATTTTTAAGTACTTATTTAAGCTTTCGTTGAAAAATATAATCGTTGAATTTTGAAAGTTTGACTTTTTTGTATTTTTTTTAATTAAATTGGATTGTATTTTTTGTTACTATATAGATTAAAAAAATGATCGTGTTTGTAAGGAACTTGTTATAGATAACAAAAAAATTATGAGTTTTTCATCATAAAATGCAGTTTCTTAGGAAGAACAATTACAAGCTAATTCATTATATTTCTTATGGCAACATTGGCACAACTTTGTCTCCAACAAAGCGTAAATCCCCTTCGATGCTGTTGCGAACGACATATGTCGCTAACATTGGTAGAACCGTTTAGCATTTAATAGTCGCGTATGTTCACAATTAAATTATTTTAATATTTTACTAAATAGGAATATTATATAACTCAAATATATCGTACTATTTTAATTTGTCTATGAGAAGTAATATTTATAAATGATCTAATATTGTTTGCAAAAACTAATAATCTATATTTAACAATATATTGTATTTAGAAATTGCATAAAATAGTTAGTCCTAACTAGTCTATAAATATAATTTATCTCGATTACGCTTATAACTAATATTTATTTTGCTAACATTTAACCGCGAAACTAAACACGAATACGTTTCACAAACGAAGTCTCTAACACCTACACTAACATCATTCCTCCCATGCTTCGAAAGTATCGCAAGAAATTAATTTTTATAAATGGTATCACTTTTAATTTTTAAAACGACGACGTGCAACATTTAACGACAAAAAAAGCGGTCCATGAAACAGGAATCCAGTACGTATAGTTCCTGGTAGCGTTAATGCTATGAAGAAATGTCTACCGAGGCTCAAAATATGCTGTACCGGACATATTTATGGAAAGCCGGCCGGTATTCTTCACCTGCCAACGTCCCTGTAGGTCGGCCGGCAGATAGTTATCGAATAGGTAAAATTCGAAATATTGTTATCTTTATTTGGTATGGCCATTATACGCATGATTGGCACTTAATCTTTCACCGCGTGTGCTGTTTTATTATTTAAGCATGTTTTATTTTAATCAAACGTGTCGCTCGGAGCCTTAACGTAATTAGACCGGCGAACAATTGTCGGATTATGTGAGTTGTGTTAAATATAGAGGAATGTTTATACGAACAGATACGTCAAGGAATGTTTATTTTATGTATGATAATATATTGGATTACAATTGATGTTAATATACTTAATAAAATTAAAAAAAGTTTAGTATAATTTTGTTACTTTTAGAGAATCCTTGTGTGAAATTTATAAACACTGACATACTTTCCCGAAGTTTTGGTTGCTAGAGTTGCAAAATGGTCTTCATGAAATCGAGCAAGATTTTTAGATTTTTATAGTTAGTGTTTGCAATAATTATAGAAAGTGTATTATGCTCTACAAAATAAAATGGCTCCTTGACAACCTTTGTTAAGAGAATATTTGGTAAGAGAATATAAAATGCAGTATAATTACAGAAAACCGTTAGTCTATCACTCTATCAGATAATTATGAATGATAAAATGTTTATTATATGCATCGAAAATTGTTAAGAATATTTATTAACTTTTTTTTTAAATGAGTCGATGAGGTAAGTGGATGTAGGTGTTACTTTTAAGCTATGAGAATTTTGACATCAATGAACATTTTACGTCACTATTGATACGCGTGATGAAGTTTTAAAACTTTAAGAAATAAATAAAAAAATAACTCAAAAATAAAACTGTCAATAACTTTAAACCATTTTTTCGTTTCATAATATCTTCTTTTACGTATGTTTTCAATTAATATTGTAGAATTGATCATACAAACTGTACCTAATACTCTGTAGATATTGAGAATTCGTTCAAATTTCGAATATAAACAAACAAGAAACGCTTACGTAACAAATAAAAAGCCACCGGTAAATTTCAGTGAAGTTTAAATAGAAATCGGTACACTATAAATGTGTTAATATAAATATTGAATCGGAGTTTCGCCCGCATCCGCGAAGTTAGCGCGAACTATGAAGCGGAGTGTTTGCTCCACACTTTCCCTCTCGAATGTTCCAGAATATTATCTCTTACAACTTTCATATTGCTTTCATTTTACCAGTTAGGTGAAGTTCAGTACTGAAAAACTTAAAAAAAGTTTGTTAAGCAACTGACCATTTGTACAGTTTTGAACAAATGGCTATTTTATTTTATTATTTATAAATATAATTTATAATAAGTACTTAAAACGTATTTATTACCTGAACGATACGTCATATTATTATAAGCTTGAATATAATGACGCTTATCATCGTCTTATTTATATTCGTAGTGATATCATACAGTTAACGACAGTCTAGTACTCTAGTAAGACACACAATTTTTTTAATAAATTTCGGCGTTTAGTTCACGTAAACTTCATATTAAGGTAAGGTTTTAAATGCTTTTTTTTATAGAATAGGAAAGCGGACGAGCATATGGGCCACCTGATGGTAAGTGGTCACCGACCCCCGTAGACATTGGAATTGTAAGAAATGTTAACCATCGCTTACATAGCCAATGCGCCATCAACCTTGGGAACTATGATTTTATGTCAATTGTCCCTGTAATTTCACTGGCTCATTCACCGTTCAAACCGGAACACAAAAATATCAAGTACTGCTGTTTTGTGGTAGAATATCTGATGGGTGGGTGGAACCTACGCATACGAGCTTTACCCGTGCAAGCCTCGCTCTATTTTAATTAAAATAACTCAATGGGAATAGGAGACGTATCAATTGAAATAAGGATTATTTAGCAGATGTGAATGGTCCAAGTTTAATAAATCTAAAAGTACATTTTGTAATTCACCTAAATTTAATGTGGCACGCGCCCCTTAGACAAAAGCGTGAGGTTGCCGTGACCCAACACAATAAACATATGATCGAACTTGTCACCTTAATGGGTTTCCGATTGCGCTAACGCCACTATCAATGGTGCTGTGTCTGGGGTGGCTTGAAATATAGCGCATTTTGGATACGCAGTGTGATGATGGGAGCCGAAATGTCCAAACATAAATAGCTGTGATTGTAAAATATATACGTCTCAAATCGAACACAAGCTTTTTTTTTCTCGGTTGTAAAATGTCACGAGTAAGCCTGTCTGTATAAGACAAAAAACTTAGATATGTGTTTACGTTAGTTTCCAGTGGGGCCGTGTGGTTTTATTCCTTTTTTCTAGGACTTAAACATTTACGAGCTGATACAATTTATACCATAATAATTGAAAGTTACTTTATCCTACATAAAAACTATATAACTGTTAAGCAGGTACAGGTACCTAGGTACAGCTTCGTCAAGTCAATAAATCAATATAAATAAATTTTAATATCATTAATAAATAAGGCATTACTCAATGCAAAATTATATAGAGAAACAAAAAGCTGACGATGAGAAAGATGATGATAAATATAATAAGTACGTTAGTTTCGATAATTTGTAAATTGCCATGTCTACACAAAATATGTCAATATTACCATATTTTGTAAAGAGAAACATCGGATAAATTCTAGCTCCATCTATGAAAGTCAACATGATAAATCTAAATATATGATAAAGAACGTATTCATCAAATTGATTGATTTGTATCATTAAGATAGTAATTTCAAATAATAATTCGATTAAAACTAACACAAACATCCGACCCATTGTCCGTTCTAACCAAACAATAGATACATGCGCATATAAGTGACCAAGCGATTATCTGAAGCTGGTGATTAACAGGAGATTTATGAGAGCGAGCTGTCGCTTTTGTAAACGGTAATCTATTTCGAAACTACGATTTTACTTCAAACTTTAATTCATCCAATGTTGAAAACAAAAGGGATTATTATAACTTGAAAGTAACAGCCTGTAAATATATGCTCGGTTCTTCAACAAGCTCTGCTTGAGAGCTGAAAGCTTAGAGCTTGTTCAACCACGCAGCTCGATGCTGGTCCAGTATCCTATGACAAAAAATATCTGGTTTATCACATATGGCTTTCCTCGCAACGATTTCCTTCAACACCAACCAGATTAATTAAAAGAACATAAAAATTTAGTGGACTTTGTTTGAGTTTGACCTCGTAACTTTCAGATAAGTATTGAGTTTAACCATTGCGATATGTCGACTCAAAACTTTACCCATTAATAAATTATTTAAATTGTATTATTGTAAAAAAAACATCCCAGTAAATGTTAAGCTAACACAAATGAGGGTGTTTATACTTCTTGCTGTGACATATTATTTTTTATATACATAAATATATTATTGTCATGTGTGTATATGCCAAGATATTTTTTATAAAATAGGTAGTCAGACGGAATATTGGACCACCTGATTGTAAATGGTCACCATCGCCCATAGACAATGGCGCTGTAAGAAAAACTCGTAATAATAAGTGATCTATCTCTTTTTATATCTGCTACTATAATAACACTTCAGTAAATGTGACAAAAATGAAACCTTTTTGCGTCAACTAAACAAAACAAAACATATACAACATAGTGTTCAAATACGTAAATACATTCAAAGAAAAAAAATTACAATAAACAAAAAATAGTTTTTATAAAGATAAAAATTACCTCCAATATATCAAGCGCACAAAACGAAATCAAAGTGAAAAACTTTGTCAATCAAAATAACAAATTGCTTCTATTTGCACTGATAAACACATATTAAGACTGCCAGAAATATTATAGCAGCGTTGATGACATGAAAATTGACAAAAAGACAGAAATCGCGTGCACCGCCACGCTTTGTTTAATGAGATTGCGAGTTGTTTTTTTTGTATATTTCCCTTGAAAAAAATGACGGCAATCATTCAAAGGGGATCCTGAAACATCGTGTATCGTGCCGTTTTGTTTTGAGCGATGCGTGCCCAACTTTTTTCTAAATTATGTGATAATGGCACAGTTATCGTGTTTAAAGACAAATATAAAAAATAGATTAAGATGGATTTGGTCTTTTGTTGGAGCTGAGCGGGTACATAGTTACAAAATCTTAGAAACTTATAATAGAAACTTATAATTCGTAGCTTAAATACAAGATTATTCGTAAGGTGCCACTAAGGTGTGACTATTTGTTCGATATAGGGTACCTAGGAAACTGCTTCCTGGGCTACTTCTTAATATTTTGGGGTGTATGTACATTGTGACATTTATATATAAGACTATTCGTTTGTATGAGAAAATAATTATCGCTTACTTTATTATATCTATAAAATAAACTATTTATTTTATTTAGCTACAGTATTATAATTTTTTTTTCCACCAACCCGCATTGGAGCAGCGTGGTGGAATAAGCTCCAAACCTTCTCCTCAAATAGAGGTGCGGAGGCCTTTAGCCCAGCAGTGGGACATTCACAGGCTGTTACGGTTATAATTTTAATTATTTACGTAATAATTATTACAATTAAAAATAAAAGAAACGTGAATATAAAATACTATTTACACGTATTATTACAAATTACTAAAAAACACTTCATCCGAATATTGTCTTGTGGCATTGTATTAGTTGGCACTATTTCCTCTCTGAACCACGAGCTCTTGGGTATAAAAATATACATAAAGGAACTATCATAATTTTTTAAAGCAAGATATATTCTAAGCTTATATGAAAGCTTAGAATATTAGAACAATAGAATGTTAACTCACTTAGAAATATTTTTCCTTTGTATCAGGTGTTGATGGCGATGTTAACACGCTATTACTGTGAGTATAAATTTAATAACAAGCAACTAGTTTACATGGCGTGAAGAAACAAAAAATAAACTCTAGGCGCACTCGCTTTGTAATAATTTATGTAACGGACTCATAAAATTCGATTTTCGAATGAAATTGATTTTTTGCACACGTATCGTGTATCGATTATAATATAGATTATATTAATTTTTGTTTTGTTTTTTATTTGGGCAAAGAAAAATTTCGAAATATTAAAAAAAAAATTACGAGATTAGGTACGTCATGTAAAGTCAAAAGTCATTTTTGAATAAGTTTTTTTTTTTATATAGAATAGGAAGGTGGACGAACATATGGGCCACCTGATGGTAAGTGGTCACCAAACGCCCTTAGACATTGGCATTGTAAGAAATGTCAACCATCGCTTATAGCCAATGCGCCACCAACCTTGGGAACTAAGATTTTATGTCCCTTGTGCCTGTAATTACACTGGCTCACTCACCCTTCAAACCGGAACACAACAATATCAAGTATTGCTGTTTTGCGGTAGAATATCTGATGAGTGGGTGGTACCTACCCAGACGAGCTTGCACAAAGCCCTACCACCAGTAAGTAGTACTGCTTATCTTAGTGGAAATAAAAATAAAATGCAAAATATATTCACATACATACATTACTATATTATTTATTGAATATTTATTTATATTTTGTCAATAAATTTAAAATATATACGTTTGTTAATAAATATGGGTACGTCTAAAAACAGTTAAAGTATTTAACAGCAAATTTAATAATTAAATTTGATATCCATGTAAGCCTTGCTGTGCCAGTGTCACCGGCGACCAGGTGTTGTAATGCTATTAATATCAATTGAACATCGCCCGTCTGTTCGATGACCACCATACATTGACCCCAGCACCCCTCTATCACATATATTTGAACACGATAAACTCGCAATTGTCCAGTAGGACATAGGTCAAGATAATTCGGAAACGAAATATTTTATGAGCCGATTTCCGTTTTACGAAGTGTAATGCGATTTTACGACTAATTCCCTACCGTATGATGGCGACGGCTTTTTTTTAAATTGACGAAATTTATCGTCGCCATTCGTATCGTGCTTAGTCTTCCACGACACACATTTCATTTCCTTTACCCGAAAGGAACTATTTATTTATTTTAATAAAACATACAATCATGTAACTCGAGAAAGAAGAAACTTACGTTATTTAATGACATAATATGGACAAGCCACTATCGTTGTCTAGTTTATTAGATCTTAAGTTTAAATTAAAAATAAAAACTTATTCTAAACGAAGTAAATTTGTAAGCAATCCGATATTTCCGCTTCTTTGAATGACATAATGTTTAATTATCTCGAGCTGGAAGTGAACGATTTCAGTTGTCACTACCATTCACCATTCATTCGATCAGTCGCAGGCGCCCCAAGATTTCTCGCATGAAGCATCCGACCGAGAGAGTCAATAAGGGCGGCGAATGAAGGGATGTTTGCGGATCGAACGTTGAGACGCAATTATATTAAGATTACATATTTATCTCCCGAAACGGACACATTTCTTATAGGGCTATCTGAGGGTATGAACTAGTTGGAGATGTTATTACCATAATTTACCTTATATAATAAAGCTATAATCAAAACTACATTTTTTTAATAAGTCAAATATCTTCGTTACGTAACTTTAAGCCAACATAAAGTAAAGCAAAGTAAAATCCACTGAATCCCACCGCCGGGTCAAAAGGTCTGCTCTTGTCGTGAGAAAAATGTATTGAGCTTATTATACCACGTTGCCCCAGTGTTAGTTGGTGGTAACATACAGATAATGACCGATAAAGGTGCATTTCGTTTGGTACAAATATATAAAAGATTTACATCATGTATAACTATTATAATTATACATCTCATTGGTTGCATGATGCATCACCATTGTAAATAATATACTAACTTGAAGTTCAGGTATAAAATCAATGAAACACTATGAAAGGAATATATTCATAATTATTTTATGATAAAAAGAACGATAAAATCAACATTGCAGACCACTACCGGGCCTCGTCCTCTTCCAAGATGTGTTAAAGACCAGTCCTCCAAATTTCGCATTTTGCCTCCAGTTATTCAGGAATTTTCGTTATGATTCCGCCCACAAAAAACCACACAACATGTAATGAGAAGTTAGTACATTAATTTATTAAAATGTTGCCATATGTAGGTGGTATTAACACCTCTCCAGATATCCGCCCCTTGGACATTCGCCTGATACCCAATATTGATTCCGGGATCAGTGGCGGACTGCCGACGATCTTATCATTATTTTAAATGTTCCTTCCTCTATGCCGATGTGGGTTCTGTTTAGTTGTAAATTTGTTTTATTATTATTCTATCTTTATATAAAATGAACAAGTAACGTAAAATGACGAGCTTGTCTTATCATTTCATAACTTGAAGCAATAAATTAAAGAAAGCAAATTGTTTCTTGAATTTATTATTTAAAATATTTTGGATATAACTGATTTATTGTGTACTCAAATTAGCTGCAGCGGAAGAAAGTATACTTATTTCTTTAATAGATATTTCTATTTGTTTGCAAGCAGTTATTATACGATTAGTATAGAGGCATAGGCTATTTCTTTGTGTTGAAAATTGTAATTACAAAAAAACATGCTGAGTTTATTGCCGGTTCTTATTAGGTCAGGTTCTTTTCCGAACCGGTCTTAGTTACTTTCAATGTCAAATAGCGTAATGATTGTATACTGAATAAGGTATTTGCATGACAATTAGGTTCTTTAAATGCAGTTTTAATTTACTTTGATGTAAATATATTTATTCATAGTAAGAAAATTTCTTAACATTTGATACTTAGTTTAACTTTGTGTATTAATAAATAATAAAAATAAACCAACGTCATGTAAATTCCTCTTTTATGTGTTATCTGTCTTATACTTACAAAGCTCTGATCTATAACAGTTAGTAAATATTGTTCCGTTGCTCCCCGTTGTCTCACCTGATTGCGCGCGCGCAGCCGTGAAATAGCGCCACTGTGCCGCGCCCGTACAATGCCACATGTCATGGGAATCGATTACATTAGCGGATACATTTAAATCATTATCATATCGATATATTTCATCTGATTGTGTATGAGACAAAGGGTTCCATTCAGTCGTATATATGATTTATAATCTATATAATACGTTAATGTGAAGTGAGTTATTCTTATGCTCTGGGAATCTTATCTATTACTGCAGCCTATATATATGTATTTATATACTCGGGTTATTGATTTGAAAATTGAGTTAGGTCAAAGTCAAAATAAACTTTATTCGCTCTAAGAATCACTCATTTATACTACTATGCTATACTATATATATATGCTGGAATAGTCATTTTACAATTTTAATTTTAATATAAAGCTACGACGTGTTCGCATTGTAGATTCTAACGAGAAGAACCGAGAAGTAGTAATTAGTTAGGTAGCTAGTAAGTTATTCATATCAAACTCACGTATCAAAATCGAAGTCAGTTTTTAACGTAGCACGAGTGAGATACGATGTCAGTTATTAGAAAATAGAACTGCAGAAGTTATGCTCTAACCGTGCAACATAGCACGCCAAGCGTTGTCTGGCGACATGCTTAGTGTAATAATAGGGTTTGGTTAAAATGTCAAGCGTCTGCTTTAGAGTTCACAAAACTCTAGCTGTTTGTCTATAGTTCCAACCATCTTCAGGATTATTCAACGGAGACACCTTATCAGTCCATTCAGTAAGGCTGATCGCTAAAGAGCGATCTCAGGAAACCTTGAGGCAGTGGAAATGGTCTATTAATGGCATAGGTAAGCAAATGCTGCGAATGGAATAATACATGTATATATGCAAACAATTTATGCATAAATATATGATAGTAATAATGCTTGCGATAATGTTATTTAAGTGGTTGTGTGTGTGTGTGTGTGTGTGTGTGTGTGTGTGTGTGTGTGTGTAATATATCAGAGACTTGTAAGTAAGCATGAGACTTCACTTTGAATTTACATGACGTTTGCATTTTTTTTTTCAATTAATTAATTATTACCGGTTCGGAAACGAAAATGTGTAGATTTATAAACCAAGGTAAGCTTCAGGCACGTTGAACTGTAAAGGATATGCTGAAGAAAGATGAGGAATACGAAAAGTTTTCAGGAAGCAAATTGTGGGAAGAAATGCTTTTTGAAACCACTTTTAACGTAATTTTAAGTTAAGTGGGAGTAAGGTGGAATATTTATAGAGTAGTGCACTAAGAACATTGTTAGTTCAGCGAAGGCAAATTGGAAGTCACTTAAGTGATTTGCGAAAATTAGAGATATGAACGTATATATATAACATATGAAACTATATGTTGATAACATGCTCACAAGCCTATTTAAGTTCTCCTTAGTTCTGTCCAGATAACACACAAGCTTAAAAACAAATAAGTAGACTATGTGTTTATTTATATTACAAATGTATTTATATATTTAATCACATCTTGAGGAAAATACTAGATTACATTCCTCAACCCTACTCCAATGTAGATTCCAATACGACTCATGTAGGTTTCGTTGCTTTATAAAATCATATATAATAAAAGGGGATCAAATAAATAGACAGTGCACCGTGATCTAAATCGGTCACGATGATATTGGTAAACATAAGAATAACCTAAGATGATATAGTACAATAATTTTTTTTAAAGAACAGGAAATAGCAAAACCCGTTTTTTTAAAGGAATAACTAATATTTCTAATTACCCGTCCAGTCAATTGTAAAGCTTGTGTTATGAGTAGGGACAACAATAGTCCAAACGGTCAGGATCAAACTTGCGACATTTACATCGCTAGGCGGCTCGTTAGCTATTGCGCTATTGATCCTTCGTTTGAATAATCAGCTAGAAGATCTTTTGCATATAAGTCTCCATAAATCAGAAAGTCCTCATCATCATGACCTTCACAGAATATTAATTTAAATTAATGCGATTACAATTATATACCAATATAGAAAAACTCTTCAATTGGATACATTATTAGTGGACCAGTAATATCCCCATCACAATAGAGTGGCTCAGTAGCGTCACACAGACATTAAGAAATTATATGCTACTGTTACACAAATTGCAGGTTGTCAAGTAAACGAGGTATTTGTAGCTCGCATCGTCAGCCAGTGTGACGGAGGTGTTGTACAACGTGCGATAGTCGGTGATTTGTTCAATTATACAATTACGTTTAGCGAAAGGAAGTGTTGGGTCATTGCACTTTCGGAATTGGACCGTAAGGGATATTATACGTATATAGAGTTATAAACGCGACTATTAACAATACATTGATTGTATCGACACTGCTTATTCAGTATAGACATTTAATTATTTTTAAAGTTATATGGAGATTATGGGAACTCCTAAATTTGATTTGAAAGTAAAAAGAGTTCAGGGAGAAAAAGATTTTATATTTAAAAAAAATAAAATCCACGAACTACTGCGGTTTGTAGGTTGTTTGTTTGTGCGGTTTGTATAGATATATGACGAAAATCTGCTTTAGCAGTTTTTATTACGACTCATTAACAAAATTCAGTTGGGCTTGTCCGGGTTTCTCGCAACATTCAATTAAGTGGTGTTCTAACCGCTGGGCCATATCGGTTGATATTATTTAGAAATACTAAATATATTTGACTATTACTATATACATAAATAGTTATTATGGCAGAAGGCAGAATGCGATAAAGTCATCCGCTAGCCGTTAAAAAAAAGCTAAATAGACATAGGTTATATGAACGCGGCAACTTTTCTCTTTGATTTCAAACGTGACAATAGTCGGGTAACTTCTCATGGGTATAATTAATAACAATTAACAAACAATCCCCGCACAGAACAGAAGAGTGTACCGAGACACGTTTTTGTATAATCGTGTGTTAATATAATTTTCTAGTAAATGCAATTGTTTTACTAAAATGGCAAATTGCGAAACAAATAGGTCTCTTTCACATGATATTGTTATCCGACTTTATCGACATAGTGGGTAAATGTATTAAATGCGAGTATATAAACAAAAAATACTCATAATTCATATACAGATAAATACTCGGACCGTGATTTTTAGCGCAAACCTGTCTGGATGGCCAACGTGGCATCAATTTTACCTCATATCAGTATTAATAATAATATCCTGGGACATTATTCACACACGCCTATCTGATCCCATACTAAGCAGAGCTTGTACTATGGAAACCAGACACTGATATACAACATATACTACTTTTCTTTTGTAAATACATACTTATATAGATAATTACATTCAGACATAGGACAAACAGACATGTTCATGCACTAAAATGTCTGTCCTTGGTGGGAATCGAACCCACAAAGTTGGTGTGAAAGGCAAGTATCTAACAACCACGTCAACCGGCCCGTCAAGTATTATCCTGTTTAATATTGAGTGAGCCAGCGTAATAAAAGACAAGGGATATAAAAAAAATTGATTCCATGCAGTGCAATGGTGTTGTAAAGATTGGTGTGCACTGTCAATGTGCATGAATGAAAGTGAGCCAATCCGATCACGTGACTGTTTAATACTAAAACAACGATAATAGAATATAGATAATAAAACCACTTTGGTACTTGTCGTTTTATCCGAAATATTTGTCACAATCGTTTATCACAATTTTGATTGAAATTTCACAATTGTAAATTGCAGAATTCAGAGGACTGCGCCAATGTCTTCTACACTCACAAAGAATTGAGTGCGCGGTTTTAGTTTTTAGGTATAAAACCAAAACTACAAGCCGGTTGACTTATGTCCGGTTACAATGTACCTTTTGATCACGGATGCTATAATTGTCTACGAGGCGTAATTCAATAGTTTCCTAATAAAATTACTTAGTGAGTTTGAGGTTAATACTTACCTATAGGATCGACTTTGAGGTACTTACTCGTATCAAAAATATTGAAGTACAATAACAGTTCGTTAAATATAGGAACGGGGCATTATATTGCGTGTATATTACAGGTTGTACAGGTTTTGCTACGTTTAGGTCATACTAATACGTTTATGATGCGTTAGTTGTATGTATTATAAGCCGAGATGGCCTAGTGGTTAGAACGCGTGAATCTTAACCGACGATCGTGGGTTCAAACTCGGGCAAGCACCACTGAATTTTCATGTGCTTAATTTGTGATTATAATTCATCTTGTGCTTGACGGTGAAGGAGAACATCGTGAGGAAACATGCATGTGTCTAATTTCATTGAAATTATGCCACATGTGTATTCTACCAAAACGCATTGGAGCAGCGCGGTGGAATAAGCTCCAAACCTTCTCCTCAAAAGGGAGAGGAGGCCTTAGCCCAGCAGTGGGACATTTACAGGCTGTTACTGTTACAGGTGTATGTAAATTAATGTAAAAATAAATAATATAACATTGCACTCTAATAGTTTGATGATAGATTTTTTTTCCAATTGTGTCACGAGAAAGAAAACATATAAAATCGGCAACAAAAAATTATATAATCGCACTTTTCGTGTCGTGCGGAAAACTATTCCTACCCTCATTTTTTGAAGATGTCGTTCAATCATTAGAAATGCTAGTCTACGATTTCAAATAAGCTTTTCTAAGGCCTCAATATCTAATAAGCCTAAATGCTTATATGTATTTACAAAGGTAAGCTGCTAATGGAGTTATTCATAAGAACTGATTTTATATCAATCTCCGATAAAGATCAGAATGGAACTTTATTTTCTTTAATGTTCTTTTGCTTAACCTCACCCCAAGGGGAATGATATTCTTATATTATTAATTAAATAAGTTTCAATGGTCGGCGCGGTCTTTAATTGTTCTTAAGGCCGTTGCGTTTCGTTCACACATTTTAAAGTAATTTTTTATCGGAAAAGAAAGCCCGCTGAATCACTATAATTGCGTAAACGTACTGAATGCTAAAACTAGTGAGAAATATTTGGAATCACTTGGAATTGCCTAATGCGGCGGGAATTGGGAGGCTTTAATTGAGAATAGCTTTTTATGGTTATCGTGTTTTTCTTCTGATTTCGCCGGTCAATGTTATTTTGGCTTCGAATCTACACTTTAGAGAACATTATTGGAGATCGCTGGCTGATTAAATAAACAGGTTATCTTAAGGATTGACGTTAATTGAATGTAGTTTTTATTATATATTCGATTAGTTAATTATTTTTGTTATTAATATACACGATTCGTCTCTATCACACTTCTGTTCATAACGCCAGTTGTAAATACTGTACAATTACAGGGTATAAAACGCTCCCTGACGGGTGGCGTTAAATGGACACCGACAAAAAATAGGCGATGCGTGCGCGTTCACACCGATTCCTTTGGATAATATATATATAATAACTTGCACTTATCTACAAGCTCTTGTGAACCTGGCTTTGTTTATAAAGCCTAATACTCGAATATTACACGATTTCATTATAACATATATTTAATACATTATTTTAATAAATTTAAATGTATTTGATGCGGTTTTGTCATGTTATATATAACACAATTGATATTGTATTTCTCTCCTTTAACTATTTTCATAGATTTAGTATTTATTTTACTCAAAGTTAAATGTTTTATTCCATAATCTGATTGTATTTAAACACAATAAAATATTGTATTCACGGCAATTACAGTTTCATTGTTAAAATTCGGTTTTGCTTTGTTCACAAATAAATTATAGTGCCCAGTCCACACTCGTCCGTGGCGCGGCGACAGATCGCGCCAATTTGAATATTAATAGCGTCAGCCGCGCGTGAAAACTGACGCGGTGGACGCTTCGACGATTATACTGGAACTGGCTATGTTCACGTTCACTGTTTGATACTGAAAGTTTGTTTTGAAGCGAATTCTTCGTTCGTGATGGTAGTAAAGGTCCAAGGTTAGTTACGCCTTTGACGTATAATAGTTTTTATTTCTGTGACGTGCATGGAGATGCACGCACTTTGGTTTATTTTTTTAATTAAATATGATAGTTTGTGGCCAATAGGCCATCTATGGTATACTTAGTTACCACACACATATTACTATGCGGTAAGAATATATGTATACTTATATTTAATTAAACGAAAACTAATGTAACAGTCTGTTAATGTCCTACCCCACCAGGAAACCTTCTCTTTTCAAAAGAAAGTTTTCATCAACTTAATTTTACAAGACCAATAATAATTATGTCTATGCGTCTGTTTAAAAATATAAAACAATATGGTATTAAAAATAATGTAATGTATTGTCGGCGAACTACGTATAGTAGTATGTAAGTAACAGCCTGTAAATGTCCCACTACTGGGCTAAGGCCTCCTCTCCCTTTTTGAGGAGAAGGTTTGGAGCTTATTCCACCACGCGGCTCCAATGCGGGTTGGTGGAATACACATGTGGCAGAATTTCGATGAAATTAGACACATGCAGGTTTCCTCACGATGTTTTCCTTCACCGAAAAGCACGAGATGAATTACAAACAGAAATTAAGCACATGAAAATTCAGAGGTGCTTGCCCGGGTTTGAACCCACGTTCATCGGATAAGATTCAGGCGTTCTTACCACTGGGCCATCTCGACTTACTAGTTTATATAGTAGTATGTACTATTATATAAACTATTTCCCATAACTATTTTCTTTTGCAACATTATATTCCTTCTTTTAAATATTATTCACTAGCTTATAAACAGCTGTACTGGACCCATGCTGGGTTCTGCGATCTAATCATCACTCCCTTCGCTTCTGGAAAGCGCCTCGGTTGCCATATACATTATTGTATTAGACATGATGGATTCCTTATAAAGCCACTGGCACTCTGCGATCTAAGATTGTATCTCCCTTGGCATAGGTAGTTATTACACTTTTTCCTTTCGTCTTATACACTTTATTGATCTTTAATGACTTTGTTGCGTTCAATTGTCGTTTATTATTAAAAAAATGAATTATAAGTAAATAATGTATTTATGTTTAGTGATACATTCATGTACATTAGTTACAACAATTTTGTTTTTCAAATCATTTTCTTTTAATATGTTTTTTTTATTTCGTATGCATTTAATTATAATATATTTTGTATTAGTAATGTTTAGATATTAGAAATAATATGTAGTTAAATGTCTCATCCAGTTACTTTTATAAAACGTTAAAATCGTCGATGCGCAACTCGGCCATATGACCGCACCCTTAGCCATTGACAGCCGATGCATAAATCAGGCCAATAAATAAATATCGCTTCAAATCGCTTCCGGTCCCTAATGCAGTGTAATTTAAAAGGCCTATGCCCTTAAACCTGTCACTTTGGACAATAATTTTGGCTGAATCCTCACGTGTAAATTGTTATTTAATAATAAATATAAATGATAAACTATGTTTACTCATTAATTGTTTTATTTTTAATGTTATTTGTCGGCAATACGTGTTTTTGCTAATAAACTGATGTTTTACTTGAACACCATGTATTCTATCGTCATAGAGCAACACTTACTGTGTTGGTTTCGAAAGTGGGCGAGCCAGTGTAACTGAAGGCACAAGGGACATAACATCTAAGATGTTCCCTGAGTTGACTTACCAACATCATCATTTGCCGGTCTGCCTATCTGTTATTATATAAAAAAAGTTATATCTTGTCAATTACCTGTAAAGTATAAGGTTAGTTGTATTAAGTATCTAATATTATATTATTACATAAAATCTACATGACTGGTGTCAAAATCTATTCTATATATAAATCTATTTATTATATATAAAAATTGCTGCGTATAATTAAATCCATCGTAAAGTCGGTAACTTTGATGGTATTATTGTATGAAAATCTCAAAAAAATGCGGTCAATTTCGCATTTGTTGTCACATGTTTTCGTGACAAAAAAAAACATGTAACATTGGATAAAATAAACATACTTAATATTGTTTTGCCCTGCAAGCTTCTCATTTTCTTCATTAGTATATTGCACCTGTGCGAAGCAGAAGTTAGGTGCTAGCTTAATATAATATAAAATTTAATGTTATTAAATCAATAATACACACTACACCTGACAAGATCTAACACTAGACTGGTGGTAGGGCTTTGTGTACTGGTGGTAGGGCTTTGTGCAAGCTCGTCTGGGTAGGTACCACCCACTCATCAGATATTCTACCGCAAAACAGCAATGCTTGATATTGTTGTGTTCCGGTTTGAAGGGTGAGAGAGCCAGTGTAATTACAGGCACAAGGGACATAAAATCTTAGTTCCCAAGGTTGGTGGCGCATTGGCTATAAGCGATGGTTGACATTTCTTAGAATGCCAATGTCTAAGGGCGTTTGGTGACCACTTACCATCAGGTGGCCCATATGCTCGTCCACCTTCCTATTCTATAAAAAAAAAAAAAAAATAACAGGTTACAGAATTCGAATCCCAAATAACCTGGTCCCCCGCACAAAGGAGCCGGGTACCTTTCTGAAGGTTTCCACTGCGTGAAAGGAAAAGGTTACCGAATTAATTTGGAAACAAATGCAATACGAATTGTTGTCACAATCTAATCTCCTATCAAGTAAATAATTTTGGTATAAATATAAAATATTTTCCCCTGTTAGTCAAAAAATCAAAATGCTTTATTCAAGCATTGAAGAATTACACTTTCTTATTGATAGTCAAACTAGAAACTACCACCATCAGAAAATAAACACCCAGCCCTGAGAACCGGCGAAAGAAACTCAGCAGTTTTTTTAAATTATTATTAAATATTTTTAGTAAATATCCTTATAAATTACGAGGGTATTGATATTGTACCTCAATCGGAAAATTTGGCATTTTTTACTTATTAGGATTTGGCATTTTACGTAATAACGCTTAATTACTATAATTTGATTAATATTTTGAATCTAAATCATTTTTATTTATCTATGTATATATTTCAGTTAAATCGATATGATAAGCGCGGAAATATGATCAAGAGCTTCGTCAACGTTCAATGTCATTGTCCTGCAACAGTGTTGTATTTATGAGCCATTAATGTGACGCCGTTAAGAGCATCATAATATTAATATTTTATCTTTATAGCGATAGAATCCTCTAGATATATTTCATCATCTTACTAAATATAACACGTTTTTAATATTGTTTTCTAATAAAAATGAGGAGCAGTGCTATTCTGTAAGAAGTCATTCTGTATTTTGTGAAATGTTCAAAACCGACATAGACATTTTGATGCTTGTGTTTTTTTTAACGTTATCATCATTTATTATTAGCTAATGTCGCATATCAATGTCTGGCATTCTAAGATTGTGTTCTTCGGTGTGTTTCGAATTTGTTCTTAAAGAACTGCTATATAGCGGCCGTTTTTTTTCCTTTTTACTTATCATCATTGTTTTCATAATCATTGTTTTTATTTTACTGATAAAATTTATATATGCCGAGATGGCTTAGTGGTTAGAACGCGTGAATCTTAACCAACGATCGTAGGTTCAAACCCAGGCAAGCACCACTGAATTTTCATGTGCTTAATTTGTGTTTATAATTTATCTCGTGCTTGACGGTGAAGGAAAACATCGTGAGGAAACCTGCATGTGTCTAATTTCATTGAAATTCTGCCACATTTGTATTCTACCACCCCACATTGGAGCAGCGTGGTGGAATAAGCTCCAAACCTTCTCGTCAAAAGGGAGAGGAGGCCTTAGCCCAGCAGTGGGACATTCACAGGCTGTTACTGAACTTACTGATAAAAAAATATGTTTATCTTGAATAATTATTTTTTATTCTTAATACAGTCCAGAAAGTTGTACAAGAGACAGCAGGTCACCAAAGATTAAGGTAGAAGAAAGACAAATAACGATATTTTCGGAGGTGCGTTCTCTTTTCCTAGCTAGTTTACGTTATCCTAGGTTCAGTAGGTGTACTATCTATCTGAGGCATTCTTATAAGTGGTCTGATAAAACAAATCTAAGCGTGTTTACAGGGAAGCAAAACAAATAGATAAACCATTCTTGGTTTGCACGAATTCTCTCCCTCCTGCTGATATTTAATTTTGATATGAAAACCGTGACAGAGCCCCAGCTCGCCAACCCAATATATTATCGTGTATCTACTGGCCAATATTACCGCAAAATATTAGCCGTTGCGAATCTAGTATTAAGGCCTGTCCACTTTACTAGCATTTTTGCCAATTAATCGGCGATTATCGACCTAACGTCGACAGACACAAGGTTCATTTTCTAATATTCACTGATAACGATTCCACGAAATATGATAACGTGAATTATATCATAAGGCTACTGCGTTTGAGTATCAAATGCGATCACGCGATTTTGACGTCTTAAGTATGCTGTATTTTTAGAAGTTTTGAGGTAAAATGAACTTTATCTTGACGAGTTAAGACTTAATATAATCCGCGTCTCAACGGTGGCACTTGACCGATCTCTTGGGATACACTAGGGCCTTTAGTCACGGTTTTATTTGAATTCACCGAAATGCGTTGCGACAAATATTTGGACATTTATTGCGATTGCGACTGGTGTCGAATATTAAATGTTGATTTTATACGCTTGACGTTGATTCGTCGCGGTTGATTTCTGGATCTGCCAAACGACTTGGGCGAGCCGCAAAGGGAAAGATCGCCATCTCGTCTCGTTCTATATTAATGTCTAGATATGATCTCGGATATTGGTTGGAAATTTGTGTAACGGCAATATAAATACTAGCGGCTTTACCTATTAATATTGTTTAGGTGTGATTAGTGAAACAATGCTTTGTTCTTCTTTCAAATGTCAAAATAATGATGTCAGAAAGAGAAAACACCTTAAGCAACGCTTATAAGTAAGGTAATCATTCTATGAATGATAATGTTGATGACTGACGTCAATCATTTTTAATTATAAGAATGTGTTATATCAATCATCGTTTTGCTTTCTAAATAATGTAATATAAAACCAAGTTTTCGACACCAAAGAGTCAATACAAAATACTTTAATTTTGACTACAAATAAATTTAAAGCTTATGTTAAAACAACAAGATAGATAAGATTTATTGCATAAACAAGAATATATAGACGAGAAAAAGCGTGGCGTTAGTATTCGTTATTCGTATTTAGTTGACTTTGTAATATTTGAGAAAAAGAGAAACAACTGAGTTTTTTGCCGTTCTTCTTGGTTCAATCTACATTCTTGCTAGCAGTTTTATTCAATTTAATCCTATTTCACGGTGATTTGAAAGTTATAAAGGCTTACTTGATAAAGTTCGATTTCATTTTTGAATAATAGTACTTGTATTTAAGTTTCGAAGATAGTTAGTTTCGACGTGGACTCCAAAGTGCTGCGCATTAGAGTGACAATTTTATCATTCGCACGCCGGCGTCGTCTGCACCTGCGCTGTCACCGCACGCCGCTAAAAAATCAAGCAAAACAGTGACAATTGGTGCATATCCCCGACGAATTATCCCTCTTCGGCGCCTTTGTCCAATTGAAGCTTCCTTTATTTCAGCTTTTTTGCCGTTTTTTCCATTCTCATTTGGTTATTTATCTGCTCTTTTTTGGATCGGACAATGAGCGCGCCGCTCATTATATCGTCTCTGGTTTAGCACGCGACCCGCTACTAAATCTCCGTTGGAATTCTAGCGAATTATCCGACGAACAAGGCCCGTTTTTTCGGGTGATTGATTGGAGTAAAAATTACTTTCTGTTTTTTCTCGACACCGAAGTTTCCGTCTCATCGATTCACTTTATATCGTGGGGTTGAATCGGATGGATTGATTTTAGTTGGCGGTCGCGATAAGATAAATCTCAGCCGGTATTAACATACGCTGAAAGACATATATCGGGGTCGCGAGAGTCATTAATTTAGAGTATCGTGGCAGGTAATCTCTGCGCAGTTCGGTGGCTCGCCGTTTCTCGGTAGCTGTCGGAAATAGATCAGCCCACCCGTCAAGTGTTTTGGACTTGGGTGCATACTAAAACCTGAATGTAGCAAAACGTGATTGCATTTGCAATCATTTGCACTGGTGTCGGGGGCTCTGTTTACGCAGAATTGGATTTTATTTCGTAGGCAATATGATATGTTTTAATAAGATCGAAAATTACAATCACTTGTTGAGCAATCCCTTACGGTTTTAAGAGTTGCACAATTTTAGACAATGTTCGCATAGTCATATTCCCAAAAACGGTAGCGGGATGCATAATGCATGCGGACTGCTATTGTCTCAGGCAGGATGGATGTCTGTCTAAATTACCCGTCGATTAGTTTCTGGGTAAAATGATTTTGTATTCCTCGGCTGCTAACTTGCGAAAACATGCATATAAAAAATAGGATGTAATCAATTGATGCAATATCTTGCTTACGATTGCAATCGCTTTAAATGGAATTATTCATGAGTATGATGTATGTCTTTATCGCTCTTATCATATGTATAAAATAAAAACGAAAATACGCAATGCGTGCTTAGGCAGGATATCAAATAGGCCAAAGAAACAGCATACCTGGGATATTTTGATAGTAATATATATTTATATTGTTTTGTTAGTAAAAACAACAATAAATTAAATTAAAAAAAATAACAAAATAGTTTTTATATAAAATCCAATTGGTGGATTTAGCAGGGTAGTAGATTCACGTGGTGGCAAGGCTTAGTGCAAACCCGTTGGGATAGGTATCACATAATTATCTATAATTGTACCATTAAACTGCAATAATTTGTATTGATGTGTTCGTGGTGAAGAGTGAGCCAGTGTTATTAGAGGTAGATGATTAAATTCCTATAGTTACTCGTCACTGTCTAAGGGCGGTGGCCAGACTACCTTCCTATTCTTACTTAACAAAATAATATCGATATACAGCGTTCTTGCCACCATTCCAGACGGTCACGATTTGTACAGTAGCTATTTTTTTTATATGTATTTAAGGCTTTAATGTGAATAATTCTTTCGTTCTGATATATCTCTCTGTATCTGATATATGATACTTAGGCTACTTATGTAGATGTGTGTGTTATATTGTGTAAACAAAAATGCAAATAAAATCATTCGTGATTCAAAATGACATCATAAGATTTAGGATATGGTAGAGATAGGCCCTCCAGCGTCACGCTGGCAACTGTCGTGACATTCCCATCATATTGTCGGCTCCAACAGTAAGGAGATCTTTTGAGATATTTTAGTATATAAAAGGAATAAACGAATTTGTGTATCTAAACTATTCATGTTGGTATACGTAATATGTAAAAGGTGAATTTAACACTTTGCTCCTAAAAGCATTTCAAGCAATCTCTAATTTTACGAATCATTAAATAGCTCGTCCGCAGGAGCCCTCGCCATGACGAGGGATGACGACAACGTCAAACCGAGGGGTTTCCCTAATAAATATCTCAAAAATAATAAAAAAGTCGACACGGACAGCGAAAGATGTCGTCAACGAACATTCGTTAAAATTCTGCGGCGCCTAACCGCGCCACCGGCGATGGAAATGTCCAAAAATTCATAATTTTTTGTCGGCCGCAATTCGTCGTCGCGAAAATGGCCGAATAAATGTCACTTTTTGTTCGCTAACAATTGCCGGCTTCGGTACAGGATGGAAAAAATTGTAACATATGAGAGAGCCCCCGATATATTCGACGGGAAACTTTTGTTACTTTACCTTTTACATTCCGATATTTTTTTCCCGTTTTCGCTTTCGGCAAATTGGTTCCGTACACTGGAAGGTAATCTCTGCATTTATAACTCGGCGTACCAGTGTTCATTCGCTCACTACTCAAGAGTGTGGGATCGATTATTTGCAAAATAATGCTCATTGGATTTCGTACATAATGGTACAATAATGCGGAACTAGATCGATCATTCTAGACTCTGATAACACAGAGTTCCATTAAACAAGATTCGTGTTTCTTAATATTATTATATTTATTATTATGAATGAAATTGTTTGAAATGCAAAAACAATATTCTGCCAATCTGGAAATGTAAATATAATATGGTATGCACTGATTTCTGATGATTACAAACAATATTAGGAATATACATTTAATAAATAAGTAATATATATTTTAAAAAAAACCACCAACCCGTTTTGGAATAGACGTGGGATAAGCTCCTCAAGAGGGGGGGGGAGTCTTTGCCCTGTAGCGGGAGATTAATATGCTGTTAGTTACTTCAGTAATAACACCGTAACCGTACCGTAACAGCCTGTGAATGTCCCACTGCTGGGCTAAAGGCCTCCTCTCCTCTTTTTGAGGAGAAGGTTTGGAGCTTATTATACCACGCTGCTCCAATGCGGGTTGGTGGAATAAGCTCCAAACAGTAATAACACGATAATGAAATATTTCACTTTAAAATGTCTTATAAGTAAATTATTACTTGATTTTTAAGTGAGACATTTTTATGTTTCCGATTGTATCGCCTCAACTATATTAGGATTTGTTCCTAAATCAGTTTTATCACGTCCTAAATAAACTCAGAATTTACCTCTAGATTGCCACTGCATCTGTGTGCATTGTCTCAAGTGATTTGTGACGACGTCCGTATCAACGAAAGAGATGATTATATAGGATTACCATATATCCGAGTGGGACGGAATGGGCTTTAACAATTAATTATAATGGGGAATCGCCTATAGCTTGTTAGCGGCTTTTTTCAATTTTCATTCTCACGGCTCGAAATTCTTCGAATAACTTTTCACGCCGGTTTCAAGTTGGACAACTAAGTTATGTCTCTGAATTTTTTTTTGTGATAAATTACAATTTTAATTAATGTGAATTCCTAAAATGTTGATTTATGGAGCAATTTCGTTAAGTTTAAGACCACGATTAACCGTATAAGACAACATTCGCTCACTTATTTAAGTATGAATTTTGTTAAAGCCATGTATTAGCAAATAAATATGCAATTATCCCACATATATAATGCAAAGCGAACCTAAACTTGGTTAGTTCTCATGAACAAGTTAGTACATAAGGTATACAAATAATAATAACTATATGATGAATGTAAGTACATAATATTTAAGTTGAGATGGCTCAGTGGCTTGAAGATCCGAAGATTGCGAGTTCAAATCCATGCAAGTTTCACTGAATTTTTATATGCTTAATTTATGTTTTTAATTTATCTCGTTCTTTGTGTCAAAAATGATTGTGTCTTTGCCACATGTAAGGGAATAAAGAGTGCTATATATATGTACCTGCGCAGTTGGCTTGTATAAATCTAAGTTTTATTTAAAAAAGTATTCAGATGTGTTACCGATTTTAGTTGAAGTTGGCTAATTGGTTAAGCCGAGAGCATTCAAACAAAGTTTCTAGTGAATAATTAAAATATAATTGAACTATAGTTCACATTTATAATAATATTATTGACTTAAATTGATGTATTGATTAGAAAATGTTTCGAATCGTAAATGTCAACAGCGATAGTCTATCATTGGATCAAATAGAAAAATGTTCATAGAAAGTAATCTATTGGCTATGCGGCGCGTGTTGTTGAGTTATCGGCGCGAAGTTACCTTACAAGCCGAGACGAGAACACACCGGCAATCGTCACGTGACACGTGTCAACTGTGATTTACGAGACTTTTATTTATCAGCTTTTTTTGCAAGATTGCTGTGAGCACGAGAAGGGTTCAGAAAAACTTTACTCAGCCATCCGTTTTCTGTGATATTAGAACTGATTTCGTTGTATGGAATACTAGTTTTCGCCTGCGGTTCCACCTACGTGTAGGGGAGGGGCGCAAGTATTAGGTAAAAAGTATATGTCCTTCCTTGAGGCTCAAACTTCCTTCATAGAAAATTTCATCAAAATCGGTTTAGTGGTTTAGCTGTGTAAGGGTAACATACAGAGTTATTTTCGATTTTTTAATATTAGTATATATCTATACTATATTCGATGGCAAATAATGGCAGGAGGGCTAAATTCCATGCGTTTGCTGATTGCTCAGTTATATTATATAACACAGACAGTTCTTGATTAATATATATACAGAACCATAATATATATGTTTAATACAAAACGATTCCACTTAACTATTTATAACCTCATTGATTTTACTTCCAAAGTTTCGATAACATTTCGCCGACATCCATAATTTATCACGAATTCATAATGAATACCAGTTTTCTTAGGATCTCGACCAGTAATGTCCTATCAATTCAAATTTTTTTAGTCACTACACACTGTCCTGCTGTTGGAATCGGTTATAACATTATTTGACAGGACCGAATATCGCTATCTCATTCTTATGTTTGAGTTTAAAAGAGATGGTTACAAGAAAATTAGCCATATTACATTTGTTACGAACAAAATATACATTGAATAATTCGTTAGAATTTGTTATTGCGAAACATTCGCAAATGAAAACAATAAAAACTAAAAGATAATCGACTGCTTATTTAATTGTAATCGCGTGTAAACATGCGTATACGTGCTAGCTTAAATTACCGCACGCACTCCACGCGTTTGTTCCTAAAAACTATAACTGCGCAACCACTCGCAACTAATTTCTGACCGGTCAAGTTAGATCACGCATTGCAATTTCACAACAAATTCATTAGCGTCTCAATGCGTTTAAGAAATGATAATGGATAAGCGAGTTAATTGCGGTTCCTGCAGGATATAGATGACAATCATATGTAGTCCTCATTACCCACCCAATTCTCGTGGAGCATGAATGGGCATAAACCAGAGCGCAATCTGCGCAGTTTATCACACCAACACCGCGATACGGTGACGGTACGGGTACGTACTCTCAGTTATCATTCATCTACTTCGCGTAGCACCTTATAAAACTTATCAAAGAAAAACTAGTTTAGCATACAAATACAACTAAGTGGGCGAATGGCGAGCTCGATCTGATACTGTACGCAATTACGCCAGTACGTGACACCTCGTTGGGATTATTATCTGATGCTATCTCCTACACCATGCCTTAGACTTGGGAGCGTCTTCAATTATAGTATGAAGCTTGTTATACAAGTTAGAAAAAAAAAGTTTTTTATGGCCAACGAGTGTCACGGCTGCGATTAAAGATTGTGTTCCCTTTTTGATTATGTGCCTCGACGTTTTATTATAACAATGAGGTGTACCGCGATGTAATGTGTATTCAAGGTCTTCCAACTTTCTACGTTCCATGATTGCAACAGTGAGATTCAGAAACGGACACAGAAAACATCTGACAGTGTCTATTGATAATCCTATAGAGTTAGGACAGTAAATAAATTACAAAGGGGTACGATAAAGAATTGTATGCAGATAATAGCTTATGTAAGGAAATACAGTTGTTCTAGTTGTAACAAACTTTTACCTAAATGGAACGCTTCGATAGACTTTAAGACAAGTTTAATTGTAGGCAAAAAAAATTGAAACACAATTTCGTACGGTCCTGGGTGAATACGGTTACATTATTTTGTCATGAGAAGTGTTTCTTGTGGTCATTATTAGCTTCTTAAGCGTCATAAGCACCGTTGGTGAGGCTGTACATACCAGAGAAACTTTCAAAAAGGATTGGCATTAAGCAGTAAAAGTAAAATCACCATACAGTAAAATGAGTATAAATAAAAAAAGTAAAAACTGCACCCTAAAAATTTGGGATAAGTGCTTGCGAATGATTAGGCAGTTTTTAAAGTCAGTGGTTGTTCAAATGCTATTAGTTATATAACGCTATTATAAATGTAATAAGAAGGTTCTTTATACTAATTTCAATATCGTAAAATCTTTATGATACAATAGTCATAATATTGAGGAATCATCTACATACTATGTTATGCGCTAAAAATACCGTTATAAAAACATCTTTACAGTTCTATTCAATTTGTCGCCGGCGATATCTTTTCTCGAAAAAATCTTACGTACAAAGGTAATGTGAATCTTTAACGTTTCACAAGAACTAAATATTGCTAATATCGTTCTAATAATATCTATGGACATTTCAACCTCTGGTTTTCTCATTTAGGTACATTTCTATCTACTATATAAAACTCCTTCTCATGAGGTATAACCTTGCTAAATTGTCAATTCATGTTATATAATAACACTTTATCATTCATATTTAGGTTGTACAATATATGAGTGGGTGGTGGTAGCCCTGACTGCCCTTAACTGAGCGTCTAGTAGAATCTTTAGTAAATTTTAAATTAGAATTCAAATAGTTTTGAATTTGCTTTGTTAATTAAAATTTTGATCAACGTACTTTTAATATTAAGGGTTCAAAAGAAACAATATTATTGATTTTGTCAATAGATTTATCTATATATTTTAATGAATAGTTCTCAATACAGCTGTCATATTGTTACAGTCTCTTTCAATTTCACCAAGCAATGTGTTTTTAATCTGTAGAAAAATGGCAAATCAAATATGTTAATGCGTCTTAAGTCAAATCATTCATTGTCTTGTTAATGATGAAAAAAAAAAAACAATTTTCACATATTATGTCTATTTCCAGTTACACTTTAATGAGCTTATATTTAATGAATTCCATGGAAAATTATATTCATTTATAATTATATATTTTGTATTTTAACTAAATATTTATCAACTATATATTACAAAATTTAACTTACAGTTAGATTTTTATCAATCGTTTATTTTTTTAGTTGCGTTTAGTTTTCACTTCATGAAATAATATACAAATAGTAAGATAATATAAAATTATTCTTCCATACATTTATACATTAAAAAAAATTAAAGACAATAAATACTCTATAGTTATAATAGTTAATTTACTTTGTTATAATTTGATTTTTTTTTTTTAATTTTGAAAGTAAAAACTAAACGCAATCTTTTCACAGCACAATTGACAAAACATATTTTCAAAATATGTCGATTAGTAAACACGTAAATATATACCTTACAAATTGTATTTACAAAATAAAGCAATATTATTTAATTAGGTATTTTATTATATTAGAGTGGGAAAATGAAACAAATTGAAAAATTTCGATGAAAGGGGCTCTCTAATATTAAAGTATCGATAAAATGAGGTTAAATTGTGTAGTAGGATGAAGTAAATATAAAAAAGTGATAAAATCTAAACATATTCAATTTTTGTCTTCAAATATTCTTAATAAAAGAAAAGTATAATATTCTAAATTCCTTAGTAAATATTGTAAGCCCTTTTCATCGTCAATTATATTCCTATTGCTATTGCAGTGGAGAATCTAATGTGAAAACTATTGTGTTTCAAACTACGCGTTCGATGTGACGTCATTTTTAATTCGATTGCAACATTATCTGTTTTAATGTCACTTTGACAGATTACATATAAAACCTCTTTTAAATTTACGCGCTAACGTAAAATCAGTATTAGTATTGACTTTACTGACTTTGCTGGAGTGAAAATGTTGCAAAATACGAAATAGAGGGAAACTTCTATTTTGACCATAGTTTGCTCAAAAAAATATAATAAAATCTTTCCCTATTTTTATTTAACATTGGTAAATCACAGGCAACTAAATCAAACAGTTTGTATCAAAAATATTTCTTTACATAGAACAAAAAGTAATTTAAAACTTGACAGATTATTTTTTATCAATGGTAAATATAAAAGCATTCCGCAAATGAGTATATCCCATTGGACCGTCCATCGAACATTAATGACGACTAAACAACCATCTAGTGTAAGCTTAACTATTTACAAACATTACGATCGACCCGAATAGAACTCGACAGAAAAACAAAATAGGAACGATACAAAACGACGCCCCGGCGCGGAGCTGATATAAATACACTCTATGTACACTCGAGTCAGTCCTGTGTCTCGACGTCGAGACCGTTGACCATGCGTTCGATGCTTTTAAGATCGGACGCAGGGGGGGTCGCGGCGCTCGTCGTAGACGTGGGCGCGTCGGGAGGGGGGTCAGCCGAGGCCGCTCGTGCCAGAGGGGAGCCAGCCCTCGGCCGCGCCGGAGATGAACTGAGGCTTCTCGCTCTTGGAGCTACTTGTTCGAACGCAGATCCCAAGCCCGGCAGCGCGTACGGTGCGAACCTATGCGTTTTGCTCAGTGACGGCGCTGGTGCGGGGGCCGGTGGCGCTGGCGGGGGAGGGAGAGAATATTGCTGGAGTAGAGGATGAAGATTGAAAAGGAGGCCTGGTGGCATTTGATGTGGGGGGAAGAATGGTGGTGGGTACAGTGAAGGAGGATAAAGGTATGGTAAGAGAGGTGGTTGGACCGGAGGACCGAGTGAGACATCTGGTGCCGGGGAGGGTCGCGAGGGGCCTGCAGGAGGGGATTGTGCGCGTGCGCCGCCCGAACATGAAGAATCTGAACCAGCTTCATCAGCGCCGGAATCCGCACCTCCTCCGCTCGAACTAAACCATGCTGTAAAAGTGTACAAGCTTTAGTTGTAACTCATGATAAGAATACGCATTAATATTGAAAAAATATACCTAATGTATAAAGTCGTATATATTCTTAAAATCGATCAAGACTAGACTTACTCACACGCCATGCATCAATATAGAACTAAGATAATAATATTATTTAAATAGAATAATATAAGCTTACAGCTGGTAGTGTGCTGCGGTGGCGGCGGCGGCGGACTGGAGGGCCCCCCGACGTCGAGTGGCCTTTCGTCGTCATCTTCCCGCGTGTCCGACCGCGCCGTCAGCAGCGCCTGCCTGCGGTACACGGACAGACTGCTCGTGTTATCATTGTGAAACTTTTCAAATATTATATTCTACAAGAACAACAATTAATAATACTATAATACCTCTATCTAGTAATCTTAGTAATTGTAACATTTATTTTTAATAAAATGTTTTGAAGATAAAACCAGATTCAATTCATGGTTCTACTCAATTTCTAGTTACATATAACTTAAATTCTATTTAAAAAGATAACAGTGACATGTGTATTCGGTTGGTGAGTTGAGTGAGTCATTTGAATAACAGTTGCACAGATTATTATTACACACATTATTTATATAGTTAATATAAACACACTTGGATTATCAACATGGGTTGTAACTAAAAAAATAATAAAAAGAGAAAAACATTATTAATTTTTCTAACTTACTGTATTTTCCTATTTGATATTTTTATTTTATAATAAAATTTAATCTATTTTAAATGGCAATTTTCGACGGGTGTCAAACGGCTGACATTTCGGCTAATGGCGCGCGACCCTCGACCGCCAAAGGTTAATCATCTTCTAATGACAGTGGCGAACGTCGCCCTTTCAGTGTCGAACGTGTCACGAATGTGCGTTAGTCTTTTACTTGTCTATACTTGGTTCATGTGGTTTCATTATAACATATACACAGAATACATTTTCATTATCTAAAATATTATTAAACCAGAATCTTATACGAGCAATTAAATATCATTTATCAAATAAGTATCAACTATATACGTCAATTTTTTCTTTTATCTATCTCTACTCACTCCACGGCAAAGAAATTCTCAGAGATCTTTGTGTGCGTTACTATTATGAATTTTTAAACTATAAGATACTGCACAGATCTATTAATACACGAACAATTGTTACAAAATCAACTTTTTTAATCAATCAAGTCAACTACCTCAACGAGTAAGTACAGAAAAATACGGTTACTTATTCTAAATTTAAATTACAAACGTAATTTAAGTGATAGTTAACTTTTCGTTGTTCTATATTCAACTGTCATTTAATTTTCATTGTGATGCCGTTTATAGAACAAAAGCAATGTTTTTTAAAATGTCCGCTAACCCTGCCGGCCAATTATTCGCCTTCTGCCGCAAAACAAACAAGTCTTTATCCGCATTGTCCCACTGATCCCTAAATACGTCGGTCGTCTTCATCCCGCAGACCGGGACCCCTGATTACCGGGGTTCCGTACTAAATTTATTTTATTAACTCGTCTCATCGCCGACTGATAGAATTTAATTTGTGCCACCCCTTGTATCACAGGGCTGTCAAATATTTACTCAATAAATTCTTGGATTAAGTTTGATTTGTTGGTATATTGTACAGCTTATGTTGTTATATTTTTATGTCCCGACGAAAACTATTGTTTTGGTAAACCTAACACAATGAATGTTCTATCTGATTGGCTATTTTATTTTATAGAAACGTAATATTTTTTTCATATTTAGTTAGATTTTTTTTTTATAGAATTCTAAGCGATAATTTTTAATATAAATAATATAATAGTTCTAGAAACATCTATCAAATAATAATGAATTAAATACATATCTGATAGTTCAGTATAGTAAGTATTGTTTATTTGCTTATAAAGTATGTCAGATATTCATATTTAATTAAATTAATATCATTAAATAGTTATAATAATCGTATACCATCAAATACTTTTAAGCAAAACATCTAAAAAAATACACATCTTACTAATTCTAAATTGTAATACGGAATGTATTTATTCAGCTTCATATGAGGTAATCGTTGTTTACTATTTTCTAAATTAATTTATCCAATTAACGGAAATCGAAATAAATAATATAATTCGTTTATGTACAACCCTAAGTTAAACTGCGCATTAGGGTGTTCATGTTACAATGTAAACGCGACTAGGGTGGCTCGCCTTGTAATTTTACCAAATTTTTTATCCCCAAAAAAAACCGGTAAAGTTCAAAACCCTGAAGCTTTTATTGAAAACTCTCGGAAGAGTTTGTTAAAGTGCTCAAATGACTATTGCGAGAATTGTGTTTAAGCTCGAGGTGTGACTTTCAACATCAAACGTCGCGGTTAATTTTTGAGGGTTACAGCTTTTCTTTACATTTTCCTAATACAGATGGTATTTAGTATATAGGAGCTATGGAATAGTGGATAGGATATTAACTGAAAATCGTGTGTTCAGGCACAAGGGACATAACATCTTAGTTCCCAAGTTTGGTGACGCATTGGCGATGTAAGCGATGGTTATCATTTCTTACAATGTCACTGTCTATGGGCGTTGGTGACCACTTACCATCACGTGGCCCATATGCCCGTCCGCCTTACTATACTATAAAAAAAAAAACTATTATTATATATGGCTATTTTATAAAATATTCTTGAAAATGAGTTAATAAATATATAATAACAAGCCACTTATAATAATTCTTATCTTTTGTACATAGAACACAGTATTTCGGAGACATACGTTTAAAAAAAAGCCGATTGAATTGAGAACGTTCTTATATTTAAATCTAAGCAGCTGATGAGCCTTCATATAGTTTAAAATATTTCTTAAACCACAATTTACTCAACTAAATGATCCGACGCAATATAATCTGACGAGACAAAAGACATCACGTGATGGTGGAAGTCGGCTGTATACAACAACAAAGTATAATACTCAATTATAAAGTAATTAAGTTGTTCCTTGCAAAGCTAACCTTGATAACAGAATAATGTAAAATTCCGTAATACAAAGCGAAACGTGAAACGATGAGCTATGCGCGCCATGTGTCCCCCGCGGCTTTATAAAACGTTTGTCAAAACGTTCACGTTTCCCGCGCTTCCGGTCAGCGGCCATTTTGAAAAGATGAGCTTCCGGCGTCCGGCGGCGTACGTCCTGTAATTCGGATGCTGCGGTGCAAAATGTTGTGTAAGCGAATTAAAGATGCTTTCCTGACCCTCTTTAAACAGTCATATTACTTCCTGTGGAGACAAAATGCCGTCGCGATACGCTTTCAAAGGGTTTTCATAAATATAGAGCAGTTTTTTAAATGACTAAAATATAATTACGTACCTTTTATTTTTGCTAATTCAAATAGTGATTATAATATATATATCTATAAGATAAAAAACATACGTATTTATAACATAACACTATCAAAATAAACTACAAAACAGTCTAAAATATCTTTAATGTATCCGAGCGATCGTATAAGCAAATACATTACATTAAATTTCTTCAGCATTATATTATTAAACTGAACTAAATAATATTACTGTAGCGTTCATGTCTGGTATCAAAATGCAGATCCCGATAAAGTCGGACACTTAGACATAATTCCTGTACTGTCCTATCGGATTCACTAATTGAGTTCTCTTTGAATTTCAAATAAGTAAGCGGAACCACAAGACATCCCCGCCGCGGTGAGTTCTATCAAATTATGCGGTGAAAAAAAAACTAAAGCTGATTTTATCGCGGAAATCCAATTTTCTCCCTTGCACGCTAAAGACGATGGAAAAAGCGCCAAGTCGTATGACTCCACCATTTTGAGCCGTTACCCGCCATGTTTAAACTCGGAACACGAATAAGGAGGCGCCAGATTGGTTTAATTTGAATTTCGAACGGCGCCGAGCGTCGGGTGCGTTCAGAAAAGCTCGCCCTAATTAATTTGGTGAGATAGCGGGCTAATTTCATTAGCTGTTAACTTTACTTAAATAGTGGACTGTTTTTGCCGTCATTTATCTTACGCCTTTCGGGTGTTCGGATTACCACCTACGTCGAGGGTGTTATGTTTGAACTAGTTCACAGACGGATTTTTTATATATTTAATCTACTTTATGATTCAATATATTTTTTCGCAACATTTGATTTTATGAGAATATTTTAGTTATGCTAACAAGCAATAAGGTTTTAGTTCAAGAATTATTTACCTTTACAATGATATATCTAAATATAATGTCTATCTGTATATCCTTTTTTTCTAAGTGTAATTTGAATAATTTCTTTTCTGGAAATTCTTATATTTTTATATAGGTTTTAAAAATATATTTTATGTGTTAACTTGCTGTTGTTTGACCACTTTGATCTGAAATATCTCCTCTTTGGTTAAGAATTCCAAATTCAAATTTATAAATTCATTTAGCTGGTACATTTGAGTTTTGAAAACAGTCATACATTTGTTTTTTCCTCATTACTTTTTTCTTTGGCGTCGCTTATTACCGCACAATGGAAAACATGAAATATCGGTATATTTACGAGTAAGAGTTCTACCGTGGCACCAGTGCTGCAGAAACAGCTCGAAGGATTAATGATGTGTACGGCGCTGATGTCGCAAAAGAATGTAAACACGCGTCGAATGCTGTGTTACCCAGCCAAATCCTACCCTAAACGAAAATTGACTCAGAAAAAGTTACTTGTGAGTGTTTGGTGGACTAGCGCCGGTGTCTTTCACTACAGCTTTCTAAAATCTATTGTCAGAAACTGCAAACCATGAAGGAAGAACTAGCTGCTAAACAACCGAGATTGGTCAATCGCTCTAGGCCACTGCTGCTTTACGACAACGCAAGACCACACACTGCACAACAAACAACCACTAAGTTAGATGAGCTACAATTGGAATGTCTGTGACATCCACCGTACTCCCCGGACCTTGCTCCAACAGATTACCATTTTTTCCGGAATTTGGACAACTTCTTACAAGGAAAAAAATTCAACTCCGATGCGGCAGTCCAAACCGCCTTCAAAGAGTTTATTGATTCTCGCTCACATAGTTTTTTTACTAAAGGGATCAATGAACTATTTATGAGATGGCAAAAGTACATAGATAACAACGGCGCATACTTTGATTAATTAAATATATTTTACAAAAAAAAAGACTATATTCCTCCCGTACAAAACGCCAATTTCATATGTAAGGACCTAATATTATGAAGAGACGTTATTATTCTATAAGAATCGACTTCTTATTTGATCGAGCTAATTGCACAACAAATATACAAACACGCTACATTCGCATTTATTATTAGTGAGATAAGGAAGCCGTCTTTTTTAAATGTACCTACTCATTAAAATTAAAAGGACCGTTGAAACTGATATTTATCATTGTACATCCCAATGAGTAAATAATTATTTGATTTGAGTGTAATCAGATCATATGCTACCTCTACACATGGCCTTAGAATTATAAAAAAACATGATGTTATTATTTTACTATGGCATTGGTATCTAAGTTTTTCGTATCGTATAATTGATATTTGTAAAAGAAAATACACGTATCACGTGTAAAAAGCCTGAGCCATATACAAACAAGCTCCTAACTCACCGTGGAATACGATTCTGAAATGTCAGAATGCGATAAGCGAAAATGACTTTAATAATTATAAAATTCTACAGATAAACGCATCAAAATAGCGTATCACCGAATGTCAGTTATCTACATTTCACTAGTCAGTTGTTAGCAGTGCTGGATTTAGTGATACTGAGTGATTATAGTATTTTTAAAGGTATTTGTAACGATTGTATGTATGTGTGTGTCTAAGTATGTACATATGAATGTGTGTGTATATGTATGTACGTATATATGTGTGAGTGTGTGTATGTCAACATCTTAATACTTACTTTTTCTCTCTTTTCCCAGCTCCGGTATCTCTGAATCCTTTCGCAAAAGGATTGTTGTCTATTTTCAACTGCGTTATCTGTTAAAAATATATCTCCGGTTATTACGCTGTATGTATATATATATACACAAACATATATATATATATATATTACACAATTACATTAGATATATATATATATCTAATGTAAATGTGTGATAGTTATTAATATAAGCTTGATGGTTCGGAAACATGTAGTGGTTAATATTCAAAATTTCAATTTATATATATTTAGTTAAATATTTATAGAAATGTATATTGAAAATTAACTGACTTCGACAGTTTAACTGATTACCATGAAAGTAATGTGTGTATGTTTTCTACCATGGAGAAGTTTCACATTCACTTTATGGTAATTAAGCACTAGATGGAGCTGCAGCTCATTAACTACTATAAATACTGTTGTATATGGCACAGACAGGACGTCTGCCGGGTTTTTTAGTATTACGTCATAGATTTTTTTTGATAATAGACTATCATATATTAAGAAAACTTACTTTTTCATTCTGATACGCGGTGACCGCTATGAACTCGGTCTCTTTGAAGACGTAAGTCCTGAACGTCGAGTACGGCAGCTTCAGGATGTCGTTGGCACGCACCAGGTGGAATCGGGGCTGGTACTTATGCATTGAATTCAGGATCGTCTGCGTAACACACTTTAGACAGCTTAGGAACTTGATCGAAATACTTCTTATTAGGGATAACAGTTGGAAAAAAAAAACATTAAAAAAACATAATTTCAGTCTGTATATAAAATAAATGTTATAAAATTACAAACAACTGACGAACTTATGACCTATAATTTACAAATATACAATTGAATAAAAAAATTAAAAACTATTGTATTATTGCTTGAACCCGATGTTATACAAGTTTTAATACAAGACAGAGTTCAAGTTACATTTGCTATATGCGACTTGACAATTTCGTTATAAAAACTTTTTATTCCGTTAGACGAAGCGTGTGATTATCTAATAAGGCCACCAAGAGCTAGTTCTGTATTAACCTCATCCATAATAAACGCACTGCCGTAAAAGTATGACATGGGGGCCGTGTTTTCAGTATGTCATTAAGGGTCATTATTGCAGCCGCTCCTGAATGAAACATGAGGTGATCGCGATCTTGTTTCTAGCTGGTTGTTAAAGAAAATCAATTCTTAGTTACACGGATAATTGTAGTTTAGTAGTTCTGTTCTAGGTAGGTATTGTTTATACCTAACATACTATTTTAACATTTAATCGAATACTGGCTGGAATATTTGATTTCTATTTTGTTCTTTTTTTAAAAAATAGATATGTATTTATTTTTAATTATACTGGGATTTATAAAATGGCTGTTGTTTCGTCCGCGTGGGCTTAGTCAGTTATAGAAATATTTACACGGCAATCAATTGATTCGATAACGGTTGAATGATTTAGTGGTGAAAGTGGAACAAATCAACAAAACACGAAATAAATATTTGGGATTGATGCAAATATAACAGAATTAAACTCAAGATTCGAAATTGAAAAAAAAAACAACAAGAATAAGTAATAAGTACAACTGTCTTTTTTATAGTCAAAATACTATCTTATTCCTTCATTTTGTATTAAGTTTATAGGCGCTTTAAATATTACGCAGGCTACGGTTCTATTAGGTCCTTTCATCATTGCGTAATAACAGTGGTGACCCCCACGTGTGGTTGCTAAATTATGGGACATTATGCATGGTTGTCTCCCTCGGCCTTGCACGGTAATAAGTGGTGTGTCGGTACATCCATTGTTTACGGTTTTTCTGTGAGAATTCTAAAATACGAACACTCGAAGTTTTTTTAACTGGCAATATTTTTAAACATACTAAAAAGTGAAACTTCCAATTGATATTTAGAGGAAATATTATATCAGTTTAACATATTATCAATTAAGTTACCAGTAGTACCGGTACATGCGTCATGAGATGCTGAACTTCCATAACACTTCAAACATTTTTAAAAAAATGTACCAATACGTAAATGACCTATTGCCCTTGAATAATGTCATACCTTTTTTACCTATACTGGTGGTAGGGCTTTGTGCAAGCTCGTCTGGGAAGGTATCACCCACTCATCAGATATTCTACCGCAAAATAACAGTACTCGGTATTGTTGGGTTCCGGTTTGAAGGGTGAGTGAGCCAGTGTAATTAAAGACACGACGGACATAACATCTTAGTTCCCAAGGTTGGTGGCGCATTGGCGATGTAAGCGATGGTTAACGTTTCTTACAATGCCAATGTCTATGGGCTTTGGTGACCACTTACTATCAGGTGACCCATATGCTCGTCCGCCTTCCTATATTATAAAAAAATATATATATAATGTTCAACTAGCTGTAGGAATCGTGTCTATGTCAAATATTTGGGCTTGGGCGTTTATTTTGCCTGTAGTTTTATATTATACCAACGGTCTGTATGTATATATACATTTAATAGAAATTATATCCGGACATCGTTATAAATATTTATCGTAATCGTTATATATGAATAATGTAGTTTGTAAGTGTTGAATGTGAATAGTTGTACCTATTAGATTTTGTTATAAATATAATCCATGCTGATTGGGATATTAGAAAATTGTATAAGACCTTATTTACTCAAGCTTTGCAAATAAATTTTTAATTTGATTTGATTTTAAAGAGAAAACTTGAAGCGCGTTGATGGTTGTCGTTTTCACGATGCTTTCTTTCACCGCCGAGCATGAAATGAATTATAAAGACATATTGAGCACATGAATATTCATAGTGCTTGTCTGGGCTTGAACCCGCTATAATCAGTTTAGATTCACGCGTTCTTACCACTAGGCTATATCGGCTATGTACATTAACAACTTGTAAATTAAATACAAATGAGAATGCGTCAGAATCTTTAACACGTATATGTATGTATGTGTGTGTATGTATGCATGTATTTATGTATGTAGTTATTTAGTATTTAAATTAAAGATTCCACGGAGTTTTAATCTAGATATGTGCATCTATTGTTGTAGATGCTTTGTGTTGCGAAAATAATGTGTTTGTATGCTAAATATACATTTAAATTCCTCTCAAGATGTCGGACGCTGTGCGTTTTATAAATCAATATTCAAGGGCTCTCGTTTTGTTTTACTATTAATTCTATAGGGCCGGTCTTACGTGTAATTCACTCCTTTACGACTTCGTTATAGCCGACAATGATACATGTTAATGGAACCATTGTTTTAACTACAATGTATCTTGTATATAAATTTTATTCTTGATAATCTATTTAGTAAGTAGATTATCAAGAATAAAATTTCTATAAGTTAGACTCGATTGTATTATTTATTTAATGAAGCTACGCAAAAAGGTTTTAGTCACTTTGAATGGCTTTAAAAAATACTTATACGTATTCAATGGGCTATAGATAAACGACCTTACTTATAAACGTTTTATAGCGGAGTTTTAATAATATGATTTCTCTCTTTCTAACATTGATTTGATATTCGAAAGAAGAGGATAGAGTATATTTTTTTAAGAAGCCAACGTTACATATATACGAAATACATATTCTTAACGCGGCTAGCTTAGCGTGCAAACAATAGTTGTTGCTCACTTAGAAACAAATCAAAAACTTTAACTTTTATAACAGCGTTATAAAATTATTTTATGTTATTTTTTATTATTAAACATACATTAATATGATATAACTATGAATCTATGAAAAAACAAACAAAACTTTGAAAAAATTGATTGTTTAACTAATCACGGCCTTAACAATATTTATATATATTTATTTATATGTCCGGGATGGCAAATGACTCTACTCCACCTGATGGTAAGTGGTAGTAGAGTCCAAACGCGACGACGGCCAGTACAGTCGGGAAGAATGTTCTGTACTAGCCGTCACCGCCTTGCCGGCCCGCAAGATGCCTCTTCACGCCTCGTTTGAAGGAACCCGGGTTGTAAGAGGAGGGGAACACGTGAGCTGGTAAGGAATTCCATTTTTTGGTAGTGCGACAAAGAAAGGAGTTATAGCTAAAGCTGAAAGTTTTTAATCATAACAGAGGTATTTAAGGGTTTTTCTGTATGATGGCTATCACGTTACTAATTATTAAGTAGTAATCAGTGGATTGTTTTGACGTTTTATTGACTTTATTTTACATTATCAGTTCAAGTTTTAGGCTCTTCGTGTAACTTAAGTAGAGTCGCGCTGTACATGTCTCAAAATATTAATAAGATTTGATTTTCATTATTAAAGGATAAAAAGTTTCGAATGTTATTATCTATATAAGTATGTATTTACAAATAAAAGTAGTATATGTAGTACATCAGTTGTTTAGTTTCCATAGTACGAGCTCTGCTTAATTTGGGATCAGATGGCCGTGTGTGAATAATGTCCCAGGATATTATTATCATGATATTGATTATAAATGCGAAATTAACTCTTTACGTCATCAGTAATGAAATTTAACATCTATCATAAAAAATATACATAGATTGTGTCACGTGTTACAGTGTCTAACATTACACAATTATGTTTATACCTATTATATAAAAATATGAAAACAATAGATACAAGAATATATAATATATTAAAGTATATAAAAAAGCGTTCAGTTCGTATTCGTTGATTTATATCGTTCATAAAAGACTTTAATATAACTTTATGTAGTTATTTAATTTGTATTTAATTAGAGAATTGAGCAAACTGCTGTTTACTCTTTCAGAGTAAGTCTTTTCTTTAGAATCTCCAGACAGAGCTTAATTCCCAAAATTATATTCGATATTGGTGGGAGGGCTATGTGCAAACCCGTTTGTGTAGGTACCACCCACTCATCAGATAGTACTGTTGTGTTACGGTTTGGACTGGTGAGCCAGGTGATGCATTCGCTTTGTAAGGAATGACTAATATTTCTTACAACCCTAATATATATCGGCATTGGTGACCACTTACCATCACAAGGCCCAGTCGGCCTACCTACCCGTTTCACATAAAAGAAAATATAAATAAAGAAAATTAACATAAATTTTTATTTAACGAAATTGAAATTCGATTTCTTTTTTTTTTTAAAACGTCTAACTGTTAAAGTGCAAAAGGAAACACTAAAGATCTTAAACGAAATCCATGATAACTGTTTCAGTCAATACCGTGAGACCGAATCTCGGATGCATTGGGACAAATAAATTTCATTGACTAATTGGTTCCCCAACGGCGCTCGTATTAGTTGAAATTGCATTTAATTCGATTAAATCACTTGATGAGGCGGGCTTCCGCTGTACTCGGGATTTAATGTGCAAGATTGAGTTTCGCGTCGGTTTTTTTCATAAAACAATTAAAAGAATAACATCGCTCAGTTTTCGAGCAGTTTAGCGGGAAAGGCTGTTTCGGTTAGGTTGTTGTTTTTTGCTTTTTACCGCTAGTGTTACAAGATCTGATTTTATTTAACTTGCTAAATTAGGTTTGTTTGTGATTTGTAGCGTTATGGTTCTTAAGTAGCGTACTTTTTATGATATTGCTTTGAACTTTTTAAATGATTATTAAATACAATAATGATTTAATCATATATTTTTAGTATGAAACATTCAATCTTTGTATGAGGCATTTAGTAAAGTCCGGAAGTTTAACACCACAATACCACCAGAGGACCATTGGTTTCGTGTGTATGATTTGTGTTTTTATAATTCATTTCGAGTTCGGCGGTGGAGGAAGACATCGTGAAGAAACTTGCATGTGTCTAATTTAATGTGCATCACTTGTGTGATACACATGAAATTAGTTTATGGGTAGTCAATTTACTTTAATTTTCGAAGAGCTTACAATAACCAAAGACGAATATAATATTCATTCAATTCAAACGTATTTTCAGGCAGTTACTTTAGATACTTTAATTTTCGAAGCGCTTTACTTGCTTAATGATTTAAAATACACTTGCTTAATGATTTAAAGATATTTTTATAATTAAGTTTGGTAAGTGGCGTATGACTCGTTTTAGAATCAAGGTTTCCAAAAATGCCTGAGACTCATACAACATGTAGGTACGTTAATTGTTCTTAACTATGTATTGTTATTATGATAGGAAACAACACGCTACGAAATTTCAATTGAATTGTTTGGAGTTTTGACGACACGCGACGACAGCTTATAGAATTATAAGATGATGATAATGTCCTCCTGACCGATTTAGACCGCGGCGTCCAATCTCAAAAGATTAGCCAGCTGCGCAGGACATTACAGTGCACAAGTGTGTTCGCAAACGCAGGTGCACTCTCTATTCCCAAACTCATAATCAGAATGTATAGCAAATCCGATACAATCGGAAGGTGTTCAAGCGCAGAACTATTGGCTTTATGTGCTTTTACTCGTAAAAAATCTGATTCCATCTTCCAGATTGTTTCTGAGAAATTTTCGACATAAAAAAAAACCAAAAACTTTTATCAGCTCGACCTTGGGTTTGAACTCAGGATCTATTTACCACAGAACCCTTATATCTAGCAACTAGACAAACGAGGCAGTAACATATATAACTATTATAAGATTAACCGTAAACGTTAAGAATCATATCAAACGAAGTATATTGTGAGCTGAGACGAGATCGTTCCGAAAACGATATCATTAAAATAAAATTATAGTTGTATCGTGATCTTGCCTTAATTACGGATCTTTTATTTCTACGTCCAATTTCTTTATTTTACGGCTGGACAACAAATTAATATGTAAATAAGGATGCCCGGTGGTCTGTCGATGATTTCACTTGTCGATTAAAAGTAATCGACAGTCCCGCTCGACTGATAACAGTGACCGCGGTGGACCACTTAGGCGGTGCACGAAGGAACTCAATTAACGATTAGGTTTTCAATTTCTTTATGTACTCTTGAGTTTTGGAGACGGTATTAAGAGAACTACAAACTGTTTCATAAATAAGTATATTTGCTTAAACAATGATTCAGTTTTACGAAATAAAAATGGCGTGTCATGTAAGCTCTTCATGAAATGTGATAATTTTTTAATTTAATCAATAATTAGTTCATATACTTTATTAATTCTATTTATTATATTCAGCCAAAAAATCTTGTAAAATAATAACAAATTATTCAGTTATCGAGACTCGATAATTGATGGCCCTTCTCTAACACGCACGTTTCCCTAACAAGCGATAGATGGCGCCAGAGGTCGGCGCGCGTCTTTTGTTTCGATACGGATACAGGTAATAAAATAATTGTTGGACGTTCACAATAATAGAGACATTTGGTTAAACGGATTGTGCGTTAAATAATTTTCAATTCGTGACGTTGTACTCAATATCGACTATCAAGTGTTAAACGCACAATTAAAATTCTTTTTAATTGTATATTTTTTTAATTACAACTCCATGAAGGCACATGTATAAATGTTTTCGTTCTTTGTTAGATTTCATAATTCTTATGTGTAGTAGGTGCATTTATTATTTTTGTCATTATATTATTTTCTGGTTTTTGGATGAAGGTGTTACAATATACAGCCTAAGTAGTTAATTTTTAATTAAAAGAAAGCATAACACTTCTTTAGTACCGTACATATAAAGATAATTACAAATCAAATACCCAAAATATTTATACATTTGGTTAAAGAATGAATGAATGAAGCGTTTTAGGACTTGACAGTTAAATATTATTGTTATATGTTAATATGTATAAAGATCTATCCTTACCAGAAAAAAGGTCTTTGTTGCTAATGAAGAACTTGGTGGCTAAAAATATGAAAGTACCTAAGTGCTAGGGATACTGGAGGTACAAAAGCAACAAATCAAAGGTAGATTAATGTTTTTAAACAGTAATAATAGTTATTACTTACAGTTATACTTCACTAATCATGTACATATTGATGTAAGTAAATATTTTTAAATACGTAGGTATACAGATCCATATTAGAATTTGTTTTTACTCAAATAACTTACATACTTATGTTTTCAATATAAGGCAAAAAAATCATTGGATTGGTTCATATAATAATAACAAATAAAATGTAAAAATGATTTAAAATATGATAAAAGACCATTTTTATATTACCAAAAAAATGAACAACACAAAAACCTGTCGACGTGTTAGCTATTCGCCTCTAGATGGCGCTACTAGCATACATTCTTGAGAGCCCTCGTTTCAACTTTATTCTATGCATTATGTCTATAATTTTTTCGCAGGATATCCCATTAAAATTGCGATACGTCTTTTTGATGAACTTTTTAATGCACATATTTTAATTAATACTTAGTTAGCTAATTATGGAATTTAAGGAGCTGTTCAACGTACGATTGAAGGTATAAATGGGATTTTTATGCTAAAAATCTATAATTAATGGCATTCGATTGCAGTTGCACGTTTAGAACCCATCTCGGCTGCGAGCGCCGACGGGCGTCGCCCCACACGTTCGCGCCAAATGGCTAATTCGCGCGGTAAACATACGCGCCATAAGTCATATTAACTAACCGATACGGGCGGAGTCGACCGACCTGCGTCCGTCTCGCTCTAACGAACTAGAGAAACCCGCCGCGACTGTTTGTTTTTCCTTTTACTTCCTTTGAAATCTTATTTTGAATTTTATACCTATAGGGGCGTGGATGCGATGTTGCATATTACGTCGCCCGTTCCCTCTCGCGGAGTTCGCAGCCATCTCTCTTTAACTTTTTGTGATTTTAATTCGCAGAACGGCATCGAGACGTGATTCGAGTCTATAGAACTTTTTTATTGCAAATGTTCGGAATTCGTTGGAAGTAAAGACGGGATTTCGGCAAAGTCGCACTTGTGCAGTATCGACTGAATTCAAATAACGCTTTCATTCCGGTGTTCCGTCTACGGATGTCTGGATGTTTGTGAATGAACCGAATCATTCAATAAGGGACTTTCCAATCTTCGAAATAAATGTATCTTTGTATTGTAACTCAACCTAAAAATATATAAATTATGTGGAATAATCATGCCAGTTTATTTTGGTATTGATTTTTTTTAATCTGTTAGATGTGAACAGATTATATTTATTAATTTACATTATTATCTTAAAATGTTAATATTTACCTTTTAAATAAGAAAACAAGTTAAATAATAAATAATTTTTAATATAAATCTACCATCTATTTATTTTTAAATTAAGAACTTTCAGTGAGATTTTTACGATTTAAACCAAAACGATTAAAACCTTAAACGCTCAATGGTCGGTAAATAAAAAAATAAAAACATTAAATGCGTCGTTAAAGCTTCCCATGGAAGTCGATCCCTTAATCTACTTCATTTAGCTGCGAAGGAATAAAATTGAATGTTTTTTTCAAACCAGATTACGTTAGCCATAGGAGCCGCCGATGTATCAATATTTGTGTTCTCTGTTGACACGCAAACCGTCTTAACCGTGCAAACAAAAGGGTTCACTAATGCCCTTTTTACTACAAAAAGCTTGGACAAACATTGGGGCAAACATGAACCGACGTGCTGCGGAACAGGAATAAATGATCAGTCATAAATAATGAGGTCTTATATTTCCTGAATCATATTATTAACCGACTACAAAAGATTATATTTAATAGCTTTTACGGTTAAAGGTTTTATTGGCATATAAATAATATAGATATTTTATATATCGTCTTATACTCAAACTGACTAGAATCAAAGTAAAACTAAATTCCAAAACAAATCAAAATTATCTGAATGAAAGAAATACTCAAAAGTAATTTTATTAAAGACTATTATTACTTAGTCCATTAAATACAAAATCATTAATAACCCACCACACGATCAGACTTAACACGATAAATTCAATCAACGTTTTTTTCAATCTATCCACCGTATATCTTTATAATCTGAGCTCTTAAAAACCATAGCTAATTGATTCAAAAAAAGAATGTTTACAATCAGGGTTTAATCGAAAGCGAATTCTAAATTTAAAACAATCGTTTCGCGATGCTCGAGGTGCGTGGACGCGGGAGCAAATCCATTAGCGATTAACGAGCGATCGGGCGGGCACTAAATTAAAATAAATATTTGCCGGCAGCGCCTGCGCACAAAGCAACGCCGCTTTCATGTGCGCCGACACAGGTGCCGCGGTCGCCGTACTGTCGCGCACATCGCACAATCCGGTATTATCTTACCTCTTATGTTATGTCCTATTCATTCTATCTGTGCGATAATATATAAGAATCAAGTGCTATTTGCTTCAGATATTCTATAGATTTATTTCAATACTTATTGCTATTAATTTAAAGATATAGTTAACATAAGAAAACAAAACTTTTAATTCTGCATTCAGGTAGGCTATTAAAACACTTTTAAATCATCGTGTTACAGATAATAAAGTTAAATTGCAAATAAAGCTACCGCCGGGTCGGAATGTAGTTTCTACTGAGACGAACCGGAAACAGAATAGTATTTTTTCACAAATGTCCCTTAGTCAATACAGATATATGTACAAACACGTAGGTATACTGATTTTATTCTTTGAAGAACACTTTTGTAACAACGTGTACTGAACATAATTGCTCAGGTGAGTATCGATATCTCCGTATTAACGATTCACATGCGCCAATATGGCCGACGCATTACAATAAATCATATTACGTTTTACATCTGTCACTCAGATTTACGATGGCGCCATTTTTATTTCTTTAATTACCAGGAGTTGCAAGCTTTAAAAATAATACTTAATGGTGATCACTTTATTATTTTTATTTGAATATTTTATTTTATATTGAGATTTTTTTTTTAATTAAAAATATTTATTTTTTAAAAATATATAGCTGGCTGATAATAGCATTTTTTTCTTTAATGTCATTAAATCATTCTGTCATATTTAAAACAGCTTTAAATTAATTAAAAGTGCGAACAGTGACAAGCCTTTTTATACACCTAGCAGCAATTACACTACCCCGAATTTGGAGAAAAATATCTCAGTTAAACTTCGCTAAATTAATGTTATTTTAATTCAATAATTATTTTCTACTATTACTTTAGGTATTACTATTGGTGTGAAGGGTACGAAGACTTTCAGAAGGGTCGTTTCAATCCTAAAACGTGTTAACAGTTATCGTGTATAACCTCGTTACTTTTATTCAGGTAATTATTAATATAGATATTCATTTTATAAAGTAGATACACACGATTGCAAGGCGAGCCGAACTCGTCCAATGGATAGAACACAATCATAAACAAAGATCGCGAGTTATAGTCCAGCTAAGCACGGCTGAGCTACTTAATTTGTGTTTATCACGTTTGTGTTTATTTATCTTGTTCGACGCGTCATAAGAAAAACCTGCATGGATGGATGCAATTTTGACACATGTGTAATGAGGATCCCATACTGGAACCGCTTGGTGCTATACGATTAGATGCATACATAACAGTGGGTACATACCATTTCAAATCGCTATCAATGTAGTATAGTCTATCATTATGTATTCGTTTAGAAAATCCACATGCCATTGTTTTAGGTAAATACCGATAGATAATCCGAAACGACGGACAACAGGAAGCTTCAAGTAGTCACCGATACTCAACGTAATACGTGAGAGCAAATAGAGCGACCATTAAAACCTCTTTTTTAAACATCACATCGACATTCGATATCTTAAGTCAGTATTATGATATATCTTACTCGGACGTGTACAACCTGCTTGGAGGCGTATTTGAATACCACAGACAAATAAATCAATTGAAGATGACGTAAATCTGTCATGGCAATATTAAAATGGTTGGCTACTGATATTTAATTTTTTTGATATAATCAGTTATAGAGATTAAATAATATACAAGGCGTTGTATTTGTACACAGTTTACATTTGAATTATGCTTTTAAACGATAAGCGGGTCTAGACTGATTACTACATAGCTAATGGTCATTTGTCGTTTAAGAGTAGATAATAGGGCGTTTGTGAATTTATCTGTAATTAATTTGATTTCTGTATTTCATACTCTATATCTGTTTATATTATAACTAAGTAGCCTTAACTATTGAAGTCCTTTTAGCCAATTTCGGTTTCGTTCGGCGGCCATTTTCTGCGATGATTAGCCAGCTTCGCGGGTGATACATATCTTAAGTGGATGTGAAAATACAGATGCACTTTCATCCCCTCGCTCTCATAATCCGATGGGACGACAATCCAACAAGACCAGAGAGAGTTCAGGTGAAGGACTGACTATTTTGTTTGCACTCCGACGCACGGAAGTGTTTGTACTAGGAACTTCTTAAATTGGCTACTTGGAAAATCTCTTGATAGAAATACCCAATAACTTTCTATTTGCCCGACCCGGGTATTGAATCCAGGACTTCAAGAGATGCTTTATGAGCTAGCCATTTGAAAGTTGAACTTCGAACTGATAATATTAAAAAGAAAATATACCAAAAATTAACAAGAATATATGAGTCGCGCCATTAATCGAATGAAGAAAGGTTTTGTGTAGATCATTTGTGGACGAGCAGGTTTTTCCTCTTCCATTCATTTCTCCCTTCTTTCATATCACCCCCTTAAAAACCTTCTCTTATTCTGTCGTCGCCTTTCCTTACTACTAACTATATCCATATATACTATCACTCTTATATGGGTACAATTTGTGAATATCGATCATGGCGCGTATTTGTAATTTTTTTTTTTTAATTATAGTAGAAGGGCAAACGCGCAATTGCCAACTTATATTTATATATGTATTGTTGCTCTATATATATAAACAAGAGCTTACTCTTCAACGTAACATAAGATATAAAATATCAAAAATATAGTATGCAGTACGGCTTTTTAAACATAATATTTATAATAAATTATATTTTTGTTAGTTACTAACACTAGCTTTACTTATTCATGATGTAATGGGATTAGTTAAACAATGTCTGTATTCTTTTTTCGAATGTCAAATCAATGATTACAGAAAGAGAGAAATATATGTAACTACCCACACGTTAAATGTGTGTGTATGTAAGGGCGATAATAATTAATATCGAAATTCATACGTTCAAGTGTTAAATGAATTTGTCATAAATTATAACAGCACAGAATAATAGCTGTTAACTTTGGTGGAATGTTTTAATTATTTTACCTAAATAAGAAGATATTTTGGGAAATACCGTCAGTGTTTGTTTGTTGATTGACGGTATAAACAACGGTTATTAGATTTGAAGTTTTAAGTTCCAACAATATAGTTCCATCGAACTTATATGGGTGGTAGCTTTGTACAAACCCGCCTGGGTACCATCATTTTCAATGCCACCAAATTCTAATACGTTTTATTTCTTTGTTCGAGTTTACAAGGCGACCAGTATTACAAACACAAGGGACACAGCTTAGAATCTATTATTGTTGGCGAATCGACGTTGTATGGTGTGGTTTTTATTTCCTAGATTGCCAAGGATATAAGTATCTAAACCATTTAATATCCTATAGTGCGTTTGTATCCCATAATGAAATAAATAAACAAACATTCATTATACATATGAACGATTTAAAAATAAATGTTTCGTGGGTATAAGTGGCTTCGGATATAAGTAGCCTGGGAAATATAGCTTTATTAATATTATTACGATTAACTTGTTGGTAGGGCTGTATAAAAGCTTGGAAAGGCGGCTCCCGTTCGTCACTTTGACAGATTGGTAGTAAAGGTGACAACTTATTATTATCGAATTTCAATTGCTTTTAATTTTTTTAATTTTCATCACAGTAAATAAGTAAAGGTATGCGTATTTTAGGCTTAGATCTCTTTTGAGATTTTTTTATTTGTGGTTGTTATATATGATAATGTGATAAAAAAATAGAACAACATTTATATAATTGATTCTAGAAATCATGTTCTGTACACGTATGAAAGCTAGTAACAAGGTATTCATACAAGAAGGATTAGAACAATTTTTTTTTTATTGATACTTTTGCTCAAAGCCTTGTAAGACGATTTAGCAAATATCCTGATATCTTGGACAAAATCCATGTATCTTCAAATTTTTATTAGAATTTTTTAAAACCTATATGTAGGAAGAAAGGTAAATGGGTCCATCGCCCATACACGTGTAAGAAATATCGCCAACGTCCCACCAAACTTGGATAATAAGATGCTATGTCCCTTCGAAACAGAAAAAAACAATACTAAGTACTGCTGTTTGGCGGGAGAATATATGACATTATAAAATATATTTAAAACGCTGATACTAACGGTACATAACAATCTCGACCAACGAGGTTTCGAAATGAACATAAAAGCAAGCTCATAGAAATATCAATAATAATTACGTTGCTAAGTAATTATCATCGTTTGCATTTCAAAAAAGGAACGCAGTTCAGGATGACAAACGAAATACTGAATTCGTGTGAAGCGAGCCTTTTAGGAGAACAGAAGTGTTAATGTTTACTCGGGAGGCAAACACGCTGAGCAAACAGCCTTTGCGGCATGAAATTGATACGCCGACAGCACTGAATTATTATTTTTTTATATCCTTTTAGTTTTTAATTTATGGTTTTTGTTTTGAATATGGTTTTGTGTTTGTAAATTTGTTATATTTTGGTTTACATTTTTGTTGAGAAATATATAGGAACATGAAATACATTGTACTCAATACTCGTTATGCGCATGCTTATTAATTATTAAAAAAGTGTTTGATATGTCAGATATGTCAAAGCCTCTGCCAATACAGTTTATTATAATATATTTGTATTAAATACAAGCTTACTTTTATTTCATCAATTTTTGTTCGTTGCGTTTAATCTATATATCATATATTACGGTAATTTAATATTTATTTCAAACGTAGATTAGATTACAGAACGTTTTTTTTTTTTAATTTAAATATAAATGGCTAAGGATTAGTTGATTATCATGGATTTGCATTTTAATATATTATTATATTAGTTATTTAGCTATTTAATTTATTTGTCTAAACTACTGTTTTTATTGCCGGTTCTTCATAGTTTCTACATTCGGAAAGAGTAACATTAAGTGTAATCTTGTAAAACGAGTCATAAGTACTTATTACAGTCTAGTTGAATAAAGTGTATTTCGTTATTTATTTGATTAGCTGTCTCAATAATATTGTATGTTCTGCTCTAGAACTTCACAGCAGAGCCTTCAATATGAATGCTTCAAATTTCCTTAGTATTTATATTATTTTCAATTTATTTATTATAAAATGAGTGTATCGATCAAGCTTATAATTGAAAATTGTGTTATATTGTGATTAAAATGTGCTATTAAATTATTTTAACACTAAAAATAATTTAGTAAAAATAATAAGTTACATTGTTTTTTAATTTTCTTCCATTTGGTTTTCGGAAGACGGCGTTGCTATCTCCGATGGTGTATCATAAATAATACTTGTGCTTGCTGTTGTCTTAATTGAAGCACACATATTTTAAAACATTATTCCACGATGTAATGTACTCGTAAGTGTGTATCGTTTGTTGGAGATCCTTAATAAATACATATGTATTAATAAAACTTTATATATTCAACTTTACTTCCACTTTATATAATCAAATGTGCTTAATTATTCATTGTTGTACAATATTGTTATCAAACGGATGACATTTAGATAGATCTTCAAAGAGATTCCTAAGTGTAAACATTGCATAACAATACTTTAACGCGTTTTAACTCTAAATTACAGATCTACATATGTTTGAGAACTAGAAATACATTCGTACCGGTAATTGTCGGAAGCGGATTTCCACTTAGAAATCAGTTAAAAACAAATGTTCACATTTCATCTAAATTACACTTACAAAGCGACGTACTTAATACCCTTTCTACTTTGTATTAATACTAGCAAAAGAAAAAAAGGGGCTAAGAGTCGCAACAAAAGTCTTTAAACTATTAAAACAAACTTACTCTTAAGTACAATTATGAAACATAGACAATCTGCTGACAGAGGCCGAACAATTTTTGCATAAAGCGTTCCATTTTACGCTTCCAATTTTCAATGCATTAAAACGCATTTAAATGTGGAACAGGAATTCATAAAGACGGTGGCGCCGCCATCCGCAATTAGGAGTAACATCAAACTATCGTAGACCAATTATACTGATCCCTCTTAAAGTACAAAGAGTTCCGTGTTAGGGGTCCTCGTGGATCTGTTATAATAATGTGCCGGTGATTTTATACTTGAGTGATGATGCTTTAAGCGGCCCCGGTAAAAGGCTTTTTATAGTTTTATACCTTCATTCAAGATACAGCCGTGGTATAGCTGTTAAGCTGTCTCTATTAATAAATGTTTGATGTGTCTCTACCAGTTTAATCGTTGAACCGGTTAGCAGTTCAAAAGATCGAAAATTAGAACAGGAAACGATTCATATTTTTTGATGAACTCGTCTACTCTCTTTGGATTCGTTTTAAGTTCCGCTATTGTTTTACATATAACATTAACATAGCGTTATATTTTAATAATTTACACGGCGTTACATTTTAATTAACTTTATGCCTTAATTTAAAGTTAACCAGTAATACTCAGTAACCTAGAAATCGTACTTAACTTATAACTACGTTATGGTCAACGTGAATCAAGTAGATATCAAGAATCGTGACACGACCGACTTTTAAAATACACATATGTGATGAAATTCTGTCAGATGTGCATCCACAAGCCCGCATTGTAGCAACGTGGTAGCATATGCTCTAAGCCTTGTCTTCAAGAGGAAAGGCTTTTCCTAGCACTGAAACATTTACAGGCTCTAGTTTTACATAGTCTACGATTAATCGGATGATAAATTTATAAAACAATTACAATAATTAATAATGACAATTACGGCAAAATACTATAAAATTATAGATGGTCTCGCGCAGCCGTTATAACTAATTGCAAACCACAAGATTATATACTATGAATCTATTACAAATAAAATTATACCTCGATTATATAGGCTGAACTACTCTCAGTAAACATTCGTTTTAATTACCGCTCATTCTTATCTTCATGTATTTTCCATTCCATTACAGTATGAAAACAATCGAATGAATTGAATGGATAGATTTATTTATCGCTATACAGATAAATAATAATTATTTGTAAGCGTAACAACTAACTCCTAAGACGAAGAAAATAGATCGATTTGTTTTTTATTTTTTAATTAAATTTTTTATTTGAATATCTAATTTAAATGACACTATTATATATGTAAGTGTAAAATTATCTGTTGTCCTCTTGTTTATTCACATATTGTGCTATAGTTAGAAACATAATTACGAAATCATATACCTATATCTTATACGATGATTAAACCAACTTTTTAGTCACAGTCGTCATCGCAGTAATCTTGAAATATATTAAAAAGCTCCTACAAATTGGATTTACAAATAACACTGTTCATTCAGAGTTCATTAGAAACATAAATTAAAAAAGAATACCGTCAATACTTGAGATGACCAACGAGTTAATTACAAAAAAGTTTCTATATTCATTTCAAAGCAAAAAAAAAAAAACAGTTATCACCTAAGCAATTAAGTACATTAACTTAATAGAGTTCGTTAAATAGCATCACAATGACATTAAAGACGCGGTAAAAATACCTTCGAATCAAACATAAGCAAGAACTAGTACATTGAAAAAAAAATTGCGCCCGCCATAGTTGAATGACAGACACGAACCACTTTTTGCTTGTTCTCGGAATAGGATTTGCACTATCCTAAGATAGTAAATAATCTTTACTTCGTGGAACATTAATTGTTGAAAATATTTCGCAATTGTTTTTGTGAGACGTTATGGCGTTTTAAAAATAGTTTTAATGCGGCTTTTACTTTCAGTGCAATATGTTTTCTTGAATTATTTAGTTTCCGACCTGTGGAGCTCCACAGGAAAGGGACATGCGATATTGACGATGATAATTATGAAACTTATACGATGCACGTATCAAAATAGCGTATCACTGTATCGGTTTTCGACGTTTCACGATTTAAATACGAAATGGGATCGAACAACAATGCAGTTCAATGTGTAAGCTTAAAAAAATTTAATACATTTTATCAAGAAAGAATAAGCCCAATATATTTATACGTAGAAGTTATTACAGTTCCCAAAAAAAAAAATCCAAATAATAAATAGTTCCGTAATTCAACTATTTTTAATAATGTTTATTAAACATACGTAAGAGATCTTTAGTACCGACGTATGAGACATGAAGTCAGCTTAAGTGTAGTGATAGTCATTTTATAGCAGCTGCGAGAATCGACGTCCAGTAAGAAAATTAATTATAGTTTTAATTAAAATATATACATTAAAGGGACCACCGCGGTAGTTGAGATATGTAAAACTATTAAATAATAATAATACTTCATTCAAAATACTTCACATGAAATTGTATTACAAAAATATGCAGTCTCTAAACAGCTATATATATGCATACGTATAAACAATTTCTATCGATATTTTAACTGCAGAAAAAAGACAGCACTTTCCTAGAACAATGCCTATTTCCCAATTAATATGTTATTTGTTTATTTATTTTTTTGTTTTATTTAATGCGTATGTAGTCTTCGGAAAGGAAATCGAAGTTGTTGCTAATGATTACAAGATCAGTTTATCCCTAAAGTCAACGGTAACAAATTGCGCAGTTGATAGCGTAATAGTGTATGCGCATACGCAGGTATACTTTCGCGGTCACTCACAATCCAATGGGAAAGCAATCCGACATGACCTTAGAGAGTTCAATCCAATAACTTAACGGGTGCTATTGAGAATTGACAGAATGTCCGAAAAATATTTCATTGACTTAATTCGGCATTTAAACCCAGGACCTCAAAATATAAAGCTTATAAGTATAACAATTAATGACCATGTCAACTTTTCAATAGCGTTCTTAAGCAATAACAGTTTTACTTATATTATTTAGCAAATGTTCAATTACACACCGGTTTATAAATTTATGTCATATTTCATCGTTGATTTGAAATTCGAGAGGAGAACCCACTTTTATAACTAACCCCCCCCCCCCCCAATATAGAATTAAAACATTATAAATTTATTCAATATTTAATATATAAGCTATTGCGATGTTATCTATGACGCGGAAGACTCAAAGAAATTTAATCGGAGGCGATTAAACGGTACAATTAAGAAGGTATTCTTCATAAAACTAATTACTGTGGGGGCTCGTAAGACGTCATCGTCTGCGTCATCAATTCATCAGTTATTCCACCGCAAAACATCAATTGATTGTACGTATAGCTTCTTTGCGGTTTAAAGATAACTTTACCTAGTTTAAAGTAACAGGCTGGGCTAAGGCCTCCTCTCCCTTTTTGAGGAGAAGGTATGGAGCTTATTCCACAACGATACTCCAATGCGGGTTGGTGAATATACATGTGGCAGAATTTCAGTGAAATTAAACACATGTAGGGTTTCCTCACGATGTTTTCCTTATGTCTTCTTCGTTCGTTTATGTCGCTTAGTAAATTTCAATTTTATATAAAAAATATGGAGAGCTAATGCGTAATACTATTGTATATAGATGATAAAAAAGCGTAGATCTCGTATTTGTTGATTTCCATACATGATATTTAAAAATTATATGACAGACTCAATTGATCATATATTTCATTTCAGAAAAAGAAAACTACTGAGTTTAATGCCGATTCTTCGATAGAATCTACACAATAAGCAGGATATATTTACATTAAATTTAATCCTATACGACCATACTTATAAACGTTGACTTTCTTCTTTTTTCGTATGTCAAACAGTAATGGCAGAAAGAGATAAATCATTTTTTACCTATTCAAGTTTAACAGGATGATTCGAAATTATTTGAGTAATAAATATTTTTATTTGTTTTTTTTTTCATTTTGTATTCATATACGTTAATTTGACTTCATGGTAGGCGTGTGTAAGGAATGTTTAATACTACAATTCCAATGTCTAGAATTGGTGGTCAACCATATACCATTAAGTAGTATAAATATCGGTGGTTGATTTTTGATAAACAATAAGCAAGCAATACGCTAGCAGCGTTATTGTTATCGAATAAAGATTTTTGATCTCAACTGTCCATTTAAATAAAAATGTTCATTATGAAACTGAAAACGTAATTCTATACTGCTAGTCTGCAAGAACGCACTTCATATCTCACTTTTTAAATGTCGAAAACGTACTTACAATGACAAGCTATTTTGATCTTTGCATGCTTTAAATGTTATAATTATACAAGTCAATGTCGCATATCACTTTCTATCAATCGAATTAAAAATAGCTCTATAAGTATTGTACTACAATTAAGCACACTTTTAATTTTAAAAGGGAATAAAGTCGTAAGAGAAACGGTCTAGAAACTGGATTGTAGCGAGGGAACATAGCTTAAGCAATTTTCTATATGGATGTAAAGACCGTTCCAGAAATACCGCGCCTTCTACCGTGTCAACGGAATGGAATCTCGGGTTTTCTTCAAAACATACCTCTCAATTGTAACTATGCGGTGACAGCATTTCTAAGCTATCACGGTGACCGTTACTACTTCGTTAATGCCTATTCATTATAACGAGTTCATTTTTTATCCGATTATCTAAGTTGAGAAGGATAATGATTAATGAAATCAGATCTTTATGGCAAAGAAAATTTGGTATGACTAAGATTAGCGGCCATGTTTTAAATAATTATTTATTACCTAATATATAATTACTACTTACAAATTTTTATGACATATATACAGGTATAATTTTGTTACGAATATTGAGAGTTATTCATTTGGTATTATTGAAGGCTTGAAGGACTTAACGTACGATTACTGTTTGTGTTGTTATTCTTCGTGATTTTTAAGCATAAGCAAAGCAGTCGAGCAAATGGGCCGTTTGATGGTGAGTGGCCACCATTTTCCTTAGACATTGGCACCTTAAGACATTTTAATCATTCATCATAACAATGGAAATTATGTAGCCTAATAACTAGCTCACTCATATTTCAAACCGGAAAACAAAGTAGGTATTACTGTTTGACTGTAGAATGAACAATGAGTATCTCACCGTCTACCAGGTGCCCACCACTACATCCAGAACCAATTTCTGCCTATATATAATAGATCATATGTTACGTTGTTTAAAATATGTCAGCTTCTATAAGTTGCTCGTTTGATCAATGTAGAGAAATCGGGGCATCCCTTTAAGATACAACATCAAACGCGTCTCCCATGGGTCATGGGGAGGTAATTGATTGGCCAGTATTGATCGGATTAAATATGATATGAGGCTTACAGACAGGAGTGGTTGTAGGTTTTTATTGGTAGGGATTGTGGTATTTTTTTTTTTTTTGATGGAAAAAATGTTGTTTTGCAAAAAAGGTTTTATATCAGTTTCAAAATTAATTAGGCTGTATATTTTAAATTCTTGTATTTTCATGTAATTCAAGTATGTTAGAACGTTTCAAATGTTATCATGCTGATGTGAAAAAACAGCGTGAATATTTTGTGTTTAATTTCAAATTACGAATGTATGTGTGTATCTTGACGTTTTTCGTTAAGACATTTGTACACCAAGAGCAAAATGATTAAAATACCTCACACCCATTCTTGTTGTCTCCATTGGTGACAGGAAGATCAATTCGACCAGAGTAGCGGAATTGCAATTTCACGGTGGAAATAATTTTAAATCAACTCGGAGTCTGGAAGTCGGCAGTGTTTACAACCCGTGCCTCGGAAAACACGTAAAGCCTGGTTCTACACGTGAACTCTTTCCGGCCGTGTCGGATTTGTCGTCTCATCGGATTACGATTGAGGGAATAGTGACTGCACCATAATATGTTCTGCGCAGTTAGCCACCGTGGTCGAAATCGGTCAGGAGGACATCACATCGGTTCTTTCGCCCAAAGTATCGTTTTAATATAATTAATGTTTGTTCCCCAAGTAGCTAGTGACACGAATATCATTTGGAATAACTCTTGAAACCCTTGTAGGTTAACGATTTATCGATTTATCTGTCCATTCATTCAACAGGCGTGACATTTAAAATTTTCATTTGAAGTAATAATTTCTGCACGTTTTTTTTTAATCAGCTTGAATTCAAAGACGGCGCAGGTTAGGTTTCTTAAGAAAATATGCGTGACTCAACTAAGATTAATTTAGGTTTCGTGGTTAAAATTTTTCTTCTTAAGATTTTTTTTCGATTTTTATAATAAAAAATTGTAAATAATAATTATTTACATTAGACTTAAATTTATTTGACGACATAATCATAATTTACATTTACATAGACTATATGTACCATAAATAACAAGAGGGTTGGCCGAATAATTATAGCCATATGCTTAAAAATTAATACCTTTTTACAATTATAAAAAAAAATACAAATTAGATGTTTGGGAATTACATTAGAAGTTAAAAATGGTGGCAATAAACAAACAGACGGAAACATCGACAGCTGCCTAACGACATATCATTATTTATAAGTATAATTATCTGCCTTGTTAGTTTTGTCAAGAAACCCCCAATCATATCGTAATTAACTTCGTTTTTACGCCAATTTCAAGAGATTTTTTTTCTAGACAACTATCAATTGAAAATAATCTTTGAATTTATTCGTATTAGAGTCTTATTTCGATTGTTTTGTATCAAATATACGTGAGTGTTGTACCATATAATTAGTATGCGGACACCTCTGAATGATGGCTGGCGCCTTCGGCTGTCTGAAGGTGGCCTAAGATGTTTTCACCGTATAATAAAATATACCAAGAAATCCAAAGATAATATTGTGTCTTAAAATTAAACTTATTATTTTAATATGAACTAAAATAACATAGGTATATAACATAAAACACAAATTAAAATAGAATATTTCTGTTTGTTTAAGACGTTGACGATTATTCTTGTAGAAACAATAACAAAATAACAACAAATATGGTGATTACCTAATATATAATTACTATTATACCTAATATATAATTATTATTTATAATCCTTGGGGGAGGCCTTTGTCCAGCAGTGGACGTCTTTCGGCTTTTTTTTTTTTTTTATAGAATAGGAAGGCGGACGAGCATATGGGCCACCTGATGGTAAGTGGTCACCAACGCTCTTAGACATTGGCATTGTAAGAAATGTCAACCATCGCTTACATATCCAATGCGCCACCAACCTTGGGAACTAAGATTTTATGTCCCTTGTGCCTGTAATTACACTGGCTCACTCACCCTTCAAACCGGAACACAACAATATCAAGTATTGCTGTTTTGCGGTAGAATATCTGATGAGTGGGTGGTACCTACCCAGACGAGCTTGCACAAAGCCCTACCACCAGTATCTGGTGATGGTGGTGGCTGGTGATGATGGTGATTACAAGTAATAGTAAGTATAGTATTACAATGTGAGGGGGCACGTGTTAGATAACCTATGTGTTATGTCAGGTCAATCTCTATTCCAAATTCCATCTAAATCTGTTTAGCTGTTTTCGCGTGATTAGGTAACAAACATTCAAACATACAAACTTATGAGTAATTATGCCAAAATATTACGAATCGCTTTTTATACGTTAAACAATATTTTTATTCGGGCGAATGATATGCGGACAAATCCGCAATAAAAATTGTAATAAAAACGAACATAAGCACAAGACATAATAAAACCTGCACTTTGACATTTACATACACAGATTAAAAATGCATCGATACAGATAAAGCGGCTATGGCCGTGATTTATAACTTATTTGTGCCTCTTAGTATAATAATGACATCGTTTATCCCTATTGGATAAAGATAAATCATTTGAAACTCGAGTAATGAAAGATACAATCTCTTATTTATATTAAGTTAAGTAATTAGTTATTTACTTAGATAATAATATAACTGGTGTTGCCTTTTTTATTTATTTATTTAATCTGTTTGAATGTGTGAGTTAAGTCTTGTTGTTTAAACTAGATTTACATAATCGTTTGTATCGAAATTTCGGACACACTTATTTAACAAATAAATATAATCAATTCAATATTTTAATTAATTGAAAAGCATTAATTTAAATAATTTTTCGTTACATTTAACGAGCATTGGAACACAGCACAAAAAAAAGCACAAAAAAGGAGAGAAGCCTTAGCCCAGTGGGGTATTCATAGTTACTTTACTTTACTTTTAAATTATTCTTTTACGAATATTAAAACAATTCTACACAACTGAAACTTGCAAATGTCTTATTATTAACAACTGATTGTGTTATAATTTGGTTAACAATCAGCTAAATGTTGTATTTCTTTAAAAAAAGCAACGAATCATTCATAAATTTGATATAGTGTACATTTCAGCGTTTAATTTTAATAGTATTTTATTACATACAAAACAGTCACTGTGATTGGACCTATATATAAGGTATTATTACGTCATTTATATGATTTGTACTTTATTAATTAATCTATTATATATATACTCAATACATATTTTAATTAAATAATCATATTTTTCTGAACAATTCCGAACAAAAAAATTGACAGTTCATCGGAAACATAGGTAACGTGCACAGATTAATAATCATCACAAAAAATTATACAGCCTAGATTCGAACTAGCAATATTCGTTTAAAATCCATGTGATCCCCTTAATACTCGAGTACATCATAATATTTGTTTACGATTTCTCAACGAAAACAAAAATTACATGATTGAATAATCTGTGGAGCCGCGCCCACTTACCGGTAGGTAAGTAAAAAAATAAAAGGTAATACGAGGTTCGATCATAAATAATAGAATCATTAACATCTGCCGCTATGATTTCGACCATAAACTTTTTTGGCGGCAAAAAAACTATACATTATTTAAAGTTCGTTGCTTACTGGAAAAATAGCTTACCATTAGTTATTTGTTTAATAGTAATGTTATGTTAACGACACTTGAAAATAAAATTAAGTCGCCACAAAAAATTAATATTATTTTATATTATATATTTTTTATTTAAAATAGGTAGGCATTCAAATGGCCGCATAGTCGTAATTCGTCACAACTGTCCCATATACACGGGCAATATAACATTAACAAACATTACACCGCCAATGCGCCATTAATCTTGACAAAGAAGATGTTATGTGTCTTGTGCCTGTATTTACACTGGCTCACTCAACCTTCAAATCGGAACTCAGACTGAACGAACGATGGAATATTTAACTACCAAGACAGGCTTGCACAAAGTCCTACCTCGATGTATTAGTTATCGTGATAACCTACATTCATTCTTAAATACCAGTACAGCTTGTTGCACGCGTGCTGACACGTGTGGCGAATACCACTTAAGGAAACTTAATGATTCAGAATATAGACAGTCATATTAATTCACTTACCTTTTCTATGGTTTACTGATCCTTCCAGGCAGTCAAAGTGATCAAAATATATAAAGCGAGATTTCGTTGTTATCGCTCAGCATCCAATGGACTCTCAGCCTTCGAGGCTAGTTAGGGGCGTCGTTAGAAGACGTGTTATGACGGTTATTTTGTTTTTTTATTTTTATTTCAAGGGTAGCTTTTTATTTCTGTTTGATTAGGATGATCACGAGGCCTCTAGCTCTTGTTTTAAAATAATCCGATGTTTTAATTTAACTACCCATATAGTAGGATCAATTTAAGCGTTTATTGGCATATTGCGACGGCAATATTATAAAGGTCATTGACACGGAATTTTGTAATTAAAAAAAAATGAAATGTCTACTAACCAAATGATCTGAGTGGGGGTCTCTGGGCGCACTAGGTGACGTATTGGGCCACAGCAACTTTGACAACATCCGTTGGCTTTGGCTATAGATGAGCTCCTACGAAGGAGAAAAACGAACTTTAGTATGATATGAATAAAGGCGAAATACGCCTGAGATCGGATGCAACCTGCCTGGGCTAAAGTCGAAAAGTCTAAACATATAGGAAAAAAAAAATGATTCATTTTGTCATTGAAATATTTCCAATATATTTGGCAATACTGTTATTATACAAACCCGTTTTATTTTATACATTTTCCCAAAAAAAAGCATATCGTATTGAAATACATGTATATTATATACACTATATATAGACTTATATACATGAATGTAAGCTATGCATAGATAATAAATAAATTTTGTCACAGATAATGATATTTTAGTAATTGTCATTAAATAAATAGTTTATTGTTATAATGGACAACGGATCGCAATAAAATAATAAGTAAAGTTGATGGCAAATATTTGCAAATTGACGCATACTTTATCGATGAATGAAAAGTGAGATTATTAGTGATAATAATACGTTTTACGAGACCTGCGCCTGCGCCTCTGGCGGTTAAGACTTGATATGCCTGCCAGGGTTTGCCAACATCTTTCATATTTTATACAATATGTAAAAAACACCAGTTTGTATTATACATATGAAATAAAAATCTAGTATCAAGTACACTCGAAAAGAACTTCGCACTATAGATATAAACAAAGAAATAACGAATTAGATTGAATTTGATTACCTATTAAGCTTAATTATAGAGGTCCATAATAGATAGATATTGAAGAACAATTCAACAATAACTCTTTTTCAAACAAGTATATAAATCGATTTAAAAAAAAACGAGCAAGCAAATTTCATTGTACATTATGTCAATTAAGCTGAGAGTTCGTTCTGAGTCAACTTAACGCGAATAACTAGCGCGGTAAACAAGAGCGAAACGAAATCAGCGCCAAGCGTTGGCCACTCCTGGCTTAAAAAATAACGAGACGTAATAATAGGTTGGGTAAAGTTCTCGCCTGCAAAACAAACACAGACAGAGTAGGAACGGTCAGAGAGCGCTAAATTACTTTAATAAGCGCTCAAACATTTCTTCGCGATGATTTATTAATGTTTTAAACGACTTTAGAAAAAAAGGTTGCTCTTGTATGTGTATTTGTTTGTGTTTGTGTGTGTGTGTTTTTTTTTAAATATTTTTTGCTTCGTTACTATTAAGTTAGGTTTTAAATTGTAGTGAAATGTTTTGATGGTTTAAGGGATGGTTTTTTTTTAACAATCATTCGCGTGATCGTTATAGGATTAGCGTTTTTAAGATAGTCGTATATTTTATGATAATATAAATGCATTTTTTCTCATTTATAATTTGTGTTTTTTTTTTTATAGAATAGGAATGCGGACGAGCATATGGGCCACCTGATGGTAAGTGGTCACCAAACGCCCTTAGACATTAGCATTGTAAGAAATGTTAACCATTGCTTACATCACCAGTGCGCCACCAACCTTGGGAACTAAGATTTTATGTCCCTTGTGCCTGTAATTACACTGGCTCACTCACCCTTCAAACCGGAAGACAACAATATTAAGTATTGCTGTTTTGCGGTAAAATATCTGATGAGTGGGTGGTACCTACCCAGACGAGCTTGCACAAAGCCCTACCACCAGTAAAAGTGTATTGATCCTTGAGACATACAGACATATTGCACTTTTAATCCGCAGGCGTTTTACTTTTATTTGTGTTTACAAAGTCTTATAAACAAGACTTAGGCTAGTGAGTCTAGCGGTGCAGAGAGGCAATAGTGCCAGCGTCTTGGGTACAAAGGCACAAGACAATCTTTTAAGCGGCATGTTTTTGCTATAAATTTGTAACGTGTATTTTTTTTTTTAATTTTGTATATTATAAATTATCTGTACATAGTTTACTAATAAAGAATTAAGACTTAAACACAGTAGAGACGAAATAATAAATTGTATATTTATATATGTAACAAAATTAATCAAAGTTATTTTATACCAAAACACAATATGGTATGGAAAAATAAATACATAAGGAAACACATAAGGAACAATTAGATCTGAGTTATTTCGTTATTATGTAAATATAAAAGGCGAGATGGCCCAGTGGTAAGAACGCGTGAATCTTAACCGATGATCGTGGGTTCTAGCCCAGGCAAGCACCACTGAATTTTCATGTGCTTAATTTGTGATTATAATTCATCTCGTGCTTTACGGCGAAGGAAAACATCGTGAGAAAACCTGCATGTGTCTAATTTCACTGAAATCCTGCCACATGTTATTCCACCACCCGCATTGGAGCAGCGTGGTGGAATAAGCTCCAAACCTTCTCCTCAAAAATGAGGAGAGGCCTTTAGCCCAGCAGTGGGACATTCACGGGCTGTTGCGGTTGCGGTAGGTAAATATCACTCATCTTACACGCCAGGTGAGCTTCTGTATGAACCAACTCAGAACTCACCTCTGAACACTATCGTGAAATGAAGCGCAATATGCGACATTGACTTTAATAATAATAACCTTTAATATAATACATGTATCAAAATAGCGTATCATTGTAAGTGGATATTCGACATTTCACGAGTGAGATACGAAGTCAGTTATTGCAGAATAGCAATGCTGGAGACATTGATCCAGAGTTGCTGTGGGTAGGCTGTCAGAGGTTGTATTTTACCTTTTTATAAATATATAAAAGCAGCGGTCGGGAAAATGGGCAAAAGGCTGATGGTAAATGTTCACCACCCCCTATAGACATTGACGCCGTAAGAAATACTAATCATTCCTTACATCGCTAATGCGCCACCAATCTTGGGAACTAAGATGTTATGTCCCTGTGCCTGTACACTGGCTCACTAACTCTTCAAACAGGAACACAAAATTGCTATTTAGCGGTAGAATATCTGATGAATGCTTGGTACCATTCATCAGATATTCTACCGACCCAGACGGACACAATTCTAATCAACAATGTTATAATGTGAGTATGAAAATATTAAGATTAAAATTACGCATTGAATAAATAATTCATTTAAATAGTAACAAGGGCTCACAGATTAAATATATATAATTATATATTTTCAATATAAATAAGTGATAGGCGATAAATTCCATTAAATATTTGGTATTGTTGATCGTTTTTTAATAAACGTAATTCATGGAAACGAGAGATAATGACCGGTTGTGCCGAGTTCTCGCCTGCTAAACAAACAGGAACAGAGTAGAAACGGACAGACAACATTTTTATATTATTATTTTGTGTATATATTTATTAATATGAGAATATTTATAGTGTTTTATATGTTTTAAAAATGGAAATTAAAACTCTAAAGTTCATGTGCGCAAAAAATTTGAATTTAATTACATATTTAAAATCTCGATTTTATTTGTGTTATAAAAATTATTTATTATTGTTGTAAATAGGTTGCTTTCCTAAGCATCTATTTTTGTGTGAGAAATTTGACTTAAGTCAATATATATATGTATATATATATATTATTCATATACTTAAACGATGCTAATGTTAAATGAATCCACCGTAATTCCAATTAATCTAACTAAAATAATTAAATTTGCGAAATATTGTTGACTCGCCTGATAGATAAATGAAAACTTTGCAATATTGTCAGTTGCAATCGTACAGTTTTTTTTTTATTTAAGGTATTTTGTGCTACACAGGCACATCGCAATCGCAAAAAAAATGCTTACGTAAATTAGTATTAACCATAAACAAAAAATAGGCTATCATTGTATATCTGTAAAGATTTTTAATTGCTTTTTTAAATTAATTAGGTAATGTTTCTTAAATAAAATAACTGCAACAAAGCAATTACTTTGACTCGCTGACCTTCCTCTGTCAGGATGTTTACTAACTATCACGCAACAGCTTCTTTGAGCTTCGGGTATTAAATATGATATAATTTTCTTGGGAAGTTTATTTCTTGAAACATTGAATTAAATGTATATTTATGTACTATACATAGGTTAAGCTATTATATACTTGTACAGCTTGTCTGATACAAGTCTGATTTTAGTACCTTCTGCAAATTCCAAATCAAAATATATTTTACTCAAATAAGGTTTTATATAAATTCTTTAAAAATTAATTTAATTAAATTAATCTTTTAGGTCAATTACATTAAGAAATACGTTAATTAAATACAATTAAATGATTATCTCTCATATATTTAAGTACACACATATACTGGTGGTAAAGCTTTGTGCAAGCTCGTCTGTGTAGGTACCACCCACTCATCAGATATTCTACCGCAAAACAGCAGTACTTGGTATTGTTGTGTTCCGGTTTGAAGGGTGAGTGAGCCAGTGTTATTACAGGCACAAGGGACAAAACATCTTAGTTCCCAAGGTTGGTGGCGCATTGGTGATTGAAGCGATGGTTAACATTTCTTACAATTTCAATGTCTATGGGCGTTGGTTGTGATGTGTAACTTTTGTTATTGGTTAATAAGGACAATGATAATTTGCATAAAATTTTCCATAAACATGCCCCGTCTCTCTCTCGTTTATTAAGTGATGCACAATGCGTGACAGTGACAAATGATGCAGTAAACTACAACGACCTTTCATGCTAAATTATTTTGAAGGGTTTATATTTTTTTAAGATTTTTTTTTTTGTTTTAAGTTAAGACAAGCAGCTTGTGCCAATGTTGCAAAGTTAAAAAGGCAAGGAATTTTATTACAGTATATATATTATACTATAAAATTAAGGAGTCTGTCCATTGGTTATCTATGTATCCTGGGGGTGTTGTTTGTTGTAATTATAATTGATAGCTATCTGGAGCAGCTGTCGGAACTGTGAGTAATATCTTTGTTATACCGGTTTAATGTTTAATGCAAATTGTTAACTTCTATATTATGTTGAAAGCTAGCTATCAAGGTTTGCGTGATAGTTTTATTAAACCAATATCGACAATATAAAACGACTATGAAAAATTACAGTTAATATTTAAATCAGGTTATGTATGAAAGTATAAAGAGTGTATTTGTTTGTTAACGTTAATCTTAGCATCTGCAAGATGGAATATTTTAACAATTTAAAAAATATTATAAATAAATTAATACTTCGCAACGATACAAGTTTATATTAAATACTTACATGGGTGATACATTTTTAAAATACCGATACTAATACGACAAAGAAAAAAGATTTGTTTCCTAATCGATAGATCGAATTACTGAACCGATTTTAATAATTCTCAAACCATTAGAAAGCTATTTTATACAGAAGTACCATATATATTATTTTATTTCAATAATAAAAAGACTTTAGTACCTATGTATGTACTCTTATAATCAAAAACTGAATTCCACGAACGAAGACGCGGGTAGTAGTAGTAGTACTAGCAATTCTTTTAAGATGAAACAAATGCAGTTCTTATTAGTAGCTTTTTGTTATTAAATATCAAAATGTATATCCTTCTGTTCCGGTATTCGTGAATAGGAAAAAATATCTTTCAAAACATTTCTACTATGTTATTGAACTCATGTAGAGTTCAATAATATAGTAGGTACACAAATATGGAAGGGATGGCTTACGCTGTCATTAAATACTATAACTTTAATTCTATTATTTGAATTAATGTAAAAGTCAAAAAAATATACATACATACATACATACATACATACATACATACATACATACATACATACATGTTTGAATGTAAAAGTGGAAACTTTGTTGGCTTATGTGAGACTTATTTTGTTACCAAATGTTTATGTATTATATTATGCTGTATGTTTCCCAAATAAATAAATAAAATAAAAATAAATGAAAGTCGTATTGTTAATAGTAGTTTGTCTATAAGATAACCCTCTTCATTTGAGTCGGCTTTTACAAGCACTTTGAAACATCATTTTGCAAATCTACCATGACAGTTAAACTTCAGTGATAGCTCACTTTGTAATGTCTAATTTCAATTTGTAACTTGTAATAATAGTAATTTATTTAATTACATTATATATTTTAATATTCATAAATGTACATAAATTTCACTGTTGTCGACTTCAATTTGCCCGAGATACATAACAGCTTAATATACAAATCGATTGTTGAGATTAATTTTGTACTCGCTAAGTGGTATTTACAGAAAATTGCCAGCCAACGCGCCTACGATACCTAATACCAGCTTGCGGTTAACGGGTTAGACGTAGAAGACGCGGGCGCGCTCGTAAATTACGTAATTCCTCGGCTATCAGCACCGAATAAACACACGTTGACAAATTTCCGATCGCCTGGAACCATTGTGAGCGAGCAGCAGACCAGCAATTACGAAGACGAAATAATATAATGTCAAGAACTTAATCAACCCGATCGAGCTGACCGAGGGTGTAATTAGCGGGCAGTTGGACGAAATATGAATGAGGCAGGCGAGGCGCCCGCGCAGCCGCGGCCTGCCTCGACGCCGGAGGGCGGACCGGACTACACCCATGAAATTGGACCACGTTGCGGGTCATTTTCCTTATATGGAAACGCAAACGACGCGAAACTATGTATTTCGACACTCGACGACTGGCGTACTGGCTTTTTGTAAACGACAAAATCACGATTCCCAGCGTGACATCTAACCCAAGCATCTATCGGTTCCAGCTATCGACCGATAAAGGCCGACGTATATGGAACTCCGACGAGCCGACAGGGCGAAACATCAACGCTAATTAAGCTCCATAAAACCGAATATCGAGTCGCAGGTCCGTCGTTAGCTTTCACCGCGGCCGACAGCGCTCCGGCCGACGACGACGAAAAAACGAGAAATTACCTCACATACGCGAGCCCACCTTACGATCGTCGTAATAGATTAATGATATAGCCTGCGAGGTCTGTGTTTAAACGAGAACCCTGAAGAGGTCGCGGCGTGTCGAGGTGGCCGGTAATGACGCGGCGGGCGCCACCCGTGCGCGCGCGAGCGAGACGCCGCGCTACATTCGACAGAGACGCCCGAATAATCGATAGAGGCGCCACCGACTCGCCGCGGGGCGGCGCCCGCGTCGGCCCCACGCGCACACCACATCTTATTGAGAAATTCTTGAGATGATGCATAATTCTCGTTTTGGTTTCCTGTGTAGTTATTTTACTCCCTGTTAACAATATTACCATTTCGGTGACCGCGCTCGCAGACGCATATTTTATCGGCAACATCGTCCCTTTAGTGAGGACTGACTCGTATGCGCTTCGTTGAGTATTCGCCTGATTTATACATCGCGTAAAAACGATGCGGGCGCTGTTCGCCGAGAGTGCTATAAATTCTGCGTTTAACTTTATAGACTAATAATTCCAGCTTGATTTACTAATCACTCATTAATCTCGTTTTGTTTAATTATTAATTCCACTATACAAAACGTGACAAAACATAATTACATAAGTTAAGCTATGAAGTTTCGTTTAAATAATAGTTCAATTATAAATGTTTCAATCAGCTTTCAGATATAATTTCCAAAAGTCCGAGCGGTCGTTTGGACCTCAGCCGGCGTTTAGCTGTTAAAACAGCAATCACGTCTTATCGGACAGTTATGCTAATAAGACATGCTAATTCCCAAAACCAACAAGCGATGAACAAAAGGGACCATCGTACAAAAAGGTACAAAAGTGAGCTGAGCAGACGGGCGCCAAGGGCAATTATGGGCTAAGGCCCAAACTGGCGGGCCGAGGGATGACTGGAATGCGGTGCTTTCTACGAGCGATTTTTTAGTAGGTCTACATTATTCGCATCGTTCTGAGAAAAAGAAATGTCTAGATGTAGCTGAGTTGTACCTACATACGTCAGAACCTATTCATGTTGATCGATTTTTTTTAAACTTTAATAAAACATTTCCTTTCTAAAACATGTAAATGTTTTAATTTTTAGATTATCCGCAATGTACTTGTTTTAATTTAAGCTGATTATTTATTTAGTAATTATTAAGCTATTAAAAAATTAATGTAACTTTTATTTCTTGAATTGGAATATTATAAAAATCGTTAAATATTATAATTTATATTTATTGCTCATAATTTTTAAATTTCGAATGATATTACAACATTTAAGTATGTCTATTCCAATTTATTTGTAATTCGAGAATGTGACAATCTTTCTCGGAGTGTGTGGTTTTTCACAGCCAATGAAATAAAGAGAAGGCTATGAATAGCCCTAATCTAACCACCGAACTAAATACCTATCCGGACAACGCCGGACATTGTAATCCGGTAATGTTAGTAAGGGCGTGACCAGCCCGTGACGTCACTCCGCCGAGCCAATCAGAGCCCTAGATTTATTGTCACCCCTGTATCAATACATTACAATAGTGACAAATAGGGATTTGACTATACAGTCTGATTTTTTTATTTAAATAAATGTAATTACAATTGACAATGACAAAACGTGATCATAACCGGTTTTTGTTTGCTAATAAATTTACGGGGCCATTTGCCAGTATCTACTTTAGATACTGGCAGTAAGATTGAATTGATTTTTTTTATTAGGCAGTATAAAAACTGCCATTTGCAAAAAAAAAAAAAAATACATTGAATAAAAAAAAACTCGCGAAAAACGGATACATCGCTAGATATACACGTAGCCACGTTCACAGCGCTAATGTTGTTCAGTACACTCGATATATTGAAATAGCGTAATTTTTATTTAAAAAAAAAAAACAAATGCATCTCGTTAGTAAAAATCCAGAAGAGCACCGGAAAAATCTGTACTCTCTAGTACTTATAATTTCCTAGATCAACGATACGTACCAATGTATTATTACATTTCTCTATCACCCTCATATCTGATAGTCATTTGTTATTTTTGTCGTGCCAATTTAAGCTCTATAGCAATGGAATAGAGGCGACCGTTATCGATAGGGTGATGAAGCAAGGGTGACATCACAATGGGGTTAGGATTATTCGCAGCCAGTGTGCAAGGGGCTTAAGTTATTACGTCACGCGGTGCAATGGCGCCGTATCATTATTATTATCTATTAAATTGTATTAATATTCATTTAATGCTTTAAACAGCCGCTACGTCCCTTCATTGTTAGCTTATGTACTCGTATGTGTAACGGATTTCCTTTAATATATATATTTCGAATTCCTTTCCATTCATTCACAGCTAAGCTATTTGTATTGATATAATAACAATTTAAATTTTTTTTTTTTATTATATATAGTTTTTTTTTTATATAGAATAGGAAGGTGGACGAGCATATGGGCCACCTGATGGTAAGTGGTCACCAAACGCCCTTAGACATTGGCATTGTAAGAAATGTCAACCATCGCTTATAGCCAATGCGCTACCAACCTTGGGAACTAAGATTTTATGTCCCTTGTGACTGTAATTACACTGGCTCACTCACCCTTCAAACCGGAACACAACAATATCAAGTATTGCTGTTTTGCGGTAGAATATCTGATGAGTGGGTGGTACCTACCCAGACGAGCTTGCACAAAGCCCTACCACCAGTAAGGTAATAAATATAGGTAATAAATGCTCAAAGCGTCCATGTAACAATGATGTAGTGAATTCTTGTAGTTTCTTGTTGTTTAATATTGAGACTAAAGGTAGATAATAGTAGACGATGGTAAATAGAATGTAAGAGTCGAATCCTATTTCTCCATGATTTATATACTGTGATATGATTGGCTAGACATTCTAATTTCAAACTCCAGGTCGAGCTGTTAAAAGATATTACGTGGTTTCTGTTGAAAATTCACAGTAGCAGTCCGGAGTCTGAAAGTTGAAATCTGTCCGGTCGTGTCGGGCTGCCGTCCCACTGGATTATGAAAGTGAGGGAATAGAGAGTACATCTGTATTTGCACACACACTTGTGCACTATATGTCCTGCGCAGTTGTGTAGTCTCTTTGAGATTGGCTGCTGCGACCGAAATCGGTCAAGAGGACATGATATAGTGTTGCAAATTTTACAAGATTTTATTGAAGTTCACCTGTTCGTATGTATATTATAGCAACTGAATTTTTAATCCAGTTCCATACAACCGTTTGAGCTGAAGCGTCCTTTGGCGCTGGAAGCAACGCGATCTAATATATTATATGTTTTTTTTTATCATCTTTTAGCATCATGGTATAGAATGCAAATTCATAGACATATTGAAATAAACGAATTCAAAAAACCCGTGTGACTTAGCATGTTCAAAAGTAATATAATTTTATGGTCAAATTTATTTAATCTACATTTTTCCAGTTACAATATAAAGATAAGAATACTTTATTAAAATTCAAAAAAGGAATTTTCATTCCAAACACAATTTATCAACTGTCTTCAAGAAACTATGACAAAGAATTGTCTTTTTCCTTTACAATTTAAGTCTTAACAGATTTTCTTTCATTCATATCATTTATACGTGAAAACGGCAGTTACCTGTGTCAACAATGGTGACAGGTGTTTTCCAACTGCAAAAAACAAAGGAGGATCTTTGACACAGTGCCAAAATACTTGTATAGACAGCAACGTCCGTGGTTGCGCCGCATCGCGATTGCGGTTGTTTGTCTTTGAAAGAATGCACGGAACAATACGTAATCATAATACAATTACTTATAACGTATATATATATAACGTTATATACTTAATATATACGTGACTTTGTTTGGGTGTTAAAGTCGTTGTTTCACTTGTGTTATATATATTTTTATATCGCGAGAATTATATTCTTTTGTTACTTATATATTTTGAAGAAATTCATGTCACAATGAATGACAAATGAGACGAAAGTTATAAACATTTCTTTGTACAGAAGATATTTTTTTAGTTGTGTATAATGATATACATACCTATTTAACTTTATTCGCTTGTAGTAGGGCTTTGTGTGCGTTTGTAAGTTTCAGTGAGTATACATATTTATAAATTTTTGTTTTTCGTTTTCGACGTTATCTAGCCACTAGTTCATCTCGGCTCGTATGGAAATGATGCCCTCAAATTTTACCTTGAAGTTCTCAAAGCATTCGAAATAGTTTCACTTTAATAAATGTTTAAACAAGAGTATTTAGTTAGTTTAGTTTTTCACTGGTGGTAGTGGCTTTGTGCAAGCGCCTCTGGGTAGGTAACACTCATCAGATATTGCTGTAACAGCAGTACTTGGTATTGTTGTGTTCCGGTTTGAAGGGTGAGTGAGCCAGTGTAATTACACAAGGGACATAACATCTTAGTTCTCAAGGTTGGTGACGCATTGACGATGTAAGCGATGGTTAACATTTATTACATTGCCAATGTCTATGGGCGTTGGTGACCACTTACCAACAGGTGGCAGGTGGATATGCTCGTCCGCCTACCTATTCCATAAAAAAACAAGAACTATATCAATATATCTGTAATATGTACTCACTTATAATACAATTTAAGAAAACAATTATTGCATTTTTTTAAACGAACAAAGCGTGTATATGAACTGGCCGATATTAAATCAATTACATTTTGAATTGTCTATTTTTGCGGCTTCATCTGTGTTCCATTAGTTTAAGCAATGAGGTCATTGACCTATATTAAAATCTTTATAGGCCATGTTATTTTGAAATTCAAAATAAAAATATATATGATTTTTATTATTCAAAATCAAAATGAAAATCAAGATGTACTTTATTTGAGTAGATTTTGAAAAACTTTTGAATCGTTTATCATTTTAGAAAATTGAATTTAGTGCGAGGTCGCCACCACAAATTCTACTTGGCAGAACCCGCGAGAACATCAGTAATTACTCTTTTCTATTGAACATACATACGTAGGTATAAATGTTATTACTATTAAATTTATTACCTATTCTAAAATCAATAAATACTAACTCGGAGCTTTTTAATTTAATAAAATTCAAAAAGCTTTAAATATTGAAACCAATTTATAAAACGAAATGTTTCTGTTTGTCCCGTTATGTTCTTTGTGCCTGTAGCTACACTGACTTACCCTTCAAACCGGAGCACGACAATACTATGTATACCGTAACCGTAACAGCCTGTGAATGTCCCACTGCTGGGCTAAAGGCCTCCTCTCCTCTTTTTTGATGAGAAGGTTTGGAGCTTATTCCACCACGCTGCTCCAATGCGGGTTGGTAGAATTCACATGTGGCAGAATTTCAGTGAAATTAGACACATGCAGGTTTCCTCACGATGTTTTCCTTCACCGTAAAGCACGAGATGAATTATAATCACAAATTAAGCACATGAAAATTCAGTGGTGCTTGCCCGGGTTTGAACCCACGATCATCGGTTAAGATTCACGCGTTCTTACCACTGGGCCATCTCGGCTTTTTTTTTTTTTTTTTTACTATGTATAAAAAGTATTAAATATAAAATGTCTGTAAACTAATACACGTATACAAGTGCGTTGAATTTTTGTGTAGTAGTCATTGGCACTTGCTTGAGGTTTTTTGACATAGTACCGTCTCAGCTCAACAGATGGCGTTCGAGTCGTATCTTAAAATTGCTCACGAAAACAATTAATGAATATGTGAGGAAATCCTGCTAAATACTGTATTATAAAAATCTATATGCATCAAATCCTTTCTTCTATGTGCATGCACAATTATACATGCTATTTAAATATACATATAAATTATTCTGAATAATAGGTACTTCTAATTAATATATATTTATTGTCTATATATATAAATAAGATTTTTGTAATATTATAAATAAGTTTATTTTTCGTCTCCCGAATGCATAAACTACATAATTACCATATATTCAAATATGGTATATATACATAGTGACATAGGTGTTTTTAGAAGCTCGTATGTTATCGCGTGGTCGTAAATTCTCTATCAGCTAATCTCGGCTCCAGCCTCAATTAACTTAAAACGTGTTTAAATTCCGACATTTATATCGATATCGCGCTCTATTGGTGGTCCAACTTGCTTGTAAGGACAATTTGTCTCTTGGCATTGCGCTCGGAGTAGGGAAAAAAAGTTGGCGTGTTGTTCGCGCGATACGACGCTAAAACTACTGGGTTTTATGTTACTGAACTTTATATATTTCAAAGCGTTCAATTAATGATTATATTATATTTTTTATACGATTATATTATATAATATTTTCATATGATGATATGTCTATGATTATGTAAGTACTAGGACCACCTGGGCACAAAAAAGTAAAGCCTAAGAATGTCCTACTGCGGTGCTAGAGCCTACTCTCCCTTTAAGAAGAAAGTTTGGAGCTTATGGCAACATGCTGCTCCAACGTGGGTAGGTACACATGTCCCAACATTCAGTAAAATTTGACATATGCAGGTTTCCTCACGATGTTTTCCCACACCGCCGAGCACGAGGTGAATCAACACTGTTTAAATATGACTGAGCATTGTTTTTATAAAATACCTTGATTGGAAGATAAATCCTGTTATATATCTTGATAAAACTCTTCCTATTTATTATGTTGAACAAAAAATGAAACTTATATTGCTTATTGCATACATTTTATTATTATTATTGAAACTAAATGATTAGCAAAAAGATTATAATTGCAAACTGCAAAGTTAATACCTCTGATTGTTTCGAAGTTATAATAGAAATACGCACTGTCAACCTTCGAACTCATACGGTCTCTCAGGCGTGGGTAAATCTAAGATAACTGAGCATGCGGGCTGAGGTATCCACAATGATGCGGGTATTCGAAGCTTGAATGGGAATTTTTGTACATGAAATAGATGGTGCGTCTTAAGGCTCGGTTATACGCGAAATGGCTATTTGAGTTACGTTGATTGCTTTTTTCTAATAATCATTACCGGAAAGACTTATCTATATACTTATATAAAGATCCGCCATCGATAAACAAAGTGATCTATTTTAATTGACACGGAAACATGGCCTCTTTTATTAGTGCACGTAGGAGTCATTATGACGTGCAGTTATTGTTTTTTTTTAATCTGTTAACGTTTAACATAGATTTTTGACAAGACAAACATCGTGTTACGGATAGCGTGCGTTGAGAATCGTTGTTTCCTATGCTCATGGTTTGTAAGACTTATATTTGAATCTACATGATGTAATATTGTCTCTTCGTGTAACATAAAATAATTAGATGTAATGTAAATTATGTAAAGTAGTGCAAAGTAAATTCTGAATTTATTATTATTGCTAGCTTTTTTTTCTTAAACTATCTATCAACAGATTTTTATATTTATATCGGAATATGAAATAGCATAATACGAAGGGAACCTTCGGCTTATTTTTGCAGAATATATTTTTTAATGTTTTTTTTTTATGTAATCGATACGCGCAGATCGCAATGCAGCGTCTCTGTCGCTTATAAATTATTGCTGGATTTTGTGGTGACTGAATCTGTGATACTTTTCTCCGCACAGGGCACAGGGGGTGTGAGGTTCCCCGCGGCATATTAATTGGTAACGCACAATCGACCAAGGTCAACGATATATATTCATCTTTTAAGGCATATACTACTATTTATTATTACTTATACCTCATTATTTAAATCTGATAAGGCACGCTGTGGTTATCGTGGTCGAAAATTTCGATGTTTTTTGTAAATATTTGGCTATGTTTTGTGGAAAGGTGAATAATAGTACAATTTTGAGATTACGATAAATAAAAGTTTTTTTTCGTTACCAATCCCACAATTCGAAGAAAGTTCGAGTGTTTTTTTTACATGGAGTCTTGCAAGTATCCCCCGGAAATATATTATCTATAATGAAAAGATATATATATTTAATTAATTTTTATATTGGGCTTTTGAAAATACACAAAAAATAACATTTTTTTAGTTATAGCATCGACGGATAAAAACTGCAGCGCTCGATGTTCGGTAGCTATTTGGGGGCACGGCAGTGCAATCGCCAAGTCTAGCACTAGCCTTAATTATGTATACGTAACTTTTTAGCTATTTCCTTACGATTCCGGCCTCGTTTATTCCTATAACTCACATATTTATGTCCGTATTATACCAAAAATAAACAACCTCTATCTTAATTCACCTTCTGGTCTTCGAACTATTACTTGGTGGGCTTGTCTTGATAAGGCAACAGACAGACACACAGAGTTACTTTCTCTATCTGCTAACACGAATACGTTCGCATAGTTTTTGATTTGATGAAATTACTCGCACCACTTATTGAAAAATAATATCCTGGGACATTTTTCACACACGGCCATCTGATCCCAAATTAAGCTTGTACAAAGCTTGTGCTATGGAAACCAGACAACTGATATACTACATATACTACTTTTCTTTTTGTAAATACATACTTATATAGATAATTACACCGAGATTCAGGACAAACAGACATGTTCATGCACACAAATGTCTGTCCTGGGTGGGAATCGAACCCACAACCTTCGGCGTGAAAGACAAGTGTTCTACCAACCACGCCAACCGGCTCGTCTTATTAAACTTATTGTAAAATGGTTGCATTAATTCAGAAACATTTGCGTGAGCGCAATAATGTTACAAAATTTTATGACAATTTTGTACAATTGGTTAAAAAACACGTTGAAATTCTGTTGCCAGTTCATTTCAGTAGAGCTATTCGGTAAGAACAAACTCGAAACTCACCTAATGTTATAATAATTATAACATTTCAAGAATACACGCATCAAAATAGTATATCAACCATATCAGTTGTCAACATTTCACGGGTGAGTAATGAAGTGAGTTCTTACAGAATAGCACTGCTGGTCTAGTTGGCTATTTCTAAAATTATGGTTTGTTAGATTTTTTAAAATCATTAAGCAAATTTAAGGATTTTATATTGAATAAAGATTTTGATTAACAAAGTAACTAATATTAAATATATATATATTGTAAGTGTTAACATTGAGCTCGACTTAGACGAAAACAAGAAAATGATGTCACTCTTAATCTTATTGTTACAGGCTTCGTGTTCGTGTCTGCGCACGCATTTCTATTTAAAGCATCGAAATACATCCTTAATCCTATTTATTAGCTTAAAATTAAATTGAAAGTATAATGTACTAGTGACTTTTTTATTGTATTAGGTAGACAGAATGACAAATGGACTACCGTTATATAGTCAGCACTGTCCATAGACATTTGTAAGAAAATTTAAGCAGGTGGCGCATTGGCAATGTAAGGGACATTGCCAATGCGCCACCTACAGGAATTAAACTGTTATGTCCCTTGTGTAAATACATCGTGTAAAACGGTTCATTCACTATACAAAGTGGACCACAAAAATATTAAGCATTACTCGACGGTAGAATATATGAGAGAGTGGTACCTATTCAGACGGGCTTGCACAAAGCCACTATCAAGTGAAAACTAAGACTATTCTCGATCGTTTACTTCATTGCTGGTCGTGTTTATAATAATATAATTTATAAATTATAATTAATATAATATAATTTATTAAATACTAAGACTATATATATATATACATTTCAATTTTTTTTAAAAAAACAAGCAAGAATTTTACACAGATAAAATATTAAAACTCAAAATGAATGCTCTTTTACGATTCAAATATATTTTCTAAATTCGAAAACCAGATTATTTAGCACATCAATAAACACGCACACGTGACACTCACACCGTACGATAAAAACTGTTATTGATTCGTAATTACTCGAAAATCCCCAAGGTTTAAATGTTTCATCTGTATCACTATTCAATGAACGCGAAAACAACGAACGACGTATAAAATAACGCGAATTCGCGCGGCGCGTTTGTTCCTCTCAAAGGACGCCGATTTGTTTGGCATAAAGACCTCTTTAAAGGTCCTATAGGTCTATATTGCATGCGAATTTATTCGCCCGGTTATTATTGCAATTCAATTAATGAACAATGTTCGGTCAGGTTTCTTCGTTTTAATGCAACTGACGGGTACTTTCGGTGAGGTTTCGTTAATGCGATCGTAATTAGGACCGTCCTTTAATTTCGAATATTTAATCGTTAAAACGCCGGTCTCTTGATCGCCAGATTTCAACATGGTTATTAAATTTTTATTATTTTAGGGATACACAATTCAACGAAATAAAATATATAAAAATAATGATAGCATTACGAGTTTCATATTTAATTTATATTAGGATAATAAAGAAAGTTAAAATATATACATGCATTGTTAATCTGTGCCCAGGCGGTTAATTTTCCTGCTCAATGCGTGCGGTAATTTTGTATTATCTGTGATCGTTTACGCCAGGAGGCCTCTTTCGAAAAGGTTCTTTATCCTGTAAATTCGAGTTCAAATGGCTACCGGTGTTCAACTGTCAATAAACACCGTTATAATCTGTCCTTTACATATAAAAACACTCAAGGCGGCACTTCGGTTTATCTCTTCATCCATTGCCCACAGCAAGCTCGTATTACTTCGACATTTTTTTACAATGATCAGATATTAAAACTTCACGCATAAATATTTTTTTTCATTGAATATTTCTTTCAAACAATCGTGAAATATAATCGATTTTGTAATTTAAGTCTTTTTATAGTAAATAGATTGGCAGACCGAGAAATGGGCCAACTGATTGTAATTGGTCACCGCCGCCCATAGACATTGGCACCGTGAGAAATATTAATTCGCCAACATACCACCAATCTTATCGCCATTTTTTTAGCAGAAGTTTCTGTTCTCAAAGGTAAAGATTCTCGAGAGTCTTTAGATATAATATTTAGTAATAGTATTGTATATTTATGTACATTTGTATGTACATAAATGTGTATAATAAGTAAATATTAGTGGCATTTTGAACAAATTACAATTAATATACTAGATTATGTAATGTCAGCAGCAACAAAAGGGCGTGAAATATTCAAGTTAATGATTCGAGTAAACGGGTTTAAAATATAGTTGTAAAGTTTTACAACACAACCCGTCAAGTTAAATGAAATCTTGAAAAATTAAATAACTTAAAGTGAATTCTAAGTTCATAGAACGTGTGCTTACTACAGCTTTACCTTTTATTGTTAAGAGGGTAATTAATTAACATGTATCTTAAACGATGATCATGGGTTCAAAACCGGGCAAGCACCACTAAATTTTCATGTGCTTAATTTGTGATTATAATTCATCTCGTGCTTGACGGTTAAGGCAAAACATCGTGAGGAAACCTGCATGTGTCTAATTTCATTGAAATTCTACCACATGTGTATTCTATCAAACCGCAATGGAGCAGCGTGGTGGAACAAGTTCCATCTTACCTTCTCAAAAAGGGAGAGGAGGCCTTCGCCCAGCAGTGGGACATTCACAGGCTGTAACTGTAAGGTAATTAGTTAAATTTTTTTTTTATTGAAATAGCTAGGCAGACTAACACATGGGGCACATGATGGTAAGCGGTTATCATCGTTTATATTGGCAAAATAAGAAATATGAACCATATCCCTTAAATGCTAACGCGCAAGGAACATCGAGAATTCGGATGTTATATCCCTTATGCCTGTTGTTGTACTTGCTCACTCACTTTGCAAACCGGTACACAACAGTACTAAGTATTACTGTTTGACGGTAGAATATGTGTTAACAATGCTGTATCTTCTTCTTTCGAATGTCAAATCAATAATGATAGAAAGAGAGAATTCAGTGTTTAACTAAACACGAGGGGTGTTAACAACGCTTGTAAGGCCGTTAGTATTAGTTGAGGTGGCGTGTTTCGACTTAGTTCATTATTGTTTACATTTTGGTGTAATTGTTATTTATTCATACGTTTTAGTATTTTATTAGATTTTTTAGCCGTATATATCAAAGGTCACGTTATTACTTTAATTAACTAGAAACACTTTACACTGAGCTTAATGAACAGAGTTATAATTAGGAATTCTTGTTTATTTTTTTAAACTTCAAAGTGAAAACGTTTCTGTGTGTAACGTGTAAGTGAAACGTTACTGACGCAAATAGTTTTCACATATACCTAATGAGTTATATAAATCAATCAAAGGGAAAATTGTAAGCTTACTTTTTCGATTGCGTATTGTCAAGTGCTTTGAATATTAATTTTCAAGCAGCGAAAGACAGTATAAACAGCAAGAATTTAGACCAACAACTAGTATTCGCGGCTTCGTCTTACGTTATTCTCGTATGTAATAAATCAATCAATTATAACGTATTTCAATTAATTAGATAAACGTCACGATTTTTCTAGAAATATTAATCACATTTTTAAAATGTAACAGTCGATTAAATCTTCATTTATTTTCAATTGCTGAATCATAGCTACAATTGTCAAATAGCCAAATTCAGAATATACTTTATATACTGTGGGCTTTCATACTTTTTTTATAGAATAGGTAGAGCGTGCAAATGGGCCACCTGATGCGAAGTGGTCACAATCGCCCATAGACATTGGCTTTGTATGAAATGTTAACCACACCTTACATATACTATACCGCCACCATTCTTGTGCCTCTAGTTACACTTTTGTACCGTCCGATCAATGTCTACGAAATTTATTAAAATCTCTTTTCTTACAAACCTCTTTTAAAGTTATTATTCAAAACGATAAACGATAGCTTAAACTATTTGTTTGCATGTATGTTAAGCCATAAAACTTTATCGTCTAAATAATTTTGTTTTCACATATCATAAGGCCCATGACGTCATTGAAATCTTGTTTAGCGGACGGTAGCCGTTACAGCTCAAAACCTGTATTACGAAAGTTCCACGGCTCGTTTGTTTTATTATTAAATTATGTATCAATCAATGATAATGATTGATCTCTAATTAAATAATATTTACAAATGTAGTTGAAATTCTAAATTCAAATAATTACACTTATACTTGATTTGTTACCTAAAGCCGTCATAACCTTCCATTACCGTACTTTAGACTTTCCTCTGCCATATATAAAGTCAATTAAAAAAGTACTAATCGTAAATTCATTTACAGATGGAATCTTAAAAATCGAACGTATTATAATTACTCTCGAAGTGTGGATATAAAACCTCTTTTTTACTTTCAGTATTAAAAATATCAAATAAATTAAAAGTAAATGATGTGCGGGCTTTATATGTTGTGAAATTATCATTTCACATTTATGACTGATATGTTTCCGCCCACGGCTCCGTCCGCGTATGAGGGTCCTTTTCTGTATCCCTGTCAAAGTGTATGCAAAATTTCATGATGCTCGGTTCAGTAGTTAAAACGTAAAAGCGTAACAAACAACCAAACTCACTTTCGCATTCACAATATTAGTTATTGAATTTTGAAGATATTTATATTATTAGTAAGTCACTTATAAAACAATTATTACATACGTTTAATTTTTTATATAATATTTGTACCTAATATTATAATGGTAATATACCATGTTTTCTTTTAAAACTTATTAGCAATAAGGGGCTTATTTTCATGTTTGTTATTGTGTTGGAATCTATTTTTTTACGACAAAGTATCAGTTTGTTTAGTCAATAATATATAAATTGTCAATAAGCATTCGCTTATTGCAAGAATATAGTTTATTTTAACATGGCTTTATTATGCTGTCCAATTGTCAAGTAATTATTGTAAAAAAGAAAACATTCGCAAAAAAATTAAAATCAAATAAAATGGGCATAAATGGCATGCACGTTCCATAAACCTAGACTTCATAATCGCTTACCATCACCTCATTGTATTTATATGTAAGCATATATTTAATTATATATATATATATATATATATATAAAGATCGTCCGAATTCAACCGTAATACTACCTTAACCATAGATTTATTGATGCAGATCATATAAAATTAATTTATCGCTACTTTTAAGGTTAAATAATTTAATTTCCCGCATCCATTGAATCTACACCGTGTGCTTACATTAGTCGGTGGTCGGTGTGGTGACAAAACAAATGAGTGTTTTAACGCTATCTCGGCTCCTTTCATCCGCCGACGACGGTAGCCCCCAGATATCGTCTCAATATAATCTAAGGCATTCATAGGGTATTATTCTGTACGAAAGAGATAACAAATGGCTTACGTTGAGATAAAGTGCCTCAAAAGATGCTCCTTTAAAAGGATTGAGTTGAAGGGTTTTCAGAGAATATGGCAATGATAACATTATTATTATTTTTTAATTTATATTATCAATTTAAAAATATTACATAGAATAATTCGTTTGTCGTTTCAATGGTTTTTCTGTTCCCGATCGCCCACTAAAACCGAGTTTAAATTTGACTTTTTATTACACGTTATCGTTGCGTTAAAACTTAACTTACATATTAAACTTTATAATTTTGCTTCGAAATTCTTTTAATTTTAATTAAGTTTTATATTATGGTAAATAAGTTATTTTAATACGAATTACGTCTAAAAACACGTTTAGTAAAGCTGGTAAGTTTGTGTGCTTGGACGCGCTTATCTCGAGAACTACTGATTCGATTTGAATAAATATTTTTGCGTTTGATAGTAATTTAATTGTATAAGGTTAGAAACTACATAACACACTTTGACCATAAGAAGCAGTAACCATAAACATCTTACGGTACTAAACCAACTCATCGTATTTAAATCAGGCTTGTATAATTGAAACTGAGCTACTAATTAGCAAAACATATACGGATTTACCTGATGGTGATGATCTCTTCCTAACCGATTTCGCCCACGGCGGTCACTCTCAAGAGAGATTATATGAGCACTGGACATAATATAATGTATGTGAATACAGGTGCACTTTCATAATCCGATGGGATGCTGACTCATGGCTGATATTGATAAATTTTCGACAAACATCGACCCTGAATTTGAATCCAAGACTTCGGCATCGGTGGCCTTTTATCTAGCCACTAGACCAACGAGGCAGTTACGGATTTATCTATAAAAGTTGTTTTGGAAGTGATCAGTTTTTATGGTGTGTTCTTCTTTCAAATGTCAAATCAATAATGACACCAAGAGAGAGATGAACGCTTAACGAAACTCACGCTAAGCAATATTTATAGGTAAGTTCGATAAGTAAAATGTATTATTTTTTTGTAATTAAAAAAGTTTAGCAAACGGACATTTCAGCATAAGACAATATTATAAGGATTCTTTATTTCGCAACGAAACTCAGAAAAGTTTGTTCGGAGGTTAGATGAAGTAACTGTTTTTTATTGTGTTAGAATTACGTCACATCAGTTTTTGTTTAGGAAGTTATAACGACATTTTTTTTTAAATCAAAATTGTAATAATAATTTGTTAATTAAGCTGTATTTATAAGTATAATTATTAACGCTAAACTTTTCAATTTCGAGAACGTGTCATACTTAAATATTAATATTATCGGTTTAATACTTCTATTTACAATTAATATATTTAACCTAAAAGCTTTCACTCATAATGAAAGTTAGGAAGTCTGTTTGGAAGAAAACTTTAAGCTATTAATTTTTTATTAATTTTTCATTAAACTTTAGTCTTCAAAATTCGTTCCTAAGCCCTGATGCTTTCTGGAAATAGTATTGTGTATATGTAATAAGATTCAAATATCTGTCTGTAAATGTACCACAGCTGGGCTAAGAAAGTTTGGAACTACATGTAAACTCATTGGTGCTTTTCAAGATTTGAACCCGCAATCTTCGGCCAGGATTCTCATGTTCCAACCATAGGGTTTCCAACCATATCTGTTTTTAATTATTACTATTATAATACTTTACTCATATTACAATTACAAGTGAGTGAGTGAGCCAGTGTAATTATAGGACAAGGGACATAACATATTAGTTCCCAAGGTTGGTGACGCATTGGAGATTTAAGGGATGCTTAGTATTTCGTATTTTTTTTTATAGTAGAAGAAAGCGGACGAGCATATGGGCCACCTGATGGTAAGTGGTCACCAACGCCCTTAGACATTGGCATTGTAAGATATGTTTACCATCGCTTACATCACCAATGCGCCACCAATCTTGGGAACTAAGATGTTATGTCCCTTGTGCCTGTAATTACACTGGCTCACTCACCCTTCAAACCGGAACACAACAATACCAAGTACTGCTGTTTTGCGGTAGAATATCTGATGAGTGGGTGGTACCTACCCAGACGAGCTTGCACAAAGCTCTACCACCAGTATAGTACCATTGGTATATAAGCGGCGGTGCCAACTAACCCAGTGGCTCATTCGCTAGCTCACCTAGCTATTTCAATATATTTTTTAACATATTACCCTCTTAACAACATCCATAGGTAAAGCTGTAATTTAATATTTATAATACCATGGTTAGTATTTCTAACACTCCCAATATATAGTGGTAATCATTGGTGGTAATGACTTATCAACAGGTGGTCTGTAATACAAAAAATATTAGTAGTATCCCCACGACCGTCGTTTTAAAAGGACCACCGACTCTCAATCGGCCTATCTTAACCAAGTACGTGTGCCGAAACACGGAATGTCACTCTTCAAAACCGGGACTGTTAACATTATTCGAGTTTTATCTTAACGGGATTAAAGAGCTACCTGTCTTTGGTAACGTTTTTATATATATACAAGACGCGTGTGCGACATCGTCTGTCTTGACGTTCGATTTTTAAATAGTTTCTGAAATTAATTATAGATTTACCAAGGCAGATTAGTGGATAGTACAATTGGTGTAGGTTCTTACGTAAATTATAATTTGTTTTTTTTTTTTTAATAATTCAAATCATGTCGTATGTATTCTGCCATATGTACAAAAAACCGCTATAGTACAGTGTGAAGAGTTAAACTAAAAACTATATTTTTAAACTAACTTACATTTAAAATAGTTTATCTAGCAATGAGCACTAACGATGTTTGTTTAAGCTTAGAAGTTGATCTACGTTGAAGCTAATACCCCGGGATTCTCTCCCTAGGAAGTGAAGGACCAAATAGGTGAACGTCAGGGCGCCACAGTAGCACGCGCAAGTGATCCCGTGGCACCCCTCGAAAAGACGGAGATCGCTGGTTTTTTAGTGAGTATTCCGGTGCGTTATGACGCACTAGGCGTTCTAAGCACCAGCGAGGCCCACGCTTCATGTGAGGGAAACGCGTAAGTGTTTTACCAGCGAGATAGAAAAAAAAACAGCCTTTAAGCGAACACTAAAAATACTAAACGTTTCAAATAAATTCGAAATATTTTTATTGACATATAAAACGCCTTTTCAAAATTGATAGATAGATTAAATATATTTTAAATAGTAATGTATAATAAACGAATCCGTGGGAAACATTCGTTAAATGAACGTACTCTTTCGTGTTTAAAGGTAAAAGTGATTTGGTTCGAGTGGAATGGACCGGCCGCTGCCCGCTGGCCGCTGGCTGACGTATAGAATTAATAAGCACTTAGACATACGCATACAAGAAATATTTAATCTGTTTAATATTCAGCGTTAAGTAATGAAAACACTATGTTAATTTGAATAATTTAGAAGTAAATAGGGCTTGGAACACGTTCATCTTAAAAGATTGCGGGTTCAAATCCTAGCGGGCAAGCACTTACGAGTATGTACCGACAGTATATACTCGGTAGTGTTTGAAATAAAAAAAATCTATCTGAATTTCTATGCTCTGAGATGCTTATTTCCGAACCCGTGGTAGATTTTAAGCAATCGATAGTGTAGCAGCTATTTTTAATTTTTATTTGTATACATTTAACGCTTTTATGTAAATATTGCTTGATAAAAAATATATACCTTTGGCTTTGACTTGAGTTTTCATGTGTAAATTCATCTCGTTTTAACCGGCGAAAGAAAACACATACATGTCTCTGATGAAGTTCTGCCACAGTTCTCCACAAAAGGAGAGGCCTTCGCTTAATAGTGAACCATTAACAAAAAGACACAACGAGAATATTCGAACCCACACACATTTATATATTTTTAAAGACAATTTTATTCATATATGAATATAATAAACTTCACTTTTATTTTAACGGGAAACGAACCTGTTATCCACCTAATTAGTTGACAATCCAGTGACCATGCTGAACATAGCGATGTTAATTTAAGCTCCAGATTACCATGCTAAGTTAAAACATTCAACTATTTAGAAGTATACGGCCTTACTTAAGAACGTTGTTTATACCACTATAACTAAACACTCGTTTCGTTAAACACTGATTTCTCTCTTTCTCTCGTCATTTATTTGACATTCGAAAGAAGAAGACACAGCATTGTTTAACTAATCAGCACCTAAAAATTTTTTTTTTGGTAAATACGATTCGGATTAAAGTTTTACTATGAGTGTTGGAAATTGAACTGAAATAATTGAATTTTTTTCTTTTTTTCTATCTGGGCGAGGTTGGCTTTGGCCGCTTGGCTTTTTAATTTATTTCTTTTTGTAAAAACTTGCATTTTTTTTTGTTACCTTGTTAGGCAAAATCTTATTTAAATACAAAATTTGAACCAAATTTTTAGAAGAGTTTCGGAGATACACGAAATATATGCATGCACATATTTACAAGAATTGATAATTTTATTTAATTTATATATAAAAATACATAAAATTCAGTATAATAAATAATTAATCGTATATAATTGTTCTTTCAGTGTGCAAATTTTCAGTTAATCCGATGTAGAGATTTGTTTAAAATTTTGCTGGATTTGAACCACACCTAGTAATATTAAGTTAAATAAAAGCTTGGAAATAAAATCAAATTGCAAATTAAATTCACAATTTAATGATAAAATTATAATGACATATAAGTAATTTATTTATTTCAAGTCAACTAAATGTTTACCCACCAAAATTTACGTCAGTCGGTACATGTTCATTTTCACTCGACTTATATTCAACGCTTATTATAATTAATGTGATTTTTATGATTTTCTACAAGGCTGCGGTTAGCCAGTAATTGGTTTAAATAACGTAATGCGACGTATCACTAATCCAGCTGTCTTCTTCATTTTTTAATTTAAAGCACCTGCTAATAACATAATATCTACATATGCGTTATATTATTAAAAAAATCTCGTATTAATTCAAATACAGAATCCCATGTATAAATTCATTTTAGTTATATAAACATATTTAAAAAGTAAATCGTAATATGTAGTTGAAAATAATAATGGATTGTATTTTAGAATATAGTTAGGTAGAGATAGTTAGGTCGTTTTAGAGAGGATATAAAGCAAAAAGTATTCTTCAGTTTTACAGGGCCTCCATCAGTCGGGGGGCCCGGGACTCACCCGCTTACCGTTAAGGAATTTCGTGACTGAGTAGAACAAGAACGAAATGATGATGGCTCATTTACTATTACATACATAATTAATACAAATGTGCCTTCACCGTTCGAGTTTTATAATACTTGCTACCCGTCTCGGCTTCGCACGGGTAGAAAAAGGTTCTGCATAGAATGTTTATATCGTAATACAAATAACTCTACATATACTAATACATATCACTAGATTTACGCGGCGCACGCTAGTAAAGCTCCAAGTCGGCAGGATTTTTTCCGACATCTTCAACAATCATCGTCATATTTTATTCAATTTACTCCGTACTCCGTAACAGCCTGTGAATGTCCCACTGCTGGGTTAAAGGCCTCATCTCCCTTTTTTGAGGAGAAGGTTTGAAGCTTATTCCACCACGTTGCTCCAATGCGCGATGGTGGAATACACATGTGGCAGAATTTCAGTGAAATTAGACACATGCAGGTTCTCTCACGATCTCTCTCTCCTTCACCGTAAAGCACGAAATGAATTATAATCACAAATTAAGCACATAAAAATTCAGTGGTGCTTGCCCGGGCTTAAACCCACGATCATCGGTTAAGATTCACGCGTTCTTAACGCTGGGCCATCTCGGCTTTTTTCAAATAAATTTACACAAAACCTTAATAAATTATACACCTAAACCATTCTCATGAACCATTCCGTAAATTGGTGAAAATCGTATCAAAATCTGTTTGATCTTTGAATTTATCGCGTATTATTTCAGACAGACACACGTGGTGGATTTTATACTATGTAGTGATTTTGATAGATTTTTCAGTGTTTTCCAGGTATATATAATTTATATTTTAAAATATGTTCTCGATAGTCTATTATGCAAAATATTCTGCTTAACTCGTTTAAAAATATAATGGCGTGTTCTAATATTACTTAGAAAAATTATTATTGATTTCATGAGATAGAGTTTGTATGTATAACAGATCAATCGTTACGGTTAAGATCTTACCACGAGATGTCTATGTATGGTTACCATACGAAACCTTTGAATACGGCGTCTAGGAACTAATCGACCGTGTCCAACAACTCATGCGTATTCGATATAATTCGTCAAACGGGTTGCTCATGTCGGTCCGCGTCTATGATGTGTAAGAAAATAGGACACATTATATAAATATTTCTTTATATATATAGTATAGGTAGGCGGACGAGCATATGGGCCACCTGATGGTAAGTGGTCACCAACGCCCGTAGACATTGGCATTGTAAGAAATGTTAAGCATCGTTTACATCGCGCCACTTGGGAACTAAGATGTTATGTCCCTTGTGCCTGTAATTACACTGGCTCAGTCACCCTTCAAACCGGAACACAACAATACCAAGTACTGCTGTTTTGCGGTAGAATATCTGTTGAGTGGGTGGTACTTACCTAAACGAGCTTGCACAAAGCCCTCCCACCATACTCGCTTTGGTGGGTGAGTGGACTAGTGTAAATACCGACACATCGACTCTATATACTTGACAGTCATCTTACTTAATAGCATCAATTAACCATATGAATATATTTTTAATTTTAAAAAAATATGTTAGTCTTGTAAAATAAGTTTATTTAAAAAGAACATTATAAATAAGTTATATTATTATAACAAGTGCAATACTATATAAATATACAAGAATTATTATTTATTGATTTTTGAGTAAATTGTATGAATATATAAATTTATTTTCATTGTAAAATAGGCAGACTGGCTTTATGACATGACTAATAGAATGTCTAGTATTAAAAGAAATATTTACAGTTCCTTACATCGCCAATACGCCACCAACATTAAGAACCAAGTTATTATTACCCTGTAGTTACACTGGCTCACTCACCTTTCAAATAGGAACCCAACAATACTAAGAATTGCCACTTGGCGGTAGAACATATGATGATACCTTACAAGACGATCTTGCACAAAGCCCTACCACCGAGTAAGAGTATTATAACATTTTGATTGATGAGAAGTGACACCTGTTTCTTACCGGTTCCCCTTTGTAGAATCTAGATTTTGATGTGGTGCGTTCCGAAGCTTTACGCTGAATTTATCTTGTAAAAGCCTACTTGAATAAAGTATATTTTTTAAAACAATATATCAGAAATTCCATATCAAATATATTCTTACAAATATCGAAATATGTAAGCCGAAAACGAAAATATTTCTTTAATATCACTTTCTCTGACGCCCCCTCGCATAAGAAAATATGTCTAACTGAAAAACAGCCGAATATCAAAAACACTTATATGCGGAAAATGTAAAATTGTCGTTTTCACGAATGAAAGAACAGGTGTGAGGGATAACTGGCAATATAGTAAAAATATTCGCGTAACAAAATGAATTCCTAGCGAGTTTGAAAACAAAGATGACGAGAAATGCTTTGAGAGAATGGAAGAAAAACGCTGTTCAATCGATTAATATCGATTTAGAACTTTCTCATCTAGTGTGAGAAAGTTCTAAATCGATATTAATAAGAATAAACAATGACAATTATATCCTTAATATATTATTTACCGATGAAACTGGAATTAGTACTTATAATATCTAGTATACTACCTTTACCCTAAAAATGATAATCATTTACAAAAAAAAAAGTAAATGAAGCGTTATGTTTATAAAACACTTTTTTAATATTTAATGAAAAGTTTTTACGAATTTAGTATCGTCTGTTCTAATAAAAAAAAACTAATTCATATCAAATATGAGATTTCATTTTCAAAAGAACGTTTTCATGTTACGCGTTTGTGTTACAATAAGATTGATAAAAGGTACAATATAATAGCAGTTTGCGCACCGAATGAATGAAACGAATAAAAACTTTGATTTACGATGTGGTGACGAAATTAATCGTTTAAATCTTTTCAATGTTTGCTTGTGTTACGTCAGTTTTTGAGTAAATTGTATGAATTTAATTCATATTAACACATTGAACGTACGCAATGAATTTTAATAATATATAGATTAGTTTTGTTTAGGCAGATATACGAATGCAAGCGAACACAGTGGAGTTTTTATTTGTATTTTTTATTATTGATCTCATGCTGTGTATTGAAATAAAACATCGGACACATGTAGAATAACATTCTGACATATGTAACTGTCAACTATTGTAGGGTGAATAAAGCTTCCAACCTTCATTAATAAAGGTTCCTATGTATCCGCATAGTTATACTATCGTACTTTATCATTGTTGTAAAAAGTAATAAAGTCTTCAAGTATTTCCGATGCAAGTATCGTAAATGTAAACAACGGAAAATGATTACGAAAGTAAACAAAATATAACATTCGCAAACACTGTACGAACGTCACAAAGAACTGTGGTGTGTCAACTATGACAGCTTTATGGTTTCTCCATGCAAATTGACCAACGAATTGATGGTTCGACGCCTCACGTCATATTTCAAACATCGAACTGACATAAGAATTGTTTTACCCAAAAAAGTTGGGTTCGGGAATTTTCGCGGGACAGTCACGTTTGCTATGACAGGAGGTTTGTGTGGCTACAAATATATCATATCAATATTATTGCATATATTATTGTAAGCGGAGGCATTAGCGGTATTTTATAGAGCGTTTTCTGGAGCTGCTGTCAAATCGCTACACGCTAATGTATCATGTATTACGAATGCGTGAAGTTCAAGTCGCGTGTTCGACTTTGACTAATGGTTAGGCTTGGTGGTTTATTGTAGAACTTTAAAATGTTACGTTCAACTTCGTATTTACAAAAGAATTTCCATTCATTCATTTAATGACAAAATAACAATAACAAGTCTGATATTATTTAAATTAATAGACTGAAGAATAAAACCATTTGATATTTTTTATCAACAAGTAAATATTATTTTTAATACCTACTAGCTACCCATCCCGACTTTGGAAGGGTAGAATATGGGTAAACATAACGTTTATATCCTAATACAAATAATTTGAATGGTTTACGTTGCACACTACAGTGAAGTTCTCAGTCGGCATGATTTTTTAAGATTTTAAGTATCGTCCTCATATTACAGCCAATTTTCACAAGGCCATAATTATACACCTAACCTCACGAATCACTTTTTCCATTGATGAAAACCGTAGCCGTTCGATAGTTTTGAGTGTCTCACGTTCATACAGACAGACGGGCCGGTTGGCGTAGTTGGTAGATACTTGCCTTTCACGCCGAAGTTTGTGGGTTCGGTTCCCACCCAAGACACATTTGTGTGCATGAACATGTCTGTTTGTCCTGAGTATGGGTGTAATTATATATATAAGTATATATTTACAAAAGAAAAGTAGTATATGTAGTACATCAGTTGTCCGGTTTCCATAGCACAAGCTCCGCTTAGTTTGCGATCAGATGGCCGTGTGTGAATAATGCCCCTGTATGTTTATTTATTTATTTATACTTTCTGTAATTATTTATACGGTCTGAGGATGAACATGTCTAAGACCAAAATCATGACTAATCGCCACATACGTGCACCTAACATAATCGTAGGTAAGGACACCGTACAGGTGTTTAGCGATTATACCTATCTTGGACATCGTTTATCATTTGATCAGAAATCTCAAATACAGGAGATCGAACGACGCATTGGATTAGGGTGGGCTGCTTTTGGAAAGCTCGAAGATACGTTGACATCCAAACTCCCACAATGCCTCAAGACCAAGGTGTTTAACATTGGTTAAACACCTTGTGTCTTGCCCATACTCACCTACGGTGCCGAAACATGGACGCTTACTAAGCATAACATGCACAAAATAAAAATGGCACAAAGGGCGATGGAGCGTGCTATGCTAGGCATCTCCCTCGTTGATCGTGTACCAAACGCAAAAATCCGACGAAAGACAAAAGTCGAAGATATTGGGAAGCGTATCACGACGTTAAAGTGGAGATGGGCTGGACACTTGGCCAGACGAGAAGACGAGAGGTGGACTAAAGTCGTCACGGAGTGGTGGCCTAGAGAAGCAAAAAGGCCAGTGGGCAGACCACTCGCCCGATGGTCAGACGATTTTAGGAAAATGGAGGGTGCTCAATGGATGCGACTAGCACAGGACCGGGAGAACTGGCGCGCCTGTGAGGAGGTCTATGTCCAGCAGTGGATTAACGTGGGCTGAATATGATGATTTATACTTTGTTTTATAATATGTTATATGTAAATGAATCATATTGTTTCTCGGATAATAAAAAAATAAAAATAAAACATTGTCAATTTAGTCAATGTTTTTTTTTTTAAATTATTATATATATATTTTATTGTTTTGCTGTTTGTTAACTGTTGAATCTTCATAATTATTATTTATAATTTGCTAAATTGCTTGTTTACTGTCATAAATGAATTAGTTTTAAGTGGAAACTTGATTAGTGTGTGAATGAGTTCATTGTTGTATAATGTATGTGGTGTGTACTGTATGTTTCCCAATTAATAAAAATAAAATAAAATATATTCTGACATGTAAGTAGCACAATGAACATCTTGAGATGCCTCGAATATGCAACTAAATGGCGTGGAGTTTGCCATTCCGATGGAAACATGTTTGTCACAAATTTCCATGACTATCTATATAACATCTCACGCTACAATCGCTTGTCAATAGCTAGCTTTACGTAGCGTTTTACGACAAACGGAAGAGGAACATGGAGGTGCTACCTGATGGAACACCGTGTCACCATTTATTTTCAAACTTGTTTTTATTTTGCGTGTTCCCCTATTTTTATAATTCGCAACTATATTAGCCATTTTATTGAAGATAATAGAACCTTTAATGCTATATATCATAGATTCAAACCCCAGCTCGAAGCAAAAAGAGTCATCTGATTCTCTATCGAGAGATGATCAATAGCACACCCATGCTTTGCCCCATCAATGCTTTATTATGCCTCGATAAGCCTGGTCGAATTTGATAATGAGAATAATGGGAATAGATAGTGGATACATCTATGTGTTGTTTACTTAATATCTCCTACCTGGTTGGTTAGTCACCATTGAGAAATGCCGCTGTAGCCGAAATTAGGTAAATATTGTCACCATCATTCCTTATGAGGATTTTTCGTCATTCCTATAAAAATATAAATTTCGCTTTTACGAGCTGTCTATTTTAATATACATACAAATGTAATAAATTGGTATATTTAGCCTTATATTGGTCACGAATACAAATACGTTGACGAGAAAGAATATTTTATAACAAATATGTAAAAAGCGAAGCTTTCACACCTAAATTACACCGTCAAGCATTCAAACGTTACACATAAAAAGGAACAACACGAATCGTTAGTTTAGCACCCCCCTTAATAATAGGTGATTTGCCCCCTAACTCACATACGAAGATACCAGTGTTAGGAGACCTCCAGCGTAATGATTGGGTCGTAACATTTTATATGCAAGGTAACGATTTCGTAAAGAGAAATGGGGGTCGTATCTATTTGGTGTAGAATGGATGCGTGTCTTCAAGCCATCCCGGTTTTACGTAGTTCCAGCCTAATGCCACTTGTATCGGACCTTTTATAGTCACACGCTCGGGTCTCGGTGAAATGTGAACGTCGAATTTCGAAACTATGCTACCGGTGATGGTTTTATTGGCCCTAAAGGTAGAATATAACTTTGAGTGTTTCCAAATTTGCGGTGTTATTTCGTTATTTCCAAGTATTCTCACGGTTTTATGATTAAAGTCGTAAACGTTAATAAAACTTACAAGAGATCGTATTAAAAAGTTTTCTATAAACTATTTTTCCAAACAGCGCGTAGATTATATTGATGTGTGATTTTTTTATTTGCATCTATATATCTATTTTTGACACATTTGAATGAAGTTCTTAAGAACGAACATTAACTTAATATAAAGTTTGAATTTTTGTTTACACTGACTCGCAAAATAAATTTAATAAAAACCTCTTCGAATCGACACAAATACGACGGTAAAATACTTTCAAATGTTGCCCAATAAGTATTTTTCTTTTTTTAAAAGACGTGACAAAACGAAATCGCGGTGTATTCAGCCGTTTGCATTAATTCATTCGCTTTAGAGCGGTGTGGAGTTCAAACAAGTGTCGTTTTCTCAATTTTCCCGCCAATTTTCGGTCGACAAAATGGCCGCTGCTCAGGCACGGTGTGACACGCACGTTTTGTTGCACGCAATCAACTTTATTTAAAGGACATGTTATCTAGAAAGTATGTAAATTATTTATGTCTATTGATATAAAAAATAAAATATTACACGGATTTACTTTTCACGAAAATAGTTTCATTTTTTAATTATATTTAGTTTTTATTTCGAAGAATGGATGAAGCGTGAGTGGTTTGTGGCACTCAAATAAGTGCCAAGTGCGAATTGTAAATATTAACATTGTCACTGTGGTCGAAACAGCTCTTAACATGTAACTAAAGAAGGGTGATCGCAAATATACACGCAGACAAACAGATTATAAGTGTTACTACAAGTTCACGATGTGATATTTGAAAAAAATAGTACAAAAATATGAATCAAATTGAATAGAAAAAAAAATACAGCTTACAATGCTTAAAAGAAAATATTTTTTTATAATGACACCGATTCTTGTACTCTTTTTTTGTATAAAGCAACAAATATATACCCGAATAAAGCCGAGATGGCCCAGAGGTTAGAAAGTGTGAATTTTAACCGATGGTCGTGGGTTCAAATCCGGGCAAGCACCACTGAATTGTCATGTGCTTAATTTGTTTCCACCCAACCGCGTCGGAGCTACGTGGCGGAATAGGCTCCAAGCCTTCTCTTCAAAAAAAGAAGGAGGCCTTAGCCCAGCAGTGGAACATTCACAGGTTTTTACTTAATACCCGAATTTATTGTGTTGTTTTGGTGATAAAATAAGATAATAGCAGTTACGCATGTGTACTTTAATGTTTTAAATACCTACTAGTTACTACTTAACATCACGTAGTTAATTATAAAAATTATATAAATAAACAAATAAAAATGATATAATGACAGTAAAATTTAAGTATATTCTATATAAGAAACTAAACAATTGTAAAATGTAATCAGTTTCTCACTTATTTCTCACTTATGTCCTGATCGTTCGTATACAGTTTTATAAGTCGCATTTATTTGTTTTGACCCATAGTAGAGGCAGGCGTATTGTGCTACAAAAGTGCATTTGATCCGAACTCGCCTGCAAATATTTAACATCCCATGGGAATGTGTGCAACGCGAACTTTACTTAAATATTAGATAGAGAGTGACAGCACGATTATTAAAACGAGATAAACGATTTAGTTATCAAAACAGAATTAAATATTATTGAATCTGAATGAATTAAAATAAAAATGTTTTTCTATGTTCATATGCGCACTTTTGGATCTTTTTTTTATAGGTAGGCGGACGAGCATTGGGCCACCTGATGGTAAGTGGTCACCAACGCCCATAGACATTGGCATTGCAGGAAATGTAAACCATCGCTTACATCGCCAATGCGCCACCAATCTTGGGAACCAAGATGTTATGTCCCTTGTGCCTATAATTACACTTTAAACCGGAACACAACAATACCAAGTACTGCTGTTTTGCGGTAGAATATCTGATGAGTGGGTGGTACCTACCCAGACGAGCTTGCACAAAGCCCTACCACCAGTAGACATGTTACTACCGGTTCGGATTGTAGAATCTACTGAGAAGAATCGATTCTGACAAGAAACTTACTGTTTCTCAAATGAGATACAGTCAACAATGTATGTTAGATAAAATATGAACTCCACGCTTTTCTACCATCTAAATACATGAATATATATTTCTAATGCGTTAATAGGCAAAGATTATTACGTTGCCATTGCGCAGTTATATCAACTTACACACAAATAGGGAAACTGAAATTAAACTAATTAGTACAACTGTGTTCAGATGTGACGATTGTCGTACAGCGTCTCTAAGCCAAGCTAATTTGAGAGCTAAGACTTGCTGCCCTTTTTAACTTCACGCACGAGAACGAGACAGCAATATTTTGGTTTTGTGTAATTAAGTCGAGAGATTGTGTATTACGGAATCTGGTCCATTATATATTCAATTGAAAAAAAAAAACACCTAACATCTATTTTTTTTTCGCATACGTCACGCACTAGGTCCAGATATTTTTAATGTTAATTTTAAACGTTTGCAGTAAATAAATATTCTATCAACTAATGTAAATAAGGGTCATTACGTTTATATATACCTATATATATTTTGTTAACTTACGTAGAGCGCCATTAATCGGATCGTAGCGTAAGTATAACCTCAATAAGTCAAGTTTAGAAGATACATGATCACTAACATACGCACTAACAAAACTTACAGTAAGATTCCCACTGAGCCAAAGCCTCTTTTTGAGAAGTTGGAGGATCGCACCACGCGAATCCTTTACGGATTGGTGAGTTTTCACATGATTGATGTTTTTCATCACCTTCGCAAATTGTAAACAAACGCATGAAACATCAGTGTTGCTTACCCGAATTTGAACGCCATTAAGTTTAAAATTTTCAACCACTGGGCCTTGGCTTCGCTCCGACGATGACTGTTTGTATACTATAAAAATTTAAACATATATACGTGTTTTATTGAGACGGTATAACATTGGCTTTACAATGTCGGATGAGCGGCCGGCGTAGCAGGTGAAGATAATAATTTAATATAAAACACGCGCCATAATATCTAAAGACGATTGAACTTAGATAATATGAAAATGTAGAGTTAATTATATCATAATCATGTTAATTATTGTCAATAAATAATTTGGATTAAATTTTTTATGTTTAATTAACTTATTTCTTGAACGATTCGATTTTATTGAAGCGGTATTAATTACTGTTTGATAGTTAAATATGTAATTTGTAACTGTCTAGTGGCTAAATGTAAGGCCGCAGACCCGGAGGTCTTGGGTTTAAATCCCAGGTCGGACTAATGAAAAGTTTTTGAGTTTTTTTGTCGAAAATTTTCAATAGCAGCCCGGAGTCTGAAAGTGGGATGTGTGTACACTCCAGTGCCTCGGATAGCACGTTAAGCGATTGGCCCTGCGCCTGAACTCTTTCCGGTCGCGTCGGATTGCCGTCCTATCGGATTATGAGGGTTGTAGTGGATGGTAAGTGGTAGTGAATTCCAAACGCGATTGTTTATCCATCAACCTAAAGTAGAGTGGAGAAATAAGCGTCAAGCTTCTCTGTAAAATGAGAGGTGGCTTTTGCCCATCAGATGCACGATTGTTGATTTTTTTAAAAGTAAATATTCAAAATAACTCGTCACGGGATTTTTTCATAGAAAAATAAATATAATCGTCACTCTCCTACTTGGCTACTTAAAACAATATGGCTGTAAATAACAACAATAGGGAATATACACTAAAGGCGCGGACATTGCGATTATGCAGATTCGGTAGGCTAGCTCTAAACCTATCAGACAGCCAATCTGGATAAAGGTAAATAGTCTGTCTCAGTACAAGGATCACACGACCTAGATGCATCTACTTGATTAGTTTACAAGCTTACGTAAATATACCTAACCTAAACTAACCCTAACCCTACACACTAAACTGAAACCTAACCTAACCTTTGTCTTCAGACAACCTTGCTTGATCTGAGTCTGATTTAAAAATTAATTTTGACTCTTATTTATCTAAAGCATTATGTCGCTAATTGTTTATCACATACCCATGTCTCGAAAAGATAATATTATTAAAATATGTACGCGATCGACTCAACATGATTACCGGCGCCTACACGCAATCAAGATTTTAATGAAAAAAAAACGGCTTAAACCATCCTAGCAGTCAACGATGCAAACAGGATTAAAATTTACACTTCGCCCGTCAACAAAGAACATTTGTATCCCTTACCTTAAGCAATGTTATTAAAAAAGATCTTTACTCATTGTCTTTTGTCGAACGCGACGTTTCACGCACACAAGAAACGAGACGAGATACGAAATCGTGTTGTTAACTTTTTTATACACGATTCCGTTATAAAACAAACAAATCATCGATCGTACCAAAAAGTCGCCGTTTAGTTTACAATTTAACTTTTTTCGACGACTCGTATATCACCGTGTTTCGCAGCAGGTGGCTGAGCAGTTAACAAAAAACAAAGCCACCGCCGCCGCCACTACCTCAACATGTAAGACGTCAAATTCTCAAACAATACTTCACGTACACGGCGCCCTATTCTGAAAACCGCGCGACCGCAGCTCTCGATAATTAATCCATTCCAACCCTATCGCCATTCGAACCGGTAAGACGGCGATAACCTCGCTCACCCACTTACGAGCGAGATTTTATCAGCCCCACTTAATAGAGAACAATTTGCGAGGGCTCACCGATCTGCTGGATGCCTCGATGCCTCCCAAAGGACATCACCTTTTGATCAATAACTGTATATAAATTACGGAGCATATGCCCTTTCTTGTTCGAGCGAGCGCACCGGTTTGCCGGCCTTTGTACCTCGTAGGTATTTATTTATCGGAAACCCGTGCGAAACTTCGTTTGTTACGTAAAAAACTTCTTAAAGAAGAATTTGATTGGAATCGGAAACATTACCCGAAGACGGCCAAGTTCCTCATTTCGAGGATTTCAAGGTGAGCGAAGTTTGTTTTAGAATTAATTGTAATCATCAATTGCGGGCCGCGCGGCGGATCTACAAACTCTTAACTCGCAAATCTTTCAATATTCAGTGCAGCTGTATTCACGGCCGGGAAGACACCGCTTCGAGAGTACAATGCTCTACTTGAAATGAATTAGACGCTCGAAAGACGCCGGTTGCGGATTAGCCCTTCACAATTAAAACTGGTAGACGGCGCTTTTCGTCATCTTTGACGTGTAAGCCCCAGAATACACCCCCGGCGGCGAGCTACGTCATTGTGAACGCTCAAGATGTTTTGATTTGTAAAAACGGGTGCAGAAGGCTGCGATTAGCGAGATCGGAACGTGGAGTTTTTGTGCTTCTCTTTGTGACACAAGCTGTTCATTCGTGTAGTTATGGTGTAATTTGGTATGAGTTTTTATGGCACAAATTAACAGGGAAAATATATTGCGTTATGGGATACTATGTTAATATGATAGTCACGTATCCTTGAATGGTACTAAGAGTTTTGGTAGCTTTTGAAAGTATACACCATATTAACGTACTTATGTAGTAGATACGCAAATGTTCCAATGGTTTGGTTGGTTGGTAAGTGTTGGCCAATTGGCCCGTCGCCAAGTATGGCCGACTATAAAAGCGTCGGTCATTTTAAAAACTCATCCGCAACGATATTCTTTTTTTAAACTAACGACACTTAATTTGGTATTGTATTTATTTTTTGCATATTTCAAGACGTAGATTTTGTATAATAAGATATCTAAGGCTATTTTATTTTCGTTCAATAATAACATAGCCAAGCTACCTTGTGGACCTACTATTAGCTCTTCGTTTCGTTGGACTGATGCCAAACATTCCTATGGTAGCCAAGTGACGGTGAGGCATAAAAACGTTGTATTAATAGCGTATATTATATAAGGTATCTTATACATAAGAAGTAGTATAATGAAAATTAAAGATGCATTGCTACGCATCCTATTAGCTATTTTTATTATTATATAAAATAATAAATTTAAAATTAAACATGCGAAACTAAACCCAAATTCGAATTGTGCTATAAATCACAAATAAAACTAATTATAAAATAGTTGTTTTTTTTTGTATTAAAATGTCAACACGTTTTAGTACCTAACCTAACCCGTAAAATATATGAATTAAATATTCCAAATTATTAGTAGATAAGCGTGGCAACCCTAACACTTGGGTCCGAATAGCCCAATAAAAGGCGATCAGGCGCCATCCTTTAATCCAGCAATTATAAACGCTTTTGGCGACTGTTAAAGAGTTAAAAATGTCATTATAATTGACGACACGCCAATTTATATCTTAGCGTTGTAATAAAATCCAGTTCTAACTGAGAGCATTGTAAATAATCCTGATTGCCGGCAATATATCTACTTACGGGCTTTGATTTGACAGTGCCGAGTCATTGACGGCCACAGATCTATGTATATTTAGAAATGACAATCACTGTCCGTATAACGTATCGCAATAAAATATAATTATACCATACAATCGAACATTATTTTATACTAAAGTCTATATTATATACATGGTCTTGATTAGCCGATATTTTTTTTTTTTATAGAATAGGAAGGTGGACGAGCATATGGGCCACCTGATGGTAAGTGGTCACCAAACGCCCTTAGACATTGGCATTGTAAGAAATGTCAACCATCGCTTATAGCGCCACCAACCTTGGGAACTAAGATTTTATGTCCCTTGTGCCTGTAATTACACTGGCTCACTCACCCTTCAAACCGGAACACAACAATATCAAGTATTGCTGTTTTGCGGTAGAATATCTGATGAGTGGGTGGTACCTACCCAGACGAGCTTGCACAAAGCCCTACCAATGCGATACAATCTACATAATTTTACCACAAAGCCATTTAGGCTTAAAGAATTACGTATTATTATAATACGGATTTTCAAGATCATATTAACTTACTGATATCCAGCTCAGTGATAAGTTGAGCTTGCGGCACCTAATATTTAGTGTTAAAAGAATAGGTAAGTAATATGACAGTTCTATTGTACTCGTTGTTCTAAGGTGCGAGTATTTTTCTTCAAGAACTGTAGTTCAGCAGCAATGACCTTCAAAAAGCTTTGTTAGTGGTTTCTTGGTTGAAGACCAAATCTTCTTTTTACTATTTTACATAAATATATATGATTACAGAACTATTTTGTTTACAATTATAATTATTTTGCATGTATAATTTACAATGCATCGGTAAATAAATAGAAATGTATTTTATTATTTCACTTAGTATGTATTATATCCGTGTCTCAAAAACCTCTTTTAAAATATAGGCATTTTAACCGATAATATTTACTAAATATGTTTTATATGACATAAATGTGTTTTATATTTGTCAAAAAATCTTAAAAACAAACATACATATAAAAAATAACACAAATTTGTATCGATTTTTAACAGTCAAAGAAAATGAATTTATGTGAAAAATACCCTTAAAAAATCCGTTTCGAAGTTCAATTTGCAAATATAACTCGTATTCAAACTTCTTATCTTCATCCAAATAATAAATGGCCAAACGCATGTTTAAAAAAGAAAAGATTTTTTTTTTTCCATTAAAAAATACCGTGCCATATAACAGTCAGCTGTTGTCAAAATTCTACGCATACCGCGTTGAGACCGTCGTTATTTCAATTACCCCTCGTCAAAGACAAAAGACCTGACACGAGAAAAAACTTCAAAAAAAAAACGAAACAAACGCTCATCAGTGGAATTAAAAAAATCGTCTTATCTATGATTGGATCGCGGTCGTGTAAACGCATTCGTGTGTATTATGTTAGTCGGCTTTTCGGTAGCGTTTTTTTTGGAAATCGAACTGGATAGTTTTTTTCTAGAAGTTTCCGATGGGATATCCGCATCTTTTTTAAAACTATAGTTGTATAATATACACAGGTTTAATTCATACACATATGGCTTCTATATTTGAAATATTAAAATGAAATTTATAAATTAATTTTTTTTATTTAATATATTAATGACTGTTAATATTCACAACAGCAGAAAAGTCGTCTAGATATTTTTTTCACGCTCATTATAACGTTCGTGTATTAAATTAAAAAATCAATCACCCCTCATAAAATATGTCCGATAAGTGGAAATCGAGTTACCCCAGGTTATCGAGAAATTATTCAACTATGAACAATTATGGCGCGGCACTTGGGCAGAATGGCGAAAATCCAAGCCTAACTAGTCTTGCTTAATCTGTTGAAGTAGTGTTGTAACTACGCTAATCGATAAACGGTATCAAGGGAATGCGAGGCTAAAGGCCATTCAGCCAGACGGCGTATTTTTTTTTTAAATGTGCGAGCGTGACTTTAAATTGTAATAAAAAAAATTACATGTTGACAAGGTATACGTATATATGGAAATATATTTAATGTTTACGTTTATATCTTTATTACTCGCGTTATTGGCCGCTTTAAGCAAAATAATAGATGTCACTTTTATTATTACATATAAAAAACAAAACATGACAAGCTTATTATAAAACGACAATAATTACAAATAACAATATTTTTTAATAATAGATAATGTAACTTTCATGACGTAGGTATCTTAGTGTATGCCTTAAGTTCTCAAATTAAAAAAAAAACACGAAATCGAGAGCACTTGACAGGACAAGTTTAATAAAGTGTCAATTATTGTATTGTAATATTTTTTTAATAATGAAAAATGTTATTTCTAATCGTGTCAGCAGTCTCAGTGTATGGCAGCCTTAAGTTCAATAGGTTTGTGGTACAACTGAAGCTTATTGGCACTCGATAGTTAATCAATTAGCATTGGTGTCGAGGGAAAATACTAGAGGAAGCCATTAAAATAAATATCCAGTTTTTTTTTAGTTTTTATTCTATTATATTATAGCGGTGATTAATCATTTAATAACATCGGTACCGTCTACATAAAAAGTTTTAATAAGTTTAATTATTAAAACGAAAAAAAAAATTGGTATAACGGTTGGTTTCATTCAAATTAATTGTGTCTAGTGAGTGAGTGATGTATGAAACGTTTCCGTCATAAACGTTGCACTAAAATTCGATCTTGAACTTTTTATTCTGAAAAAACGTTCACCACGATAACTTTTTCAAACATGTATATAGTTTATGTATCAAGTATCATTAGATTATGATTATAATGGCATATCATCAACTCATGTAAACTATTCAATTCTCGGTTAAGGCAGGTGTACACAGTAGCCGACTAAGTTAAATTATAGGGTAATTTATAATATAAATAATTAAACACACTAATTAACGGTAGCACATTTCTAGAAACTAAACGTGTTTAGTTAATTACGAACTAAACACTTCGTTATCTGTGACCTAGTAGCTAGCGTCACGTGGTATATTATACGAACATAAAATAAGTATAATAATAAGTAAACACACAATTACGATCTTACAAACGTTGTATAGCGGGTGATCGGTAAAACAATGCTCTGTCTTCTTCTTTCGAATGTCAAAGCAATAGTGATAGAAAGAGCGAAATCAGCTTAAACTGAACAGCCGTAAGCAACGTTAGTAAGTAAGGCCGTTAGTTTTTTATATTTTGGAGAATAATTGCAATGCCAGTTTTGATCGAATTTTTAAAAATAATTTTTCCCCTAATTTATTCGCAAAGCTTGTACCGTGGGGATAAGAATAGTCCAAGGTCAGGATCGAACCTACGACTTTCATATTGCTATTATTATAAAGCTAATAATGTATTATTAGTAATCTTGGCTTTAGCTTTAGTAGGATTAAAGACATTCGTCAACAACTTTACTTCTTATTTTATTATCGATATGTATAAAACATTGCATTCTTTCACAATAGTATTGAATTATTTTCTCATAAATGATAATACATAGTAAGAACCCAAATGAAGATAACGATGTAAGAACATCTATACATCATACTTAAGCATAGCTTATTATCGCGGAATAAAAAAAAAATATGGTAAAAAAGGTTCTATATTTAAAAAAAAAATTAATTGTAGCTACAACCCTAAAAAGACCGGTGTACACATAATCTATTGAACTACAGAATGTAACTAAAGTAAATACCGTAATAACCGTGACCGACACAATGGTACCCCGCTGCCCGACGACAGATCAAGCCCAACCTTTTTAATTATAATATCACTCGCATTATAAACTTTTTGCTTCGACAAAAAAAAGGCTACTTTTGGGGTCTCGAGTGGGCTTCAAATATTTGTAGTATTGACAGGGGATCGTTTACGGCTTTGGAGCACATCCTATTCAATTTATGATATATTTAGGTAAAATATTAATAATACATAATATTTTTAGCAAATAAATGACGTCACAAAATACTAATAACATATGTAAGTACTTAAAATCGATGGGTTTTTCACTTTATGATGAATTAAACGACAAATACAAATTATTAAGAAAATATAATTTGTTAACTAAATGATATAATAATGACCTATATGTTGATCACTGTTTTGTTAATATAATTTTCTTATAAAAATCCATCGAATTAAAGCAATCTAAAGAAGCAGGTACTCACGAATCCATGTTTGTCGCTGATGTTGTTCGTCAACTTCAGCTTGTGGAAGGAAACAACCTTCTGCATCCACTGCTCGCCTGTTGAAGGGGAGTCGGGGTGGATGTACATCCTCTTAGGCATCTCAGGGTCTGCCTTACCAGCTACCATCCACCGACTTCGAGAACAAAAGCACACATTACATTCCATTGCAAACAGAAATCAAAAAGTCTAAACATTAAAATACTCAAAACTCGACCAAGGTTAAAACATCATCAATAGCAAAAACTAATTAAAAATCTACTAATGAAAGTGAAATTAATTTTTAATTAAAAATAACACGCGGCTCCGGTGACAGGTGGCCGCATAAATTATAAACATTATGACGTTATAAACAATGTACTTTTGACACAGGACAGAAACTTGTCGAGGCGTGAAAATATTCGTTCTGTTAAAAATCTTGCCTGTGATATATAACTTGTCAAACTGCATGCAACGAAATTAGTGTAAGGTGTCAATCGTACGTCAAATAATGATGATAGTTACATGCACATGATAAGAGGATACAAAAGCACTAAAGAGTGATTATAATCACTGGGTTATAAGCAATGTGAATTGAAGAGGTCTGCGTTTAGTTGAACAAAATTGAAGGTAAATCTGCGTCGAGCGTACGACCATTTCGATTCAAAAATGGGCTAACCATACGTGATGAGATTTGTAATTAGACCAGTCCGCGTTCAGAAACGATCATTCGCTCTGTAGAATATCCGGTTCGTTAACAAAACGGTAAAACGTTCAAGGCGTTGTGGAAAAACGAAATAATTTGGCTATAAGGGTATACATTTTAACCACGCAGATCCCTATCCTTCACATATTTACGCATGCTTCTTGCCTTATTGTTCTTTTAAAATAACGAATTATATTAAAATAAGTTCGACCTACTCGGCCGCCCGAATCGGAGCCGTCATAATCGCTACAATATTCTTATTTTAATTTAATTCCTTCGTCACATCTTTATATACCTGTTGTGGAATTTGTATCTGCAATCGTCGGCAGCTACGATGTCCATTAGCAAAATGTATTTTGCTTTTTTATCAAGACCAGAAACGCGAACTTTGTAGGCAGGAAACATACGTCTGCAAGCAATACGAGAGAAAAACATGGATTGGGACTCGTTCTTTGCGACAACGATATGACATCACGTCGATTGTGAGACATGCCGCTATACTAGTTTCACTTTTTGTGCTAGTTCGATCTCAAGAAATTGCTGGGTTAGCTTGTGATGTACCGCACTTGTGACATTTATTTACATTCAACAAACACATCTCGAAGAAATTATCACACTCTTGCGTACCCGAATTTCATCTATTTTGCAACGCGATAACTTTACTAAAGTGTTTTTAATGAAGTAAAAGTGTATCGCCTAAAACTAACCAAAATCGGTAAGTCGCCTGTCCGTTTAGGCGTTCTGCGATGGCGCGAAACGTGACCGACGCACGTGACCGTATTTGATCAAATAATACGACGCGAATGATACAAAAGTTCGCTCAAATGAAGTAATATTTCACTGATTGAGTAATATGTGAATAATGATTTGTAATAATTAATTATCATATTAACGGCGCTAGACAGCCGGTTCTTTTGTCGGCGACGATATCGGTTTATAGCTGAGTCACACACGAATTATCGACCGGAATGCTTGGGTCGTATTAATTAACGGATATTAAATGGAAGTTTATCGATCGCATCTCGATGTTGCCAAACCTGCGCGTCGGCGGTTTTGATACTTGCCTTCGATCGGCGGCTGGACATAAAATGGTAAGACGGACCTTATCGCGTCATGTCATCGAGAATTAAACAATGTACACGATCAAATACGATGATTATTGAATTCGGATGCGACTAATGAGTTAGTTGCGATGTTCGTAAGCTGAGAAGTATTGACCAAACTGAGCACCGTTCGTTTTAACCGCGATCAGCGTAAAATTCCATTTAGTTGATATAGTAAACGAGTTGCTCCGTATTTCTCACCTCTGGTATCGCTTAGTCTGTTTTTTACATAAACGCTGCGGCGTTTGAGACAAAGATATTTTAATGATATTACCCATTGGATGCGTGTTGAATCCTTAATCGTTGGACGATTCCAGGCGCTGTTCGCTTCCCGTAATGTCGTTGCCCTTAAATTGAGCGTAGTTACGAATTGTTTACAGACAATTAAGAGCGTATCGGAATTAAATTGGTGGGAACTAGTGCAATGTGTGGGCAGAATCACAAGCTTAATGAAGAAGCGTGTAACGGTACTCGATATAGCTGCAGCATCTCCGATCGACGGTCAGTCAATTACATTGTTTCGAACAGATTTCAAGAGAATATGTGACATATAATTTGCGACATTTTCTGCGATATCTGTGATAATGGACCAGCAATTTAGATAATAGAATGTATCTCTAAATTCTTGGTCGTTACGCAATAGAGGGAAGGGAAGGAGCTATATGAACAAGGCTTTTGATGATGAGGTCCCAGCGTGATGACGAAGAGTTCTACCTGTTATGAAACTTATATCGGTAGTCGTCGGCTGCAACGATGTCCAGCAGGAGAATGTATTTCGCTTTCGCGTCCAAACCGGACACGCGGAACTTCATTTGTGGAAACATTTGTCTGGAAATGAATGATCGTTTATCTCAACCGATCTTAACATTGGGATGACATCCGGTTAAGATTAAATAAATGTTTTATATAAGAAACGTAAATGTTTTAAAATTAAAATTGATTAAACAGTTATATGATTATATAATGACATAGTACTGTGATTTGTATCGTTTCTGATATAAAATCATTAGTTTTTATAAAGAACAACTTAAATCTAACATGGCTCATTGCACCGCGGTCGCTCAATATATGTTGACGGCCAATATCTTAATTTTGTCCGAGTGTTACAGGCATTTTCTTCGTGCCAACTCCGTAACTGTTGGTAGTTTACACGATATAATTCAAGTGGTCAGTGGTCAGTGTGAACGCAGTTTACCGCTCATTAGACCCTGATTTATCGTCGTTACGTGATGACCACGGAGTGTTTGCCGACAGGCTGATTGATGTCGTGCCGTGAGGAGATTCGTTTAGAATAACAAGTGCTAAGTTTAACATTTTATTAAGCGAACAAAATCCGTCTCGTGACTTATGTTTTAGGAGCAGATAGAATCGTAGCCTGTTTTCATAGCACTCTGAATTAATTTTGAGATTTTAAGTTTAATAAAACCTGCTTGGTAAATATATGAGTGTATATCATTTATTTAGATATTTTTTTTATTAATTGGGGTGTAATAAATAGCAAAATAAATAAACATCTGCACAAATGTGTTTTTTATTCATCAGCTTACTTAGTACATATCGAGTATTATGCAATGTATATTTATTGCGTAATACCCGCAGTAGCTAAAAACAAACAATCTGCAACCGCATAGTGTCGTCGCTAAGTAATCCAATACATTAAACGCTTAAGCGCCCATTATATCCTGGTCTTCTGTACGATAAACGTTACATATAACGTCGCCTGTTTATGTATGGAGGTAGTTAAAACCAAAAGATCATCACACTGGTTGAAATCCGTGTCGAGTTTTACAAGATATCTGATTTCGCTACACCGCAATGCTAACTATGGATCTTTGTACATTGGTTATTCAATGATACAATGATTTCATTTTAAATATTAATATATTTATTCTGAAGATTATTTTATTAAGACTGAACTAAATAAATGAGAAAATCATTCTTATTTCAAATCCAAGTTATCGCGTTCAAATAACAACAGTTGATTCTTCGAGCACAGATAACTAAAAGAACCTAATAAGGCCTCTTTCATTAAAACTCCTTACGCGTGTATATAAATAATTCTGACAAGGATACGTTTGTGGATAATTAATTAGAGAGTAATTAATATATCTTATCGCGTTCGTTGCGATTGTACATGAATTCATTAAAAATCTGTATCGTGAATGGTCGCCTTTAGTTTACATGTTTACTGAATTAATAATTTGTTGTGTGAAACCAATTAATTAATTGTAAGAAATATTTGTACTCTGCAAACATTTTAAAGGTGTTTGTTAAATTTTAAGATAAGATTAAAAAAATATTAAAGTTTTTTTTAATACTAGGCTAGGACAACGATATTTTATACAGATTAAAAATGTACGATTAAATGTACCTAATCTGTTTCACTCGTAATAACGCGAGTAGCGAAGCTTTTACGTCGTCTTTTGTCTTTGTAAATATAATATTATGTCCATTAAAGTGAAATGTCATCAAAGGTTTAAAAATATCACGATATTTTTTTTAAACGAGCTGCTCAAATATTTATTTTTTTACAAAGGTGACATTTAAAACAAAAAAAATATTCGTTTCGTGTCAAGACATCAACTCAAACATTTTACATATACATATTCAATTATTCAACTAGAAAAACCGGTATTATAACTACATTTGTTGACCTAGGTCCTAATTCTTCACATTTCAAACACTACATTAACTTTATAAAAGTTTCAACCTTATTTCTATACACATAGAGTTGCCATTGATATGTACGTGGTAAAAAGCTGAGTTCGCCTCATACAATGGGCTCGCTAAGTATGGCGTAGGACTCTTATAAGGTGCCGCGCTACGGTGACAATTTTCCTTCAAACATTGACGTACATGGGTGTAGTTTTAATGTAGTCCGTTGCCTTTTCAACCGACAACGTCACAAACAACGAATTATGTATTTACGATGTTTTTAACACTTTCTTTCATGTCATTAGCGATTCTGACATTGACATATTGCATTGTTAAATGCCGAGACGACCCGGTGGTTAGAGCACGAGAATCTTTATCGGAGGTTGCAGGTTTGAGCCCAGACAAATGGTGATTTTTTATTTACGTGTTAGGCGATAAAGGGAAGCTTCATCTGTCGATTGAAAATCTACCACATTTGTATTCACCGACACGCATTAAAGAAGCGTGGTGTATACGCTCCAAGCCTTTCCCCTTAAGAGAGGAGAACCTAACCCAGCAGAGACATATACAGGCTGTTACTTAATCATTAAATTAATTTCAAATACAGCTATTTTACTGTTACCACATTACTGTTACCACAAATTTATCAGATATTTAATATGACGAACGATATTGAATAAATATTAATTTTATATAAATTATATTATCCGCTTTTCTGTTCGCATGTAACACCTTTAGATTAAACGCATTCAATTATGACAAATGAATACGTCACACATCTAATCAACATATAATAAGGCCATGTGTACATTAACATTATTTTATATGAAAAGGTTATGTCTATATACTTAAACAGTAATACTCGAGGCATTTATTTATGAGTTATCGTTCACATATGTTATTTATCGGACCATTATCATTTCTAAAACGAGGTTTTAATTAATTATTTATGACTATAAAACGAGCGTAGACGGTTTCAAACAATTTGCGTCAAAACCATCTGTCAATTAAAAAATGATATCGAAACGAACAATGAATTCTTGTGTAAATTCTCATTTCTTTTTTAATGAATATTAAATATATAATAAGTACTTTATACGTTGCCTTGTACTGTTTGCAAAGAGATTTCCCTTATCAGAGGAGTATCTATAACTAGCTGTACGTCTGACTTCGTAAGGTTGAAATTCATACAAAGCTGCTGCTCCTATTCCCCCCCCCCTCCTTAAAGGGGGTACGTACGTGTATGTATTTTAACGTTGAAATTTCTAAAAATCATTTCTTCATTCACAAAGGATTTTATAACTATACATAGTAGCCTATATATCCTTGGATATAATGGAATTTCGAAACGTGATGGCCCAGTGGATATTAAACTTGGATTTTAGCGGAAGGTCGCGGGTTTATATTACCAGCAATTGGTTCATAAATCATTTTATTGAGTGTTGAAGGATAAAGAAGAATCATGGATTAAATTCAGTCACGTGCATATCGACCCTGAAGCAACAAGGTGGAGTACTTAAGCATCAATCCTTATCAACATGACAGGACACAGGTCCCCCTACACCACATTAACGGGATCCCACTAAACAGTTAAACAAAAAATTTGTGCACGAACATTTAAGTGAACTGACTCTCAATTATACAGGCCTCGTATTTCAAGTTGGAACTCGGATCTGCAGCCGTATGAGGTCGCCACTAGGCAGACGCAGCATTCCTCTCCCGTCATATTATATGTTATAGATATAGCGTCGATCACCGTACGTAAGGCTAATTATAAAGAACGGTTATTAGATCGACAAGAGCTGGGGATTGATGCCTCAATGCTTCGCATCGCTCTGAATGCGATATTAGCACACTCCACGATGGTACGAATGATATATACAGACATATATTTTCATATACGTGATATTTGTTTTACATCTGTTTCGCTGTTATTGTTCTTATTTTTTACTTTTACTATTTTTGAAATATTAATTTATTGGTAATGTTTCAACCCGAAATAAAATGTGTATCCAATATTTAATTTATGCAATTCTCAACCAATCTATGTATTTTTTTAGCAGTAACAGCTTGTGAATGTCCCACTGCTGGGCTAAGGCCTCCTCTTCCTTTTTGAGGAGGAGGTATGGAGCTTATTCCACCACGATGCTCCATTGCGGGTTGGTGGAATACACACGTGACAGAATTTCAGTAAAATTAGACACATGCAGGTTTCCTTACGATGTTATCCTTCACCGTATAGTACGAGATGAATTATTATTTCAAATTAAGCACATGAAAATTCAGTGGTGGGTAATGCCACCTGAGGTGGGTAAACCTCAGGTTTGAACCCGCGATCATCGGTTAAGATTCACGCGTTCTTACCACTGGGCCATCTCGGCTTACTTTTTTAAGCGTTCTAAGAAAAAATTACGGTAAAAATATACAACCTTATTTAAACATTCCTACACGTTTAAGGAAAATGTCATGAGGAACTAGTATTGGATTCAATTTAGTTTTTATAGGGAGTTTAGTTAAACATTGATTTCTCTTTCTGTCATCATTGATTTGACATTTGAAAGAAGGAGACAGCATGATTAATTTATAAAACAACATTTACTGATAAAACCCCAAAAAATTAAAAACTAGGTAGATGTTCTTATATATATTCCAGCAGTCTAAAAAGCTACTAAATTGATAATTTAGGATAAAACTCAATGAAAATCCCTTGTTTATCACTTAAATTATAGGCCATTTTATTTATTTAATTTTAAGCAATAATATATATTTATATTCTTTAAGTTGTAATTTTATACTAGAAAATTGTGATCTAATTTTTTTTACTTAAAAATATTGGTCTAAATCTGAATTTTCTAAACAGCTTTTGCCAAAAGTGACCTGGTAACACCGGTTGCTGTCTCAACTCATTATCGAGTATCAATGTTTGATTTTAAAAAGGCGAGAAACATTTCAAATCACTATATTAGGCACTATATATATCAATGTGGCTATGTTTATTTAAGTCAACTTTATTAAGCGTAATTGAGTTGCAAACAACCAAACACACACACTATATATATATATATATGTGTGTGTGTGTGTGTTATTAAATTTATCAAATGATCGCTAATAAGTTAAATACAAGTTTTTATAAGGTCTAATTAGGTAACGAGGGGGTTCCCCTGCAACGCATCGCGATGAATGCTCCATTCACAAACCAACGATTCACACATCTAATATAACGCTATAAGTACATTTCTAAAAAACAGAAAAAAAATGTGTAAACGAACTTTTTTAAAGTTACTATTATTTTGTATATAGTTTTTTAAATAATTTGCTTTTAATTGAATCATTATGAAATGTCTTGTGAACGTTCAAGCAATTCTTGGTTTAAGTGAGAAGTCATGAATCTTGTCGCTGAGCTTAAATAGAATATCCCGTTTAAAAACCAAGCTGACATCTATGCGTACCGCAGAATAATGAACGTGCGAAAAAAAAGACAGTGCGAGCAAAATTGCGTAGCTGTATATGTCCTAGTAAGAGCGGGAACATTATCCTAATTAAGACCCGCGCGCAGAACCAAAACGACGCAACCACATACATCCCCGCAGGCGATAATAACATGTAACACCATTACAATAGCTACGAATACGTCCTGTAACGGCTTTAGTGTGCGATTTTTATTTCCACATATCTAAAATTATAACATTTTCGAGACAAATAGGTGTATATTTCTAGGAGATGCATCCCTCGCATCAATTAACTACAGTAATTGGGGGGTCATCGTGGAAATTCGCTTTAAAAAGGAAGGGGGGATGGAGGTGGCGTTCGGAGGGGGAGGTGCATCTGCTCACACGTTGACGCATTCTTGTGGCTTCGACCGAGCACGGGCCATGAACACCGATGACTTAATCTCTGTTTTATTCTCGTTACGATTTTTTTCTGCTCTTTCAATTATAAGGTAAATTAATTAAACAGGATCACCGTCAAGTAACTTGACAAGTTTAAGTGAAAACTTATTGTTAAATTATGTAAATTTTAAGTAATTAACGAAACTATTATGAATCTGTTAGACAGGAATAATGTGCCGGTTGTTTGTTACTTTAATACTGTGATAGAAATAAAAAAAATATTTTTAATCTGTATTAAAGCCGAGATGGCCTAGTGGTAAAAACGCGTGAATATTAACCGATGATCGTGGGTTCAAACCCGGGCCAACACCACTGAATATTCATGTGCTTAATTTGTGTTTATAATTCATCTCGTGCTTGACGGTGAAGGAAAACATCGTGAAGAAAGCTGCGTGTGTCTAATTTAACTGAGATTCTGTCACTTGTGTATTCTACCAACCCGCATTGGAGCAGTGGTGGAATAAGGTCCAAACCTCCTCAAAATGGAGAGGAGGCCTTAGCCCAGCAGTGGGACATTAACAGGCTGTTACTGTACTGTACAGTTACTGTAATCTACATTTAAGAGAAGGTTAAGGTGATGTGCCACTGGGCGTCATCGACTCACCTTTCACAAGAATCAGCAGACAGCGAGCTACGTAGCTATACGTACGACAAATCGATTGTCAGTCACGAAAATTGTTATAAAAATGTACTTATAAGGAGTTTTTATTAAAAATTCATGATGTAATGGGTCATTAGTTTTTATGCCCATAATCGTTGGAAGTGGTGCGAATTATGATGTTTTTTTTTAATATGTATGTGTGCGTATTGTTTTGTTCACGGCAGATGTGTTGAAATATTCATTCTATCGCATAATTAGTTTTAAAGTTTAACGCTTGGAATGTCATTGTTATTGCCTTTTATTTTGTATTTATTATAGTTGATTTAAAATACAATTTGCTAGAGTTAAATATAATATAATTTGTTGTGGTTTTTTTTTTGTGATTAAAAACATAAATAAGTTATTCAATAGAGGTTAAAATTTTATAATCGTTATTATTGTTCGTGAAAATATTCTATTATCATTAGTTTAATGACATTCGAGCCGATGTGGCCCAGTGGTTAGGACACGTGATCTTAACCGACGATTACGGGTTCGAAAACTGGCAAGCTCTGCAAAGTTTTCAATTTTCTATTTGTGTTTATAACTTGAAGAAAAATATCGTGAGGAAATGTGTATGTGTCGAATTTAACTGATATTTTGCAACATTCAAGCTTCTTTTGAGCGTAGTGGAATAAGCTTCAAACCTCAACAAGATAAGAACATCCCAATAGTGGGACATTTAGAGGCTGTTTCAATATTTTTTATAAAGTTTTTTACATACAAAAAATAAAACACAATTTAAGTACGTGAAATTTCAGTGGTGCCTTTCCGAATTTGAACCTGCAATCATCGATTATCATTCACTTGTATTTTGGTAATAAGCAAATACATATGTAGCTGAAATGCAGTATATAATTTGATGTTGACGATGACCAATCCATGTTGGACACGTACCGACAGCACGTGGGCCGCGCGCATGGAGTTAAGAGTCCGGGAAACGGCCGCGTGGGCCGTAACGATCCGTTTTATCTTCTTAATAAATAAAAATTAGTGTTGTCTGTTTGTCCCCTATGCGTTTCTATAATAATCATCTTTTTTGTTTGCTCCTTTATCAATATAACGAGTTGGCGTGGTTGGTAATTGCCTTTCGCACCGCAGGTCGTGGTATACCCAGGACAGACATTTGTGTGTATAAACGTATCTGTGTGTCGTGAGTCTGGGTGTAATTATCTATATAAGTATCATTTTACAAAAGAAAATAAGTGTTATGTATATCAGTTGTCTGGTTTCCATAGTACGAGCTCTGCTTAGTTTGGGATCAGATGGCCGTGTGTGAATAATGTCCCAGGATATTATAATAAAGGATATAATTCTATGAAGACCCTTACCCGAGCGAAACCGGGACGGGTAGCTAGTATTACAACTTCCAATCGCTAATTTCTTGTTTATAAATACGTTGCGAAAACGATTGCAGGTTTAATCAACGCATTAATCGTTCATTTGTCACAATTTTTTTTGATTTGATTCTTTATTTTGTATTCCATAAATATAACTTTTAAATGAATTCGTTTGGTACTTGTGACGTATTTTTTTATACTTTTATATTGTTGCTTTAGTTATTTATATAAAGTTTGAATTTGGTATTCTTGTTGTGTTTCGGTGTTCTTGCATAATAATTGAGTGAGAAAAAAATATATATACGATTTTTTTTATCTTGAAATAAAGTTTTTATTAAACTCTTGACGAGACATTATTAGCTACTTAATTTCCTTTTTACAAGCTTTTATGTTTTTTTTTTGACAGGCCGCCTGGTCACCATCCAGACCAGCCTCGGAATCCCACTCCACATAATGAATTAACAACAACAAGAAATACAGCTGACACAAAACAGGATGAAGATAAGACAAACAAAAATTTGCAATCCAAAAGGTTGATTGTGGTGTTGCATGGCAATAAAATGTGTACATCGAACTACAAAACTCTAAACTGATAGAAATATACACCAACGGCACGGACAACACGTCTGCTTGACACTACGAGACAACATTAAAAAAAAATTAATTTAACTTTGTTTCTTTGTAATACAATCTTGCAAGTAAATTTTAAACCATTTTCACTCAACCGATTAATCATAATCACTTTTTTCTTGTACTGGTGAAAATAGAAACTAGCCTAAATATGATGTCTTAATGTCTTAATGTCTCCTTCTTTCGAATGTCAAATCAAGAATGATAGAAAGAGATATCTCAGAGCCTTGCTTATAAGCGTTTAGAGAATAATTAGTTAAATAATGCTGTCTTCTTCTTTCGAATGTCAAATCATTAATGACGGAAAGAGCGATCAGTTTTTAACTAAACATCCCTTCAGTAACGTTTATACCTATCATAATATGATAAAAATGGCCGCCAAAAATATGCTTTTAAATATATTTTTAATATATATTATAAAGTAGGTTTTACTCTTGTGTTTTTTTATAATAATTCAAGTTCAAATTGTAAGGTAATTTAATTTACGATACATCTAGAATCTTATATCATGGAACGGGTTCGCCTCACCCTGTTATATAGTACCACGATTACCTATAAAGATAAGTGAATTCCGCTACCGAACACCATCCAAGTAATTAATATGAAAATAATTAACGAATTCCGTTGTAATACGATAGATTGACAAATTGTAGAAACCGTTTCGTTTTGTTTTTGTTTTTTGTATATTATATGTTACGAAATTTGGATTTTATTTAGAGCCCTATTTGGGGGCGGTTAAATGATACTATAATGTAATGAACTGCTGTAGAACAATCACGAGTATTATATTTTAAGAACAAACTCGAAACTCACCACAACAAGATTTAATGTCAGAAGGTGACATGCGTCATTGACTATAATAATTATTATAACGTTTATATTTAAAGAATACACGTATCAAAATTGCGTATCACCGTAAGTCGGTTATCAACGTTTCACGAGTGAGATACGAAGTGAAGCATTGTATCGAATTAATACAGCATTTTTTTAGTCGCAGTTTGTTCTATAATAATAAAATGATACAAAAAATCGAATATTTTCTCTTGTTTAAAAGTTATGTTTAAATGCAAATCTGAATACAATAATTATGATAATTAGTTAAAGGACGCATAAACATAAAACGATTTTCGAACTATACGTTCGAATCCATAGATAACCGAATTTGTTTTTTTTTTTAATCAGATTAGTTTTGTTTAATTAAAAAAAAACAGACTTGTGAAAAATTAAGGAAGCAATGATGTTTTTTACGTTGATTTCATTTATTATTTAAATTAACGATTAAAAATGATAAAATACGTATAATAATATATAGTGTACACATATTTCAAATTTAAAAAATTCCAAACAGATAAACATCGAAACCGAATCGATTTCAACTCGATACCGCGAACACATTAAGTCACAAAATATAAGTCAATAATAAAAATCCGTTTAAAAAATAAAACAATAAAAATGAGATGTTTTCTTTTATTAATTCCAAGTTGAAATGATCTTAATGATTTTTTTATGAATTGTTAATAGCTTCGAGAGTCGTAAAACTCTACGAGGGTTAACTTAAGTTATATGCTTAGGATGTAAGATCGGGAGTAAGACAGCGGGGTGCGATCAGATAATGCTTATATAGGTAAACTAGCGTACCGGCTTCGCACGGGTAGATAACAAAAATGTCTTTTGGGTAGGATTTGCATAATATCCGTTTTTTTGTGAGTCTATGTCGGGGAAGTTAAGTTGTGACAAATTTCAAGTCAATCGGGCGGTTAGTTAAGGAGATCTCGTGATGAGTGGTATTTCGCTTATATATATATATATATATATATATATAGATAAATGTTTTACATTGGCAACATAGTAACAACCTGTGAATGTCCCACAGTTGGGCTAAGACCTCCTCTCCCATTTTGAGGAGGTTTGGAGCTTATTCCACAACGCTGCTTTAATGTGAGTTGGTGGAATACACATGTGGCAGAATTTGAGTGAAATTAGACACATGCAGGTTTCCTCACGATGTTTTCCATCACCGTCAAGCACGAGATGAATTATAATCACAAATTAAGCACATGAAAATTCAGTGGTGCTTGCCAGGGTTTGAATTTTATTTTAAATTATTTGCATTTATATGTTCCCTTTAATATCTATATTAAATTAGTAATATTGTTCATATTTGTTTTGTTTGATATATTAGCTTGATTAAATTAAAGCACTGAGTTAATTAATAGTGCTTAAAATTTTAGCGCGTTAGCACATTTTACTATATATAATAATAATATTGATGTGAAAGTAACTTCTGTTACGCTTTCACGGGTAAGCCACTGAACCGATTTTGATGTAATTTGGTATGAAGCTCGAACCCCGAAAAAGGAATTACGTTCTTTATAACACCTGCTCCCTTAGACGCAGGCGAAAACTATTAAATTATTTTTGTAAAACTTTAGGATAAATAATTTTTTTTAATCTGTATTAAAATATATTTTTGTTTGTATTACATGCAATCACTATAATCTTGTTTTCAATTAAACTAGCTTACCCCCTGAGTCACTATATATCAATTTAAACGAAAGGATTTTGACTTATATCTTAAAATTGACACAAGCGGAATTGACATGAATTGAAAATGTATTAGCCTGTTATATTAAATATAACACCGGAAACAGCTTAAGCGAGCAATGTTGAAGTGTCTCTTAACTTGTTCGCGTAATATATTTAATGTCTAATAACATACGATGTTGGTAGTTTTTTAATAAATATAAATACACTTAGTGTTTTTTAGTGTAATTTAAAAAAAATATTTTATATTATATTTCATGAGTATATATGTCAATGAGTATATATATCATTTACACATATGTACCTAAACATGGTACCTGAAACATGATAATAAGGTCCTCCAGACCGATTTCGGCCACGGCAGTCAGTCTCAAGATTAGCCAACTACGCAGGACATATTATAGTGCACAAGTGTGTGCGCAAACACAGGTGCACTCTCTATTCCCTAATTCTCATAATCCGACGGGACGGCAATCCGACACGACCGGAAAGAGTTCAGGCGCGAGACCAACAGCTTTACGAGCTTTCCGAGGCACGGGAGTGAACACACTACCAACTTCCAGACTCCGAGCTGCTACTGAGAATTTTCGACAGATATACCCAATAACTTTTTATTGGCCCAGCCTGGGAATTGAACCCAGGACCTCCGGGTCTGCGGCCTTACATCAAGCCGCTAAACCAACGAGACAGTCAACATGTTACATGATAATATTATACATAACATTGTGTACATCGTTTTATTTTCTGAACCGTATTTTAAGGAATTAAATTCACATTGCAACTTTTTTTTTACTTCAAAAGAAGCAACAATTAGACTCTACAATACTTTGCAAAAATAATTATAAATTCGTAATCGTAAAATATAATAAAATATATTTAAAAGTGAATTCCCTAAAAATTGATATATGTACCACCGCGCCTGTAAAAAGCCGACGCAATAATTAATGTCCTTCCCCCAGTTTACAACCTATTACAAGGCCGATCACCTATACAACCTTTTTTGAACGTTCCTAAAAATTGAAAAAAAAAACAACAAAACCCGAGCTCGTTTAGGGCGATGTGATTTAAGACAAAAGTCGGCGCGTTGGAAGAGATGGAAATAAAAAAGCTATAAATAACGATTAACAAAAAGCTGTGTCATCTCGTTTCTGTTATCGAAGGACCGGGCACCGGCTGACGGTAGCTCGACTAATCGACGTCGAAAACTATAGAATAGATGTTGTTATTAATTATTTTTTTGATTTATTTATTTTTATTTATTTATTTAATAGGATCACTAACAATATTTTTTATATAGAATCGGAAGGCGGACGAGCCTATGGGCCACCTGATAGTAAGTGTTCACCAATGCGCAACCAACTTTGGGAACTAAGATGTTATGTTCCTTGTGCCTGTAATTACACTGGCTCACTCACCCTTCAAACCGTCATCAACTCACACAACAATACCAAGTACTGCTGTTTTGCGGTAGAATATCTGATGAGTGGGTGGTACCTACCCAGACGAGCTTGCACAAAGCTGTACCACCAGTAAATATACAAATAACAACAAACAAAAAAATAAAATATACATTACATATAAATGGTGGCATACATAACATCCCAAGAGAAAAAAATTCTGATATGTATATCGATTACAAGTGTACACAACATTATATACAACAAAACTTAAGTGCATTAATACGTTAATGTATTATTTAATTGTTATATATATATTTCTTATATATCGTTGGTCATTTAAATGATTTAAAAAAGGGCTCTATGTATTTAAAATAATTAAAACAAAACTGGTCTCAAGGGTGGTCTTTAAGATTATTCTTTCGTTTGTCTTATTTTATTGTTTTTTTACCTAAACAAGCAGTTTTAATTAATTACAGCTATTTTCTATTTTAAAAGTATTATGTAGGGACGTGGTGAGTGGACACCGGTACAGCTTGTATGTATTTTTGTAGATATTTAGAGCGCAATGCCTTAATTGATAAAACTATCGATTAATTAGCAAATACTGAGGCGTCGTTGAATTAATTTAAGCTCACATACGTAGATAACATACGTATTAAGTAATAAAAAAAGTAAAACATTTTTTTTAAACGCGATTCCCAGTATTTTTTTCAATGTGACTGGGCGAATTGGAACGGAGAGTAAAATTTTAATGTCAAAAATTGAAAGCAACGTTTTGTATGTAGCATTAAATTAAAACGATTCTGACTAAAAAAATAAATGTTTAATATTTTTTTGTTAATTAATCGTAATTTTTTAGTGATACCTATCAATTAGAACTTTGAATTAAATTAAACTCTACTTAATTCAAGAACCTTCTAATAATATTAATCATTTTTAATTTTTATCATGCAAGAAAATCCAAGTTACCACGTTATATATATGTATATATATTTATATAATATTGCATAACAAATTATATACATCGCTAGTTTTTTTATTATCTTCGACTCTATCGCTTTCCTTGTGAGATAGAGATAAGAGAGACGCGGTGTAACCTTGCCGGCGCCTTGGGGTGGGCTGCTCGTTACGGTACTACCCGTTTCAACTATTCGCGTTTCTGGTACGATGACGATGATTGACAACTTAAATGTTCCATAATTAAATATTTAAGCAATTAAAAGTAATTATTCGATTTTCGATAATCTTTAAATTAAAAAAAATGTAAATTATATTTTAGTCTGTGCATGACAAACATCATGTTGTAATAAAATAAAAAGTTAAAGACAAATTAAAAAATAATTATTAAATGTTTTTAAGCGGTTTTGTTATAGACTATAGTCAGCCATGTTCGATTTTTGATGACGTCACATAGCCTATGAGGTTCGAGACGTTTCTAGAAAAGTAACGACACTTCACTTATTAATCTCTTAAGGTCTTTAGGCTCTAAACACACATGGCATATTTTCTTGATTAATATATATTTTTCTAGCATGTTTTTTATATATAAATCAGTTTTAGAAAAGATAATCGTCTATCTGACGATTCATTTCGTCAGGACACCGTGAACTAAAGCTTGTATTATGATGATGCGGAGCAGTCCCTCCAATTGAAGTCCAAGCTATAAAAATAGCTTACAATTATAAGTTACAATCACAATAAATATTTATTTCTAAGGCAATCTCTCAATAAATGATTCGACAATTTTTATAATTAAAACGAGATCATGTAACAAATAATCGATTCTAATTAAAAAACATAAACATTTACACAGTTCATTATTTCCTTCACAAACACAATCCATAACAGACCTTTGTCATCCTTCATCACGCGTAAAAAATTAAAAAAAAAGAAAACCTACAAGCTAAAGCGGGACGTTTGATCGGTCGGTGGCATCGAAATGTCTACAAGTGTCGATTAGTCGCGAGAAAAAGTCGACAGAAACATGCTGTCGTTGTCATGTCGCAGGTCGCTTGACCGACGTATTCAGAAATAGATCTTACGATAACGAATGAATAATTATTCAAATGGTTCAACTCGTTACGTTTAACGGAAAAAGTCGAGGAATTTAAGGATGCAGTGCTGTGGCTATACTACACCAACGGTATGCGAAGAATTCTCTCGAAGTTTCTCAACGTTTCATTTAATCGGATTAATTGGATTAATTACGAATAGAAAGCAAACAATTAGCCAAAATACGGTGATACACATTCGAGTGTCGCTCCGACTACGTGAGTCGTATTCTTATGAGGTTAGTGATGTGAACGTCCCGAAACGTGACCCATAAATGTCTTACCGATTTGTTAATCGACTTAGTCGCTTTTATCGATAGACGCCCATACTAATGAATGCTACTGCACTACACTATAAAGTTTTATTGCGAACATTTTAACTGAATCGATTAGTTATATATTTAAATTTTCTTTTTTCATTATAAAATGTTTTGGTTAATTTTAAATTAAATTTTATAGTTATCACACAGATAATATTAATATAGATAGAAAAATATTAGAGACGCAAAATAAGTCGCGCGCCAAAAAAAGAAAAAAAGATGGCGGCGTATACAAAATGCCGGGAATGTATCCACGTGGAGTGGCCCCACGAATTCGGGGCCTTAAGGCTTTTTATTTTGGATGTCTCCCATTTGTTATACATTATACATATAGGCTGCCTATCGCGGCATCGGACAGGGAATTTACAGACGGCGCCACCGACCGAAATCGTATACAGGAGGATTGTATTTAAAATTATGATTGTCAAACGCAGAATTTTTATCTCATATCGCGTTCGATGAGTTTTAGAAGACGTTACGATGCCTTTTACGAATTATAAATATAAATTTATATAACTTAATAACGCTCTTATGAACAATGTAAATATTCAATAATAAAAACATTACGTTTTTTCTGTAAATATCTATTTAATAATATGACAATAAATTATGACTACTGTATATCAATCGATTTAATAAAAATAATTAGATTTAAAATTAAAAACGGGAGGCTAGGAACAGCCTGTATAAATCAAATTCGGGATTCGAACCGAACACAGAGGAATGCGTCGCGACATGAACTTATGAGTTACAGATCTCAGTTTTTTGGTCGCGGTGAAATGGCGGCGCGGAAAATTTAAGAACTTTTGCGTTCCAAATAATCAAGATTTTAATTAAACCTTTTTTTAACCGTTGAGATATTTTGTTAGATAATGTATAAACCGCTATAATATATTATCAAATAAATATTTCGAGCTATATTTAAACTTTGTTCGAAATTCGAATAAACGACTAAGCCTGCTTATATGCTTTTTTACAATCAAATATGGCCAGGATTTTTTATACATTTATACAATGATAGATTTTTTAATCTTGGAAATTATTAAAAACTGAGACACTTAGGCTGGAAAACGGAAATCTTAACCGAAGATTACGTATTCAAACTCAGGAAAGTGACACCGATTTTTTATGTGCTTAATTCATCGTGCAGAAATTCATGTGTCGAATGAAAATATTTCACATATATCCACCAAGCGTTGGAACAGCGTGGTGGAATAAGCTCCAAACCATTTCCTCAAAAAAGGAGAGGAGGCCTTTAGCCCAGCAGTGGGACATTCACAGGCTATTACGGTACGGTACAAAACTACTTCTCGCATTTGTGAACTTAATGTAATGTTTAATTTATTCTTGATTAATTTAAATATAAGTAGGTACATATTTAGTGTACCCACTTAAATAGTGTGAGTGCATTTTTTTTATTTTGTGTATACCGGCAAACGACTTTTGTATATTAAATACATTAAATGCGAGTAGGTCTCAAATGCGAGAAATAATTTTGTAACGGATATAAAAACTATTTGGCCACAGCTGGGCCTCGTTCCTTATTACGATAACACACATATAACAATGAGTATGAAAATATAAAACATAAATATTATAATAGCTTCAAAATATTAATGTAGAAACGTAACGAGCAATTATAAAGTAAATTGCGTTATTATATTTTTTTGTGTTTTATTTAACACGCATTTGTCGAAACCAGCTGCCGAGACAACGTACCATTTATAATCTGTGACAGGAATATCATTATTACATAAACAACTATATTTAATTTGTAATGTAATTATTTTTTTACATAAGGCATTTGTTATGTGTTAACTAGTAGATTTCAGTGAAATTAGACACATGCAGGTTTCCTCACGAGGTATTCCTTCACCGTAAAGCACGATATGAATTATAATTACAAATTAAGCACATGAACATTCAGTGATGCTTGCCCTGGATTGAACCCACGATCATCGGTTAAGATTCACGCGTTCTTACCACTGGGCCATCTCGGCTTATAGTTTTGTAACGGATATAAAATTTATATATTTTTGTTTAAACAAATAGGTGTACATATTTAATTTTTTCGTTTCATTTATATTTCGTATGTAAATATTGTTTCAATTCTTCTTATAGGTTCCAACAAACCGCGTAGTACTCGTCGTACTCGTACACGGAAGAGATACGGTAATAAATAACGGCAAAACAAAAGCAAATCTATTTACGCGCATCGCAAGAAGCGGTCCTTGAGACGTATTTACAGCTAATTTGACAAAAACCCCGGTCGATATTCTCGAAAATCGGTCACTAATCATTCCACGTATGAAGCTGAGATGTTACTGACGCTGAATGACAATCGATGTGTGAAATACCAGAAAAAAATACCTAATAGTCAGCGCGTCACGCAAGACGCGGCAACGGTAGTGAAAATTAACGATTAGTGTTGCCATATAAAAAAAATATGTTGACATTATTAATTATTTTAATTAGAAACTTAATTAATACATTAAACAGTTTATATATATTTTTTTAATATTACGTAAATGTAATATGTAATGTTGTCATTACAATAAATTCACAAGCTCGTGAACAACAAATGCACATTATTGAATAAGTCGTCAACAGAACAAACAGATATTGAACACTGAATTGACACTTGCAAATGTCGGCTATTATTTTTATTTGTGACCGTTTAAATGCACGCGATATAAATGATTCGTTTTCCCGCCAACTTTGTTTAAACAAAAAAACAAATTGACCGACAATCGTACATATTTTTTTTATCTTCACGCTCGATTGAACGTTATTATTTAAGTAATTGCACGTAATTATAAGTAATTGGATGTGTTAGGAAACATGTCATATCATTAGTTGTTGCAATTTTATGTGTTAAGTTTTACGAGTTAATTAAAAAAAACCACACCTATGATACATCGTGATAATATTTCTATAATAACAGACTATATAAAACCACAGATAAGCAATCTATTTAAAATACATTTAATAGCATATTCAATTAAAAAAAAATCCTGTACTTCACTAATGTTTTGCATATACGATATCAGGGGTACAGAAATGGACATATCAACCTCCCTGGACAAACCAACTCTCGGGCGAAGCCGCAGGCGGAATTTAGTTAATAATAATTCTCGTCATTTTCATAAGTATGTACAATAAACACGTATTACAAGCGTCGGTGTAGAAGTCCTTGATTCCAATTCGTTGAGTGACGTTCATAATGCGTTTCGAGCATATTCATTGATAAATTACACCTATTTAACCCCCAAATGTTGCAAATCAACGACTCATCGCAGCGCGAATTCAGACCACGCGTACATTTATCTACAGTTTTAACAAACTACTTGTATGAATTTGGTTTTTTAGTATAACAGAGATAGTACAATGGTTAGAACGCGTGACTCTTAACCGATGATTGCGACTTCAAACCTGGACTTTCAAACTTTCAAAATTTGTGTTTTCCTCACTTCGAGCTCGGCGGTTAAGGATGAATCGGCCATACCCGTCAACTCGCTGTGTTGAATACTCTCTCAAATTTCTTTACATCAATAGGCACATATATCCCACTTAAATTTTTTATTAAGTACGAAACAAAATTGAAAGATGTAATATTTTACACAGTAATCTAAATTCGCATTGATTCGTGATTACATAACAAATTTGCTAATTTCCAGTGATTCTACGATTTTTATGGCTCAATTCATGTCCGGGTCGGCGTTATTGTTCTCCGGATTATTCTGTCCACGTTCACCGTCCGTTCGTTCAATCGACGCCTCTCCGAGCCATCACTCACGAGATTTCGGCCAAACACTAAACTGTATCGAACGACTCGTACGCTACATGAATCCGCATCACTCATTATCGTAGTTATATTTGTTTCGTTTTTAATTTGCAATTGTTATTAGTTCTAGGAGTCACCGAGTCTGCTCTCTCGGTTTTGGGTAAACAAGGACGTTACGTTAGGGTTCGGTGAGAACGTATATATATTATATACGTTTTTATTTACATTCTATGAATGTATAAGACATAAAACGCGTATTGTTAAACAATTATTCAATGTCTCAATGCAATGTGAAATGGTATTTGTTTATGGAAAAAAATTAACATTATAATTATATGATAATCAGCCATTATTGAAACGGTGGAATGATAATTTAAACGCAAAGAACGGTGTAAACTTTACAAACATATTTATTATTCACATTTATGATTATACTTTTATTACAAGAAATGAACAAGTAAATGTTTATCTGACAGAACGTAGAAATCGACAGAATGTAGAAAAGTCCGTAACAGCCTGTGAATGTCCCACTGCTGGGCTAAAGGCCTCCTCTCCTCTTTTTGAGGAGAAGGTATGACGTAGAAAAGTATGACGTGGTTTTATAAATTTTATCCAATTTGGCGATAATAATAGTTAATTCAACCAGAGCAGCAAATAAGAGCCATATATACGACTAATATATATATTTAAATTGTGCTCATGGAGTCCTTTAATTATTTATCCAACGCCTTTAAATACGCCGTGTATTTTAAGAACTTATGGCCTCTGTATATTGATTTCAAAGAGACATCACATAGCCAATTGTATTAACAATGAATTATACGTTTCTAACAATTTCTCATTCGTCGCATTGTATTAAGTAGTTTAGGAGTTTTGCGGGAACAAATGAACCCACATACTTACCGTCTGAAATCATACGACCTCCGTAGTCGGGTAAAAATAATAAGAATTGGTCTACATGGTTGCGCTGTTGTCACACAGAGCACGTAGGGTATCGTCACACACGGCTGCACTAAATATACCTAGGCGTTGTTCTAGATGTGTAGCCCGACGTGTCTGAGGCTATCGAGATGTGGGGAACGATATATGTACTTGTATGTAAGATTACAGATTATAAATGACGTAAGCGTTGACTAAACGCTTAGATAATTTGACTTCAACAATAAGGTTTTTTTTTATATCTCCTAGTAATATTATTCTTAACGTTTTTTTATATTTTGAGAGCTGTATTAATGTCAGGTGTAATAGAAAGCTAAACGAATTACTTCAAGTAGTTCACTGAACTCCTGAACGGCTAGACCGATTTTGATGAAAATGTTTGTGTTTGAATAAATGAATCTAGATGGATCCGGTAAGTGGCGTTGCGATCGTGATTCAAACCCTTTATGTACGAAGTAAGGAAGGGCTAGTATTGTTTATAACACAAATTCAAACTGTCATTAGACTATATTTTCTCAACGACCAAGGTTATAAGAGACCGCCTCTATCGATAAGGTCGCCATTCGCATCGTTACTTTCACTGTAACCGTTACTTCTTCATGAACAATTAATCGTACTATTATTTATTTAGATTATTTACATATATATATGAAATGTCTTCATGGGATCTTATATTTATCTTAGATTTTTAAGTGATTGTTCTGTTTTGAAGTCATTTATTATACATAGCTAAGGCAGTCTAGTGGCATCTTTATATATATATATATATATATATATATATATTTTGCTGATGTGCCATCTGATGGTATGTGGTTTGTCTGAGCGGTGATCCGCTCATAGACATTGTTATCAAACCATATTAACATTGGCGGCTTAAAAAATATTGAACATTCCTTACGTTACCAATCTGCCACTAACCTTGGGAACTAAGCTTTACGCCTGTAGTTACGCGGGCGCAATAAAAGTAAGTATTGCTGTTTGGAAGACGGGCTTTCTTGGTGGGCACCAAGAGAAATCTATGTACATGCTCATGAAAAGAGGTTTGATATTAAATTGGATACGATAAAAAAAAAAACAAATTTAATAGGAAATGATAAACCACAGATAAATAATACATAAAAAGAGACCGATATAATGAAAGTCAATGAAAAAAACTTTAATATGTATACAACCATGATGAAGTTCGAGTTATCGTGGCCATAAATCATAATATTTTAGAGGTTTTTAAGTGGACACTATCTAACTGATTAGGGACAAAGATTCTTAGTGGCGCTTCCATGAAAGGATTTCTTTATTATCAACCCTAGGGTCAGACGATAGAGGCTTAATAGAGCTGATAATATTAAAAAATATGGCCGTGAGACTTAAAGAGATAATATGATTATCATCGCTGGAAATAGCTGCTCTTTGATACAATAACCTTTACTTGGTATAGGTATCATTAACTCACATTCTACCTCCAAATAGCAATAATTTGTGTATTGTTTTTAAATTTTTCCAGTGTTGTGTTAGCAGAACCTGACATCTATTTACTATTATTGATGACGCGTTGCCTTTATGGCAATAATTTTGAAATTATCATTATCTATGGGCCGTAGTGATCCTTCAACATCATCCTTCGTATCTATAATTAAAAAAAAAACTTTTATCTTAATCGAATATCAGGGAAAGAATAATAAAAAGTGTTTTATATTATATAATAAGCTAAAGTAAACTAGACGTCCTCATACATATATGTGCAATTGTATGTAGAGTTCTACTTATAACCAAGAAAGTCAATATACTAACTCTTCGACTTTGGGCTTATTGGCTTTTCTTTGACAAGTTTTTGAAATAATATATAATAAACTAACTTTACTAAATATAAAAAAAAAATATCTTTTATTTCGTGTTATATATAAGTATATATTATTTATAGAACAATACTTATATAATTTCAAACTACAACACCTCGTATAAGATTTTATTATTTTTGATAACATTTAATGTTGGTTTATCTTATTGTACGTTTTGACTTAATGCATGAAATATTTCAAGCGCTTAAAGATATAAAGATCTATTATTGTATGTATGAATAATGAATATTATTATATACTCGAATGATACATTTTTAATTTAAATGACTGCCTTGTTGGTCTAGTGGCTAGATGTAAGGCCGCAGACCCACAATTCAATTCCCAGGTCGGGCCAATTAAAATTATTGGGTTTTTTGTCGAAAATTCTCAGTAGCAAACCTTTAAGAAACCATTAAGATTTTTTTAAGAAACAACTGTTGTAGTAATTATAGAAATAAATGGCTGCCTCGTTGGTCTAGTTTTCTGTCGGAAATTCTCAATAGCAGGCCGGAGTCTGGAAGTTGGAAGTATGTACACTCCCGTGCCTTGGAAAACACGTAAAGCGGTTGGTCCTGCGCCTGAACTCTTTCCGGTCGTGTCGGATTGTTGTCCTATCGGATTATGAGTGTTAAGGAATAGAGAGAGCACCTATTTTGCGCACATACTTGTGCACTATAATATGTCCTGCGCAGTTGGCTAATCCCTCTTGAGATTGGCCGACGTGGCCGAAATCGGTCTGGAGGATATTATTACTTTTAATATATATATTTTCAACATATATTGTCTGTGTAACTTAGTATTATAAAAAATGATTAAAAGTATATATGTCTATTAGTTTATGATTTAAACTTTTTGGTTATGTCAAATTAAAACAATTTGGTAATTATGCCTTATGAGAAAAGCGGTTGGAACATTCAATGTTTATATTTTGTCCTTCTTATATAAAAAAATAGCATCAAACATACCTACAATTTAAAATTTTTAAACGAAAAAGTTTTTTATCTATAAAAAACAATAGACTATTCTTGTTGTTCGATTTATCTGTAATACGTTGAGAATATGACGACAGAAACGTCGTTCGGTTTTTAAAAATTAAAAAAAAAAAACAAACTTTGGTTTATGGAGACGAGTCGCCGTGTCGCTAATTAGAGCTCTCATAAAACCTGAGGGTCCGTCGTCAATCAATGTTTAAGGGCATTGAGTTATTGGTGCAAGCGAGGTGCGAAGGGTGAAGGGTGAAGTTGTAAAAACGGATGTGGTAATTATTTAATTTAATGCAATATTCTTGTTTTCTTTCATACTTTTGAAAATAAATATGTATAATATATATTGTATTTAATTTCTAATTGTAATTACATCTGCGTTCTTCTTTTTTTTTTTAAATCAAAAAGTATATAAAAATAAAAATACTTTTATATTATTATTGAAATATATTCATAAGTTTAATGTTTTTTACATCCTATAATTAAATCATAATATTTACAATTCATTATTTCTATTAGTGTTCAATACCTCATATAATAATTTCTCACATCAAAGTTTCAAGTCCTTTACTGAATCGGCAGTGCAATTGGTACCTTATCTTTGCGCGTGTGTAGCGAGCCTAACATGATGTCATCGAACCACACGAAGGTTGAACAGATTGAAAAGATTTTTAAATTAGTATAAAAGAGCATTCGTAGAGAAATATTTTATTCAAAATATTTTTAATCTGTTATAAAAAAAACGCTTATTCTCTCATAGTTTTTTCTTAAGGATATTGTCTTATATCGAACCAACAAGTAAGTGGAATGATTCCTATATTGAATATATAAATTTGAATTAAAATATATATAATTTATAGAATATTTATATTTTGTAATGTACACTATATTAGTGTATGTAACCTTAAATTAAGCCGCCATGTTCATTTTTATTTATTAGCATCAATATAAGTCCACCCTACACACTCTTAGCAAAAAAATTATATTTAAAAACAATAATATTATTTTTTAATGGTGTACTCCCATATTGTATAATTACAATAAATAGATTATTTTAAAAAACAAAAGATTATCTTTTGAATGACTAATAATATACATTGTTTCCATATATAAAAACTGTACAAAAACAAAAGTTCTTAATACCTTGGAATAGAGTTCAATTTTGTAAAGAAAAAAACATATTTATCAATTTCCGCGACACAATATACGAATCCAGTGAAGCAATTCTGTGTTTGTAATATAATTCAAGGTTTTTTTTTATATACAGTCACAAAAAAATAAATATTAATTACCCAACTAGATACTGTAATTCAATATATATAATACATACAAATCAATATAATATCCACTATAAGTTTATATATAAGAATAATTATAGTTATTTATATAATTATAGTTATTTATATAATTATAGTTATAAGCGTGTTTTTACTTTTCGTCTAATTCAAAAAATGTAATATTCATCTGTAGATAACCCTAATAAATTCACTTATGTTTTGTGATTTAATTCTTTTAAATTAAATAATGTTGGAAATTATTACTTGTTAAGTTTTATTATTTTATTATTACACCGTTGGTTGCCAAAATAAAAAAAAAAACAAATCTCAATTTTTCGGTTCCTGTAATGTCGGAAAGCGATATGAAACATTGAATATAATAATTATTAAAACTTCTCGCTTCCTAATATTGGTGCATTGGCGTTGTAATTTGTAGAGAATGATTAATATTTCCTACAATATATATATCGGCGTTGGCCTAAATTAAAAGAAAGTGGTCGATTAAAACATAAAATATGACATTGAATATGGTAGTATTTTAGTTGGTTGGCGTTAGTTTAAAATCTGAAACAATGTAAGCCGTTTCTATTAATATTTTATTCGATTTATCTGCAAATTTGTTTACTGCGATTGTATTTCACCCCATCTAATTCGGGGTTCCGTTACACTCTACAGGGATTTGGATATACGTAATTGAAACTTATAACACGAGTAAGTAGGTTGAGTATTTATTTAAAAGAACATATGTATAGAAATAATTATTAATATTGATTTGTTTAATCTTTTTTTGTTTCATAAGGAGGTTTTAATATATTTTTTAATTATAATTTATTATCTGTAAAGTTGAATAATGTTAGTGGTATTGCTTTAAATTTTAAGATACATTTGTGACGTATTGTATTCATTCTTTTTTAATTGTCAAATAAGCTTAGTCCTTGTTTAATTTACTTATTTAATATTGAAGCTGTGGTGCTTCGCAGTCGTGTTATTCTTTAAGAACTTACTTCGTAAACTTCGTTCACTTGCGAAATGTTAGAGACGGACTTCCTGTGATACGCAATTTAGAAGTGCGCTTTAAATATTATTATTATTAGAGTCAATGTCACTCTTTCAGACATTTCACGATCGTATTTTAGGCGTTAATTTCGAGTTTGTTGTAACAGAATATCTATTACAGATGTCTTTTGATGTTATTCATATTTATTGAGTTGTTTAAAATTTTTGTTTAATAAATACTCAACCTACTTACTCGTCTTATAAGTTCCATTGCTTGCTCTGGTCTCCTTTAATTAAAGGAGCATACATATTTTAAAATATTATTCCACGATGTAATGTACTCGCAAGTCCTTTTTTGGAGATCCTTAATAAATAAATAAATAAGAGTGAAAGTCACTATACTTGCCTTAATATTGAAATGTTTATATCTGTTATGTTTTTTTTAATTTAAAATAATTGCCAGACTGACAAACTGATAATGTCACCGCCGCTCATATACATTGTAAGACATATTAAAAGATTTAAAATTTGAAACCGAATAATCTCATATCATACGTGTCATCTATTTTATACGTGACATTGGCAGAATATTTTGCGCTCATAGCGTAGATACACGACAGAAAAGAGAAAAAAGGACATATGAACCAGCTCTTACGTCTTCAATACGCCACCAGCCAGGGAACTAAGTTACGTCCTTCTATTGTTATGTGCTAGTTGTAATAATATGTGGTATTGTTCCCAATATATGTTTAATGTGCCACGCGCTTCTATTATTTCATGGCTAGGCGGTAACGCCTCGACCACACATGAGAACAATGGATATGACTATAGAATTCAATATTATATATGTTGTTTAGTAAATTCGATGGCGGTCAATCTTTTTTTTACAAATTAAAACAAACCATCACGTTAAATTGAAATCCAGCCTTTAAATAATGTTTCGCCACCTTTTTACATTGTATATAAAAATATATCAAGCGCAGCGCTTCAAAACTGTAAAATCATATAGTTTTGAAGCGCTGCAATTTTATATATGTCAAAATATGTATATCGATGTGGATTTATGTGACCCTCTTAGTATTTCAACGCCTTCCAAGAAAAGTGCGCCCTTTGGGAGGATACGGTTGATTTTAATAAATACATTTATTCTCTATTTTTAATTTTTTTCTTCTTTAAGTGCCATGATTGGAATTTTTTTTTTTTTACTTATTAATTTAAATTGTTATAAGATTGTTATAGAATTGTGCATGTAAGTTTTCTATAATATTTTCGTTTAACTAAAATTTAATAAACAATAACGCTATATATTTAAATGTATATTAACAATATATTCTTATTCAAATATAAATATAAGCTTATTGACATTTTCTTCTGCAATATTACCAGGAAGACATAACTACCCAGGTTCCCTTGTCGCTATGTAACTTATGTTTATGTAACAAAGCAGGCTTAATAAGGTATATGAATGAAAAACGTTTTTTTTTTTAACAATTTGTAATGTAAATTTAATTAACATTTTATATTTGCTAATAAGAAATATCAAATCTAATTGTTATTCCATTCAATTTTATTATTAGTAAAGTAAATATGGTTTTATTGAAATAATTTTACACAATAAATTAGATAAACGAAGCACATTTTGCGAAGTTACAAACCGTGAAAGTATTGATTGAAACAATAAGGCTATAAATCTAGACGAGATTAATCTCTAGGCGTCTAGTCTATTGAAAGTGAGCCAGTGGAATTACCGCTACTACGAACATGTTAGTTACCAAGATACAGTGAAGATTTATTTAATAATTTTTTCTTACAAACGTGACAACCACTTATAATCGGGTGTCTCAAAATATTGCTACGAGTTCCAATTTTAAAATTACAACACGAAAGTAAACAATAAAACGAAAAAGTCATTGCATACATTAACAACTTTCCACACTTTTACGCGTTTATGATAATTCGTAATGATTATAAGCAAGCTCTTGTTGAAATGCACCACAATATCGCTCGCGTGCTACCTGTGTAACGAATAAATAATATTTCTCTGAAACTAAGCAAAAAGGTTTTAATAATCACGGTCCAATAGACCGAAATAATTTTATAACACGTAATAAACAATAGAATGCTATGTCGAGTAAGCGGTTATGTATTTGTAATAAGGGTGAAAATCTATTGTATGTGTTATTCACGCATAGAGAAATTAATACTATTTATTATCTGCAGTAGGTGTTTAATTATACCCATTTATCGGTTATTAGTCCATTTGGAATAATCCAGATTTCTTTGTATAGTGACGTCACTATGACTCTATTTGTAATTTTAATTTTAAAATTAATTGACACGATAATGTGGCTGTACAAAATGATACACCGTTCGGAAAGAATATTCTCATCTTGGTACGCACCAGCCACTCATCTTCTAAAGACAAACAGAAGTATTCAGTATTACTGTGTTGGTTTTGAAGGATGAGTGAGCCAGTATAACTACAAGGCCATAACATCTTATTTCCTGAGATTGGTGGCGCATTGTAATGGTTAACACCACCAATGTCTATAGGCGGCGAAATCAATAGATAAAATAATATTACCAATTTAATTAAATAATACAGAAAAATCATCATTTTAATCTTCTGTCTCAAATTATATGTGTCGCAATGACTTAACAATCGATCGAATCGTGAGACAAAACGCCATTTTCTGAAATCATGAACAAAGATAGATTTACTAATCCGGCTAAATACTGTGCAGTCATTGGTCACCTATTGCGTCATCGGCTGCCATCAACCAATGAGCATTCATACTAGCAAGATTATTTAATCTGACCGATCAAAGTCTTAGAAATTGGAGGTAAAAAAATGTAACAAGCATACGGATGTATTTAATATTATTTAAGCAGTATTCCTCACCGAATGACTCTAATGAGACTAGTCAATTACGGTTTAGTTATCTCCAGCGCCATATAGTACACAAGATTGTGTGTTTGTGTGTGTATTACAATCACACATATGGGATGTGCGCCATACTCCCTGGAACCGAACCCTAGTCTAAAGCAACCGTATCAGCTAGTAAGTAGTTACTAACTGGACAGAACATCTAATTATTATTTTTTTGTCATTTAATAAAAGTTTAATTACGTGTCTTGTACAGCCACTGATTTCATGAACTAAGAATGTTCTAGATGTGTATCTATATCTGTAATTACATCAATTTGTAAGATGATGGCATGTTGAGATGCAATTAATTAATCGCAGACACGTTACGCATTCTGTTTTGCTCTTTACACTTCTTAGATATTATCTTTATGACAGAAAATCTGACGTAAGTAAGGCAGATTATTAATTGAGATAGTTTTAAAACAGACTGTACAATATTTTTCCAGTGCCGTCGAAAAGTTAAAAAAAATATATCTCGGTGTATTTCGAATCTGTGCGTTAATTTTTTAGAATTTTTCTTAACTCTATGGATGCCTGTTGATGTCATTTTTTAGTTTTTTTAATAATACTATAATTTACTATAATTTTAAACTATGTTGCGTGATTTGTGTTTTTTAATTTAGTCAGATCTATAATAAGAACTTTAAAAGAATACGTCTTATGACGGTTCTATAATGTTATTGCAGAATATACCTACATATCAACGGCCAGACTATCATTTAACTTATCACATGAGTGTTCAATAAGTGAATACATTAATTGTTAGCGTCATAATATATTAAGTAATATAAATTACAATTAATTAAGTGGACAATAGCTAGCAGTAAAGACAATTAAATAAAGGATTTTTTTTCCTGCCACCTGATCTTAAGTGGTCACAACCGCCTATAGACATTTGCGCTGTAAAAAATATTATCATTCTTCTCATTGCCAAGGCGCCTCTAACCTTGGCAACTGTTATGTCCCATGTGACTGTAGTTACACTGGCTGACTCACCCTTAAAAACTGGAACACAGCAATACTAAGGATTGCTATTTGGCGGTAAAATATTTGAAGATTAGTTGGTTTCTACCCAGACGGGTTTGCACGCAGACCTACCACCAGGTAAAACTTATCTGATGTAGTTATAATGACTAAAAGTAAAGCCAAGAGACTGTATAACTCTCACAGTTTTTTTCTCTTCAATTCAGAATATTGATACGAAACTTATTCGACATTTTTCGTTTAATCGAGATGCATTTAAAATAAATGAAGAACTCAGTTTTTTCGTTCCGGATTTACGCCCGCAGTCTCCAATTAATGAAACAACAACGTGACGACGGTTCTTAATAATTAATTTAACAAGAATTTGAAACTATTGTATCAAAATTGAACTTGAAGAAGCTTACAAACATAAGATTAATTAAAGTACTTATGTGTTGTTTGCAAGTCCGTCTGTGTAGGTACCACCCACTTATCACATGATACATGAAGGGTGAGTGAGTCGTAACTACAGGTACAAGGGACATAACAATTATATTCCCAAGGTTAGAAGAGTTTAATATTTCTCCGTCACGGTAGCATGCGCAAGCGATTCCGTGGCGCTCTTCGTTAAGACGGAATGGGTATCGCTGATTTTTTAGTGGGTATTCCGATGTTCGGGACGCACTCGGTGTCTTGGATTTGGTGCCGACGAGCCCCACATAGCCCCCAACTGTTCCCGTGGGGAAACGTGTAATGCGTAAAAAAAAAGGTAAATATTTCTTTGTGCCAAAATCTATTGGCGATGATGACCACTTACCAGCTATTCGACCATTTCTACCTGATAAATAAATCTAAATCTACCACTACCAGATTTTACTGAAAATGATGACACACTCAATATTTACTCTTTTATACAGTAGGTATACTACATTATATATTGAATTTATGTTAATATAAGTATATATTTCATTTATATACTTCGTGAAAGTCAAGGAACTAAGTTACGTATATATGCAAGCAAGACTCTGGTATGCTATTAATTAAACGCCTTGAACACTCTCGGACATTTTGCGGCAACGCTAAGCATTCTGTTTCGCTTTGCTCCTCAACAAGTCTAAATTAATACAAGTAGGTAGCTAACGCGGGAAGGATTTGTAATTAGTAAGTCTAAGAGGATGCCAGCGTGCACTGAATCGGTGACAAGATGTCGTATTCGTTGATAAATAATACTTTAACTAAAGTGCGGTTATCTTACGTCCGTACGTAAAGATGCCGATTGGTAAATGCCTTCGTGAGATGATTTCGAGAACTAGGATTGTTCTACACTGTGGGTTGGTCGGTACGTGTATCAGAATCATATCCGACATAAGAAGCACCGTCACCGTTGACATTTATTATATTATATATATATAATAAAAAAAGTGTCGATCTCTTGGTATCAGCTTCTTAGTTTATTTTTATATTCCACTTATCAGAGGCGTATAGGATTTTTTGGTGGTATAAGTGGTAGCCAAGCAAGGTAAACAAGCAATGTACCAAGGAATGTAATTTACATACCATCTGCAAAAGTTTTCACCGATAACTTTCACAACGAAAGCCATAAAGTTTTTTTTTCTTCAAATAAATAATTAATTATCGTCATTTCTCTGTTCGTTGATCTCTAATCGACACAAATTGAAAAGTTTCAATTCGATCTATATTAACGATGCACTGAAGTTTGTTTACAGATCGCCTTACAGGCCGCGCCCACAAGATGGCCGTCGTGTGGCCGGTCGAAATTACTTCTGCCTGAGTGGAACTAAGCAGAATGAGACAGAACATTTTGGCGTAACAATACTAGTGTGAATTAAAAAAAAACCTAAATCTGTAAAAGATAAAAAAAACAATTTCTTCTTTTAAAATTTTCAACCTCTTAAGAACTATTCTCCGATCCTGAATTGAACTTATTGTGCAGTTTCATAAATCTTAAATAAAGAATATAAACATAATTCCAATAAGATTTTCTTCCAGCTTCGATTCAAAACTACCTTTGCCTAAATACCCGTTATCTTTTTAAAAACATTCGTTATTGATAACTTTAAAAATAGAATTCCAATAAGATTTGAAAATTCAATGTAATAAAAGTGAAACTCAATCGTATACAAAGTACATCACTAGGTTAATTAAACAGCTCTATCAAATTACCGTTAATCGCTCATGAATCCAATTTAAAAATCGATTAAATGATCGATGTTGGCAGTCCGTTTCTCTATAAACGCGATTCTAGCCCCCAATAAACGATTACTTTAATGGCGTAATTTTATTGGCATATTGCATGAAATAATTTCTGCCTTGTAATTTTCTGCACATAGCCCTATAGGTTTTAACGTTGTCTTTAACTTGGAGTACTCGATAAATGGGAGTAAACCTGTTTAGTCAACCCAGTGTTTAAATATTGTCTAGACTTTTGATGTAAATTGTTGAACAATTATGCTTTATGCGCATTCAGTATGGATCAAACAAATATTATTTGGATTACTTCATATTCATTTCGAATCAGGAATTTGTTATGCTATAAGCGTTATAAGCTAGCCTTATTAAAGGTTTGTATACATTAAAATGGCGAAGTGACCCTGTGAATATAGAAGTCAACTTAAATGACGATCGCTTTCCAGCTCAACTTATTTCATGTGTTTAATTTGAGTCTCAGCTCAATTTGCACGCAGCGATGTAAACAAAAAATTATGAGGGACTTCATGTGTCGGATATTCTGCCGTGTTGTATTAACTAACCCACACCATCGTATAATAAGCTCTTCAAAATCCAAAGCTCATCAACAGTGGGACTTTTACAGGATGTTACTTAGCGTGTTAATTTAGGATTCGAAAAATGTTATTTTCAGAGAGTTTATTAATAAGTTTTTAATCCGTAAAAATGTATCTACAGAGTTTCTTTTCGTTTTTTCTAAATGGATTCGACATTCCAAAATGGCGGTAGCTTTAAGGTTTATTGATGTGTAACAATTAAAAGTGCTTATAAGAAGCCATATTTCTAGTTTTTTTTAAAATATATACTTGAACATCAGTGAGAGTATAAAATTATAGATAGATATCTAAATGTTGGATAATAGATAATTACCTATATTATGATAAACTAAAACTTTTAAAACTTGCCTTTCAATTTTAATATTTATAAAAAAAAGTTTTTATAATAAAATGATAAACAAACAACAGCCATTTTATTGTTTGGTTGTGTCTATTACCGTTACGACGTATAATTGAATATATTCCCTTAATCTTTTCGTAGTTGTAGAATTTAATGCAATAAAATTAACCAAAAATGGCTGCAATTTTAAACGAGAAATAAACAAATAAAGAGGAACGCTAATTTTATAACCGTTTCTTTCGAAGCATTTATTAAACTTGAAGCGGTTTTGGTAATAAAAAATTTCATCGTTCTCTATACGAATAAACGTCAATGTCATTCTGACGCGCCATTTTGTCATCAATTAGAAACAATATTAAATATTTGCTCGCTGGCCATTATAAAGCGTGACATGAGATCATTAATGAATAGTTTACGGCCCGTCCCTTATCTGAATTGTTGGTTATTAATAAAACAGACGTTACAATACAAAATAAGTGTTAGGTATCTGTAAAATACATATAAGGTAAACAAACTATTATTAAAGCGTTTTATGATTTGAAAACAGATAAAAAATAATATTTTTACTCTACGTTACTTAATATGGATAGCAAAATGGAAAAAAATAAACTTATTTATTACTGAGCGGATTTCATTTATTTTTTAAATCCTTTTATCATAGTTTTTTTATTATATATAAAGTCGATAAGGAAGTTAAATAAAGTGAGTTAAATTATATTATTTACCTATACCTATGTAAATATTTATAAAGACGATAGACACTTGAACGGATATTTATTAATTTTAAACTGATCTTAAGTCATACAGAAAACTTTCAATTTATTTTAGTACCGAGTTTTATCAACTCTTGATCTATTACAATAAATATATAAAAAGATAAAGCATTTCAATTAGTAAATGATCTTGAATTGCCATGAACGAAATATATAAAAATATTTCCTTAAAAAATCTAATTTTAAAGTGTTACATATAAATATTGTACAAAGAGCATAAAGAAATTATCGGTATTGATTCTCTCTTTCTCTCTCTTCTACAGTACAGTAACAGCCTGTTAATGTCCCACAGCTTAGCTAAGGTCTCCTCTCCCTTTTGAGGAGAAGGTTTGAAGCTTATTCCAAACTGCTCAGATGCGGGTTGGTAAAATACACATGTGACATAATTTCAATGAAATTAGACACATGCAGGTTTCCTCACGTTTTCCTTCACTTTCAAGCACGAGATGAATTATAAAACACAAATTAAATTAAATTCTCTCTTCTAAAATGCACAATTTAAACGTAATTACAACAATTTAATTAAGATTAAGTATTTGTTTAATTATTAAGACAATGCTTGTCCTAAGTATCTGACAAGTCATTATTATATTCGGCCTTGCGGTTACTTAGGGATTTTATGGCGGATCTTGAGCTAAGCACCGCTTAGCTTTTTCTGTCATTATGGATTTGACATTAGAAAGATGAAGACACAACATTTTTTTGTGTAATCACTAACCAACGTTTGTAAAATGCCGCTTATTTTTTTTTTTTTTTCATATTCAATGCTTTAACTACGTTTATTCGGTTGAGATGATATTTTGTTCAGTTTTTGTTGGCATTTGATGGAGATTTCTGACGTATTACCATTAAATTCCTAGTCTTATAGGATATTTTAATAAAGAAAATTGTACCTAGTTGTTAAAGAAATAATATTATTAATAAATTGTATTATTAGGTATTGTGTCCGATTGTGAGTTAATTTGTATTATATTATATATATGAAATCATTATGAAATGTTACTTTGGCGTTTTTATCGTAACCCAACCACATTATATACATATGTATTCTTAGATATAGGCTTATTGATTTCTGAATTATATTAATAATAATAATAATGTCCTCCAGACCGTTTTCGGCCACGGCGATCAACCTCAAGAGAGATTAGCCAACTGCGCAGGAGATATTATAGTGCACAAGTGTGTGCGCAAACAGATGCACTCTCTATTCCCTAACTCTCATAATCCGATGGAAAGAGTTCAGGCGCAGGACCAACGGCTTCACGTGCTTTCCGAGGCACGGGAGTGTACACACTTCCAACTTCCAGACTCCGGGCTGCTACTGAGAATTTTCTGACAGAAAAACCCAATAACTTTTTACTAGCCCGACCTGGGAATTGGACCCAGGACCTCCGGGTCTGCGGCCTTACATCAAGCCACTAGACCAACGAGGCAGAATGATATTAATAAGAATTAAGATAAGTCAAATTTTAAATTTAGATTTATTTTAACTTAGTATAATCTGTTCTTGATAAATATGAATTGATAAGTTGTAATTGGTTATATTTATTGTATTATAAATAAAAAATATACTACTTACCACTTAAGGTTTGTAGAGTATTTACTAAGGTACATCATTAGGTAGGGTTTGCAAGCCCGTCGGGTAAGTTCTACTTACAAACCTACCACCAAAATTTGTATTGTGTTCAGGTTGTTATGGTGAGTTTGGGTTATTGAGGGCAGAACGAATATAATAACAGCAGTGATAGGTAAAATGTTGTGTCTTCTTCTTTCGAATGTCAAATTATAGATGAAAGAAAGAGAAATCAGTGTAACTAAACACACTGAGCAATGTTCATATACATGTATAGCGTCCCAAGTTCTTGTGATAAATAATGTAAGTGTGGTTTGCACTTCTCGCGTCTGTGAACGAATATGACAACTAATCAGCAGGTTGTTTTGCTCATCCGTCTGTCCAAAAAAATGTAGCTGACTCTCAATAAATATAAAAATATATTGCCGAATATTACATTTGTATCAAACACAATAGAATGGCGTTCCCAGGGACATACCTTTGTCCAGCACTAGCACGGGCTGAGGATGATGAGGGAACACAACATTTAAATGTTCAACGGTGCTTAATTTTAATCGAAAACGTATATTTGTTCAGCAATTGTATTGAATACAACCTTACCAATACATTACGTCTAGTCTATAAGCAAAGAAAATGCTGTACCGATTTTGATAAAACAAATTAGCTCGATCGAAATGAATATGATCGAATAAAATATATATAATCGTTTTAATCAATGTGATTATTGAGTTGATATTGTTCAGTGGATACATAGAACAAAATGTAAATAAATAAATATTATTTCATTTCAAATTATATTATATGTATGTACATAAAGTCATAGTCGTAGTTATCCATCTCGCAGTCAGAACTATATCTCAGTTAAAAGTAGTTTTGATTGGGATATCTCTATCCTGGTAGTGATGGACAGCACTCCAGTAATTTATATACTGTAACACCATGAACTTTAAATATTTGCCCAACAGTGGGCTATTTATCATTCAATTTATATATAAATAATCATAAATCCTAAAAACAATACTTATTTATATTTCTTCTTATTCCGGCGGATTTTTATTATAAACAACATTTAAAATAGTCCGAAAGCATTGATCTAAACTAAATAAATACTCATTACAATATTTAAATTTAGATTTTAGACAAAACAAAAGTTTTGGGTTCGAAATTTAAAATATTTCAATAACAAAATATTACTTAAAAAAAAACCGTAATATACTTTAAAGAATCAATCAATATACTTTTATATATGCATTTTAATATACAATTATTCAACAAGATTAATTACAAGTTCATGTTTTTTTTTAATACCTAGTAATTGACGAATGAATGAATGATAAGTCACTCACAGATTACACAAAATTAGGTGATCGAATAAGTACAATCATTCTATTCTATAATTCTAATCGTTACTATGGTAGGCAAATATAATGGTGAAAAGTCACCATAACTAACAGTGGTAGTGTATTTGGTGGTGAATGAAGATGTTATGTCTTAGTTTGCGGAGCGTGAGAGCTAAGATCCTCATCTTTGCCAATCATATCAACTCACCTCTTCACACCGGAATACGTCAATACAAAGTATCATTGCTTGTTCATTCGTTTATAACTGCACTGTCGAGGACAGTTCAAATTAAAGTATTAAACCATTATCTAAAGTGAAACAAAGTGGTATAATCGTCTATATTCTTCGCTCTATATAACGAATTTACTTTTTTATTTATTTGTTTTTCGACGGTAACATTAAATATTATTTTATCTATATCTAAATAATATACAATCTACCAATAGATTAAAAAAAAATACCTTAGCGTATGAAATTTGTATATTGCTGTCATTAAAAATTTTGGCAATAATCATTATTATAAGATGTAAACATATTTTTTTAATTTGTTTCCAGTTTTGTTTTGCTAGAATCATAACCAGTAGATATTAACACTACAATTTTAAGTACAAATCTACCGACCTGACAAATTTTCAAAAACAATTTTGAAGGTACTACTACTATGAATTTTTATTCACAGCAAAGTTTATTCGCAGAATAATAAATTAAAAATTAAATAATGCTATAAAAACACGATTTATTCAAAAATCTGTCAATGACGGCAATTAAAGAGAAGAACTAAAGGAAAGGCACAATGCAAGAAACATTCGAGGAGGTAAGTTTTGAAAAAGTTTGTAAAAGGGTTTGGCGGGAAAAAACTGGCACATCACAAAGGAGTTCCGATTACGTTGAACAGTTTTTCTTTTTTCAAAATTTCACGCGCTTTGATGTTCGTCACCCTCAAAATTTCTGGCGCCCCTCGCTCGGATACTTTAATAAAATATTGTTTAAATGTGATTCTACTTAATAATTATAATTACATACTCTTTTGTAGTGACGCTTAAGCACAATTTCTTAAGACGAGTCTCTATGTTACGGTTTAATTTGTCTCTTTATTCCTTTATTCCTTGTAACACATGTGGTAACAATTTTTTTTTTAAATTTATAATGAAAGTTTTTGGCAGAGAAGGTACTTTTAGAATTATATGTTTTGTTCACATCTTTTTATAATAGATAATTAATCATGAAATAGATATGTAGTTATCAAGAATTCCCATATTTATTGAAACCTAAATACTATATGCTACCTAAATAACATATTTATTAAGAACCGTTATAACGATGAATTTGACTTTTGAACATAATAATTATGTTAACCGTAGTTCATTTTATATTTTTATTTTTTATTACAATCATGAACGGATCGAAATGGCGAATGGACACTTTTACACATGTAACTTTGCCTATAAAAAGGTAATTATTATATGCGATAAAATAAAAAAAAATAGTAAAAAAAAATATCTGTCAGTTCTGTTTTTTTTTTTAAATTATAATGGCAATGACAATGCACTTGAAATCGTTTCTAGTATTGTGACAAAATATAATCAATAATGCTTTTAGTTCTAGAATCGTGTAAGTAGTTCAAAGGTACGAAGTGATAATAGCTTAAACCATAAACATACCTACTATAAAACTTATTTATTTTCTGGTCACTTGTAATATTATTGCATGTAGGACATTGACATTTTGTCGCTTGTATTAAATTTGAAGTTGTTTTAAGTAAATTAAATGATTCTGTTCCGTCAATTTAGTTACAAGTTAGGATAATTTTTGAAATACTATTTTATACGCAATAAAACTAATAAAAAACATTCAACAATTATTACGTTTTTCTTAATATTAATTTATAATACTTGTCTAGCTTTATGAAAGATAATAAATTATTTAAATGACAAATTTTACTACAATTATTGAATAACTTTGACACATTAGGCGTGATACAGGTTCAATCTTAAGAAAATTAATTTAAGAAATATAAATATTGTGATCATTAAAAATATTCAGTTACCTATTTACATGTTGTTTGACATGTTTTTTTTTTATTAATTAGGTAATATGGCTACGACTTTAAAATTAATGATCTAGACGTGTGATGCAAAAAAAATTTTACACAATGTAGGTTTAATCTTTTTTTTTACAGATAAATTTAATCTTTAAAATTACGATATATCAATTTTGAAAACAGATTGCCTTTTATACAATTTTATTTTTTATTTCGAGTTTTGCTTTGGCTTTAACTAAAAGTATTTTCATCCTTTGCTAATTTATTTTTTATATTTCATTGGATAGCTTATTAGTAGTATAATTGTATCATTATTTCTATGTGTTATAATTTAAAATATATAAATCGTTGTCTTGATTTATGTTATATTTATTAATTTATAGATTATATTTATAGATTAGTTATCGTAATGATAAATTTTGTCGTAGTTAATCGTCCCGTCGGATGTAGTTTTAGCGAAAAAATGCGCCTATGACGCACAGACTGCACTACACCTAACTACTAATAATAAAATGATAGTTTTACACCTATTTTCCATGCATTATACTCTTTGATTATGTCTTTTCCTATATTTTCTACAGTTGTTATTGTAAGTTTATTGAAATTATTGTAATGTTTCTCGTGTATAAGCCTAGTACGGTTATAATATCCGTTCCTGATGATTTTACTTAGGTTATAGATAGAATAATTTATTCTATCAGATAAAGGGCCCTGTAACCTAGCGGGCTATTTATAAGTATAGTTTTAATAACTGCTTTTATATTTATTTTTTATTTATAATTTATAACAGTCTCCGTTTTTATGTCATTTTTGTTGAAACAACCAATACAATATACTAAGATATTCAGTGGACACGTCTAGCAGGTTTTGAACATTAAACCGGATTGAATCGAGTGTATATTATTAATGACATTGTCATCAATACACAACAATCGGTTACCTATATTTTGATAGAGTTGTTTTATAAACAACTCTATATGCAGTCTCGAGTAACACTAGTTTTACAAATGTTAAGGCCTAGAACGGTTTACTTACCTAGTTCTATACGGACTACGCGAATTATGGACAAATATTATGGTCACACACAACACTCAGAGCACGAATAAGGACCGACAGAGTGGGCACGATCACAGGGCGACGAGCGACGGCGGTGCTTGTGGCCGCGGGGCCGTACTGACCTGCCACTCTTGGTGATCACCATCTCGGTGCCGAGCTTGTGAAACTTCTCCCATAGGTCCTTCCCTTCGAGGGTGACTTTAGGGTCATCGACGACTCCGTCGTCGTCGGGAGGTAGCGGCGCATACGGCGGCGGCGGCGGCTTGAGCAGCGGACAGGGCGCGGACAGCGCAGCGGCAGCGGCCAGTGCGGCCGGCAGGTAAGGCGGCGGCGGCAGCGCGCCCGCCGTCAGCAGCGCCGACACCGAGAAGTCGCTCGGCCGCGGCGCCAGCAGCGGGTGGAAGGCGACGGCGTCGCGCCGCTCCGCGCCCTCGAAGCGCATGCCCGCGCCGCCCGGAATCCACGGCGTACGCTCCACGACCGGCGTGCCCGTCGGCTCCAGCGGTCGCACTCGCGCCCGCTCATACAAGGTCCATGACGCGCCGGCGGCGGCTCGCGGTCACGCGGTGACACTCGCGCTGCGACGGCGACACTCGTTCGCTCCGTGACGACACCCGCTCGCGCGGCAGGCGTCAAACGACTGGCCGGCGGCGGCGCCGGCTCCGACACCCCTCCCGCCGCGGCCAATGGCGCGGCGCGGCCCGCCCCCGGCGCGGGGCGCGGGCGGGGCGCGGCGCCGCGAGCCTTGTTTTTTCGTCGCGGCGAGGTGTCCGCGCTCCGCCGCCGCCACACCTCGCCGCGCGGCGCGGGCGCGGGCTCGCGGCCGCTAATCTGGTTAATGCGGCGCGCGGCCGCGCGGGGGCGACGCTGCGCCCGCCGCCGCCGCCTCCTTCTAATTGGACACGTTTCCGTTCGTTCATCAATTGAGCTCGTTACGACGATATCTTTTGTACGCCGCTCTCCACGACCTCCCGCCGCCGCTCCGCGACGCCACTCTACCACTTCCGAGCTTCTCGCCACTACGACGGCTGCGGTTCCACTCGGGTCCCACCATCACAACTAAACTTTTATCTAAGTTCAGATACACCTGAGATCTGCTTAGTACCGATTCATTCTCACTTAGTTAACCTACTTAGTTTGTATCAACTTGCGAATCCTTTAAGTTCATTTTTTTCTTAAGTAACATAGAGTACATCTGCATAGCACTCAAGTCGTTTAGGAATGTTAATTTCGCATTCTGAACATGGTATTATCTGGTAAAGTCGTAGACGATGAAGATTAATTCCTGTGTACTAAAATTATGCTGAATGTAGGTCTTAGCAATCTAACAATTCAGGCAATTTAAAGTAAAAAATTAAATACACAATTTAAACTTCACAAAAAGCAAAGAAAGGTGAAGAAACAACAGAAACGTTAACCTTAAAACATCATCCGATACTAAGTACCTCAATTAATTAATTATTATAACTTCAGTAGGCGCTGCGTTCTCACTTATTTATTTTATTTCTTTTTTTTAATTCAATGTACCTATTTATTGACTAAGTTATGTTTTAGTTATTATCATGTCTACGATTATGTGTCAAATTTTTTACGTTACTGTATGCGTACTTTTCGTACCTATCTGTGAATATTAATAATAAAAAATAAAACAAAATACTACCGTTACAAAAGTTGTTGCTAAGTGAAAATTTGTTGTTATGTAGATGTCGAGATAATATCATGAACGACTCTACCATATAGAAGTTGTACATTTTACACAATAGACATACTGTTTTTTTTTTAATAATAAGAATTTCCACCTAAATAATTTTGACAGAGCCGTGATGGCTCAGAGGTCAGAACGCGTGATTCTTTACCTTAAGTTGCGGGTTTGGACCCAAATATCATTTAAATATAATCACTATCATTTAAATATAAACCAACGTGCTGGAAGCTCCAGATCTCCAGACGAAGAGAACGTATTAGTCCACCTATGGGATATTTACAGGCTGCTAATTTTTTTTATACTTCTAATTTTGAAAACGGAAAAAAAAAGTTATTGTTGTCGGTATAAATCAGCTCAGCAGAGCAAAATAGCACTAAGAGCTCGCTCACTCTTGAAATGTTGAAAACAGACTAACATTGATACGCTATTTTGATGCGTATCGCCCTTAGATATTATAATATATTATAGTCATTATCGCGTACGTATTTTCTGACATTTTTACGACGAATGTTTATATACCTACCGAAAAGGTAAGTCAACCTATGTGACATTGAATATTTTTATTTTATGAAAACGGTCATTAAATATAATTAGCCGTATTTAAAAAAATAATTTAAGTACATTAAAACACATCTGTAGCTATTTATAGATTAATTACCTATTAGAAAATTATTAATATATATAATCATAAGATTGTATGTCAATATTTTTTTTTCGGATTATTTATTTCTCGTGGAATATTCCTTTAAAATGATTCTGAAATGGTAAACACGTTTCGTTATGTGTATTGTGGAATAAATTATGTTATTATAAAATGTCTTGGACTCGAATTTTTCGTACGCACGTTGCGTTAAAAACGATAACTGAATTTCTTGTCGGTTCTTCGATAGAATCTACATTTCGAAGCTTTCATTAAATTTAACCTGTACGTAACTTACATATGAACATATTTAAAATAATAATATGTTCAATTTAAAAAGGCACGAAATAAATAAATATCCCATTTTGATGAACAAAGGTGATCATTCTGTAATCGTATAATATTCGATTCGCTGTTTAGAGCAATTTCTCGTCGTCTCTCTCTTTCCCTGACTGTGTGTGTATTGCTTTTCTTACAAATTCCTTTTATTTACTTTCATTTAATATTATTCAGCAGTTTTTTTACAATTATAATTAAATAATATATAGTTTAATATTCTCTGATACTTAAGATTTTTTTCATTCCACCATTCTTCTCCACCGCGGGTTAGCGGATAACTTTGATACGTGTGCCAAGAATTTTAACCAACTCTTGCTGGTTTCTTTCCCCTCCGAGATAAATAAAATCACAAATAATCCAAGCACGTGAAAGCTTAGTGAACCTAGCTCGGATTTGAATCAACGACCTTCCGTATATCCGTTAATCCATCACGAATACTTAAAATATAATTATGAATCATTCTATCCTAGGATTTAACTATTATAATAGTACATAAAATAAGTGAATAAACTCGATTTTAATTTATATAAGTAAGTACTACTGGTGGTAGGGCACAAAACAGCAGTACTTGATATTGTTGTATTCCGGTTGAAGGGTGAGTGAGCCAGTGTAATTACAGGCACAAGGGACATAAAATCTTAGTTCCCAAGGTTGGTGGCGCATTGGCTATGTAAGCTATGATTGACATTTCTTACAATGCCAATGTCTAAGGGCGTTGGTGACCACTTACCATCAGGTGGTCCATATGCTCGTCCGCCTTCCTATTCTATAAAAAAGTACCGAATTACACTTTCGAAACAAGTTACGTAGTTTTATTATTTATATATAATAATATTTAATACATAATTTACAAAAAGTTAATTACACATTTGATATTAATCTTATAAATAATGAAGTGTTACTCTGACATATCGTTACGTGATAATACATTAACTTGTTGCATAAAAATTAAATTACAAGATAAATTACATGCTGAAGACAAAAAATAAAATTATAATTGGCTGAGAGCTGAGATGACCCAGCGGATAAAATACATGGAATCCAATCGAATGATCGTTGGTTCAAATCGAGCAAGACTGAGCTTTCATAAGCTTATCCCTTTTTATAATTCATTTTGTACACGATGTTGGAAAACATCGTGTGGGATGAAAATTTGACACATGTGTATCCACCAAAGCACATTTGAGTAGCATAGTGGATTGAGCTTTTTAAGCCTTCTCTGCAAAAGTGCATGCATTCGCCCAACGGTGGGAGAATTATGGGTTTACTTTTAATAAACTGTTATTTGTCTGTAGATTAGTTTTTATTACATTTTAATTACTTATGAGCAAAATTTTCGAGATTGTGTCAAGATGGCTCAGTGGTTAGAACGCGTGAATCTTAACCAATGATTGCAGATACAAACCCATACTATCACCACTGAGCTTTTGTCTGCTTCATTTGAGTTTATTGTTCATCCTTATGGTTAGCAGTGAAGGCATACATCATGAGGAAGCATGTGCCTAAATTCACTGAAAGTCTGCCACATATGTATCCACCAAGTCGCATTGGAGCAGCGTGGTGGAGTAGGCTCCAAACCTTCTCCTCAAAAAGGAGAGGAGTCCTTGCCCCAGCTGTGGGTCATTAGCATACTACAATACTTTTACTTTAAGTTATCTATTAATGAATAAAATTGAAGGTGAAAATTAGTATATTTACATTTGCAATTACGCCCGGTTTAAATCGGTTTTGAGCATTAACAGGCAGATGGTATCGCTTTTTATTCGGTTTAAAATTGTACTTGGTCCTTTTGGTCTCTTGCCCATTTTGGTCTTAGTACTACGTTACAGGGCGGGAGTATCTAGCATTTTTATATTTATATTGATGTCCTCCTGAACACTGATTTCTACCACAGCAGCCAGTCAAGGGGAACTAGCCACACAGCCCTGAGCTTTGTGCACAAGTGTGTGTAAGCACTGAGAACTTACACTTTAGCCGGCTACTAAGAATTTCATAACAAAATAGATTTGAACCCAGGACATCAATCAAGTCAATATTTTTTTTTAATGAAAATAACAAGTGTGTTCATAAGCAAGATTAAATTACAATATTATAAATATTTCTAATAAATAACGAAGTAGGTACATTATGTAATTGTTAAGTGTTAGCGAATGATAAGTTCATTAATGACGTCCAACGATAGAACTAAGACGTTATGTTCCCTTGTGCCCATGCCCTGGCTTACTCATATTTCAAACCACAGAATCTATTTGGTGGATTCATCTAAGTCGCACCTAGGGAGGGAGCAGAAAGTCTCATATCCAGATATGTCGGTTTTGTGTTGTTATCGAAACTTAAAATTAATGTGTATATGAGTAGTTATGTGGTATGGTGTTGTATTATAAATAAAGATATATGAATCAAGAACTATTTCTAGTACATAATATAGAAGAGCTATGCAAGTCGCAATATATAAATCTATGATTTGTTTATATATACTCCTTCGATTGGAATAGGATATATAATCAGTATATATTAAAGTGTTCATAATGCGATGCTTTGCAAATGTCACATTAGTTTGTAAAGACTTAAACGCTACTTACCCAATTAACAGCAACAGGACTCCGATACTTGCGTCAAAAGCATCTACATAGTGTTATGTGTATAAAGGTAGTTTCTATATACATACAAAGGTATTACTGAGCTTTATAAACATGTATGTACTTATGTACAACTTAATGTTTTGCGAACGGGAAAGTGGGCCACCATAGACATTGGCACTGTAAGAAATATTAACAGTTCTTTATATCGCCGAGGCGCTTCTAAGCGGCGCGTTAGTTGCTTGGGAGCTAAGATGTTTTGTTCCAAGTGCTTGTTGTTGTTCTGGCTCCTGGGATACAGCGATACTATGTATTGCTTGACGGTAGACTAGGGGCTGTTGATACCTAACCTGACGGGCTTGCACAAAGCTACAATATATATTCGTTATGTACCGCGAGGGTTCATTGGTTAGAACACATTTTAAGAGAATATTGCAGTTTCAAACCAGGGCAAGCATTAACTAATCTTCATGAATCAGTTGACTAATTTGCCACATGTATAATATCCTGGGACACCCTGGAATATTATTCACACACGGCCATATGATCCCAAGCTAAGCAGAGCTTGTGCTATGGAAACCAGACAATTGATATCCTAAATATACTATTTTTCTTTTGTAAATACATATTTATATAGATAACAACCAGACTCAGGACAAACAGACATGTTCATGCACACAAATGTCTGTCCTGTGTGGGAATCGTATCCACAACCTTCGGCGTGAGAGGCAAGTATCTACCAACTACGCCAACCGGGCCCTCAAGTAATGTATATCCACTAACTTGCAATAGACCAGCGTCGTGTAGTAATCTCTAAATCTTCTCCAATTTTTCGGGGTATAAAATTAGGGAGGCATTCCAACACACGCAAGAGTCAGACCTGATATAAAAAAAGAAATCAGGTTTCCTATACAAGCTTCGTTTTTTAAATGTGGAATGGCTATAGATTAAATACGTATAATTAACTTAATATTTTTTTTTACTTTAATTAGCTTCAACAGTCATCTTAACTATAAATAGTTTTTACATACTGTTTATCCTGTCAGTTAGTAATAGCCATTTATTTTAAGGCTATAGAATAAATATGAGTTATTACTGTGAAGTACGACTTTGTTCTTCTATTAAATTTCTTTATTTATAAATTAGTCTATGATTTAAACTGCCAGTATTTTTTTAAATTATGGAATTTTATCATTAAAATCATGTGTATCATCAGTAGGTATTTAAATTACTCTCTATTTCTATGTACAATTATTTTGAATAACATAATCTGTATTTCATTTCTACTAATACACCGAAGTCAATATACTACAAAAAGCATTATTGTCTTAAATATTACGTTGAAAGCTTATTGTCTGATTAAAATATCACATATTAAGCTTAGAGTTAAATGAGCACGACGGCAACGCCATCTACCGATGAGTAGTTCACAACTTTCACGAACTTAAAATTTAGCTCAGTTTAAAAGACTGAATTATTTATTTATATATTTAATTATTAATGTCTATAACGGTCTCGTTATATTTTTATTTTATTATGGATACTATTAAATTTATCACCTTAATTATAGAGATTACTTTGGTTAAGTAAAATTGACTTTATAATGGCCGGCATTGACGCTAAAGTCGATTTGCTGTCGTTCGAGAGACTGTTATTATGTCTCCGACTCTCCGGTGGGTGTAATTATACTGACTCACCACAGCAATAAAAGACTTTGACAGGGGAAGTTAGCTGTGTATTATCCAGACCATGGGAACTAATCATGGATATCATATATAAGGTACTATATACATGTATGTTTTTGAGGACGTTTGTTTGTGTATTGTACACAATATGACATGAAAATTAATCATACATATAAAACACTTAATCCTATTTAAAATTAAACTTGCACAAAGAGCGGACTTAACCGAAATGTGGATCTCTGCCCTTTCACCTCAGAGTGTCCATCATAGAGTACTGTGTAGGATCAATAGTCTGAGATGTAACATGTTATATAATCTAAAAAACATATGTATATGTAAAATAATACATGCATAGTTACTAAAACCATACATATAATAGATAGAACAAAATATACTATCAACAAGTTCGATAAATCATTTAAATAAGTAATCGGTTTCTTAGTCAAGTGTTGTTTCACACATACAAGCGTTGTTGTCATTTAAGGTTGGCAGGCTATGAATACATCAGCCGAGAAGGCCCAGTGGTAAGACCGTGTGAATCTTAACCGATGATTGTGGGCTCAAACCCGAGTAAGCACCACTAAATTTTCATGTGCTTAATTTGTAGTTATAATTCATCTCGTACTTGACGGCGAAGGAAAACATCGTGAGGAAACCTGCATGTATCTAATTTTACTGAAATTCTGCTACATGTGTATTCCTTCAACCCGCATTGGAGCAGCGTGGTAGAATAAGCTGCAAACCTTCTCCTCAAATAGGGAGAGGAAGCCTTAGCCCAGCACTGGGACATTCAAAGGCTGTTGATGTACTGTACTTATTGAGAATGATTTTGGCATTAAGACTATTTGTGTGTATTCGTGAATTTTCATTGATGTCTCTCTTGGCTATAGCTAAGTACGAAGGTTGTGTTATAGTGTAGAAGTGTGTACAGGGCGCTCTATATTCCCTTACTCCCGTAATCCAATGGGAATACAATCAAATACGACCGGAGAGAGATCAGACGCAACACAAATGGCTTTAAGTGCTTTTAATTTCGAGCTGGTAGTGATATATTCATGACGTTTTGGCTCGACACGGGATTCAACGCGATTACACTAGAGTTACCAAGTCAGTATATTTAATCGTAAGCTTTAATAGTTAGCATATAAGCCACCTGATGGTAAGTGGTCACCAACGCCCATAGACATTGGCATTGTAAGAAATGTTAACCATCGCTTAAATCGTCAATGCGCCACCTATCTTGAGAACTAAGATGTTAAGTCCCTTATGCCTGTAATTACACTGGCTCACTCAAATTGGAACAAAACAATACCAAGTACTGCTGTCCTGCGGAGCGAGACCCAGACGAGCTTGCACAAAGCCCTACCACCAGTAATAATACATTCGATTCTGAATAATAAAATTGTTAGATTTAATACACAAATAATCACATCTCCGAAACCACAAGACGTCGTGAGCTCTCGAATATTTATAATGTACATTAAAAAAAACATAAACCGAACGCTCAAAGAAATTTGAAACCGTAATCTATGAAGATGTTTATTTAGAGCGTCGATAATAGAATATCCGTCAACAGCTCTTGACGGTACCAAAGTGAAAAGCCCACAATTTAAATTCGCATCCAACTCAGACACCTTCCCTCCTTCTAACCGAATTTTCCTGATCATACTCTTTTGAGCACCTATTATCCTATCTTCCGAACCCTCTTATTTTTACACCTCTGTCGCTCTAATATCACCTTTGAGGATTCGTTACGTTTCCGATACGATTTAATTCGACAAGGTCGCTTTTGATCCGTGTTTAAGAGTTTTGTTATTTATTGAATGATAACTCGACGCTTTTGAGACGCGATTGTCGAATTTTTCTTTTTCACGGATATTTAAAACTTCTATCGATTTGCTGTCGATCATATGATTATGTTTATTTTTGAGGGGGAATTTCTTTCGTTGCAATGGGAGTTACATTTCGTTATGGATTTGAATTCTAATTCTATTTGTAACGCTGAAGCGAAACGCACCTGATTCAAAATAGTTTTATTTCCATACTGTGTGTTGTTCTTTTAATTTTTGTTTAAATGAAAATGCTTTCATATTAAATGATTCCGAAGTTGATTATTTCGTTCAACGTCCCACTACTAGCGTATCTCGACTCAACATTTGAGATATATAAACGTAACGCTATGTTACGTTGTTATAATGAACTGCTCACTTAAACATTGTAGTAATTATGTTAAACAATTAGACGGATATTTAGTCTGTGGATATTAAAAAGATATAACTAAATAAAGCTCTTAATATTCTATTTTCTGAACGAACATTCGTTAGTAAAAAAAAAATGTTTTTAAGTTGAGAGCGTCTTATTAATGCTACAATACGCGAGATCTAAGGTGGCCGTCAGATATTAGTTACGAGTGGCTGCACAGATACAGTTTTTAGGGAGAAACGCGTGGAGCGCAGCCGGTAAGTTAGACTTAAGTTGCGAATATTCATAACTTGTAATTACAATTACGTAAATAGTTTATTATTGCTTTTTCTTATCGTCTTACACGCGAGAATAACTCGAAAAACTTCAAATGAGTAAACCGACTTAGATTATGCTTATTGTAAATTATAATCCAGTTATATCAGCGCTTCATGGACCGACTACGCTCAGCCAGGAGCCTTAGGATACTGGTGTTAATACTTCGATTCTGCAGCTCGTCTGCAATATTTAATGATGCAAGACTAATGGTTTTAATGCAATTGTGTTTAAAAAACATCTGTTTGCGTTCTATTCGGGAGAGCACTAATAGAATCCTAAAATGATTTCTTAGAGGTCGGACTCCATATCGCTAGAGAAGTATATCCGACTTTTTTATAGTATATAGGCGGACGAGCAAATGGACCATCGGACGGCAAGTGGTCAACACCGCCAATAGACATTGGTACCGTAAGCAACATCAACTATTCCTTACAACGCTAATGCGCCACCAACCTTGGTGGCTAAGATGTTGTATCCCTCGTGACTGAAGTTTCACTGGCTTAGTTATCTTTCTAACCGGAACACAATAATACTGAGCATTGCTGTTTAACGGTAGAATATTTGATGAGTGAGTGGTACCCAGACGGGCTTGAACAAAGACCTACCATCAAGTAAAATTAATTGAATACATTGATGTTTTTTACATAACTTAACATAACTTTAACACATTTCTTACTTTCACTCTTAATACGAGGCAACTCAGAAACGAGTTCCCAAGTTCTCCTGAAAATAAAAGGATAGATGTTACTGTATATTAGTATGATATTGTTTCAAGTTCAGTACTCACTGTTGGTTACACTTAGTATTACGAAATCCTAGGGATAAAATTGTTAAAACGCTTTTTGTTAAATATATAATATAAGGAATTAAAGCTCGCTTATTACATTTGAGACACGACTAGCCCCGTATCTTACAAAAGATTCGCTTCTAAGCAAGTAATCACAATATATTAAATGAGTATGAATTAATAAAATGTCGATTAATTTAACGACGAACGACGAATGTTATCACTAATTTTAAGTTTATCATTGTTCTCATGAAGTAACGTTAGTCTTTATGGGAATAAATATTCTTTAAGCCTAAACCTCTATTGGTGGTAGGGCTTTGTGCAAGCTCGTCTGGGTAGGTACCACCCACTCATCAGATATTCTACCGCAAAACAGGAGTACTTGATATTTTTGTGTTCCGGTTTGAAGGGTGAGTGAGCCAGTGTAATTACAGGCAGAAGGGACATAAAATCTTAGTTCCCAAGGTTGGTGGCGCATTGGATATGTAAACGATGGTTGACATTTCTTACAATGCCAATAAATAAGGGCGTTGGTGACCACTTACCATCAGGTGGTCATATGGACCACCTGATGGTAAGTGGTCACCAACTGCTCGTCCGCATTCCTATTCTATAAAAAAAAACTATAAAAAAACATTATATGGACACAGTATAATTATAAAATAAATATATTTATATATAATACTAATTAAATAACCTAATTAAATTACCTAATTAAAAATTTAGATTTATTCGAATTGATAATCTAATATTTTATGTCGGTTAAAGAAAGGCTTGAGACATTTGGTAACTATTTGATACTTTAAATCTGCTTTCGGCGCCGAATGCGCCTCGGACATCGGAATACCCACTAAAAACCAGCGGTACGCCTAGCGAGGAGCGCCACGGGATCGCTTTCACATGCTACCGTTTGATAGAATACCTAAATCAACTCAATATAAACATTTGAATCGTGATTTATAAAATCAATTTAATTATAAAGCAGCTCAGGACGAAGATTCTAATTTTGTTCTTCATGAATTAAACTACATACATATACATATTAATTGTATACAATTAAATTTATTTATTCGGTATAAGAATCAATAAATAAATAGGTATAAACTAATTCCACGTTTTTTTATCATATGTTATTGCAATGAATACGCATTAGATATTTCTTAAGGTTTAATTTAAATTTTAAATTTATTAATTGGCAAGGTATAATAAATATGAAATAGTAACCCAACCGTGCAACTATACAAATGAATATAGGTACATAGTTAGGGTAAAAAAATGATATATATACAACAAAAAGAGAACGCAATAAGGTAGGGACGCAAAGGCTTTGGGAATAGGAAAAAATATGAATAAAAAAAAATACGATTTATTAATATTATGTGAAGTCTCTATGTACTCATTTTCATAGTCCGTTGGCACGTGGGACAGGAATCTCTCGACCACTGAAGATCGATTAGCAAGACAACAGCCTGTGCTTAACGAGGTATGGGAGTGTTATGCCTATAATGAATAAAGCCGAGATGACCCAGTGGTTAGAACCACTGCTAGCAGGTTTCCACTGCGGGAAAAAAAGTGGTTAGAATGCATGGATCTTGACCGATAATAGCGGATTCAAGCCCAGGGAAGTACCACTGATTTTTTATGTGCTTAATTTGTATTTATAATTCATCTCGTCCTCGGTGGTGAAAAAAATATCTATGAAGACCTGAAAGTGAAACTTATTTTATCAAAATTCTGCCACATGTGGCATCCCGTGTACCCACATTGGAGTAGCGTGATGGAATAAACTCTAAACCATCTCCTCACAGTAAGAGGACGCCTTCGCCTAGCAGTGGGACATAAACAGGCTGTAACTTTACTAAATGAACTTCGAATCGGTTTTCACTCTGCTACGTTGTGGGATCTATTGTGGTCTATTGTTTTTAATTCTAAACACTATTATCATATAACTTTGTATTATCACGAAACACAAACTACATCAATAATAATCAAGTCTAATTAGGTTAAATGGTGACTTCGAAACTTTCGAGCAACGAGTAATTTTTACGGCGCATTTTCGAAGAAAATCACAGTGGGTGGGCTCATATGGACAGTTTACCGTGACCGCATTTAGCACCTTAACACCGAACAATAAAATACATTTTCGCTCATCAAGGTGTTTTTATAGGGTGGTTTAATTCGTATTTAGTTTAGAATTGTTAGCGTTTTATTGATAAAATAAAGTTTTTTTTTAACATTATAATGTGAAGGAGTTTTTATTGATCCATGTTTGTCGGCGCGTCAAGCTCGCATGGGAATATCTCGCCCTGATATGGCATTGATAACGCTAATTCGTCGGCAAAGATCAATCATAGCGCTTATGACATTCATACCCATTTCGACGGTGATAGTTAATCGTCACCGCCGTAAAGTATATTACCGGCTGTTATTTTGTGAGGCTGAGAATTAGGCTTCTGTTTTGACTGCATTGTACAATTATATGAAATTAAATATATAGGTGCATTGATTTGAATGGAAAGTAAAAAATAAATATAGTGGAGTAAAGTCACTGCTGGGCTCCACAGCTCCACCAGTTTCATCCGATAGATGGAGAGTTCCTCAGGTTGTTTTCCTGTACCGGCAAGTATGAGATGAAATATAAACACATATTAAATACATGGAAATTCAGGAATGCTTGCCTGGGTTTGAACCCGTAATCATCGGTTAAGATTCACGTGTTCTAACCACTGGGCCATCTCGGTTCTTATTAATATATATATATATATAACAGGCCGTAGTTAAATGTCTCACTGCTGGACAAAAGCCTTCTGTCCTTTTATGGAAGATTAATTTTGCTTAAGGTTATACCATCTCACTCCAGCGAGGGTTGGTGCTAAACAATTTCGCAAAATTTCTCTTATCAAATCAATCAATCAGTATTGGTATAATACAAGTGGCTTTTTTTATTATTGACTACAAATAAACGTTTGTTTTTTTTAATCTATGCCTCATACATTCATCTAGAAACACAGTCACACGCATCGCTACCCACGTGAAGACCTCTCGAGACCTAGTCCCCTAGGTCCCTAGAGGGGACCTAACTTCTAAGTGAAAGGATATACATACACCTACCTATTTTAGGTTCTTATGTAAGTCCTAAAGTAGTTACCAAGTGCTTTAAGCCCTTATGTCACAAAAATAGTCTTAGCTTCTTAAAAACCTTAAAAATAACGATTTATTTTCTCTTTTATGTTAACAAAACTATTTTGTATTTATTTTAATGTTATGTTTATATTGTGGTGTTACAAACATTCATTGATATTGATATCATATGATTATTCATATTGTATCTTACAAACATTCTTAAATATTTTACATAATCTGTAGCTACATTTTTGTATTAGTTTTTATCATTTAAAAAATTTAATAATATAACTCTATATAAATTCGTTAAATATTACATCGGTCTTTGTCTAAAATAAATTTAAATTTTTTTTTTCTTAAGAAACATGCTTAAAAAATCCTATGTATTATAAAAATCACATAGACATAAAACACTATCATAATAATAAAAATTAAAGTAGCTAGCAATCGACAAATGAAGCAGATATTTTTTTTATATTGATTGTAAATTTAAAAAAAAAAACAAAAATTTCAACATTATTACGATTGACTTCTCCCAACTTTTCTGGTGACGGTTTGAATATACTGGAGATGTCTCGTAAAAAAATAAGGAAAAAGCAGTTTATTTTTTATTTTTTAAGCATCTATATATATCTCTGTATTTTTTCTTTTTATTTTAAGTTACAATTCAGAGGAAGATTGAAGCTGATTTGTTTTGAATTATGTCAGAAAGGCTGTCAGCCAAATAATACACTTGTTTGTAAATTCATCTTGCCTGCACTGCACATAGACTGCACTGATTTATTCTTGAAATATATTTTATAAGTCAATTCATCACTAGCCACGGGATCCAAAGTCCTTTATCACTGTAATCACACTGGCTCATTTAACACTCAATTACGTTCCTTTATAATTTTCTCCCGGCAAGGAAATGACTCCATTGAGCACCTTGTTATTAAAGGCAAGGCATCAGACCAGGTGGAAGGACGCCCATGCGATGGACCGACCAAATAAAAACAACTGTTGGCGGTCCTTTGCATGAATGCACCAGGCTCACCACTAACAGGGACTTATGGCGAAGGCTCGTGAGGCGAATAACATCTGCGCCGAATAATTCATAATACTTCATGGCGACCACGACCGCTCTGACAAGTGTCACGACGAAGAAGAAGATGATTTAGTTAGTGGAAGAGAATTAAATTTCTTCTTGATAAAATCTTGATAAAAAAAGCCGAGATGGCCCAGTGGTAAGAACGCGTGAATCTTTACCGATGATCGTGGGTTCAAACCCGGGCAAGCACCACTAAATTTTCATGTGCTTAATTTGTGATTGTAATAAAGTGAGTGCTTTACGGTGAAGGAAAACATCGTGAATAAACCTGCATGTGTCTAATTTCACTGAAATTCTGCCACATGTGTATTCCACCAACCAGGAGCAGCGTGGTGGAATAAGCTCCAAACCTTCTCATCAAAAAGGGAGGCCTTTAGCCCAGCAATGGGATAATCACGGTTGATAAAATTTAAAGTTTTTTTTTTTCTTTTTTTTTATGGAATAGGAGGGCGGACGAGCATATGGATCACCTGATGGGAAGTGGTCACCAAACGCCCTTAGACATGAAATGTCAACCATCGCTTATACAGCCAATGCGCCACCAACCTTGGGAACTAAGATTTTATGTCCCTTGTGCCTGTAAATACACTGGCTCACTCACCCTTCAAACCGGAACACAACAATACCAAGTACTGCTGTTTTGCGGTAGAATATTTGATGAGTGGGTGGTACCTACCCAGACGAGCTTGCTCAAAGCTCTACCGTAACCGTCAAAGTAACCGGTGGTAACTCTAATTAACATACAAAATGTGTATCTCGTATATTACTTTCAGATTAGCTAAATAAGTTTAATTACAATTACAAATTTAACATTTTATGTTTGATTGTTCCCAAATATTGTAATATACATAAGTATATGGTTCACAAAGATCACATTTTTTTATACATACAAATAAATTGTCAGTTCGCATAGGGAGGTAGATACCACTTTCATTTATACTATTAAGAACGTGTTTTATATCTATGTGATTATGTTATAATAACGCACAATAAGAATTACTTTCACATTAAACTATTACATAGGAATTGAATCCTTTGCTTTCAAAAGCTCTGTTCTTAAAAAAAAATTTAATACTGCTTCAGTGACATTCGAACTGACAACAGACCATTTAGGATGGATTACACAATTCAGTCTTCTGGTTCTAAATTTAAAAAACTTTAACATCAAAATCCTTGGTTTTTGTATTTTTTTTTAAAAATATTTTGATGATTTGATATAAGAGTTGTATTCTAATAAATAATAAACGTACACAGACTAGCAGTAAAGACGTATTCGAAGATTGAATTTCTAGGCCGCGCCTGTGACCTCGTAGTTCTTAAGTACTAAGCAGAAAGTAGCCATCAAACTTAATCCTGTAAAATGATTCAAAGGTGCTTTGTGAGTAAAAGTGTATTGTGAACCACAGCCACAATGTATTGAAATGAGGTGACAAAATAACTGCTAACATTTATAAGAAGTCCCTAGAAGCCTACTAGCTGCTTTATTTAACTCTATAAATTTACAAAATAATTTTCCACTGATAAGTATTTTTGAAAATTTATAATTCAATATCATTAATAGTTATGAGCATTTTAAACACATATCTATTTTTAGAACATATTAAGTACATTAACATATGTACTACTTGTTATATACCATAAATTCATATAGTACCTCAAGCTACCTACATAATATAAATACAGTTAAAAAAAAATCTAAAGTTCTTTATTTTACAAATATTTAATATTATAGTGATAATTTAAAAGTAATATTCTATTAAATAAATGAATTTAATTATTTATACAAAATTAAGAAAAATATAATAACTAGCTTAAAATGCTATAGATCGACTCTACTACTAAATCATCAGTGATGTAACGCCATCTACCGGAGAGTGGCACTGATCATATTGTTTCAAACTGACATTTAAATATATTTCACAGTTCAAAAATTATCATAATCGGAACTTCTTGCAGGTTTGTTTCAAAATTGTATATAAAATAATTAAGAATGCAATACTTTTAGTTAATATTATTAGTACTTAGGTGAAAGACTTAAAAGTTTTTTTTTTTTAATATTATAAAAGTCGATCGTTAATTATGTATGAATGACGCATCATTACAGCATAGACAATATTAAGTAATAAAATAAATATCTTTATCAGTAACAAGATAATGGTGGTTTGCTATAAAAACCGAACGTTTAATTAATTATTCATATATACCTATAAATTTTACCTATAAATATAAACTTTTTATGATATGCTATGACATTACTTCTTTTTTTTCTTTTTTTTAATGGCTGTTGATAATGTGACCACATCTGACAATAACTCTGCCGATGTTAATGACATGAATGCTTAGAACGTTGATTAAAAAAATACGTCACAAACATAAACGTCACGCGTACAAAATCGATAACCTTAAACAAATCGATGGCCATATAGATACGAAACGAGTACCAACATTTAAGAAACTCCCGTTAACAAACAGCGACTACACCGAAATGAAGACGGACAAGAAAATAAAATATCATAAAAAGTTTACCGCTAAAAAGAGTTTCGACGCCTTTCAAGTCCGCCGACGCCGACTTACTTTCAAATTAGACATCTAAAACTCCGAATAAAAAACGATCTATTCGATACAAATATTGCACACGAAGACAGCGGCGGGGACAAGTAAAAATAAAATCAACTGACATTCTATTTTTCTCTGGAAGCAGCCTGCGCGAGCATTGTGACTCCGCTGCGCGTGCGCACAAAACGAACAAGACCCGATGACGCGACTGACGTGCGAGCGAGACGGAGCTATGGAGAAAGGCTCGTAAAACAGAAAGAGATGCTTGCTTTATGGGCGTTCCGTGATCGATTTTTGCATCCAATTAATGTTCAGTGGGCTTCCACGTAGGCGGGGCACCTTCGATCCAAACTAATAGCGATCGAGCTGAAATGATCTATAGATCTTTGCGCCGTCGCAATGCACGCTGTATTGTTATCGTTAAATATCGTGGATTATTTTATTTTATATTTACGTTTGATGGCTGAATAAATATCCCACTGAGGATGTTGGGGATTTATAAATATTTTTTCGTATTTCGAATTATCGTTTAGGGATGGGTTAAAAAATATCAATCAAATTAAAAAAATACTTAATACATTGTAATGAATAATTGATATCGATAAGAATACAAACCTTTTAACCTATACACAATTTATAGCTGTAAAAAAATATTTTAATAAAAGTTAAAGCTAATTTATGATATTGTATTTTTAAATTTTAAAGTCTGCCTGCAAATGTCTCACGGCTGGCCGGGCTCTACTCTTGAGAAGGTTTCAATTGAAGCTTCGTCGACTACGTTTCTCTCGATTGCTCCATTTGTTATTACATCATGCAGATCTTCCATTTTCCTTGTCTGAGTGTAAGATGATTTAAAAACACACAAATTAAGCACATTTACTGGTGCTAGAGCTTTGTGCAAGCTCGTCTGGGTAAGTACCACCCACTTATCAGATATTCTAACGCAAAACAGCAGTACTTGGTATTGTTGTGTTCCGATTTGAAGGGTGAGTGAGCCAGTGTATGCTCGTTCGCATTTGTGCTTGTTCGGGTTTGAATCAGCAATCATTGGTTAAGATTCATATGTTCCAGCTATTGAACCATATCGGTTCTATATTATATTACAAATCCAACTAAATATTCAACTAGTTAAATTTAGCTTAAGTAAATTGTTGTAGTTTTATAGTTTTTAGTCTATTTAAAAATAGAAAGGGTTATGCGTACTGTGTTTTATCTGTGTAAGATATGCTGTGCTTTGCTTTAGACATTTGGAATGTCAAAAAAATATTTATACAAAGGTTTATTCGCGTCGTTTAAAATTTGGCGTCCGCTTGGAAGGAAATAAAATATTTTATATTCTATTACATACTATTACAGCATAGTAATGCAAATTCAAGATACCGAATATAAAAAAAAACAAACGTATATTATTATTTGGTTGTGGGTGGACGAGCTGGTTGGCGTAGTTGGTAGATACTTGCCTTCTACGCCAAAGGTTGTGGGTTCGATTCCCACCCAGGACAGACATTTGTGTGCATGAACATGTCTGTTTGTCCTGAGTCTGGGTGTAATTATCTATATAAGTATGTATTTACAAAAGAAAAGTAGTATATGTAGTATATCAGTTGTCTGGTTTCCATAGCACAAGCTTTGTTTAAGCTTAATTTGGGATCAGATGGCCGTGTGTGAAAAATGTCCCAGGATATTATTATTATTATTATTATATTTATCAGGACTAATTCTAAAGCCATTCAAGTTTTGACTTATAATTATATTCGCTGTCCAATTAGTTAGTCACCTTGTGGGAGTCGACAAGCGCCTTTAGAGCTCAGGATGAAACGACGACCTTCAGTCTGAGAAATGAGAAGTTCCTTTCTTTACTTGCCACACCAATGGATACAGATTTGACTTTTTCATCACCCTGGGGACCAATTCTACTAACAACTTCCTTTCTCGTAATCCAATCGAAACGTAACCGTTAGTCATTTTCCTATTCTTTAATTCAATTATTCACTATTGGCATAATAGTTAACAATTAAGTTTAGTTTTGACATAGTGATGTATATAAACCGTCATATATAATAACACAAAATATCAACAATCATATCGGTTCGGTTCCAATCCGAAAAAATATAGAATAGTCAAAGTTGGATTAGAATTGAATCGTAAATTAGTAGAATTGGTCCCCTGTACTCGTCCACTGCTAGACAGAATTCTGCACACCAACGAGCTCAATATTCAGTTCTCAATTTCCATCCGCTGCCAGCCGCTTAGCATATCGTCACTCCACCAAGCCGGAGAGCGTCTTACGCTACGCTTGCCAAAGCGTATTATCCACTGCAGAACACGTCTAACAAACACACTCCAACGGTTTACCAAACAATACACATCTATATAAAATTACTACTTAATAATGACATATTAAATGACATATTAAAACAGATAAATATATATATGACATTCTTCATATGGTATCACATTAAGTGTTTTTAAATATTTACTAACTTACGTAAATTCACATTAAGTTTTTTAGAAGAGCAGAAGAGCCATCTGTAGTTTAGACAACTTTGCATAAAGATACTGGTATTGTAAGAAATATTAAACACTCGTTAAGCTCGCTGGAGTTGCTGTCTATTAAAGATATCCATACATCCCCCTACCTAACACCTGCCTCCCTCTCCCCTCATCTACGCAGTCGAAGCCACTAGCGGAAGCTAGTATTGTTTAATTTTTTTATTGACATCGTAACTTAATACGAAATATTTGTCATCAGCGCGTGGTAAAAACACAAAAACTCAATTTCTATCTCTTTCCACAAAACTCAACCAAATTTAGGTAACGCCTTTGCTAGTCTACACTACAACGATTACGTAATTTAAAAAAAAAGTCACATAACATTTGTAAACCCGTGGTAAACCCTATGCCGTGCAAGAAAGTGCTCGTTTTAATATAAATGGAATGCTATCAAGATTTTAGCCTAAATTATTTGCGTCTTTCGTGTTAATTCTGTTTTGTTTCTTTTATTTTTCCATTTAAAATTGTGTTTTTATTTTACCTTTCATTTTTAATATAATCGTATCATGTTTTATTGGTAAACCTTAATCGTCTACTAGTAGCTAGTAGGCGTTTTAATTACATAGATTAACAATTATTTGAATCAAATTTTAGCAAGAAATAAAATATACAAACTCTTTGTGTTTTCCTTCATAGTTAAGCACAAGATGAATTATAATCACAAATTAAGCACATAAAAATTCAGTGGTGCTTGGCCGGGTTAGAACCCACGATAATTTGTTAAGAATCACGCGTTCTAACCACTAGGCCATCTCGGCTTACATTTCGACGCATGCTTGATATATTTCAGTATAACAGTATAATAAATATACGTTAACACAAAATAGTACCTTAAACATAAAATTTTGCTTTAATTAATTATACACAATGGAAAACACGCTGAATGACGAATTTATGCATTCTGTAAGCTAGATACAAAAATATTTGCGACCCTTAAATACCAATAGAGTATCTTGCCCTTATGAGAATTACTTGTGTGTAATATCGTGTGTATTTCTCTTTCATTCATCCCTATATAAGTTACTTTCTCATACACGATATTCTCACACTATCCTTCCATCTTTTCATTCATTCATTCCATTCATTCATACTTCATTCTTGTAGTTTAACATTCATCATTCACGGAGAGGTCCATTATATTTTCATAAGATGATATCAGAACTTCTTCTCAGATTTTCTTTCCGAATTTCACTTAAGTAATCAACATACAAGAGTGATGTAAAAATAATTAATGATGACCTAAAATAAGATCAAGGTTACATTATAACTTTTTTATATTTAGGTAGGTACACATATATCCTCAATGTATTTAGAGTCATATTAATAATTGTAGGTTTTTTTTTATTTATTTCATTCAGGCAGACAAAGACTTGAAACCACTCAGGTACACCGCTAATGTGGTACACAAAATGTAAGCTATTATCCCTCATGCTTGTAATTACACTGACTCACCAACCCTTCAAAAAGTAGCACAGTAGTAATAAAGAATTATTGTTTCGTAATAAAAAATGGTCCAGGTACAAAGCGTTACAACTGGACCCTACCATGTTTTGCATCATTGAATAAAAGCTGGCAACGATTGAGTAAAAAACAACTAGTAACCATTCCTTGTGATTTTTTCTAGATCAACGCAATTCTTTCTTAAAACGTCATTAAGTTCTAAGAGCACATATTATTTTGCTAATTTGTTTAAGATGAAGAACGCAGGAGGCTCGACTAGTGCTGGCGTTTTAATTAAATGTTGAGTTTTCTTTGGATCTGAGAGATGGTTATAATATGTGCATCTGGTGGCTTAAATAGAAGCTAATTAGAATTCTAATTACGAATATATAATATTTACCGAAATTAATTATGGAATCAGTGCACCGTTGATATCTTTTTAGAGTCGATGTATGGTTACATTGTGTATCGCATGGCCCCTGCATTTATAAAATTAGTATGTTTTAACAGCCTACTGTTTGCACGAATTAAAAAGATTTCATCAATCAATTCAAATATACGAAACGTTTCACTTTATTTAATATAGAATTGTTAGCTGAAACAGGTCAGTGATTAGAACACTTGAATCTTAAGCATGAATTGGGGGTTCGAATTCGATCAAGCACCACTGATTCTTCATGTTTTTTTTTTTCTGTTTATAATTAATCCCACGCTTAACGGTACAAAACAATCTAGAATAAACCAGCTCGTGTCGGATGGAGCGTGGTGGAATAATTTTCAAAACTTCTCAAAAGGAAGATAGGCCTTCGCCGAGCTGTAGAAAACTTACACACAGTTACTTACTATTAAAAATACTTCTATAGAATGGTTGCTGTTGTTATATGTGATTTTGGTAAATATAATGTAAGACTTATCGTACACTAAACATACTACCACTTGTTATTTTTATTAATTTTTTCCATAGTATAAGTAGGCGGACAAGCATATGGGCCACCTGATGGTAAGTAGTCACCAACGCCCACAGACATTGGCGCTGTATGAAAAGTAAGCTATCGCTTACATTGCCAATGCGCCACCAATCTTGGGAACTAAGAAATTATGTCCCTTGTGCCTGTACTTACACTGGATCGCTCACCCTTCAAACCGGAACACACCAATAACAAGTACTACTGTTTTGCCCTACCACCAGTAAAAATATGCGCCTACCTAAGTAACAATGACATACACTTAGGTCATTATGAAATTAACACAATAAAATTTGACAAAACTGACACTCGAAGTTCGTCATAGTCGAGTAAGAATCCAATTATAGTGTACTAAAACGCTATATAATATAACTAGATACGTCTGTCTGTATTTCAATCATTACCTGTATTGAATGGCACTCGATGAACCGCGCCCGCATTGTCGAGCACACTTCCTCTTACTAATTGTCTGTAACTCTATATTTGATGATTCAATAACGTGGGATCCGTTATAAAGATCGTTATAAATATATTAATTTGAAAATATAAAATAATTAAACAAAATAACGTTATCTAACATTACTTTCTAACTTTTAATGCTATTTTCTTAGCGTTATATATTTATTCCAAAAAACAAAATTGTTTTTTTTTCATCCGGCAACATTCCTTTGCTTTATCAAATTAAAAAAAAAATGTAACCTTCTTGAACGGAATTCTTAACGAGCAGATTTGATTCGACCTTGTTGGATCAGTCATAAATAATAATTCATTTTAATGTACAAAAAATATAATAAGCATAAAGTTAAAACCGCTCTGCCATGTTAGACAGTGTCAAGTTACCACTTATTATAAATAATCATTTTATGAGGGACGAAATGAATGTCGGCGTCCTTTAGTTCAATAGAAAATTCATAATTGAAAGAACAACCAACAGTTCATTAAAATAAAAAACAAAAGTGTAAAATCTGTCGTTTAGTATGTGTGATTTTTTTGAATGGTAACACTTATATTTCGTTTATTATTTTTAATTTAATAAAACAAGTTTTATTAAAGCTATACATATAATAAATTAAATAATATAAACAGAACAATAAAGAGGTTTTTTAATATTTTCCAAGATCATGCTATCCTGATATTACACTTATTAAAATCTATACTCCAAATTAAAAAAATGCTAATAGTGCAGAAATAGATACATATATTTTATTATCAAATACACTAATACATATTATACAGACAGCTGAAAAATCTGAATAAAAGAGAAATCCTATCCAACCTCTTTTATCCATGTGTATAAACCCTAATCTAACGCTTGAAGACCGAGCCTTCAAATAATAAAAAAAAAAACAAACCATATCGATTACCTCTTACAACCACTTTTTTCACTGGCAACAATGATTTTCAAATTTCGAATGTCGACATCTGCCGTCACTCAATAGCCGAGTATTGTCACCGTGGCTTTTTTTTTTTAATTTCCAATCGACAATAGGTTCGGAAATCGAGGGTGCTCAACGGAAAGTGGATTCGAATGTAAACCTTATTCCTGTATTGGTATTAATTATCTGTTTTCAATGGAAATACGGTTTGACTATTAAAATCGTGTAAGGTTTTATGCGTGGCTTTACTTGTTAATTTATCAGCGTAATTGATATTTAACATTGATATATAATAATTAAAATAATTACTGACGAAAATGGAATACACGCCCTTTTTTAAATTTATTAATTACAAAATAATGTATAAGAGATATTGGAAGGAAGATATCATGAACCTCGTTGAAAGTTGGAATATACGATTTTTTTTAAATCAACTTTAATAAACAACCTCTGTACGGATATAAATATAAAACTAATGATCTATTAACATGCGTACAGACGACTTATAATTATTTTATATTAGTCTTTAGTTTCCTATTTTGGAGCGGCGTATGTAATAGTGTTGGATTTCTATCCGAAGTGGTGAAGGCGGTCGATTTTCGAATGTATCGCGTGTCATTTGTTTCTTTTTTTAATTTTACCATAAAAATACACCATTTTTGTTCTTAATGAAACCTTATTAATGTGCTTTAATTAAAATTACACAAAGAGCTTATTCTTATTACTATATTAAATAAAATTAATTATGAATATGATAAATTGATTTTAAATAGATTGTCGTAATATTTATTTAATTAAAAAGATCAACTCCTTACTGCGTTATTGGTAGGTCTTCTCCGTAGTACGAATCGTTTGCAGCTTTAAGTTCAATTAGTTTTGTATATTACGAATTAAAAATCCAAGACTAGACTTGAATGAAGTCGCTTAATAGAAACTCTATGTATGAGTTATGGGTGCCTAGTACTTATTCTTAAATATTTAACAGAATCATTTTAGATCCAGTGGCCGCTTCACGTGCTTAATACGAAATAAATTAAGATGAATTAAAAAATAAATTTAAAATTCATCTTAATTTATTTCGTACTCATTGTCAGCAGTCAATGTAAATGTCACTTGGAAACCTTCATGTCTCGGATGAAATACTACCACACGTATATCCAACTGCATTGTAGCATAATTATGGAATGACTTCCAAACTTTGCACCCGCTTTGCCTTTTGCCAGCAGCGGAACTATTTGAGATTTATTTAAATAAAATTCTTAGAAAGTTTTTATTAATTGAGGTATTACTTTTTTTTTCAGCCTTTTGCCGTCCACTGCTGGACGAAAGCCTCCCCATAGAACGCCATAGAATAGAATTACTTTTTACTTTACTGAAATTCTGCGACAGGCGTTATGAAATCCAAAACCTCATGAGAGAGTTAATCTTAGCCTAACAGTGGGACATATACTGTTATTTTTTTTTTTTTAAGAATTACATCGAATCGTTTAAATCTCTTTTTATCATTCCTATAAAAACATCTGTATGCGTTTAATTTTGTAATATTCATCCATAACAAAAACACACTATTGTTCCCGTATTTATTTATTAAAGAAATATGTTAAGCGTTACTTAATTAATATTGAATTGAGCAATCAACTCTTGCGCAGACTTCTTCGAAGCCAAGCTAAGGCTGAAATTTTAAAATGAATTGTAATATGAGAATTGATGTTTAATTTATTTTAGACCTTATGTTCGTGTGGTAGAGTCTAATTTCAAATGTGATGGTCGTTTGAAAAACTTTTAATGAAATTTATGTATTTAATATATAATTGATTCAGGTTAAACGGTCTTAATTGCTTTTAGTAAGCGATTTAACTGTTTAACTTTCTAGTAAGAAACTATACTGGTAACGACTTTTCTCATTGTCGCTTTTTACCCGATAATACCGCAATGAAGTAGGTTAATGCTTTCGACGATTCTGTTTATATGTGTGTACCATTTACGATTTTATAAATTTTTTTTTTTCTTAACAAACCTAATTGTGATTTTTAATACGTAATCGCATTATTAGTTGTTTTCTATGTTACATAATGTTTGTGTATGTAGTGATTTTGTAATTTTTATTGTTTATTACTAACGGTAGAGCTTTGAGTCGTCTGGGTAGGTACCACCCACTCATCAAATATTCTACCGCAAAACAGCAGTACTTGGTATTGTTGTGTTCCGGTTTGAAGGGTGAGTGAGCCAGTGTAATTACAGGCACAAGGGACATAACATCTGAGTTCCCAAGGTTGGTGGCGCATTGATGATGTATTGACATTATTTTTTATGAAGGATAATTTTGTTAACTGTTTTTAATTAATACAAATTTGTGGAGTTCTGTTTCTTCGCGAATAACAAAACCCTACCACCAATAAATTTACGTTCCGAAACGATGGTAGCTTTAAAAATTTAATACCGTAACGTGAGACTGTATAAGACTACTTGAAGAAATATTACTTGGATTCTGAGTGAAGGAATACACGACCGGACACTCGTGAAGAATAAAACACAGTGATAAGAAAACCTTGTCCTTTTTGTCGATATTTTTGTCACGAAATATTGAAGATAAATTAATTTTAAACGTCAATAATACAGACATTCTCTGTGCCCAGTGCGTGTTTTATATCTTACTAGCTAACCGTTCCGGTTCACGGGGAGATAAGAAAAAAAATTTAAATAGGATTTGCGTAAAATCCGTCCTTAGTGAGCGTCTACGTCGGGGCAGTAATTGTGACAAATTTTAAGTCAATCGGGCGGATAGCTTGGGAGATCTCGCGATGAGTGGTATTTTGCTTAAATATATATTCCAAAGCGTTGATGTTAACTGCGATATTTATAAAACAAAAACGGCGCCGTCTAGAGTCGTATCGAATTCGTTTTAAAACTCGTACTACTCGCACTGTTTAGTTTTCGTTTGCAATTTTGCATTGTGCATATATTGATATGTTATCAAAGTTAACGGTCTTATAGGTATACATATTATTTTTTTTATAAAACTCATGTCATTTGAAAGGTATAGAGGTCAAGGTATATATCGGACATCCGACCGCCGATATATGACGGCTATATAGACAAATTAAAATACTTATAAAGTAGGTAACCTACAAAATACATATTAAGTTATAACAATTTGTAAAAAAGATGTAAAAAAAAAACTCACACGGAAGTTAAAAAACAATTTCTCAAACGTAAAAAAAAAACGTATCAAACGTCAAAACTAAACCGCAACTGTCAAATTTCGTATTCTAATCGATTAAACTAGACTCACGAAAATAACGAAGGAAATTTATTATTAAAAAAAAAATGAACAATAGGGAAGGAAGTGTAACCGCAAGACGTCGAAATTATTCGGGCACATCCCTAATTATACGAGTTTGGTGTAATTTTGCGGCGGCCCGCTTCCGAGGGGCATACGGAATCACCACCTACATTGTGATGGTGGGTAATAGCAAATCAAACAATATTAACAGTACTTAAGCCTTTTGTTCGGGGCTCGTTAAAAAACGGCCATTTTAAAATTGGAAGCAAATTAAAAACGTAATAAATTATCTTGGAACTGAATACTTGCGGTCTGATGACCATTTGTGGCGTGCAGATGGCTTAGAGTATAAACTTCACGGAAATGGCTTAAGATGCTTATTGTTATATATGTTTAGTGTAGTGGATTACTGATTACGCAGCATATCCCGAGATTCTGAGTTTAAGCCCATTTAAAAGCTCTGGCTCTTTTGTAATAATATTCTCAGTAGCTAACCGAATATCCAACGCAATTCACTAGTCTCTGTTGGTGACCTTCGTGACCCAATTCAGTTAGGAGCACACCAGCATTTTATGTAATTTAAGGAAGCCAAGGCAACACTGGCGAATGGGCTACTTAATGGTAAGTGATCACCACCGCCCATTAACATTAGCACTATAAGAAATATTAACCATCACTCACGTCCCGATGCACCACCAACCTTTGGAAATAAGATGTTATGTTATTTGGGCTTGTAGTTACACTGGCTCACTCACCCTTCAAACCGAAACCCAACTATACTAAGTATTGATGAACCTAAATGAGCATAATTTTTATAATATTATTGAATAAATATGTAAGTAATATTCCATACAACGTAAATTGCAAACATTTCATGTAATAAATGAAATCAATCAATTTTAACACAATATATAACATGTTTAAATGCGAGCCGGTTGGCGTGGTTGGTGTATGCTTGCCTTTCACGCCGAAGGTTGTGGGTTCCCACCCAGGACAGATATTTGTGTGCATGAACATGTTTGTTTGTCCTGAGCCTGGGTGTAATTATCTATATAAGTATGTATTTACAAAAGAAAAGTAGTATATGTAGTATATTAGTTGTCTGGTTTCCATAGCACAAGCTTTGTACAAGCTTAATTTGGGATCAGATGGCCGTGTGTGAAAAATGTCCCAGAATATTATTATTATTACATTTTAATGCTACAACTTTATTCCAATAATGGTAGATAATAATATTCGATCATATAATTTCGTATTTGATCTGCCATGTCACTTCCTATTGTACGTCTTGTTCATTGTCATATGAATAAATGTAGTGCATACAACTTAGATTTAAGATAAGTGACTATTTAAGGCTTCAATACTTTCAAGACTTAAGATTCATTGAGATTTTTTTTTTTTTAAATTTCCGAGCTTAATTCGTGATTATGTTAAGAGATAAGATGGAATCTGTGTAAGAAATCGTGAAACTAACAACACTGAATGAGACATATATTTTATGATAAAATATTTTTTACACTTGTAACCCTTAATGTTGAACATTAATAAGCTTTAAATAAACTTTTTTTAATTATATTCTTATATTTGATCACGATCTGTACTCAGGGGCACTTGAAATAATAATATCAAATTACTTATAAACGACGCTTGGCGGCTGTTTAGTGTAACATTGATTTCTCTCTTTCTGTCAGTATTGATTTGACATTCGAAAGAAGAAGACAGAGCATTGTTTAACTAATAACTCACTGAGTATCGTTTATAAGTAAGGCCGTAAATATTTATTGCTTTAGACTAGAATTAAGCAATATATTCTCATGCTTGGAACCGGTGCCTGTCATAGACCTATATCCTATCCTGATCAACACGTCCTAAGCTCCACGTTGTCAGGGGTACAAATATTAAGGTACATACCTGCCTCTTCTCACACGTCCGCTTTTATAATTGGGGGGAGGTGTCAGGCTTAAGAAGTAGCCTACGTCCTTCCTTGGGGTTCAATCATGCTTCATATCAAATGTCATCAAAATCGGTTTTGCTCCTCCTCCTCCTCCTAAAGGCTCTAATAACTTTGAGGTTTTTTGTTGTTTAAATACGATTCCGCAAACTAAAAACGTCAGAAATACTCCAAGTCTATTAATAGAGTATATGTATAGTATAGAACCTACAATCAACAATTCCAAGTATCTAACAACAATACGGAAGTACCAACTCAGTGCATTGTATTGATATTGTTGTTGATTGTTCGAAACGAGTCGCGGTTCCACTTAAAATTTAATTGATTAATTAAAATCTATTCTTCATCGACAATGAAATGTTTCGTTGTAGAAATATTCGCATTCGAGAAGGATTTTCTGCAATTGTCTATAACTATGGATGTATATAACCGTAACAGCCTGTGAATATCCCACTGCTGGGCTAAAGGTCTCCTCTCCTGTTTTTGAGGAGAAGGTTTGGAGCTTATTCCACCACGCTGCTCCAATGCGAATTGGTAGAATTCACATGTGGCAGAATTTCAGTGAAATTAGACACATGCAGGTTTCCTCACGATGTTTTCCTTCACCGTAAGGGACGAGATGAATTATAATCACAAATTAAGCACATGAACATCAGTGGTGCTTGCCGGATTTGAACCCACGATCATCGGTTAAGATTCACGCGTTCTTACCACCGGGCCATCTCGGCTTTATTATTTTATGGATGTATATATATTGTAGTAGTATCTACCCGTAGATTCGTCTGTGAGGCCAAACGCCTGCCGCGTTATATGTGTATGCGGTTGAGTACTTTAAGACGTCTCTAACAAAACAATTTCACCTTCGCATTCAAGTATAATATCACTATGGATATTGATTAATTCGTTATTAAGTTACATTTAAGTAGCGTTATGATTTTGCTTAATAAACTAAATTACAAAGCCTAATTAAGCATATGAAAATTAAGTTGTGTCTGCTTGGAATTAAATCGCGTTCTTAGTCAAATTATGCAAAAAAAAACTACATCAATTCAAATTATGCAAAAGCATTTTCGATGTTATGTATAATTGCTAAATGCTAAATCGATGTAATGTGTTCATAACGAGGTACTTATATACTTATTATTGTGATAAGCTGTATCTGGATACCTAAATAATCAATACTGGAATGGTTTATTAAGTAGAGCCGGGTGCTGCGTTGAGTTAGTCGATCGTCAATTAATATTAACTTGGAATCTGTGGGATTCCGCGCCGCTGTCCGAATTTTATAGCGGCGGGCGCCACCCAAGCCGCGGGACAAGGTTAGCCGTGGAGTTGATATCGTTACTATTTTTATTTTAAGCCATGGGTATTGCTAAGTTATTCTTTTTACAAGCAGAGAATAACATATAAGCAAAAAAGTATGCGAAATCTTAATTTATTTTTTATTTATTGCGCACAATATACAAACATATATAAAAGAACAAGTAATAAATATAGTATGCAAAGGTAGCCTTAACACTTACAGTGATCAAGGCAACCTGTATAAAAGGAAGTATATTTTTGTTTTTAATATATTACTATATATCTGTAGTAATTAAATTTATAAAAGGTAATGACCTCATGTATGAACGCACTAATTAAGCTTGTCCTTGGATTTCAAGAAATTATTGTTTTTTAATAGCGTTAACTTTTTTTCAACTTTATTAAATAATTCACAAATTTTTACAGCACAGATAATAAATATGGTATGTAATTTTTCGGATAATTCAAAACACATTTATAATATTAATATTCGTTTTTCGGGCAAAGCCGCGCTGGATAAAGCCAGAAAGGGCTTAAATATGATGTGTTTATTTCATGCCACATCGTAACCACTACGAAAAATATTTTCTATGGAAATACGTAACAAGATGATATTTTTATAATTTTCTCATTTTAAAAGTTAATTATTTCTGCTATTTATTTTAAACATTAGAATTATAAGTGTACACTATAAATACATGTGATAGTTTTTTTAAATGGCAATAAAGTTTTACAGCAACTCCACACATTCCCAGTGCCAGCGCGGCGCCTAGGCCACAGCGAGCGGCGCGTTGTGCCGGCGTGCTCCATTATTTATACGCGACTCGGCATAACATAACATAACATAAACGCGCACAGCCACAGCACAAACGCGCCGGCCTCGGTGTTGCCGCGCATTGCAGGATGTTTGTATGAAATGCGTTTCACATTTCATACCCAGTTCAATTTTCTTTGGTACCTATTAACTAACTTGGCACTTTTAGAAAATAGATTTTACTTTTACTTATATATGTCTAATACACTATGTTTGTTAATTTTGGTATTAATATATATTATTGAGTAGAAATAACATTTAGCTATATAAGTTGCAGAACTATAAAAAATTAATTTGGTTTCGATAAAAAAAAAAAAACCACTTAATCTGATGTTCTTTATGGTAGGCATGAGGTAGGTGTTAGGCCTACAAATAGTAGGTAGGTACATATATTTTATTGCACCTCCTGGCCATTACAATTACTGCAAAGGTCTAACCCTAAGGTTGTCTGGAAGAGATCACTGCTACGCGATAAAGCCGCTGTATTGTATGAACATTTATTTCAATGATAATGACTCCTGTATTTCTTTTTTATGTATATTGTGTACAATAAAAATGTAGTTATATATCTATTTATATGTCAGATTAAAAATGTTTTGAGTTGGAACTAGGTATAATTATTTGATTATTTTAAAAGTGAATGTTTTGTAGCGCCATCTAGCGGTGAGTTACAGCAAATTGGATAATATAAAACTCATTTTTTTAAATATACATAAGATAGTGGAAAAGGAAAGACAAAAATAATATTTAAAGTAGCACGAACGTAGGATACCTACCTACTTACGTCCTGTAGGGCTTTCGACGAGGGGTCGGTCTCGCATTACCCCAGCTAGGTCATTACCGTCGCTGCTATTAATATCCCTTTGTTTTTTTATCATTTCGATATTATTTTTTATTTTTATAACTATAGTGCACAATATTAATTTGTTTTTAGTGCTTACAACACTTAATTAGATAAACAATCTCTATATATACTTTAAACTTTCGTTTTTATGTATTACTCTAATTTAATATGTGATTATATATTTTTTATTATCTTAGTTGAGGTTTGGAGCACCTGTCATGGTCCCTCTGACCATCTGAGTCAGCTCGCGACCACAACAGGTGTAAGAATAAAAATAAACGTATGATAGCGGTTAAAGCCCGAGTACTTCTACATGTAATAAGTTCTTTATATATGCGAGGATATTATTATATAATATAATAACAGCCTGTGACTGTCCCACAACTGGGCTAAGGCCTCCTCTCCCTTTTCGAGGAGAAGGTTTTGGAGCTTATTCCATCACGTTGCTCCAATGCGAAATGAATACACATGTGGCATTTTCAGTGAAATTAGACACATTCAGGTTTCCTCACGATGTTTTCATTCACTGTCAAACACGAGATGAATTATAATCACAAATTATGCACATGAAAATTCAGTGTTGCCCGGGTTTGAATCCACGATCATCGGTAAAGATTCACGCGTTCCTACCACTAGGCCATTTCTTCATTGCATTTGATAATTTGTTTTTTAAAAAAAAAAAAGAGTAGTCACTGAGTTTCTTGCCGGTTCTTCTCGGTAGAATCTACATTCCGAACCGGCTGATTCATACTTTTAAAAGTATATTTGAATAAAAAATATATTGATTTTGATAGTAGTTCATTAAACAACACACAAACATACATTGTAGACAGTTTTTATACATTATAAAATTTCATCAATTAACGTTTAATTAATATTATATTTATTGTACAACAAACAAAATATCTTAATTATTTTTTGTTATGTTGTATTTACGTTTCATCTTCATCCCTCGCTTGCCCTTATCTCATTTATTTAGGGGTTGGTGCAGTTTGTTTTCCCCTCCATTCATTTTTCTTGTCATATCCCATATAGGCCGTTCAATTTTGATTTTTTTTAATTAATAAATATCTTAAAATTTTGTTGTAGTTATATAGTTAATATTTCTTACAGCGTCAAGTCCGGTGGTGACCATTTACCATCATTTTACAAAACAAACTCATTTTTAATTAAGAAATAATTAAATTAAAAATATTTAAACATTTTAAAACCACAGTAAGAATTTTATTTTATAACAATCAAATTTATCGAAGAATATGTTTACGTCCCTCCCTTAGTAGAGCCTCGCACTAGTTGCACTTCTCCATCCGAGAGGAAGCATATAAAATTACGAGCACACACAATAATATAATTGCATAAAAAATGCAAAAAATTATTTCAAACAGTAATTACATAGAGATAGAAAAAGTTAAGGAAGAACAGCCATTAACGTCAAAAAAAATGTAAATTTAATGATTATTAACGCCTGTACGCATACAGGCTACCGACTGCGGCTTATATTAAAAGTTATCTAATCAGGCATGAAGTAAAAATTACGGTGTTATTGTAAAAAAACGGACGAATTATCTAACAATGAACGCAGTAGCTTAATATCATAAGTGCGGTAGGCAGTCTACCTGCCTTTATTTTATTTTGTCTTTATTGAAAAAAGTCCACTGCTATACAGCCTAATACGAACATTTTAATAGCTATAAATATTAATAAAAAAATACAAAACTGTACCTTAACGCAGATACCTACCCACGATCTTTATTTAAATTGAAAAAAAAAAACAGAAACAAAAAAAATAATTAAAAAATAGCAATTTCTCTATGCCTTGTTTTTCCCAACTGTCAATTTTACTCTAACAAGATTCCTTTAAAAGATTTACCGCCAAACCCATGCTCAAATCATATCGTATTAACCGAAGTTCTTGAGATCATTTTCAATTCAAACCTACAACCGATCAAGATACAAAAGTGAAACCGATAGCTAATGAAGTTTCTGTATAAAGTTAAGCCGATTAAAAAAAAACAACCGTCATAGATCCCATGTCACAAGCATGTTTTCTAACCGAAACATTGTAACGTGATATCGGACTCGAAAGAGGTTGGATAGAAAAATTAAAAAGTTATAAGTTCACCCGGCCGTGCGACAGCCCCGTCGGTGAAAAAGAAAGGGAGCTAATTAAAAATGTAACATTCCAAATTCAAACGTCTATCAATAATCAGAATCGATACGTTTTAAAACGTTTTTATTACGAATGTATTTGATTTAAAAAATATATTTTATGTATAAGCATTCTATTTAAAAAAATGAGTAGATGTTTTAAGCCATTAAATGTTAAATGGATTATAAATTAGGTCGTAGAAATATAAAAGGGTTCAATTAATAATGGTCATTATAGTAATTTACAAGTGTGTCATATTTAATCTGAACTCTATACTGCTTAGCGTAATGATAGCACATACCGACATATGTAGATACAAAATATGTTTTGATGCTCATTAAATAGTTTGACTTATCATAAAGCATAATAAAGTGATTATAACTTTATGAAGCTAACCTGTATTTAACTTAGAATTTCGTTTGTTCAAGTAGATATATTTTAGAAAACTCAACTTGCCAAACTTACTTGAACGATTATTAAAAAGAGTACATCCACAGACTATTTGTAACAATAGGTTAGTGTTAATGAATATTTATAGTTTAAAAAAATGGATTTATCATTTGAATTTCGAATACTACCAATAGTATCCAGCCAGCTATGACGAACTATAACGATATAATTCCAGTATAATCCCACACCAACCAATAGTAACAGTGCACACAAAGAACAGAAACTAGGTGTTAAATTTAACACCAGTATCTACATTTAAAAACAAGCCTACAGCTCAACTAATAAGATACAATTTCGATAAACACGTCACTCACAATGGAATGAAATGAGCGAGCAAGAAGAAGTCCTATTCCGTTGCAATACAGTCGATTGATCTTTTCCAGCCTTATGAATAGCAATACGGTTATAGGCGTCAGTTTTCACACCTTATTCCGTCAACGTGATTTCAACTCTATGCTCTAGTAATACAGTCTAATATTCGATCAAATTGGTAGTTATTTTATGATGTTTTTGACATTTAAGTTTAAAGGTGTCGTATTTCTCGCCTCTGGTGTGAAGGGTCGGATTCCTGGTTTCTGATTGGTGGATTAACCCTGGCTCAGGCTAGGTGTTGATTAATAGATATTGTATCTGTATTCTGTATCCATGTTTTTGCCATACATGTAGGTATCTCTAGGTAAAGGCTAAATTCTGAAAGCGTAGTTTCAAAACATTTTCATTAATTACTTTTTGGTGTCTTTAAGATAGATTAAGCACATTTGCATCTTTGTAATTATAAATCTACGACCTACGAAGGTACGTGTTTATTGGTGCACAGTCGCTTTGTGTTTTTACATTGAGAGTTCACTAGAGCTCAATATGAACCAGTTCGACACTCATCGCAGAACCTAAAAAGCGATGTTCACTGTATTAAATAATTAAAATCTATACTACCTTACTAATAATACACGCGGTAGATAATAATAATAATGTCCTCCAGACCGATTTCGGCCACGGCGGCCAATCTCAAGATTAGCCAACTACGCAGGAGATATTATAGTGCAAGTGTGAGGTGCACTGTCTATTCCCTAACTCTCATAATCCGATGGGACGGCTATCCGATTCGACCGGAAAGAGTTCAGGCGCAGGACCAGCGGCTTAGAGTACTTCCGAGGCACAGGAGTGTACACACTTCCAACTTCTTACTTCAACGGGCTGCTACTGAGAATTTTCTGACATAAAAACCCAATAACTTTTTTATTGGCCGACCTGGGAATTGAACCCAGGACCTCCGGATCTGCGGCCTTACATCAAGCCAATGGACCAACGAGGCAGTCAACGCGGTAGAGCGTAAGGTGGGAAGATAGGTAGGCCAGGTCCTTAGGTACCCCAACGTGTAGATTAAATGTCATGATTATTCACATTTATAATATCAGCTAGGATATTTTTCTAATAGATTTCTTGAGTTGACCAACTCGTGGCCAAAATCAGTTAGAAACTTCCATCAATCCGCATAAACTCAATAACTTTGTAATGGTTTATTAACCCGTACCCGGGTTTTGAACTCAGAACCTCGGTTTCTGCGGCCTTTTCACTCGCCACTTTATTAACGAGGCAGTTGTTTTTGATCATACCTATTACATCCTAAGCTCCTACTCAATAATCATGAAGATTTTCATACACGTTGCGAGGAGTACATAAAAGGACATATGCTACCTAACGCCCCCCATCCTCACGACACAATCCGGCAAAACTGGGAGCACAAACTATTAAAATATAAATTACAAAACTTTAAGTACAAAACCAATTATGTGTCTATCTAACGATTTGTGATATCATTAAAGAATTAATTAACTTAAATAAAATAATAAAAGGTGTATTAATTTCATTACACTTCATGTGTAGTGGTGACTTAATGTATTAAAGACTGCAATAACAAGCGTTTAATGTCTGTTGTCGCCCTGCAGGTGACGCCATCTTGAGGCTGAGCGTAACAGAGTAATATGAACTATATTTTGTTGTGAATTGATTGAAATATAATACTGGGACGTACGTAATTATTCTTTGCCTTATTATTAAAAAATAACTGGACATGCAACTGATGTCATCATCATTTGACAGAAGTGTAACATTTTGCCTTAATATATATTTGATTTTGAATAAAATATCAAGTCGTTATGCTTATAATATATTGAATCTGCATACTTAGGTGTAAACTATAATTTAAAAAAAAAACCATTGGATCTTTAAAGTAAGGAAAGAAACATCACTATTATCGACTTATAAATCTTAAATTGATATTTCAATAAGCACTCTTTTTCATATCTATTTCAAAATCATAATGTCGAGCTAAAAGCAAAATAAAAAAAAAAACAAATCCTAGCAAAAGTCACCGGTTCCCGAACGTAAACCATGGTCCATAAGATATACAGATATACTCACAGTTACTAGGAGTATTTCCTTAAATTCCTTTGGATCCCTGCCGTAAGTCAGGATGAAGGGCGGCGCAGAGGGATCAATTCGGGGGGTGTAATCGCCTTACAGGATATAATAGTGCGGCTACTCGGGACTTACGAGTAAAATTAGAATGTTTTGTCCAGAGTAAGAAACTTACCTCGGGAACTGTTCTTTGTTATCCTGTGTATCTAGTTAAAAGAGGATTTTGGAATAATATGTCGGATAAATTCTAAGTCGAATTTAGTTAAGTTAAAGTTAATAATAATTGATGTATTTTTATAGAGTAAATCCCGTTAAATATAGCAGCGTTATCTTAATTTATTTATAATCATATATATATGTTATTATAAGGGAGCTGGCATGTGACGTATCGTTCGTACTCGTTCTGAAATGAAAAAATTAATAAGATATGTGAAAATAATGTTACAAAATCTTTTTATTATTTATTATCAATATTTTCGAACGAAAATATTTACTTTTATATTATAGTCTGTTCCTAAATCTTTGGCTTAGTTATCAGGACCTTAGATATTACGTTTCTCAGTTACACATAAAAGTGGATATCGTAAAATTCACTCAGAAGCCGTTTGTAATGGCGCAATAATAAATAAATTCTAGACTCAGTCAGAGGATGCGAGGTTCGGATGATTCTGTCCGCATTGCGCAGTCTGACTATATGACAGATGTATGTATGTATGTGCTTCTTTGTCATATTCTAGCAGCTTAACGTTACTTGTCAAACACTACCTGATACAGTTGCGTTCAAATCCGCTTCGTTTTGATATTATCTTGTACACTTCTGTACGAAAGTGTTTGATGAAGTACAATTGTGGTCAGAATTGTGTTTGTCTTTTATGTTTAGATAGGATAAAAATAACTTTTCTATGTACATATGTTTATTATTTTTAAGTTTACAAGTACAGTTGTTTTTTTTTATAGAATAGGAAGGCGGACGAGCATATAGCCCACCTGACGGTAAGTGGTCACCAACGCCCTTAGACATTGGCATTGTAAGAAATGTTAACCATCGCTTACATAGCTAATACGTCACCAATCTTGGAAACTTAGATTTTATGCCGCTTGTGCCTGTAATTACACTGGCTCGCTCACCCTTCAAGCCGGAACACAACAATACAACTACTGCTGTTTTGCGGTAGAATATCTGATGAGTGGATGGTATCTACCCAGACGGGCTTGCACAAAGCTCTACCACCAGTAGATGTGGTTTGAAATCGTGTAGTAGTTTGACAAAGAACAGTTGTGGTTAAAAGTGTCTGATATCTATGGATAGGATAAAAAATCATTTCCGTATCCATATGCTTATAACCATATAGTTTAAAGTTGACAGGTACAGTTGTGCTCAACTTTGATTAGAATTTGCTCAGTACATTCCTTTACGATACTGTTTGACAAAGTACAGTTGTGTTCAGAATTGTGTTTGTTTTAACATCCATATTAGATTTGTTAATGTTACCATATATTTTATTAATATATGGACTTACCTTCTCCTCGAAAAAAGGATTTCCACTGTTTTTAAATTATATTGATTTAAAGTTTATATGTACAGTTATGCTCAACCGTGATTTGAAATTCAGTACAATGATGTTCAAAATTTCAATCTAGCTTGTAAATAATATAATTACTACGTAATAAGTCTTATTAATTTAAATTTTAATAAATTTTTGAACACTAGAAAGTGCTTATTAATTTTGACTATGATTTTACACATTTAATTCTACTCTTTTTATTTAGATAAGTTGTAGTTTTTTGTAGCTTTCTACATTTATAAAAAAAACCTTGTATAATAGAAACAGTGTTTCGGTCTAGTTCAAAGACATTTCAATCGACTCAACCAGTCAACGAGCTGAGAGCCGGCAGCTATCTCGGCCAACGTCTGATCTCGGCCATACAAAGCGGTTAGGTTGCTAAAATTTTGGATACCCACCTACCTTACATCAATATTATTGCATCGATGAACATAGAATTTAAGTTAAGAATTTTGCAAAAAAAAAAAAACGTTACTACTGCAGTTATGCAGTACTATTAGTGGCGGTAGGGCTTTGTGCAAGCTCGTCTGGGTAGATACCACTCACTCATCAGATATTCTACCGCACACACATAACACAGCAGTACTTGGTATTGTTGTGTTCCGGTTTGAAGGGTGAGCGAGCCAGTGTAATTACAGGCACAAGGGGCATAAAATCTGAGTTTCCAAGGTTGGTGGCGCATTGGCTATGTAAGCGATGGTTAACATTTCTTACAATGCCAATGTCTATGGGCGTTGGTGACCACTTACCATCAATATGCTCGTCCGCCTTCCTATTCTATAAAACAAAAGGTAACCTATTTACATCTTATAACTAAATACTTTAATTTAATAAAGAATATAAATATTTTAATTAAATGATATAGTAATAACGACTTTAATTGCCTTATTCTTTGTATTTCGTCATATTGAATGAACGTTTTCAGCCTAATAATGAATTTGAACACAGACGTTTTATATAAAACGTCGCGAAACCATTTCTTAGCCTGCAAGGGACAGTCGGGTACATAATACCGAACGTTGCCTTTAATTCAGGACCAACACGTTTATATGTAAGTACAATAATCCGCACAAGTGTTACAGAACACGAAAAAGTTGGTGACCTTTTCAAATTAGAATAAAAAAAAACGAATAAGCATTCGATTTTTGAAATTTTCTCATTTGTATGTAGATAAGTATACATTTTTAAATTTGGAATATATTCGAATGCGAATATTCCATTCGGTTAATGTTCGAATGTCCACGAGCAACTTTGGTCGCTACGTGTACAATCGCGCACAAACCACAAACGTGCGGTGGAATGTGGGGAGACTCACCCTCTGTGACGTCCTGTCACTGACAAATGGCCCGGAGGAGAGCTCGACCCGAACACCCTCTTGAAGCTCGCGGTGTGGTAACATGTCTTGCTTAGATATTTATTTCTGCATTAATATTTAAATAAAAATTTCTTCATTTATAATGAACATTAATAGAAATGTTGTCATTTGTTCAAAAAAGGTCAAATTTAGCTAAAGTTAGTAGCCATAAATTCTTGCACCTATCAAAAAAAATCTTAATCTTGTTATATAATAACAAGCTTTTAAAATTCCAGTTACCTAAGTAAGTAAATAAGATGAATCAGATGAACTACTATGAAGTGTTTCTTATTTAAATATATTAAAAGATAATATTTAGTTAATATGAATACTTAATTATCTGTACTGATCAAGCTATATATATATATATATGTAGCTGGAAATCCACAAAACATATTTTATGTAAAAAATACAGATATTTTACACAATAAAATAAGATACTTAGTAGATAAAATATCAAACATCTGTAGAAACTTAAATTGATTTGATCAAAAAGTTTTTATTGGATTTTAAATTTGTTAACAATGATTATTAATTGATATCTAAATAAATAAATAAGTATGCAGATAAGACGAAAACAAGACCATTTCGATCGAACAAGACTGCGAGCCAAGTCAGGAGGGTGCTATAATTTCATAGGACGGGCGTCGGTCGTCGCTTATCTCGGGCGCTGGCTGCAGGCGCCGCGAACATCGCCTCTAACTCCCCCCCACACCCCACTACCCACCGCACACCGCCATGGATATTGGAAATTTCGATATAGACCACATACTTTAGCATCGAATCTATCTATGTTTTTTATCACTGGCAATATTTAAGTCGAATTTTTTGGATGATTTTGTTAAATTATTTGTAATTTTAATAAAAGGAATGTCGGTACCTACCCGTATGGAATTCAATGTAAATGAATTACTTATAAATAGGTATATCGTGTGATGTAATTTTTTTTTTACATTTAAAATAATTAAACCAATTTCATTATTTTGAGCATCTATATTATAAAGTTCCTTTTATAATAAATTTTAAAAATGTACGATAATTTTCGAAGGTCACGTATTAATATATGGATAAATACAGAACCGGTCCAATAACTTAAACGTAACCTCCATAATTTACAATTAAATTATTCCAGAACTTAAACGAGGTTCCTAACAATTAAGCTTTCGATTTCACCTACTTTCATTACCTGTATAATATCTATTCAATTTTGTCTTATTAAAAGTCATGGAAGAAAAAAACAGCCTTAAAAGGCTCACTTTCACTCAAACGTTATATATAAAAATACAGCAATCAAATTCGACTTAAAATTTTATGAATATTAGGCTGAAAGAAGTTGGATTTCAATTAGAAAATACAAAAAAAAAAAACAACAATTTTTAAGAAATTAAAATATTTCATATAAGAGTTTGTAAATATATCTAGATAGACTACACCTACATCATTAAATCTTTGTACATAATTTCATCTCAATCCTTTCGGACGTAGTTTAAAATCAAATTTGCTAGATTTGATCCACGAACCCTAACAGGTGTAGTGCTTCTTTTAAAAAGTAAGAAATCGATACTTATTAGAGACGAGGTAATAAAAAATTAATGAGTTCTGTTCACGAGTACCCTTACGCCCTGCGCGAGACATTGAATAATGTGACAACACATTACCTCACAACACGGACATGTTTCACAGTCACACACATAGAAGGCTCTAACATACTATTACGATAGAGCAGGGGTACGTTTTGTATAAACTTCAAGTATATGTATCTATTAACGAAATGAAAATCATTCCAAAACACACACACAAATGCAGAATGAAGTATAACAAAACGTAATTCCAATTTCAAAAAAATAAAAGACACAATAGCCAAACAAGGAGGTAAGTTTAATCGGAATGTCATTCCAATATTAAAAATCATTTAAAGATATAGAAACAACAAATTCAAATATATAAAGAAGGCGCGATAATAAATTAAATGAGTCGGTCAAAACGGAATCTACCTAATTCCAATTTCAAAATTATTCAAAGAAAACACTAAAATAAGTTAAACAGAGTAATAGTTCTTACGTTCTTCTTATTATATTTAGAAGGCTGATAACATTAACTTGCACAGCAATGCAAATTCTCTCATTGAAACGTTTAAAATATATAATACAATTTTATTATGACTGAAATTTAAATCTACAATTTAACTATTGCTTAAAATTATTAATATACTCTGAACAACAAAAAAAAACATTGGACCAATTTATTTTATATCCAAGGAAAATCATCAAAATTATGTTATAAAAAATTAAAACAATTTTATATGATGACTCGGTCATTTGATCGTTTGATTTTATCCCTGTTCCCTTTATAAATAAAACTCTATTTTTAAAATTTTATTCAATATACATTTTTATATTGAATCTACCTTCGGTTCGGAAAAACCTTAAAGCTTAAAGCAACCTGTGGGGTTACAGCTTAAAAAAAGTGTTTGTCATTCATTAAATTCATAAGTGCAAGATTCAATTACGACTACTCTTATTTCAGAAAATAAAAGTCTACTAAAGGGCTATTCTGTAAAATTATCTAAATAATAATATTATAATATTGACTTGGTAGGACTTTGTACAAGACCATCTGGATAGGTACCCACACTTATCAGATATTCTACCGACAAATAGCAATATTTTGTTGTGTTCTGTGTTGAAGGATGAGTGAGCCAGTAACAACAGACACAACGGACATAACAGCTTAGTTCACAAGGCTTGTGGTGCATTGGTGATGTACGAAATGGTTAATATTTCTTACATCGCCAATGTCTATGGGCGGTGACAACGTACCATCAGGTGAGCGTACTAGCGTAAGTCGCTTTTCAACGCGTGAGATACCAAGTGAGTTTTTATATAACTATTTAAACATATGTAAATAATGTGTATCTAATACATACGACAACAATGATATTTGAGGGTAGGTATTTGTTTTATATAAATCAAATAAGTTTGAACTGAATTTTTCAATCATTCTTTAATTAACATAAGTCATGTCTGTATGTATAATAATAATGTCCTGCAGACTGACTTCGGCCACGGTGGCCAATCTCGAGAGAGATTAGCCAACTACGTAGGAGATATTATAGTGTCCAATTACGTGCGCAAACACAGGTGCACTCTCTATTCCCTAACTCTCATAATCCGATGGGACAGCAATCCGACACGACCTGAAAGAGTTCAGGCGCAGGACCAACTACTTTACGTGCTTTCCGAGGCACGGGCGTGTACACACGTCGAACTTCAAGACTCTGGACTGAGAATTTTCTGACCGAAAAACCCAATAACTTTTTATGGCCCGACCTGGGAAGTGAACCAAGGACCTTCGGGTCTGCGGCCTTACATCAAGCCACTAGACCAACGAGGCGGTCAAATATGTCTATATATATATACATAAGAATGGTATCTTTTAATATTTATTTATATTCGTGAGGATCGTTTAGGTGTGTAACGCATTAATGTTTTGTGTACATTTGCTGAAATATGACGTCGATTGTTGAAGATGCCGTAACGTGACGTAAACATAAACCAATAGAGTTATATGTATTACTATATACACGATTTATGTAGGTCACAATTCAACCCATACAAAACGTTCTCTGGAAAAACGCATTTACCCATTTCCTCCACTTGAAGTGGGGGATATGTGAGGCTTGCTGGCTCTGAGTGCGCCGGAATACCCACAAAAACAGAGTACTCTCCCCGTCTCTTCGGGGTCACCACGGGGTCGTTTACCGTAAGTCCATGTGAAAACGGAAGACGAAAGTCTTCAACCAATGCGTCTTACCTGCCATGACATACGGTGCCGAAACGTGGACACTAACTGCGGGACTAGTCCACAAATTCAAAGTCGCTCAGCGTGCTATGGAGCGAGCTATGCTCGGAGTATCTTTGAAGGATAAGATCAGAAATGAGATTATCCGGAAAAGAACCGGAGTCACCGACATAGCTTGCAAAATTAGCAGGCTGAAGTGGCAGTGGGCTGGTCACGTATGTCGTAGGACCGATGGCCGTTGGAGCAGACGAGTCCTAGAGTGGAGACCGCGAATCGGCAAGCGCAGCGTAGGGCGCCCTCCAGCCAGGTGAACCGACGACCTTAAGAAGGTGGCGGGCACCAACTGGATGCGGAAGGCGGAGGACAGGGAGCTTTGGCGCACCTTGGGAGAGGCCTATGTTCAGCAGTGGACAACGATTGGCTGTTGATTGATGTGAAGACTACCTTTAAGTACTATACATTTAAAACGGTTCCTTTCGACGGCTTCGTTAGATTCACATTGATGCAATGTTTGCGCACACACTTGTGCACTATAATATGTCCTGTGCAATTGGCTAATTTCACTTGAGATCGGCCCCCGTGGCCGAAATCGGTCAGGACGTCATCATTATATTAAAAAGGCTTAAGAGAGTTTGGACACTCGTGCTGAGCTTCCTCTGTCAGGTCAATTTCAATGATAATTACCTACATATTATGTAAAGGCAAGCTAAGGTTAAGGTAACAGAATACATTATCTTACGAATTCGTAATAGTAAGTTCACTTATTGCGTGACTTGTGAGTTTATATGCGTGTATGTGTGTGTGTGTGTGTGTGTGTGTGTGTGCGTGCCATTTCGATTAAAGCATAACCCTTATCACATTGGACACCGAATCTGATGCTGCTTTTACACGAAGTCTATAGCCAAGACAGTCCACAAAGCCACACTTAGTCTAATATGTATACTTGTAAGTCAGAGAGTTTCCTAGTAATGATGAAGATGACGCATTCATTAGGATATATATACTTTTGCGTAGGTTTAATTATTTATTTGTTTAGTCAAATTCCCTTACAATAATAAGTTTTGTTAGCAATCATGTGAATTCAAGCGTCATTGCTTTGGGGACCGCAATTTCAATTCAATTGGATCTCTGAAAGTTTCTAAAACCCTTTAGTCAATTAGGAAATGGTGATTTTTAAACGCATAAGCAGATCTTTATAATTCATAGCTAAGAACCATCTCTATCAGGGAAAAAACCACATCAAAATCAGTCAATTCGTTTGCGAGGTTCGATGCCATAGACAGACACACAGATATACACGTTAAACTCATAACACCTCTACTTACGTCGATAAACTAATTACAATACATCGTTAGACAAAAAAAAGCCTTATATAATAGATAACACAAATATCGTTTTTCATGTGGTATTTGTGTCGACATGGAGATACCCATAACATCAGAAAACGCTGACGGTCCACGGACCTTCATAAAAACCCCGTGTCTAGTCGACGTTATAAAAATACATTGGATAAATAAAAATATAAAATGAAATATGAAATGGAAGTGGCGCGGGACGCAACTCGCGATCCTTTCGGCTGTCTGTGGAATAGAGGAACCGTGGAGCGGCTTGCTTGCTAGAAGTTTTGGAACGCGTTTTTTTTTATAATAAATATATATTTGTATCTTATTTAAAGAGATATAGCGAATATTATGATTATAAAATATTCCAGAAGTTATTGAATTATTTTATGTCAGTTAAAATTGAAATCTACCGCCGGTTTGGATTGTAGGTTTCATCAAGAAGGAATCGTCCGGCAAGAATCTCATTTACTCGTAATGTTTTACAAATGTAAGTGCGTTGTTAACATATATTAATGCACGATTCATTCAACAAATATTTCTTGCATCCGCATTGAGATGTTTTAAAAACTAATTAACTTGTAATTATCAAATACAGATATAAACAGATATTATAAAACAAACTTACTCATCCAGGTTTGAATAGATATTAACACAGAAATGTATACGCCCAGAGTTACTGATACTCTCACTGTAACATATTAATTTCTCCGAAGACACCGTAAAAGCCTGTGAATATCCAACTGCTGGGCTAAGGGCCTCCTCTCCTCTTTTTGAGGAGAAGAAGGAGCTTATTCCACAACGCCGCTCCAATGCGGATTGGTGGAATACACATGTGGCAGAATTTCAGTGAAATTAGACACATGCAGGTTCCCTCACGATGTTTTCCTTCACCGTAAAGCACGAGATGAATTATAATCACAAGTCTCCGAAGGTAACTGAGCAGTGATTGTCGACTGTACAATAAGCACTTTAACCTATAATTGCCGCTTCAAATACGACCTAACGTCTTTATGTTAAATTAGATATTGAAGAAAAATCTGTTATTTTTTAGTTTATTTTGCAACTGGTAGCGGAGTGGTATTCACTCAAATTCGATTCAAACTTTTGATCGACACGGTGCTTGCCCACCTGTTTGTTATTTACGAACTACTCCCGTTGTTTTCATCTTTTGTAACTATTTCCCACAAATACCTAAACGTAACCTATTATATATATATATATATATATATATATATATATATATATATATATATATATATATATTCTAAAAACAATTAAACAGCCTTAATATATTATTAATTGCAAATACAAATGATATTACAATATCAACTCGATGGTTGCCTTCGTGAATTCTGAGTGTTTCTGCCCGTAACAATCCAAAGGCGCCACGGGTCAGCGAGCGGCTCCCGACACGTCTGTGTGTGCACGCGCGAGGCAAAAATCTCTTTAGCTCACGTATCTGCGTAACATATCCTTTGTATGTTATATATGTATATATATACTGTAACACGAGTGTGTTTGTGCATTGTAGGTTAACTTTAAGGTGTGTTAAAAACGGTTAACTTGATATTTTTTTTAAGATAACTTCAATTGGTAAAGTAAAGTAATAACTACTGGTGGTAGAGCTTTGTGCAAGCTCGTCTGGGTAGGTACGACCCACTCATCAGATATTTTACCGCAAAACAGCAGTATTTGGTATCGTTGTGTTCCGGTTTGAGGGGTGAGTGAGCCAGTGTGATTACAGGCACAAGGGATATAACATCTTAGTTCCCAAGGTTGGTGGCGCATTGGTGATGTAAGCGATGGTTAACATTTCTTACAATGCCAATGTCTATGGGCGTTGGTGACTACTTAACATCATGTGGCCCATATGCTCGTCCGCCTTCCTATTCTATATAAAAAAAACAGTTGTTCCACTGCTAGGTTACGCCTCTCTTTTTTATTTAGATATTTTCTCTAGAAGAGAAGGCTTGGAGTTTATTTCAGCACGTTACGTCACGCGAGTTTCAACTGTAGTTGTAAATATAGTCCCCATCCCTTGGGCTATTGTCGTGCCCACTACCAACAAAAGTTTTACGATTAATTGGGAGCGTAAATAATATTAGTAATTTCCAATGTACCTACAATGCTACATCATTCTACCGCCAAACAACGATAGTTTCGGTTTTATAAGTCAGTAAGCCAGTGTAATTACAGGATCAAGCGACACACACATTGGTTCCCAAGGTATGTGGCGCTTTGAAGATGAAAGGGTGGTGGTGACCATTTACAATAGTGGCTCATTTGTCAGTCTAACTGTCTATTTAAAAAAAGCCCCTGAACGTGCAGCTACTAGACAAATAACTCTTATATTCCTTCAAGCTACTCCACTTAACACTTAATATAGTGAATATATATATATATATATATATATATATATATATATATATATATATATATATATATATAATAAATCTTCTTTATGAAGAATTACATACATATGTAAATTTCGATAGCGACCTGTCAAACCGTGTTGTATTTTAATCAAACAGACATACAAACATATTTTTACATAAGTATGGTTATAAGTTAATGTTATAATAATATTAACTGTTATTCCTTTTGTGTTTTATGCATCTGTCGTCTGATCTCTGTAATGAAAGACATCGTGACATCGTGAGTATCCAAGGTGTGCAATGGTGAGACGAGATGGTATGCACTATGTTGAGTGGGTACACACAAGTGGTATGAATATCGACACACATATTAAAAACAGTGTTAAGCTAAGTTATATGTGTATGTGTGTGTGTGTAATTTATTTGCCATGTAAAGTACAAATCATGATGATGATAATGATAAATTGACTAGTATAGTTAGACAAGGTCCTCCAGACCGTTTTCGGCCACGGCGGCCAATCTCAAGAGAGATTAGCCAACTGCGTGGGACATATTATAGTGCACGAGTGTGTGTGCGCAAACACATGTGCACTCTCTATTCCCTTGCTCTCATAATCCGATGGGACAGCCATACGACACTACCGAAAAAGGGTTCAGGTGCAGGACCAAAGGCTTTACGTGCTTCCTGAGGTGCAGGAGTTTACTGACTTCCAACTTCCAGACTTCGGGCCGCTACTGAGAATTTTCTGACAGAAAAACCCAATGACTTTTTATTGGCCTCACCTGGTAATTGAACCCAGGACCTCCGGGTCCGTGGCCTTATATCTAGCCATTATACCAACGAGGAAGGAAGTTACATACATAGGTATACATAGATTATGAACTACAAATATTTTTTTCAGCCCGGACTATGGAGCTTTTTTTTAATGTCCTAAACATTTAAAACAAGACATCAATTTAATTATACAAATTTATATTTAAATTTGGAACTAATAATATAACTTTTAGTTAATTCTTACTTCAAATTTAAATCGTTCGATTGTTAATTTAAAAAGTTATTAAAGTGTTGCCGTTCTAAAAAAGCTAAAATTTTTGAATAAATGTTGCCAAACAGTCGGATACAAAGCAGAGAAACTCAGTAACCAAAACATTAACTCCTTAAGGAAGCGAGTAATTAAGAGGGGCGGCTAACAGCTTAACTGTTTCGGATAAATGTGGGTCATTCTCTACTCGTCCGGATTAAACGATTAATGATTTTATTAATGAAATCGTAATTGGATTAAGATTAATAATGATGATACATATGACGCGGCCGGAAGGACAATTGCCCAACATCATGCTACCACTGAAAGTTTCAACGTTTACAACAGAAAAACCCAATAACTTTTTTCTTGATAGACATACATATGATGATACATATTTTTAAATTTATCTTATTTGTCCCGAAATCAAGTTAATTGGAATAAATTAAAATAAAGCGTCGACATTAAAAACCAGACGAATGGGTATTCTACCGGAATACGGGGCGATACTTAAAAAGTTTCTCGGTCGGCCATTGAAGGGACAGGATTTAGGGTGAGATGATAATGACATTGAAAAGTTAAGTGATAACGCCGGTCGCCATTGAGACGGACTCGAGGGAAGCTGATATTATATATTCATTTGTACTTCTATACAATTGTATTTTTTGTATATTATAAATGTATGTAAAAGTAAACTTCTTACTTGACGTATTAGCCTGTTAATTCTTCATCGTCTTTTGAAGTTATTCCTTTACCTTTTATTTTTCCTCTTCTCTTCACGTGCTGATTTGATACGCTTGTCTCAGGCGTACATACAACACATCACGAAGTTCCTCCTCAATACCGACCGACCGACAATGGTTGTTTAGATTTGAACCAAAACTTGTGATACGATTTGATACATTTAACGACCAATATTTTAATCACACTTTAATACTTTAAGCGACCAATATCTTATATGTTAATAGCTGTAAATTAATATATGACAAAAATTAAAGCACTTGCAACTAATTTAGGTACTACAAGAGAGAGGCCAGAAACGTTTTATTTTGAAATTTTGTACCTAGACTTGACTTCGACTACACTTATCGTGTTCAAGTTACACTTCAATAATATTTAAAGCAGTTGTACTTCGAAGTGTTTCCGAAATTAAATATGAAAGTGAAAAGTCGTTACTTTACATTAAACTTAAATATTTAATTTCAGAACGTTAATTGTCCGTTAAATTCTCACTTCTGGGCCCCCTCTTTTACGAAGTGGAGCTTATTTCAGGACGCTGCTCCAATAATGATTGGTGGATACACTTGTGGCAGAATTTCTTTCGACATATTCGACAAATGATTTAAAACACCAATTAAATCAGTTATGCTCGCCCCGATTTGAACCCGCAGTCTTCGGTTTAGATTTACATATTCTGTGCACTGGTCTATCTAGGCTCTTACCATAGATATATAGGATGGTTATATTGATACCATAAAGGTGTTTTATGTGAGGCGAAAGTGGTGGTAGAGAGGTAACCTTTCTCTCGTGCAGTAAACTTTGATTATCGCTAAGTTTGTATGGATAACATTTAATTAATTAAATACATATTTTTTATCAGATCTTTTCGATGTCAATTATAATTGGAAATTGTTTTGATAACCGATTACTATTTAAATGCCCCTTCGTTCGACAAGGATGATTATTTGTTTAAATAAAAAAAATCGTTCAAATACATATTATCAAATGTCAGTTTGTTTACAGAACAAGAGTTAAAATTTTATTATCTGTTGATTTTCAATCATGCATTAATTACATAATATAGTTTTTCTTTTTATTTCGTCACGGCGTAATCTGCGTTCGAATCTGTGTATGATAACGAAAACGTAGGAGATAGGCTAATTTTTTAGGGTCTATTTATAATAATACGATTACTAATCCATACTACTATAGACTGCCTCGTTGGTCTAGTGGCTTGATATAAGGCCGCAGACCCGGAGGTCCTTGGTTCAATTCCCAGGTCGGGCCAATAAAAAAGTTACTGGGTTTTTCTGTCAGAAAATTCTCAGTAGCAGCCCGGAGTCTAGAAGTTGAAAGTGTGTACACTCCCGTGCCTCGGAAAGCACGTAAAGCCGTTGGTCCTGCGCCTGAACTCTTCCCGGTCGTGTCGGATTGCCGTCCCATCGGATTATGAGAGTTAGGGAATAGAGAGTGCACCTGTGTTTGCGCACACACTTTTGCACTATAATATCTCCTGCGTAGTTGGCTAATCTCACTTGAGATTGGCCGCCGTGGCCGAAATCGGTCTGGAGGACATTATTATTATTAATCCATACTAATAAATGAGGAGATGAAATAAATGAAGAAATAAACTATAATGGTATTATTAAAGATTATATGTTCCGATAGTTTAGTTTTAAATACATTAAATGACCTCACACGTTTTAAACTAGAAAATTTATTATAAAGCTGTGCATCTAAGGTAAGCACTTTTTCCCGAGCCAGTTCGGTTTTAGGTAAGACTAAGAGACAAAATAATAATGAATAATAAGCGTCGGTTCTTATCAGATGGTATGAGGTAGCGTTTAAAAAAAAGATTTAATGGTAAATTATATTAAAAAAAATGGCGACTAAAAAGTGCTTTTAAAGACTTTACACAAATAAAATAAATTGATTTTGAGTTTGATGTCGAAACTAAGTTAAATTCCAATACTATTCCATTGTCACGATCATTGATAATTAAAAAAGAAGTGGCTCATTCTATATCCATACCAAGTGATCATGTTTTTCCCGCATCTTTAACTACCGTCAGTTACGAGAAATTGCTTTATCTCTTCACCTTCACTTTACAGCCCTCCCACGCACCCACTCAACCTCCCACCCACCCTATAAATCGTTCTGATTTCATTCTGCACTCTCAAATCTAAGAAAGAAAAAAATCCGATCTGCTAGGAAAATTACATTTAATAGTTCTTTCTAGACGTTTCTATAGGTACGTCGGTAAAGTCCCTAATGTTATTATTCGCATTTAGGTTTTACTAATTGTAAAATTATTCGCAATTTTAAATATAGAATACTAATGAGAAAGAAACATTCATATTTCAAAATATTGCTTTTTTTAAATATTTTACAATTTCAGGCACAAACTTATTCATATACATCCTAAGTGAATATATATAGTATATTTATTTTTTATTTACCTACGTGTGTTAAACTGGCTCATTCGCCCATCAAACCAAAAAAACTAAGATTGCTGTTTGGCAATAGAATGTGTAATGAGTAAGTGGTACATATATATATGTATACATACATACATACCTGAGTCCGTATTTCCCGATAGGTACAATGTTGGTGTCTTCAAATCCAGAGTAAACTGGTTTCTTATAGGCAAGCGTGCTACATCTTAGACCGTGTCGATGCTTAACATCAGGCAAGTCAACGGTAAAACGTTGGCTTATTAATAGTAAAAAAAAAAACATACGCAGACGGGATTCCACTAAGCCTTACCACGAGTATATAATTGATTACAGTTCGAAAGTATATAATTATATTATTACGTTTTCACTCTAAATTTTTTACTCTAAATTGAATATAACCCACTTTACAAGATCAGATTTCCTATTAACTTCTATGGCGATGTATCCACTGACATCTTTCCTCCGGACAACGTACGAAGCGACGTCGCACGGCTATTTTCCAAACAATTTCTCTTTCTCGCGGGTCAAGAGAGCGTGTTAAAGACGGCCTAAGCGTGTGTGCCTCTTTATAGTGACGTCATGACGAACTATCATACAGAGTATATAATAAAAGATCATTTTGGCTCGTATTCGTTTTACTTCAAATACAAATGTATTGTCATTTGAATATTATATGAAACATTTGTGCATTTAAACATTTAGTAGAGAATATTTTTTACCGATCAACAGTTCGCTGATCTTGAATAAATCGAAGTATCACATAATTAAGGTGAAAATTAAAATACGTGAATTACGTTAGAAGCAACGCGATGGTTGAAAAAAAAACCAATTACTTAAAATTATTTATTCAAAATTATAATTTATAATTAAAACTATTTCCTAATTAAGACTAACTTCTCGATTGAAGTAAAATCCTCGGCTGACGCAACATTTCGCAACATCCGTCCTAAATTATTTTAATTAAACAAATATTAAAATTGCAATCTAAGCTATATACCAATACTATAATATACTATACTGTGGTTCTACGTAACTCATATGTAAACAATGTGAGACCAAACATACTCAGTTCACATTGAAACTACGATGAAATTTAAAACGCGTTTATTAGTCAAGTGATGTACTCCTTGACATAATACATAACCTCTGTTTTATAATAATCTGTACACAAAAGGAAGACAGCCTCCAGCCGTCTATTCGCATCAGTTAACCCAAATAAGTAGGAACGTTCTTAGCGACACGTAGCTACTTTATTGTGAAACAAAGAAATATCCAAAACTACAAAGAGAAATGGATGCATGGCGCTCTATGTAGCTTAACGTCTTAAATGGCAAGGTTCCGTTGAAACGTTTTAAATATTTTTAAAAATGGAACAATTTATGATTATAGGTTGATTACACACTATCCACAAACAACCTCAAGTTTAGCGAAATTGATCGTGAATATCATATCACCGATAGGTTTTCAACATTTCACGAGTGAGATATGAAGCGAGTTCGTACGCATGAGCACTGCTATTTCTAGAAGGAATGTTTTTTAAATTATTTTATTTACAAAAACTGTATAGTTATAATACGATTATATGTTTTGTTAATTTTATGTCTTTATTATTTACATGACATCTGTCTATTAAGAAGCATTTAAGACAACTTTTACCGTAACTATAATTAAGTTACTTTACACGTAATAGGTAGCTGTTTTTTTTTAATTCATACACTCAACTGGTTTCCAAATGACAAATTAATTTATGGGAAGTTGGGTTCTTTTTTTTTAAATTAATTCAGACGCAACGAGCCGCAACAAATTCAAACGACGTCTCAGTAGTTCGACAAAGACATGACTACACGGAGTTCTTTTTCGATTTTTTTTTTTTTAATTTTCTTATGCCTACGTAGAATAACATATGTAAGTTTTTATACATTTATAACGATATATAGTCTATTAAATTATTTATTTAAATATTTTAAGCGAATTTAAATTTATAGCACTGAATTTTGAACTTTGAATTTACTACAAAATAATTAATATTTTATTGTTTTTTTTAAAGCGGACGGGCAAATGCGTCACCTGAAGATAATTAGTTACTACCACCCATAGACATTGGCGCTGTTAGAAATGTTAACCTTCGATTGACATGCGCCACCAACCTTGGGAACTGACATGTTTTGTCCCTTGTGCCTGTAGTAATGTAGTACACTGGCTCACTCAACCCGAAACACAACAATACTAAGTATCGCTGTTTAATGTGATGTGCGTGGTACGAGCATTTAAGATAAATTACATACAACTAAATGGCCCAGTGGTTAGAACGCGTGAATCTTATCCGATGATAAGATTCACGCGTTCAGGCCTGGAAAAGCTTCGGTTTTGTCAGACGTAACTGCAATGATTTTAAGAGACCGGCAACTATCATAACTTTGTACAATTCGTTTATACGTAGCGCTTTAGAATATGCGGTTGTAGTATGGAATCCGCATTATAAGATCTACATTGAAAGGTTAGAACGCATTCAACACAAATTTACAAAATTACTGGCTAGTAGAAGTAACAGTTGCCCTTATAAGGCCGACTATGAATCACGTTTAAAATATTTTGGACTGTGCACTCTAGAAAAACGCCGCGAAATTGCCTCTCTAATTACTCTCTATAAATTATTGAATAACCACTTGGATGCAACAGATCTACTACAAAATATTAACATAGCAGTGCCACGTACTGCACCTAGACAACCTCTAAAAAAAATTTTCTCCTCTCGAACTTCCAAATCAAATATAGGTAAATACTCTCCACTCAACCACCTCATAAACTTATATAATAAAGTCAACAGTGATGGCATTGACATTTTTCACGACTCACTACCTCTTTTTCGCAAAAAATTAACGCTGGGAGCTTTATTGTGATTGTGATATCTTTACTGTTATATTTAGTTTGTTATATTCTACTCAATATTAGAACTTTGTAAATTACGGTATTATCTCTAAAAATCTTGTATTATCATTGTTTGTAATTATTGTTAGTTATTTTTTTTTTTTTTACTTCATTTTTTTTATTTTTTTGCTAATTGTTTGAATGTTAAATAATCAATAAGCGTGTTATATTGCAGTCTGTAGTATTTATTAAATAGAGTATTGTTAAAAAAAATTGTTATTGGAGGCTAACGTAACTATTAATGCTGTATATACCTATTAAGTGTTTGAAATTGTATCTGTCATTTTATCGTATTCTTGTTTTAAGTGCCATATTTCAAATACTGTGGTGTATCGATTAAAATAAATAAATAAATAGATGATGATGTGGGTTCAAACCCGGGCAAGCACCACTGAATTTTCATGTGCTTAATTTGTGATTATAATTCATCTCGTGCTTAACGGTGAAGGAAAACATCGTGAGGAAACCTGCATGTGTCTAATTTCATTGAAATTCTGCCACATGTGTATTCTACCAACCCGCATTGGAGCAGCGTGGTGGAATAAGCTCCACAACCTTCTCCTCAAAAGGGAGAGGAGGCCTTAGCCCAGCAGTGGGACATTAACAGGCTGTTACTGTAAATGCGAAAAAACGTTTTTTTTTATATCAGATCGACAGTGTGTATTGTACTTTATCCTATTTACATATTAGGCAAAGCGTTTCGGCAATTACGTACAATTTGTATAACATAATGCTCTACAAATTGTCAGTTGTAAAATTTCCACATACTTTTTGTGTCCATTTATATGAATAATATATATGTATCTGTATATATATGCATGTTTAAATTTGGAAAACAAGTGACAGGTGATATATAAAAAAATCATCAATAAATTATGTTTTTATAGAATTGAAATATATTTTAATTGGTGGTCTAGTGGCTTAGAGGCTTCGCTTTAAGGCTGCAGATATTGAAGTCATTGGTCGAGGTCGGTAGTAAAAGTTCTTAATAGAAGACCGATGTGATTGTAAGCTTACACTCCTGTGCCTTAGTAAACACGTGAAGCTCATCGTGTACCGTAACAGCCTGTTAATGTCCCACTGCTGGGCTAAAGGCCTCCTCTCCTCTTTTTGAGGAGAAGGTTTGGAGCTTATTCCACCACGCTGCTCCAATGCGGGTTGGTAGAATTCACATGTGGCAGAACTTCAGTGAAATTAGACACATGCAGGTTTCCTCACGATGTTTTCCTTCACCGTAAAGCACGAGATGAATTATAAACTCAAATTAAGCACATGAAAATTCAGTGGTGCTTGCTCGGGTTTGAACCCACGATCATCGGTTAAGATCCACGCGTTCTAACCACTAGGCCATCTCGGCTCATCGTGGCTCATCGTGTGCTTGGGGCCAAATCACCACCACTACTAACTTCTTACGTTCCCTTATCTATATTACGTTCTTATCTTACGTAACGGTTACGATACGTTTCCGATTCTATTTCGATCCAAATACGAACCGCGACTGGATCGTTGTGTTAGTAGAATAGAAAAACCGTTAAACGGCAACGATTACGCTTCGATTCGATTGCGATAAAGTGACAATTTGTTAGTCGCATTGAACCCCTGATCTCTTTCCGGTCGTGTCGGATGTTCTGACTTTTAGTCACATGGCCTCTGTGGATATAGTTAGCCATGAGTAGGTGGTAAGGCCTTGGATTGGCAAGGTGAGTGAGCCAGTATAACTACAGTTAGGGACATAATCGCATGAGGAAAATAACATTATGAAAATAAAATATCCAAAAGTCCAGTCAATTTGCAACAATATAGCACACGCCTCTCATGAAACTATAAGGTTTTTTGTGTGAAAATTACATATTAATCGGATTAGTTTTTGAGAGACTTCGAAGAAACCAAAGAAAACTTTATAATATTAAAATTTATTTATTTATATAAAAGTTTTGTTATACAAGCACTGAATTTCAAAATCGATTTTCGCCGTGGCTTGGAAGTCAGTTCCTTCCCAGATCTTTGTCTTAATAAATGTTCCTTAAACAAAAAAAAAAAAAAACATTTTTTTTTATAATTACCAATGACAGCTATGTATTGTATTAAAATAACTTAATTGATGTAATATAACTGAATGCAATTCATCATTATACTTTTTTAATTTAAATAAGTAGTTAGCATAATTATGAAATCAATTTATGTTATATTACCTTACACAACATTGTAAACAATATTTTCTTACGGTTATTTTCGTTTTTTTTTTTTTAATACAGTAAACGCTAACGCATGAAGAACATGCGAGATTTAACGGAGACTAAAATTACTTTTTTTTTTTAAAGTTACATGTCGCAAGCAAAAAAAGAAAGTCTTTACAGTCGAACAAACAAACATTTAAGAGACGTTTAGCGCAGATTGCCGCCGTCCAAATGTCGGGCTTAATTTTTTGCTAGGATTATACAAATCCAATTCTAGGAGAAAGAACTCTTACAAAACGGTTGCGTTCCGATTCCGTTTCACTAATTCTGCATTCTGTGACAAATTTAGAATTAAACGTACTTAAAATTCTTTAAACGCAATAAGTGGCGTGGATTACAATTATACAGCCAGTTAACGTTGGATAAAAACTTTTTTTAAGTGCAACAATAAAGAGCAAAAATAAGTATGTTTATAAGTGACTAATGTTGTCCTTTTGAGATTATCTTTACATTTAACATACCTAACTATACATAGAACTATTATCTAGTAGGTATAAGGATTATTATCCTAACTAAAGATTATTTAAGCTTGTAACATTATGCTTCTAAAAACTGGTAATATTTCTTAAGCTGTAATATTGTTTAGTAAAAAATAATGTTCTAACAAGAAAATAAAATAGAACGAAAACTTTAAAAATAGAATAGGAACATGAAACCATAAAATATTTATAAGATTTGTTAAATCTTTTTCAGGTATTTCTTAACATATCTAAAACTTTTAAAAAGAAAAAGGCAAAGAATGCTACCAGACATTCAAATAAAGAACATCGTGGGCGCGTTGGCGCCAACGTTCCTTTACTTTTTTCAAATTTTGAAAGGACCACGATTCAATTTGCTTCATCAATCCATGATGGCGACCGCATTGTAGTCCAAACTTGACTATGTTTTTTTTACAAAACTATAGTTGCAATTAATTAGGAAAACGGGTTTTAAAATGAAACATTCTAAATTTTTACGAACAGTATAGATTGATTTTTTTTTTAAATAGATTTTAGTCATTATATTTGTAGACTTTAAAATGGAAATGTCAAAATATTTATTTCAGATGTTTTGAGCAATAATTTAATTAGTTTTTGCTTATAAGTAACATTTTTTTGTCAACAACACAATATGAAATGTTATTGATAATAATTTTGATGGGATATACCTTACCATGACAGGTTAGTTTGTGTAGTTCTCAGCGGGATGTGTTTGGACCACCCGCTCTTTATGACGTATAGATAACATATTAAATATTATATATCAATATTAAATTTAATCTGTGCGTGTTAGTTATTTTAAATTTATATTCGTGAATTATCATATGTGACACTGTAAGTTTTTTTTTAATATTTGATAAACATTTTAGGTGATGCTAAATTCTAAAAAAGTAAATAAGTAAATTCTAAAATATAATAATAATTCTTTAATTGTTTTTATATCAGGTATAAAATAATTTAAGTAAAATTTAAATGTGATAAAACAGTAAACGAGGTCAATTACGTCTAAAGCGTTATAATTAGTAGGTTTTCGTAACCATATAATTAGTCAATAAGCTAATCGTTTAAAAATATCATTCGATTGTATTTTCGATAACATAGAAAACATAATGTTCACCTGATTTAAAAATGTTTCGGAACAAAATTCCTTAAAATAACGAACATTGTTCGAAGATTCCTTGGTTCAGGCTAGACAATTAAAAAAAAACTAAAATAATTTAAATATACTCAAAACAATTCATAAAAACGAATTCGTCGTAAATCTCAAATGGTGCGTTCTGGTATTGAAGCGAGGAGGTTTCGTGGTATGTGGTGGCGCTCGGTGCGTAGCTCGTGCGTTTGATGAGCCGACAAAGCGCCGCCGCGGCATGGGACCGCGTCGAGGTAACCAGCCGTACTGGCAGGACGCGTCTCGACACGTGACTCCGTTGACAAGTCTTATTCATTGAATATGAATTAATATTTATAAAGGTAACAAATTAAAGTAGATGTACCTCCTCTAGATTGTAATTTGTACGAGTACGAATATTTTGTTTTATTTCTTTTAATTTATAGTGGAGAAACCACGATTGACAATTTTCAAGTATGACCGAATATTAAATTTTCGGTCATGCTTAAAACCGACAAATATAAATATATATAGTGACGTAACTTATTGTGTTGTTTTTGTGTGAAATTTGTTCATCTTTCAATCAGGCCATTAGGATAATATAGATTCGTGTATTATAAAATGTATCTATCTATCACTTCATATAATATAATGAATAATTTCAAAAAACATTACTTATAAGAAATATGTAATACTCTGTTTCTGCATATGTTGGTAACAAACGCAAAAACTTTCGAAATAAGTATATCGAATACCAATGGTAGATTTGTTAACGGTATGTAACATGTTTGATAGGTATTTATTTATCGAAAAAATACCTATTTTCCGGATTTCTATATACTGAATAGTAAAAAACGCTTCAATATTATTTAGTGATTAAAATCATAATAATACATGTCTGCATTTATGTAACACAACGACGCATACGCCAAGGAAGATGAAAGTCACAACCCTAGATTTAGTCAGCTTCACAAACAGTACGGCTTCTTTCGCTGTTTTAAAGTTATAAGGTTGTCTGTTTTTCATTGCTATTTAGGTTACACGTCTCTTAAAGTTGCTTCGAATAGTTTCTGTTTAGCAGATTTACTGGTGGTAGAGCTTTGTGCAAGCTCGTCTGGGTAAGTACCATCCACTCATCAGATATTCTACCGCAAAACAGCAAAACTTGGTATTGTTGTGTTCCGGTTTGAAGGGTGAGTGAGACAGTGTAATTACAGGCACAAGGGACATAACATCTTAGTTCTCAAGGTTGGTGGCGCATTGGTGATGTATTGTATGCGATGGTTAACATTTCTTGCAATGCCAATGTCAATGGGCATTGGTGACCATTCATCATCAGGTGGCCCATATGCTCGTCCGTCTTCCTATTCTATAAAAAAAGATAACTTTGAAATTCTTTGCTATAATATCGTCCTCTATTTACAAGACGTGTGGTGACCGTATTCATAATATATCTTGATGCTTGGACCACAGTGGATCAATTTAACTACATCATTCTAATTTATCTGTTGACACTTGTAATAAAAATGTATCGAAGTATTCTCCAGCCCTTCGATATGTTTCTTGATAATTATTACTTCTTAATTTCTTAATATAATGCTCTGAATGAAGGAAATTAGTATAAGAATTTTAATTTAAAGATATTGTTACGTAATGATGTGATACCTTAAACATGGATTTACTGGTGGTAAGGCTTTGTGCAAGCTCGTCTAGGTACCACCCACTCATCAAATATTCTATTGCCAAACATCAATATTTAGTATTGTTGTTCCGGTTTAAAGGGTGAGTGAGCCAAAGCTACAGGCACAAGGTATATAACGTCTCAGTTCCCAAGGTTGGTGGCTCATTGGTGCTGTAAGGGATAGTTGATATTTTTAACAGTGGCGATGTCTATTTGCAGTTCTGATCATTTATCATCAGTTTTTCATGTCTTGCATGACGGTGAAGGAAAATATTTAGGAAAATGCAACGATGGCAACGTGTTCCACGATAACGCACTGGAACAGCGTGTAGGGGTTTCGAACATTCTCCTTATCAGGGAAAGTCATTGTCCAGCTCTGGGACATTTATTAGGAAATATATTAGTTAATATGATAAAATGATTGTAACTTATATATTAAAACGAAATAAAACTTAATCTTTCATAAAATTCGTGTAAAAATTCTTCGTCCATATTTTGGTGAAACATTTTGGAGATATTCTTTCGTTGTATATTGTTTTAAAGAGTGTGATAATAACTGCTCTATAGATAATACTTAGACCGCTTTACACGCATTCTCCACACCGATGGGACCCGATACGCACGTGTGGGGAGCACTAATTGAGCTCAGCCACGGTAAAGCTCATAGCATATTATGTTATTACAAAAACCGGCTCAACTTATTACATATTAATAAAGCGAATGGATTATTGCTACTTACATTAGATGTACTTCTGTTTAATATTCCTATATAATCTTTTTAATTAAGGTGCTAACCAATTAAATATGTATATATATACTAATAAAACATTTCAATGTAAAGATAAATCTTCATCCCAGGCTACAATTTCTTAAAGAAGGGATAAAATTAATGATATATGTTGCACGAAGATTTTACACTTTCACTTGGTGGTAGGGCTTTGCGCAACTGGGTAGGTACCACCCTATCGCCAAACAACAATATTAGTATTGGCGTGTTTTGGGTTTGAAAAGTCATTGAGTTCCTGTAACTAAAGGCACGTGGAACATAACATCTTAGTTTCCAGGGTTGGTGGCGCTGTAAGGAACGGTTAATATTTCGTCAATGTCTATGGGTGGAGGTGATCAATCACCACCAGGGGTCATATTTACCCGTCCGTCTACCTATTTTATAAAAAAAACGATTAGATTATAAATATACAAAATAGTTTTATTAAAGTCCGTTGAATTTCAGGGAGATAAATGTAGAGACATATAAAAAATCACTGTCTGAATATGGTCAGTAGTTTGCAATTTGAAATAATTGCTAAATGTAAAGTTTTTAAAGAACATGTGTCATAGTTGATTGGATGGCAATCTATACAAATTATACAATACATATAAATGACCTACCTATGTAATTTTATTGTCGGAATTATTAAAAAGTGAGTGAGAAATTATGTTCGACTTTGTTGAATCTGCAATGTGATGACTTTAAAATTGAAATACCTATAAAATAATCAAATATGTTCTTTAAGCCTCTTGAATTAATATAATTAATTTAATTCTGCGCCCACTCAAAGTTCTATCACATACAGACAAATGTCTTGTTTTAATATAATCCTCTCCGAGTCTCCGAAAATGTAGATACATTTTGAAATCAGTCAATAAAAATATGTCGTGAACATACTCATCTTAACAAGAATGTACTATTCGTTTTAACTATAAATTATAAAAGGGAATTGATTTATAAATTTTAACTAAACTACCAACTCTTTTTTAATTAGAATTCGGAATGTTCTAGATAAAACAGCCTAATATCTAGTACGCTGTTCCAAATAGGATAAGACACAGTGTGACAAAAAAGTTTTTCCGTGATACTTTTTTTTATTATTTATTTGGGAAACAAACAATACATTCATTCTTAAAACTATGATAACACATACCAGTCAAGTTTCCACTTATAACTAAAACATAATTAGAGCAGAACAAACTAATAATAATAAAATAAAAAGCATGAGAGAAGTGGAAATTCAAATTAAAGAATTAGGATTTATTAACTCCGACAAAGACTTCCTAAAGTTTGCGATTGATTCCGTAAATAAATCGATACATTTGAACACAAGATTAAAAAATATTTATGAAAAAAAAAACCGACTTGAAAACTAAATTAAATGAGAGTATTTTTAGTTTAATTGTTCCGTTCCGCATTGTTCCATTGCCAAATCGTTTAAAAATTAATTAATTAATTTCTGCTCAGAGATGCATAACATTACTAATACAAACAATGTTACCCAGAAAAGCATTTCTCTATACATTAAAATAACTGCCTGACTGACATATCAAAGCACAGCCCAAACTACTGGGGCAGCAAAGGAACCCGTTCCTTTTACACAGTAGGTCAGCACGAGGAAGGATTATTGAAAACGTAATCCCTAAGATATCGATAAAGGAATTGAAAGTTTGTATGAAAATCCTGTAAGAAGGAGCTATGAAATTTATTTTTATTGACTAAGTAAGCGGGCGGGCATAAGGGCCATCTGATGGTAAGTGGTCAAAAACGCCCATAGACATTGGCAATTGGAAATGGTAACCATCGCTCACATCGCCAATGCGCCACCAACCTACAATGTTATGTCCCTTGTACTTGTAATTACACCAGCTCACTCAACCTTCAAACCGGAATACAACTACCAACCACCAAGTACTGCTGTTTTGCGGATAGAATATCTGATGAGTGTTTTTTTTTTTTTATATAGAATAGGAAGGTGGACGAGCATATGGGCCACCTGATGGTAAGCGGTCACCAAACGCCCTTAGACATTAGCATTGTAAGAAATGTCAACCATCGCTTACAGCCAATGCGCCACCAACCTTGGGAACTAAGATTTTATGTCCCTTGTGCCTGTAATTGCACTGGCTCACTCACCCTTCAGACCGGAACACAACAATATCAAGTATTGCTGTTTTGCGGTAGAATATCTGATGAGTGGGTGGTACCTACCCAGACGATCTTGCACAAAGCCTTATCACTAGAAAAATTGGTATTTAACAATTCTGAATTATGGCGCGAGCGAAGCCGCGGATTTTATTATGAAGCGTTATATAAAACAACAAACATCTGTTTATTATTTTTATTCTGATTACGCTACTAAAGGTTATTGACGTTGACCTTTTAACCACAAGGTCACAGAATGAAAAACCAATCTTATGTAAAAAAAATTCATACTGAACAATAAACATACCTTACTTTTCAACGCGGCTCAGTGGCTGTTCAGTTAAACGCTGATTTCTCTCTTTCTGTCATCATTGATTTGACATTTGAGAGAATAAAACACATTGTTTATCTCAGAGTTACTTCAATTAATACATAACATCGAATACATTAATAGGAAGTTACGTATTCAAATTATTATGCGTATAAACAAATTTCGCATAATATCCAAATTCACAATTGGCTTACTAATCATTTCAGTTCAAAGAACTATGCGGGATTGCTACCAACAATAGATTTTATTCGGTAATCTAATATATAATCCGTTAGCGCAATGGCCATTGTAACAGACTTCTGTGTAATGAGTCGCAGGGTCGATCCCAGCTCATGACAAACATTTGAATGGACTTGTAGGTAAAACCACGTACAGTATTTATATTTAAAGAGTTGTAACTTGGTGAGCTTTTAATTTGAATAGAGTGTCAATCATACAAATGACAGTTATATATTTAACCGATTTCGAAGAGAGTGATGCTAGTTGGCTGTCGGTGAAATGAATAAATACATAAATAAGTTCAGACGGGGTACCACAGTATAAATAAATAGGAGCTACTGGCGCCACGCTCGCCGCAACTCTGCTCTTATTGTCCGACACGTGGACTTCGAAAAGTAAAGAGTTGAATTCATATATAAAAACTTTTAGATTGTTATCAATATTGAGAATAATATATCTCCAGAGATGTAGCCTTAATGATTACCGTTTCATTATACGGTGATTAAGATTTTAATAAGCAAACGGAAATAAGGGAAGTGTTCATTAGATTACATTTCAACCAGCGGTCTCATTTAAATGTAAACCATTTTCCCTAGTATAACCCTTTTTATATCCCTTAAAAGGACAACATGGAATTTCAAAGTTTTTGCATAGGAAATAAAAAAATCTTGTGTCGATAGAAAACAAAGACACAGGAGGAGGAGGATAAAGGAAATTAAGATAACCTTTCCGTGACGTATCATAATAAGAACAAACCTAAAACGCTGCCTTGCGCTTTATTTGCATTTCAACAATCAACAGAAGTATCTCAAACGCTTAATATGAATGTTAATATATTAAAAAAATTGTGTTAGTGCATAGGTCGATGAGTAAATAAGAAATCTTAAGGTGACGTAATCTGACGCTCGAAATTTTACGCGTTCTCGTCTACCGTTCAGTTACCGATCGCTAAAACGTTTACATATACAGAAAATATATTTTAAAATTTTAATTACAGCGCCCACTCCACGTATGTCGCTGTCGCCTTTAGGCTTATCCGATTTATAAACGCAATATTGTATTTGTATAAAAACAAAACCCTTATTATTGGTTTCGAGTCGTGTAGACAGGATCGCTTTGGTTTATTTTCTCCTGTCAACACTCGCTAAAAACTACTTTTTGGACAATGAATGCATTCTTTAACCGACTTCGAAGTGAATGTATTAGTGTTTCTATTGTATTTTATAACATTTTTTTTATTGATTTCTAAATAACAGGTTTATATATAGAATAGTTAGGCGGACATCGGCATTGTAAGAAATGTAAATCATCGCTTAAATCGCCAATGCGCCAACCTTGGTAACTAAGATGTTATGTCCCTTGTGCCTGTAATTACACTGGCTCACTCGCCCTTTAAACCGGAACACAACAACATCAAGTACTGCTGCGGTAGAATATCTGATATAGAATATATATAGGTATATATAAAAAGCCTATTTGAAATAATTCTCGGTAGGATCCATATTCCGAGCCGGTGGTAGCGCTGACGATACATAAGTACTCGTAAAAGTCTATTTGAATAAAAAATATTTTGATTTTGAATAAAGAATATTTTTTATCAATTTTCGTGGATTACCGTTGGGCGGCTTCACCGTTGGGCAAAGAATGTTACTCGAACAACCGATATTAGCCGGGTTCCTTCAAACGAGGCGTGAAGAGGCATCTTGCGGGCCAGCAAGGCGGTGATGGCTAGTACAGAACATTCTTCCCGACTGTACTGGCCGTCGTCGCGTTTGGACTCTACTACCACTTACCATCAGGTGGAGTAGAGTCATTTGCCATCCCGGACATATAAAAAAAAAATATATATATATATATACATTTTATGTATAGGGTAATTCAATCATTTCATTCATATATTATTAAATATATTTCTCTATACGTATGTATCTTGTGTAAAGCATGTGTCGTTTCAAATAAATTTTACGAATAAAATATTTTTTCAAACTAAATGAGATAAAATTCAGAATATTATAATTTCTCAAAACAGCCGCACGAACAATGTTGTACAGATCGTAATTAAAGAAGTTCTACACATGACATATACAATGACGAAAGCAACACTGATATTGAAATCATTGCAAGGGAAACTGACTTCTATAGATACGATTTCAGTGCTATATTCGTGTGAATCTAAAGTAAATGTTACTAAGATGTTTCTGTGTAAGATAGCTTGGTAGTGGACGCTGAAAGTTATTGGATCGCTACTCCTTATTGTCTCAATAAATACAAATCGAACAGACGCTGTGTGGTCATCAGAGGAATGTTTATTATATATATGATATATATGTATTACGACCTTAAATGTATAACGTTCTTGTAAGTGTGAGTTACTTCTATGTTTATTATTCTATATACGGTAATACACACGTTATTTTGCGTGGAAAGTTATTTTTATTTAAAGATTTTAATATATTCAGTCTTAATAGTATTTATTTGTAAATAATTAATTATAACACCATGTATCTGGCTGAATAGCCGAGATGGCGAAGTGGTAAGAACGCGTGAATCTTAACCGGTGATCATGGGAACAAACCCGGAAAAGCACCACTGAATTTTCATGTTCTTAATTTGTGATTATAATTCATCTCGTGCTTGACGGTGAAGGAAAACATTGTGAGGAAACCTGAATGTGTATAATTTCACTGAAAGTTTGCCACATGTGTATTCCACCAACCCGCACTGAGGCATCGTGGTGGAATAAGCTCCAAACATCTGCTCAAAAAAAAGGGAGAGGAGGCCTTAGCCCAGCTGTGGGACGTTCACAGGCTGTTACGGTTACGGTTACGGTTACGGTGTCTGCCTCCGCAATGTTTGTCCATACTTCCTGGGACAAAGTTTTTGTTTCTATAATAATATTCTGCAAATATTTTTTTAAATGTTAAATATATAAGGCTTACTCAAAAATAAATATATAATAACAAAAAGCTTAGATTTTATTCATTGGTTTTCATTTAATATATAGTATAAGTAAATTAAATTTTATTTATTAACATATTCATATAAGTTATTTAACTAAGGAAAAACGTAACGTTACTTTTAGATTCATCTGAATCGAATCATCCGAACTGACTGTGAAATTTAAATTATGTTATTTGATGGAATTTTGTACCATCGTAAAGCAATACTAAGTAAATATGATTATATTAAAATCTAGAGAGTCGAGATAGTCCAGTGGAAACAACCAAAGATCGTCTGTTTATTTTCGGACAGGCAGATTTTATTTATCATGAGCTTACTCGTGTAATTGACGATAAAAAACGCTTGTAAAAGAGCCAAGTTAAATAAAGTATGTTTTTTTTGTTTTTGTGCTTGATATGTGCAAATACCTCGTTACGATAAAACGAGGCCCCCGTCACTCGACAATAACACCATGTCACTATAATATTAAAATCTCGATACTTAATACATTTTGTAAACAAGACGTTCCTACCACATAGTTAAAGAGAAGCTTATAAGCTATGAGACGAACGTGATATTAAATGCCAACAATATTTCGATACACTAAATTCCTAGGCAGGCACGCTCGCCATCACCGACCGGTATTCGAATATTGGTTATAGAATTTCTTACAAGAAATACTAGGCATTTACGACCTTATTTATAAACAATGATATATCCCTTTTTGTTATCATTGATTTGACATTCGAGTGCAGGACTCTTAAACTGAAGTCAAAACCGATTATCTTTATCACAACTCAGAAGCTGTAAGTTCAAAACCTTGAGAAATATTTAGTCATAAAACAGTTCCGATCTGTTCCGCATCCGGGGTAGAAGGACCAGAGTAACTATTTGCCCAGTTTGCTTAAGCATGAAAATCATAATTTAAAAACAGGTTTGTAATTTTAAAAAAAACTTGTTTATCTAAAAATTAAACGATCAAACTTTACAATTAATTACTGTAAAGTGTCTTGAATGAATAATATTTAGATTGTAGAAGAGAATTAATATTTCTCGTGCTGTTGTTTTCTCTTGTGATTCGCCGAAGTGGCTGCGGTTGGTCATTATTTAAAGCGATAACTAATTTTAAACCAACTATATTATAAAATAATGTAATATATTTAGACAAATGAAAGCTTGCTTATTACATTTAAAAGTTCGAATGTATTATAATAGTTATGTACATGAAAACGCTGTGATTATTTCCCGGAATTAAAGTCGCGATACTCGGTTAAGATGCATGTTATGATTTATAAAACTAGATTATATATAGAAGTATTATGCATTATGGATTTTTAACTTTTCAATACTTTTTTATGTTATAGTACACAGGCAAATGCGCCTCCTCATAGTAAGTGGTCACCACTGCCTAAAGACATTGGCGATGTAAGAAATATTAATCCTCAAATGCGCCACCAAACTAAGATATTAAGATGTTATAACCCCTGTGCCTGCGGTTACTCACTCTTCACCGGAACGCAACAATACTAAGCAATTCTGTTCAGCGGTAGAATATGTAATAAGTGGGTGGTACCTGCCCAGACACGCTTGCACAAAGCCCTACCACCTATTAGTAGTATTATGTAATGTTATGTATGTACCGAAAAATATTAATGAGCTTGTGGGAAAATGAATTAATGATGTTGCTCTTTTGCATAGAGTCAGTAACTCTTTGGTTGGACAATGTATCTGGTTTTACAACAAGATCTCAGAAAGCATTCAAAATGCCCCTGTTGCTACATTTAAAAAAAAATGTAGAATGTGTAAGAGGTTATTATATAATTAGTGTTTATGGATGATAGCACACCTTGGGAATGAAACGATCGCCTCCTGGCTATTTCTTTTGAAACAAAAAATATATAAACAATTAAAAGACAAGATAAGAACCCGCTGAGTTTATTTTGCCGGTTCTTCTAAGGTCTGGCTATTTCTTTTCCGAACCGATGATAGTTTCTAATTTGACAATCAAAAAGTAAGTGTAATTCTTCTATGTTGAATAGAGTAATTTGAGTTGTTTTATTTACATTAATTAAAAGTAGGTTATACAAGAGAAGTCGAGATGGCCCAGTGGTAAGAACGCGTGAATCTTAACCGATGAACGTGGGTTCAAACCCGGGCAAGCACCTCTGAATTTTCATGTGCTTAATTTCTGTTATAATTCATCTCGTGCTTTTCGGTGAAGGAAAACATCGTGAGGAAACCTGCATGTGTCTAATTTCATCGAAATTCTGCCACATGTGTATTCCACCAACCCGCATTGGAGCAGCGTGGTGGAATAAGCTCCAAACCTTCTCCTTAAAAAAAGGGAGAGGAGGCCTTAGCCCAGCAGTGGGACATTAACAGGCTGTTACTGTTACTGTACTGTAGGTTATACAACCTATCAAGCTGATTAGACATTACATTTACTTTTCGTATCTTGATGGTAATTGGGGCTGCCAGTATACACCCTTAACACAATATTCACACCTATTAAAAACAATAGTAATATTTTGCATTATATTTATATTTTAGGAATTATCCTACCTAATGTTATGCATGCGTAAGTGAGTATGTTTGTTACGCTTCATGTCTTAAAAACTCAAGCGATCATCATAAAAGGACTCAAGGTACCTAACACATGTCACCTCCCTCCCTAATACGCGGGCAAAGCCGCGAGCAGAAACTAATATTTGAATAATGCTATCATTCTTTGTTCAATAAATTTTATTATACAGTAGATAAAACCTATGATTTTAAAATATTTACAATAGTTTGTGTGGCTTTTTCAATCACCAAATTCTTGGATAGTTCAAACCTGCCATTTTCACATCAATATTTAAAGCACCCCGATGATCCCCGCTTTCTTGAACACTTAACCCTACCGCGACAACCCTTCATGTATAATTCTCAGTCCCTACGGGCGTTAATGTCACGCCTCCGCTACCTATTTAGAACAACAGTGCTCACATTCATTAACACGGACATATCAAAAAACTACTCTATCCCATCAAACTTAAAGCCTAAATTAAAATGATACATAACGAGAGTAGATCGGGGTAATATTGCACACGCGTTCAAAGAATAAATCTTCAGGTGCAGCGCCGTTTATCTGCTAAATATCGACCTTATTGCAATTCATTAAAGTTGAATATTTATCATGTGAAATTAAAGAAAAAAAATTGCCTAACCGTAGGTGACAATCGTGACGCCATGTTGGTTTAGTGGGGAAGGTGGGGTTGTGGGGTGTCTCATAAGAGGTTTATGCCAGTTTAATTGGCTTCAAACTAAAACTTAATACGGGGGATCGATATCGCGTTGTATTCTAGAAGCCAGGGAGGTTCGGTGTTCTTTAACAGTTAAGCGGACTGGGGTGTAATTAGTGTAGCTCCAATGTGATTGTTAAGTACAATTTTAGTTTGTAATCTAATATCGATTCATGTTTTTATTCATAATTAATCTATCGTTTGTGTTCAGATTTATAAAATGTTCTATATTCAATATATTAATAAATTAAATTATACTTTTACTGTTTTCTACTCTTTTTGTTGTTAGTTTTATATATATATTTGCGACGTTCTATATTTAAATGTTTTTAAAAATGGAATTTTATGGTTTTATAATTTTATATCTTTTCTTGTAGTTAATTACTTTTTCAATGTTAATATAACTATTGTTTATATATCTATGTATTAGACATACTGCATTTGTTGCAATTTTCCATTATACATATATTTTATAATTATTCTAGTAATACTTACATCGGTGCTACCTTAGTGAGTTATCTTTATCAATTAATATCTGATTATAAAAATGGTTTCGTAATTATTACGTCGTATGTATATGTTATGGTTTATTGACTGCCTCGTTGGTCTAGTGGCTGTAAAGCCGCAGACCCGAAGCTCCTGGGTTCAAATTCCGGGTAGGGGCCAATAGAAAGTTATTGAGTTTTTCTGATGAAAATTCTCAGTAGCAGCCTGGAGTCTGCAAGTTGGAAGTGTGTACATTCCGGTGCATCGGAAAAGCACGTAAAGCCGTTGGTCCTGCGTCTGATTTCTTTCCGGTCGTGTCGGATTGCCGTCCTGGATTATAAGAGAAAGAATAGGGAGGAGAGAAAGAATAGGAATAGTGCACCTGTCTCTGCGCGCACAATTGTGCACTATAATATCTCCTGCGTAATTGGCTAATCTCTCTTGAGATTGGCTGCCGTGGCCGAAATCTGTCTGGAGGACATTATTATATATTATATTATGTATAATGATGCTTAAAGATTCTTTATGTTTACACTGATTGAAGAGACTTTCTACTTCTATATCATACAATCGTTAAAAATAAGAATAAATATAATACTAGTTTTCGATCGCAACTTCGCTCGCGTATTAGGGCGGAGGGGGGATCGTTTTCAGAAGTAAGGTATAAAAATGTAACCTATGTCCTTTCTTAGGGTTAAAGCTTGCCTAATAACATATTTCTTCAAAATCTGTTCAGTGGCTTAGTCATGAAAAAGTAACAGACAAACAGGGTTACTTTCACATTTGTAATTTTCAGTCAGTAATCAGTAACAGCCTGTTAATGTCCCACTGCTGGGCTAAGGCCTCCTCTCCCTTTTGAGGAGAAGGTTTGGAGCTTATTCCACCACGCTGCTCCAATGCGGGTTGGTAGAATACACATGTGGCAGGATTTCAATGAAATTAGACACATGCAGGTTTCCTCACGATGTTTTCCTTCACCGTCAAGCACGAGATGAATTATAAACACAAATTTGTAATTTTAAAATTTTAAATTATGTATAACGTATTGCTAAGCGCTTTCAACGATGATATCGAATGCTACATCCATTGTTCTTATAATTACACTGGCTCATTCAACATATACCTTAAGTGTACAAAGTATTGTAGATAAGTGTGAAGCCGACCTAAATGGGCGATGACCTAATGACCACGAAGCCTAACCAGTGCTATGAAAAACAATATATATGAGAATTATACAACTGTATTATTAGTAACAAGACCATTCTATTAATTGCAATCGTATTTATACATTCCTTACCTACTACTAAATCGACGAGCCGGTTGGCGTGGTTGGTAGATACTTGCCTTTCACGCAGAAGGTTATGGGTTCGATTCCCACCCGGGACAGACATTTGTGTGCATGAACATGTCTGTTTGTCCTGAGTCTGGGTGTCTGGGTTATCTATATAAGTATGTATTTACAAAAGAAAAGTAATATATGTAGTATATCAGTTGTCTGGTTTCCATAGCACAAGCTTTGTACAAGCTTAATTTGGGATCAGATGGCCGTGTGTGAAAAATGTCTAAGGGTATTGTTACTATTATTATATTATTACTAAATATAATAAGGGCTTATGTAAAGCTCTTATTATATACTTGTTATTAAAGTTTAGCTCACGTTATTACGTCTTTTCGATAATTTAGGGAATCGTAGTTCTCTCAATCATCATATTCAGCCCACATTAATCCACTGCTGGACATAGGCCTTCTCACAGGCGCGCCAATTCTCCCGGTCCTGTGCTAATCGTATCCATTGAGCCCCCGTCATTTTTCTAATATCGTCTGACCTACGGGCGAGTGGTCTGCCCACTGGCCTTTTTGCTTCTCTAGGCAACCACTCCGTGATGACTTTAGTCCACCTTCCGTCTTCCCGCCTGGCCAAGTGTCAAGCCCAGGCTGTTAAATTAAAGAACCCTTCACTCAGACTAACACATGTTTTTTATAGAGTTGCAATAAGATCTTATATATTTATAATTTCCACTGTACATTACACTGACTGACTCATCTATCAAACTAAAACGCAATAATGCATACATATAGCTGTCAATGTTTTAGGCAGATTGGATATAACCCTCCCATTTTCCCTCAATGGTATAACAAGTTGACTATATTTCCCACAGTACCAGTATCTATGGGCGAGGATGCCACTCGTAACAGCCCACCAATTTTGTTGGCAGACTTCATATAAAATCGTTAATAACATAGCAGTTTAAGTCGGTCTGCTTCATCACTCGTTATGTACATTATAATTATCAGGACAATTATTAATGCATATCATTTAGATTTTCATTGCTAATAATGATTCATAATCTTTAAATTACTTCATTTATGACATTTAATCCGTTTAAAGAATTATTACAAGCATTTAAAATTAAATAAAGCATGTTTTTATTAATTAAAAGCCATATTAGAAATGCTGAAATTACTGTAAACATTACTTGCGGCTTAATCAAAGGATAACTTTGCTAATTTCGTCTATGTCTTTATTGCTCTATTACAGTCATTTTATTTACATACAAGCTGCGCCCGCGACTAAGTTCGTGCAGACGTTGATTGCAGTGTATTTTTTCTTATCCTCAATTATTTTATTCCTCGTGTAGTAAGCGTCCCACTGGGTTTAGGTTTTAGACCTATTTCCATCAGGCTGGTCGAATGTGATATGGCTACACTTGTGGAAGATTTTCATTTAACTCAAGCTGGATTACAAATAATGTTTCATCGCCGAGCACTATATGAATTATTGATAACAAAATTGAGGACGCAATGCTTGCTTGGAATCGAACCTGTGTACTTGGAACTATTCTACAGAATGTAAATACTTTTTATGGTTTTGTTTTGGTTATAAGGATGAGTGAGCGAGTGTTATTAAGAAATATAAAGGCAAAATATACCTTATGTTTGGCTGGCAATTAGTATTCAATGTGTGACGAGGGCTCATTGAAAAGTTACTGCTTATGAGCGAACGAGAACACATACCATCAAGATTCGACCAATTACCTACTTGATAGTACTTCCAAAATATAAACACAATTCATTTCATGTACTAAAACTATGAACGCAACTTTATTATCTCTACTAATATTATAAATGTAACTCTGTATGTCTGTTACGCTTTCACGGCTAGAACATTGAACCGATTTTGATGAAATTTAATATGAAACAAGCCTTAACCCTAAGGAATGACATAGGCATAAAAAAATCCTTTTTAACTAAGCAGTCGTCGTAGACAAGATCTCTTATAAAAAATATCCCCAGTCTCGAGTGCTAATCAGAAGTTGGAGTTGGACACTTGAGGGTAATCGTGTAAAGGCTCTACATTAGTGTGTTACCTTCATCTTCCCCCTTTAGGCCTCCATAACACCTTGAATGTCCAGTTTAAATCGCTACTACAAGTTCTCGAACTTTCGAGATCGGAGATTTTAATCACGGTTTGATACAACGTAAGTCGTAATTGGTAGAACCCGGCAGATGTTCTTCTGCCTTTGTGTCCCCCAGCAGCGTCATCCACGTGTAGTCATCCACCTTTGTTAGGTATCCTTTTCTGTACCCCTGATAAAGTGTATACAAAATTTCATGATGATTGGTTGACTAGTTAACACGTGAAAGCGTAACATAAAAAACGAACTCACTTTTGCATTTATAATAATAGTAAGAATAGTTACCTTAATTCGTTTGAACGATATACAAGATGTTGTGCAATGCCATCTAGCGGCGAGTTACGACAACGTATATGAAAAAAATAAATTATATGGCAACTTGCATTATGCCCTACTCGCCTGCGACTTAGGTGAGGATAGGCGTTAGATATACAAAAAGTAGCCTATACCTTAAAGCCTACTTGGAATTCAAGCTTGCTTCATTCTAAATTCAATCAAAATCGGTTAAGCTGTTTAACCGTTAAGGCGCAACAAACAGATGGAGTTATTTTCGCATAATACTAGTGATGAGTAATTAAATTATTATTATATATTTTTATTGTATCCAGACATGTCCGTGCTTTTACTGTTTCTGTCTATGAATTGATTAAGTTATATTAAAGCGCCGGCATGTTATTATTTCAATTCAGCATCATAATCTCAATTTTATGATTGCAAATTGACGACAATTTTGTACTTATTCTAATAATAATAATGTTAAAGTGTGTGTTATACTTTATGACGGCAACCTCTGCATTATGACTGAATGTTTAGGTATGTATGTATATAAGAGTATGTATGATATTACATATATGTTGTATTAAGTTTACAAGTATTCAATAAATTTTAAGTATGAGTTGTTCGCACACTACGCCCGATTAATGATCCTGGCTAAAAAAAAAAAATATTTCTCTTTACAGAGGTTGCCTAGAAGTAAGTAAGTGTTACGGCCGCCTTTGCATAGTATATGTACTTGTTATTTTATATATTTGTAAATTGTGTGCAAAAATGGTATAATAAATAATAAATAAATAAATGTGGGCCAGTTACCTTCCCTGGTGTTAGTGGTCCTCGTGGGATTCTTAATTCTGCAGCTGTTCTGGATGGTAAAAAAAAGGCGAGACGGCCTAGTGGTAAGAACGCGTGAATCTTAACCGATGATCGTGGGTTCAAACCCGGGCAAGCACCACTGAATTTTCATGTGCTTAATTTGTGATCATAATTCATCTCGTGCTTTACGGTGAAGGAAAACATCGTGAGGAAACCTGCATGTGTCTAATTTTAATGAAATTCCGCCACATGTGAATTCTACCAACCCGCATTGGAGCAGCGTGGTGGAATAAGCTCTAAACCTTCTCCTCAAAAAGAGGAGAGGAGGCCTTTAGCCCAGCAGTGGGACATTCACAGGCTGTTACGGTTTACGGTTTTTTACGGTTTCTGGATGGTATCCGGCCAATAAGTTATTAATTTTTGAACTGTTCTTCTTTCTGGTGCTAACCTACTGTACGTAAACAAACAATTGTAGTGCTAACCCGTATACCAATTTTCAGGCTGCTAGTAGTTTGGGCTGTGCGTTGATATGCCAGACAGTCAGCCAGTTATTCTTTAATATATAGAGATTTATAACTTGTCAGTGTTAGAACTTTATTGTAAGCCCACCATGGTAGGCGATCCATCAGATCATGTTGTATTTCGGTTTTAAGTTTAGTTTAGTTTAAGACAAGATAGAGAACATCTTTATTCCCATGGCGGTCTAATGGAGTTTACAAGACAAGGAAATTAGCTAAACAAAAAGCTTAAAATTAAGCAGAAAACTTAGTCGAACAAGTTTTTGTAATAATTTACCACGAGACCGAAATTGTGATACAGTAAACTTAGGGTCTTACATTACGTTTAGCGGGTGAATAGTTAAACAATGCTGTGTCTTCTTCTTTCGAATGACAAATCAATAATGACAGAAAGAGAGAAATCAGTGTTTACAAGTAAGGCCGTTACACTTAACTTTAATTTAATACATAACTTGTTGCTCACGAGTAACTTATTATTGATTTAAAATGCTCATTATGTATTTGTAAGTTTCTAAATAAATTATATTATTATTATATATAAAGGTGATAAAAACATAGTGTTTTAATGAAAATATTTTTTCGTTTTAAATACATTTATTTCTCATATAGAATACAAAAAATCACTTAAAATGAGAAATTCCAAATATATACATTGATATAGTTTAAAATAGTGTGTCGGATTTAGTAAAATAAATAGTTAAAAACTGGACGAAGGTTGTAATAGAAAAAAATAAAATATACTATAAAAAAAAGCAAAGCATAGCGGCGATACCATATTAATTTTTGAATTTTTGAATATTTTAAGCGGTCTTCATTAAGAATTATAAATAATCAAACTGAGTGTATTATTTTATGTTCTACAAATAGTAGAGGTAATCCGAGAGGGTCAGCGCATTGGGGTAAGTGGGGGTGGGTGGAGGTAATGGAGTGCTCCGGACACTTGAGGGGTGAACTGTGACCCGAGCGCCGGCTTTTGACAGTCCGCAATGCTGGAGCAACGGATTTTATTGGAATTGTATAGACTTAGCTTTCTGGCTTTAAGAATAATAATAATAAATGATATTTATTTATTAATATTAAATTATATAAATAAATTAGAACTTTTTTAATAATCAGACTATTGATAATTTATTTCAATGTTATGATTAGATCCGATAATCCGGCCCAGTGGTTAGAACGCGTAAATCTTAACCGATGATCGTGGGTTCAAATCCGGGCAAGCGCCACTGAATTTCCATGTGTTTAATTTGTGTTTATAACTCATATCGTGCTTGACGGTGAAGGAAAACATCGTGAGGAAACCTGCATGTGTCTAATTTCATTGAAATTCTGCCACGTGTATTCTACCAACCCGCATTGGAGCAGCGTGGTGGAATAAGCTCCAAACCTTCACCTCAAAAGGGAGAGGAGGCCTTAGCCCAGCAGTGGGACATTAACAGGCTGTTACTGTTACTGTTTATGATTAGAGTTTGATTTTCTTTCTGTATACTTGATTCGTTTAAAAACAGACGCGTCGTTACAATGGTATCAATAGATTGTAAAAATTTAAATAAATTAACGAACAATTTATTAATAACAATTAATTTGTTTAAATATATTTGCTTATATATAAATTAGATTACACTTACTTTAGTAAGTGTTTTGATGGACGCAGTCCACTTTAATTTTTTTTCATAATGTGACATTATTATTATTTTTTTTAAATATGTTAAATGAAACGGACAGAAGTGTTACATTATTGCATTAGAAAGATTAAAGTTGCACTCAAATTCAACATTGATATAATATCAACGTTGAATTAATAAATCGGTCCAAAAATACTCTTCAATAAAGTTAAGTACAAAAATCTGCATCCGTATCAAAGTTGGACCCTTTTCTTAAAATAATGTATTTCTATCTGCCTCGATTCGTATCAAAGTTGGATGGTGTTCTTAAATAAATGTATTCTCGATCAATATAATTCACACAAAGCCATTTGACCCGCTAATTGGGACAGTCAACTGGTATTAAGAGGTCAATTGACATCGCTTCCTACTTAGCGGACCACCCATCATCCGCGATTATTACTTACGTCACAACACACACACACCAAGACACGTTGTATTATTTTTAGCGTTGAAACGGAATTTGCGTTGCTTTTAATTTATGTATATGCTGAATGTTTGTTTATTTTATGGTTTTTAACCGGAGGTTCAAGTCTGGGTGAGCACCACTCGATATTTAAGATCCTCCAGGAGTTTCATGACGGTCACATTTATTGTATAACTATCATTAATCATATAGAATTATTTTGATAACGAGATGTTAATATTTTATAAAATAGCAAATCTATACAAATACTAATTTACGCATTATGTATATTAGAGTACTGGCCTTAAATAAAAAAAAGGTTCTATAACACCAATTGAAAAAAAAAGGTTCTATTAATCAGAACAGTAACGAGACTGTAATATTAACTATACGTTAACAGATGATTCGTTAATCGGATAATCAACGCAAGGCTGTGATTTATAGAGGCGCCCGCGCAGCCACTAACAGCGCTTCTCAAAGAACCAAACGATCCAGATTATCGTTAAAAGTGTATTAATATTCGTACTATAATAAGATGTTGGAAATATTATATCGTACCTTTTTTAAATTAGATAGAAAGATTTTCTTTATTTATTCGCCACACACAAAAGACATACAAAAGTACTTGTCATAATAAACACGCTTATATAATAAGGCAGTCCGTATTCTTAATAGCGATTTCTTCTAGATAACCTTAGAATTTTTCAATTTCAAAATTATTTATATTTATAGCGCCACGGTATCGCACTCGCATGCTACCTTGACGCTCTGAATAAACACACACCTGTGTAGGTACTTTAATACATTCATTTTAATATCATAAGGTTTATTAGCACTGAGTATATTTTGAGGATAAATTATTATTAATGACTATAATTTTAATATAGTTAAGTTATATTGATATTTTCTCCCACATAAATAAAATAAGAATTATTTTTAGTGCATAAATCTACAATAAACAGTTTGAGAGCCACACATAAGATCGAAGTTCGGAGATAGCAGCATCAATTTGGAGGATTTAAGTTTAAAAATAAAAACCGAACCGGCAGATTCCAACCGAACTCCTAAATGTTGAACAAATTCATTAGCCGCATCCTATACGATTTGTCAGAGGAATATTTAAGAAAATGTCAAAAAATACCATAATTTAACTCGAACCGTTTAGAGATTCCACGAAGTGGGAATCTGGGGATTTTTCGACAAGGTTAAATTTAAAGGTTTTTGTAAGCAGATCGTTCTTGGACTTACGTTTTGGATCTTTGTCAATTACGTCGACTGACTTCGATTAAAAACTTTATTTAAATGAATATTGTTTTTTTTTTAATAATATAAATCCAATGACATTACCATAAAAATTGCTACAGATTATAAGCACGACAAAAAATAAATCCGAAATAGTAATAAGATAGTTTCCAATATATACATCATTATATCGCAGGTGATTCAGCAGGAAATAGCATCAAAATTGATAAACTATAATTTATCTAAAGCATCTGTATATATGAATCGATCGAACCATACTGACCAAGGCATCACTAAAAGACGCAACTTTCATCACCGCTATAAACACTAACCCGATGAATGCGACAGACATACCATTCTCAACGCGATAGAACGAGACAAAAATACCTGTATCCGTTCAGACAAAAGTAGAGGGAGATAGATTTATGATTGTTTACATTTGTTTGAAAGAAAGGCATAACTCTTGGGTGGCCACCCCCCACGGTTGGTCGATGACCATAAAAATGAGTATAAAATTGAAACATCAATATAATAAGCAATCAACGTGGCCAGACCCGGCCTAATTATACAGGCGAGCATGCGTTATAAATTATACGAAGTATACAGATTGTTCAAAAATCGAATGCTTTCCATATTTAAATGGTTACAGCAAGGTCCTTCGTAAGCTCGTTGTCATTATCTGTGGTAATTACGCTGCGAATCGTGTTGGCTTAAAGTAATGTATTTTATACATTAATAAACATTGTCATGTCTGTTTGTAGTTTGTAAAAAATCAATTTATTTTGACGTATTCATAATGTTTATTATTACTTTTTAATTAACGCTCTATTATTGACTGTGTAGAGTATACGTTATGCGAACACCTTTATTTATTATACACCTTTATTTTCATATATTATTTTTTATCTTTTTTAAAGTTATGGGTAGTTACAGAATAATTACGTTAATTTGTGTACGTCTGTATCTATTTTATTTCGCTTATGAGAATGCAGCTAAAATCCTAAATCATATAATGTCATGTATGTCATGTAATCATAACTAATCTGTGGACAACGCGTGTTGTCGTATTGCAATTTTTCTTACTTTTGAACAACGATAGATTAACGAATTAACGAAATACGTTTATGGTGGATAAAAATAATATATTTTCGTGGACAAATTCGGGTGTGCCAACTAGTTGTTTTGTAAAGGCATAAGTGCATAAATTGAATTCAATTATGTAAGGTCTTTATGCGCTTAAATTACTCGATTACTCAGAAGCCAATTAGAAACGTTTTTTTTAAATATTTTATGTATAAATAATATACTTAAGTACATTTGTATTTGTAGAAAAGGAAAAAAACCTTACTATGTTAATTTATCTTTTAAATATTAAATACTCAGATGGTTTAGTGGCTAGCTTGCAGTATGAGACTACTACTACTCCATTGCTATTACTTTTGGATTGTCATCTTATAGAAGTAAGTGAGGGAATAGAGAGTGAACCTGCGTTCACGCATATCATATATAGAGTGAGGGTGGACGATTTTTTGTATATATAATATTGTTTATACCAATTATATTGAGTCTATGGTTACAACCTGTACACTAATATTATGAAGCTAAAGAGTTTTTTAGCCGAACCGAAACGGCCCAGTGGTTAGAACACGTGAATCTTAACCGATGATTAAAGGTTCGAACCTAGTTAAGTACAGCTGAAATTGTATTGTACTTAATTTGTGTTTATAATTCATTTCGTGCTCCGTGTTGAAGGAAAACATCGTGAGGAAACTTGCATGTATTTTTTTAGACATTGGCGGTGTATGAAATGTTAATCGTTCCTTACATAGCTAATGCGCCCTGTGCCTGTAGTTACACTAGCCCACTCACCTTTCAATATTTAGTACAACAATACTAAGTACTGCAAAATGGCGGTAGAATATGTAATCAGTGGATAGTACCATATACCCAGACTGGCACAAAACCCTACTATCAAGTAAAACAGTTGTCCGTTATTGTTATATTTCGTGACTAAACTCCGAAAAGAATATTGAAGTAAATGGTGTTATTCTTGTTGGTCACAAGATGTGCATTATACAACTATATTTTCTACCATAGTTTTATTAACATAAGAAGAATTTTCATAAGATATATCGTATATGAAATTTATTATTCACCAGACGTTTTAAAATTAAAAAAAAAAACAACAAAAACTTTACGAGACCAATACCATCTTCCCTTTTTAAATTCTAGTCATAAAACGACACCTAGTTTTTCTAGAACTCGATGTTATCTTGAAATCTAAAGCATAACATATACTATAAATTGTATATTTAATCTTGGTATAAGAAGCAAATAATGACTTTCAGTGTGTCTATATAACGCTATGTTTTTTTTATATAGAATAGGAAGGCGGACGAGCAAATGTGTCACCTGATGGGAAGTGGTCACCAACGCCCTTAGACAATGGCATTGTAAGAAATGTCAACCATCGCTTACATAGCCATACGCCACCAACCTTGGGAACTAAGATTTTATGTCCCTTGTGCCTGTAATTACACTATATTAATGTATAAGATTGTATGTATTTACAAGATAAATAATGCTTTAAATAAGTTTGTCTGGTAGCACATATTCATCAGCTATTCCATTTGAAAACTCAAATTTCATCACTGGTCTAGTTTGAAGTGCGTGAGTCAGAATAGTACAGAATTGACAAACCGCCTGCGACAATGGGCGAATCACTTATCATAAGTTAATCCATTCGTTTCGTTATCCTTAATGCTATAAAAACTAGATCTAACCGGTTACTCAATATCCGAAACAGCTGATTATCAGAAACAGCTGATTATATATCCTTTCGAAGTTAAACAATTGCATATTGAAATACACTTATCAACAAACAATATGCCATCAATTCAAGAAATCGATCCACAGTAATCAACATTAAAAGCAGATCCACATTATACCACATAGTTGTATTTTGCGAGAATGTACACTTACCTTTATTTTTAACTAGTAATGTCGATTGAAAAACAACATTTATCACAATACATTAATCCAACGCCTGCAATTATCTCCTAAAAGATTTTCGTTAAGATAAGCCTGTTTGGAGCTAATGTTAAACAGCTAATGGTTTATAAAAGGAGGCTGTTTACACTGCATGTTATAAATATTTAGTTGTAAAGGTAACTTTTTCTATGACCAAGTGCTATAATGAAGCAATAATTTAAGGTCTCCGTGGAATGTTTTTCAAACCATTTTTGTTTAGAATCGTTGAATACAATAGATAAAAAATGTATGATGTTTTCGTTCAGGAATTTATGAAGGCAGGAATAGGGTGAGTCGTTCAAGTATCTCACTCGTTACACACAAAAACCAGTGAAGTGAAAAGTTTAAAAAAAAACTGTCATCGATGGTGGAAACTTTTTAAAATGAAGAGAGTATTTTTTCAATATTAACGTCAAAATTCGCAAGCATTTCGAATTGAATAATAAAACTGACGGCCATGAAATATAAGAAATGTCTGCAAGAGATAAGCATTAAGTTCTCTGTTGAAATGCTTTATATACATTTTTTGGAACGTGGTAAATTTATACTTATAAATGAGTAGACGTTTTTCTTGGAATGCTTAACTGAAAAAACTAGTAAGCCAATATATATAAAAATAACAACTTGCAGCGCGTTTCGAAGAAGGCTTTAGTATATAATATTATGTTTTGCAGTTTCACCCGAATTTAATTAGTCAATAGTCTATATTGACGTGACGAACGTGAATATCATGTTCTTGTGAATAAAATCAATAGATTGCTTGGCATATAACTTAATCATTCCCTTTTCACCTGACTGAGTAATACTCTAACATTGTTTTGGGCGAATAATCTCCAATATAAAAGACCTTTCTGACGATAATTTTCTCCTCAGCGATTTCAATCACGGTGACCGCTACATCGGAAATCACCTAACTGCATGAGATAATATCACTTCAAGCAACCTAAAGAATTCACAATGAGGGCCGCCGGCTGTAATAGTGTGCCATTCATTATTCATGTCATCTCATGACATAGCAGATCTCAAATAAATAGCATAAGAGTATTAAAATGATGGTCAAGCGACGACGACATACAAATAAAACAAATACTTACCTATACTTAATATTAAAAAAGCACAAGTGACTGTCTGACTGTTACGCTTTCATGGCTAAGCCACTGAACCAATTTTGACGAAATTTTGGAAAACTAGCTTGAATCATAAGGAAGGACATAGGCTAAGCTTTTTATACCTAATACCTGACCTCCCTCCTTTACACACCGTCGGGGGTGAAAACTACTATTAAATAAATGTATTATAGTACTGGCATCTATATTTAAAAAATGGAGGAGTTGGTCGTTAATTTTAATTTACGATTATTATTAATTTTTGACTGCCTCGTTGGTCTAGTGGTTATATGTGATGCCGCAGACTCGGAGGTTCTGGGTTCAATTTCCCGGTCAGGCCAAAAAAAAGTTATTGGGTTTTTCTGTCAGAAAATTCTCAGTAGCACACTCCCGTGCCTCGGAAAGCACGTAAAGCCGTTGGTCCTGCGTCTGAACTCTTTCCGGTCGTGGCGGAGTGCCGTCTCCTGCGCAGTTGGCTAATCTTGGCCGCCGTGGCCAAAATCGGTCTGGAGGACATTATTATTATTATTATTAATTTACTTGTATTTTTTGGGTGAAAAATTAAGTACTGAGTTGTCATCGATTACTCTAGAATCAGATGGTAGCTTTTCATGTAATTTTTGTAAATTATTTATATTTTAATTAGCAAAAATTAAGCGATAACGTAAAAAAGTTGCTAGTTCAAATAATTACGGTTTTAGATAAATCCAATAAGCTTAATTCGTAATTTTTCTAAATCGTTTCGTTTAGGAACACGCTATGAAGTGCAGGCCAGTGTTCATAACTGGGTATTAATACGTATGATTGAAATTCCGCCTCAGGCTGCCGTAGGTGATGTGTTGAATTTGTTAAACCTTTTTTTACTCTCGGGAGGTATGATCATTGCGTGGCGGATGATTATTGCTTTAAGTATTTTGTTTTAGATGAATTTAATCGTGTTTTGACTTTTTTTTAAAAAAAGTTCATTCATTCGTTGTCAAAGTATGTATAAAAACATATATGTATGTATGTAGTATGTATAAAAAGAGCTAAATGTTTTTTTTTTAATTATTCCTCAAATGAACTTTTAATATTTAATACGATCATGTATTAACAATTAAGTACATACAAAACTATTTTAACGGAACAATATACGAGACGGAATTCAATAAATGTATTTCAACTGATTAATTAGTTATAATTTTTTTTTAAAATAGTAATTTATGTAGATATTTTGAGAACACATGCCTTAAACAATTCTTGCGTTTCTTCCATTAAAATTTATGGGAATGAATAAATTAAAAAGTATAAGAAACTGTTCAATCATTAATCCTTAAAATTCTAGTTATTGTATTATAATATTAGTTATATTTTCTGTTATTTAGTACATCTTAAGTCAGATCTTGTTATTGTCTCACTTCTTTTCTAAGGCCTGCTCTCCTTTCGAGAGTGGACACATGTGGTAGATCTTCATATTCAGGCTACCTCACAGTGTCTTCCCTCACCGCTGCTTACGAGATGAATGATAAAAACTAATTAAACATATGAACATTTTGTTGTTTTTTTCCGGTTTTAATATATAAATATAATAATATTTAACTAATAAATTCAGATAGAGATTTACATATACCTATTATTTTATAAGAATATTTATTTATCAATACACATGTGTATTATATATGTGTACTCAACCTCTTTAAACGGCATATCGTTCATCCGTTCGTCTACCTTCGCTAGTCGGTTTACAATTGTTGAACTAGGACGTACAGCATCTGATCCAGCTCCCATAATTTACGATTTCAAGTGATAATTACGCGCTTCGCTCGTGGGTGGTACGACAATCGTTGGCATAATCAGCGATCCAAACCTTTGTAGATGACTATCAAATTGCAAATTCGTGACTAAGCTTTCTAGATAATGTCTCTCTTTGTGGACAGGCTTGTGCAACGAACATTGAGATTTGAAGCCAATGTTCTGAGGTTTCTTTGGGTATAATACGACATCTGATCTAATTCTTTCAATCAATTAGATTGATCTATTAATTATTTGGATTGAAGCTTTACTTATATGGTGTAATCTATTCAGAAACAGTTCTAAACTTTGTCATATACACTCATTTGGAATGATTTGTCTAATAACTGAACCTTAGTAATTTTTTCTTATTATACAAGATGCAGACTGCATTTTTGTCTTGCTGTTTAGTGCAAAATTATCAATTATTTCCGCAGTTTCAATGACGTTATCAATCCTTATTTACATTAAAATATTGAAGATGAGAAAGTTGGGCACTTATAATTACCTCCTTTTACCTAGTAGTAAACTAGTATCAGTAAAGCTGAGATAAAAAAACTCAAATTCCGATTATTTTTTTTATAGAATAGGAAGGTGGACGAGCATATGGGCCACCTGATGGTAAGTGGTCACCAAACGCCCTTAGACATTGGCATTGTAAGAAATGTCAACCATCGCTTATAGCCAATGCGCCACCAACCTTGGGAACTAAGATTGTATGTCCCTTTAGTCTGTAATTACACTGGCTCACTCACCCTTCAAACCGGAACACAACAATATCAAGTACTGCTGTTTTGCGGTAGAATATCTGATGAGTAGGTGGTACCTATCCAGACGAGCTTGCACAAAGCCCTACCACCAGTAGATGATGATGAACAACAATATTTTTAGTAAAATTATTTACTGAGCTTTATTATCCGACTGTACGAAATTAATCTCAGTTTCTCACTACGTGTCCTTAACATCCAATTCCCAAATGACACGCATATAGAAATAAAAACCCATGTCATTAGTCAAAATAACATGTTGCCTGTCAAAAAGTATTTAAATTGTAAGTCAAACTGTAAGTTAACGGTTCAGTCAAAAATAATATTGCCCTGATAAATATTTGACTGTAACATATAAATTTTATTTCTATTTCTCAACAAGTTATTCTATTGATATACTACAAATATAACTTCATTCATTCGGACACGTCGAACGTAAATGCATTAAAGTTAAGCAATAATGCAGTGTAATGACTAATAGCCGTGTAATTTGAACCTATAAATCAGAAATAGACACGTCGGCGGCGATAGGCATGGCCTGAAGCGGTGGCTGAGCGCTGACTATTATCACCTTACGTGGAGAACAGAGATATATAGAGAAGCCTTCAATAAATTAAATATATATATATATATATAAATTTAATATTTACGGTCCAGGTAAAAAAAAGTACAAGTTGATTCATATGTGCTTTAATATGATTTAATTTAATATAGGTTTCTTAGATATTTTCAATATTTTTAATTATAATTTCATTATTATTGCTAACCGACAAATGACAATATTACTGATAATTATGTTTTGAATATTTCTGTTATGTTTATTATGCACTTAGTTTACGGAGATTCGGTTCGAATTAACAGTAATTACTAATTATTTAATATCTCTATGCAAACAAGCAAAAAAAAATCACTGTATTTTTATTATGTTATAATAATTATTTTAATAACTGCTTAACAAATTATTCTCTAATTCGAACACTCCTGATAATATATTTATCATTTGTCTTAATACCTACATTTAAAAATAATTTTATCTCGTTATTAAAGCTCGTCTCCGTCTCTGTTTACTGAACAGACTCGTTCGTGACTTCCATTCCATCTCATTATCGAGTTCGGTCCGGTTAAAAAGTATAAATAATGCCCGGGACGCGGCAAATTGACGTATAATCATAATGTTATAGTGATTAGCCTTAAATATAGATATTACGAGTCTAACGCGCCGTGGGTGGCGAGTGGCGGACACACGACTTAATAGCGACGATGACACACTCGGGACGAGAGATATTGTTGCTGGATCATTGGAAGTTGAAGTTTTTTTATACTTTTACGCGATATTTTTAAAGGTTAGTTTGGTTATTATCTTTAATATAGTTATATTTTGAAGCGGAGATCTGTTCTTTTTAATATTGCCCGAACGTCTTATTTGAATTTGTGTGATTTCATTGTTATATTTTAGTATTTTCCCCTAAAATTACTATCAAAAACAATCTAAAAACTTTTAAATTCGGCAATCAATGAGAGCTTTAATGAATTTAAGATATTACCCAGTACTACACTGGGTACAAATAGAAAGGCAAATGCACATAGCACAGCATAGCAGCCCGGGGTCTGGATGTTGACAGTGTCACCCCCGTGCCTCAGAAAGCTCGTCGTCGTTGGCCGTGCGTCTGAACTCGGTAGAGTCGTATCAGACTATATTATACTGTCTATACTGACATATCGGACTAGCAGTGAGGGAATAGCGAGTACACTTGAGGTTGCGGACACATTTGTGTACTTTAATATTTCCTACGCAGTTAGTTCGGCTCCCTTAGGGCAGCCGTTGCAAAAATCGGTCAAGAGGGCATTATCCATCATTTATATTTGTGTGTATAATTCATCATTTATAGTTGTGTATTTCATCAGTTATATGTGAGTGTGATGCAATTACATAAAACAATAAGCTTAACATATAGAAATATATAATAACAAGATATTAAAAACAACAGATAAATAGATTTGCTGTTTGTTGTGCATACTAAGTTTTCTGGCCCGAATAAATCAAAATCATTTTTTTTTATTCAAATAGTCTTTTACAAGTTCTTATGATTCATCAAGCGCTACCACCGGCTCGGAATGTAGATTCTACTGAGTAGAACCGGTAATTTTTTTTTATTTGTACGTTTGTCTTTCAATTTAAACGTTTTATGTAGAAACTTACTCTGCTTATGCGAATCCGGGCCTGGCAGCTACTTTTAAATATAATTTCATGTACACGCGCAGGGATCTTTGTTTGAATGGCGTTGTTGATGTCGCCTCACATGATCGGGGGTGAAGGAATTGTTCGACCACGCACCGTGACCCGACCATTAGACGGCCACTATCTATGTATGTACGGTTCGCAGAAAAAAATATATTAACATACTGTAACTGTTCGTATGCACATACATATGAAAGCCATGTTTTACCACGCTTAAAGTATAACACTTTTTTGATTACTACTTCTTATATTTATTTTTTTGTATTTTTATCTCCACAGACTTTTTATCCGAGCTTTGAAGTATCTCATCTTCTTTCCTGCCTTCTCGTGGAATATAATATAATATAAACAAAAATAATCACGCTTGCATTGCATAATATTATTCACATATATGCTTGATATCTAATTGTATGAAAAAAATATATTATTTTACTATCCGTACAAGACAATCACCGCCTATTTTCACTTACATTAGTTTAGCGAAGGATAGTATAAATGAAATATGTTGAAGCTCGCGTGATGTCTCCATCCCTTTAGGGGGAGTCCCCCTACTTAGATGATTGGATTTTTTTTATAAATTCTACAAGATGCACGCTCAGCTTGCAAGTTCTTTGATGTTTAAAGATACCTCGCCTTGTACAAGTCTGGAAATGAACATGCTTAAGGTGGTAACATGTGTCATATTGGTAAAATATATATTGATGATGATGAAATGAAATTATGTTGAAAGAGTTGGTAAGCCGAGATGGCCCAGTGGTTAGAACGCGTGAATCTTAACCGATGATCGTGGGTTCAAACCCGGGCAAGAACAACAAGCAACCACTGAATTTAATTTGTGTTTATAATCCACCTCGTGCTTGACGGTGAATGAAAATATCGTGAGGAAACCTGCATGTGTCTTATTTCACTGAAATTCTGCCACATGTGTATTTCACCAACTCGCATTGGAGCAGCGGAATGGAATAAGTCCCAAAACCTGGACATCACTTTGCTTTTCATAAATTATATTTTCTATCACTTTGATCCATACTTAACTCTTCCCCTAAAATCTATTTAAATAAAATTTATTTCCTGTCTTCCAAATATTTATTGTGCTTTACGTAACCTAGCGATCTCTGAAGGGACATGACACGTGCAAGTTGGTTTTAGGGTGCTACAGAACAAAATTATCGAGACCTACACCGCTCCCCTTATCCTTGCTTCGAAAGGCATTTGAAGGGTCCCAGACAAGGTCGTGTAGCTCTAAGTAAATTGGACATGTTATAGTAACAAAGGATACAATTTAATACGTTTAAATTTTATTTGTTTGTAGGTCAAATTCGATTTCGAGTATTATGACTTCGTCTCTTAATATTACAGTAGCAGTGTCCTTGATAAATTTATGACGCAATAATAGTGGGTGCCATTTTAACTTTGAGTAAAGTTTGAAATAATGGATGAAGGAATTTTATGACTAAGCTATATAGTATGTTAATAATTTAAACGCGAAAGTGGACATTCGTGTCCTTTCAAGCAAAAGAGATGTCACAATGCGGCTGACAAAAAAGGAATCATAGCTATATTAAGGTGTCACCAAAAAAAAAAAACAATATTTTATATATGTTATTGTATTTTTGCTCGCTGATCCTGTTCCAAAAAGACTACAATTAATATTAGAAAAACAGGTTAATCATAAAACGTAATATATATGTTAAAAAAAATTTATGTAGTAAAAAATACATACATATTAATTGGTGACGGGAAATTACTTAACCCTTTAATGTATCGGACACGCATTAGTTTGTTGTTAAGATCAAAATATTTCACATTATCAAGAGATTAAGTCGTTTATTTGCTAGTGAACTAGTTACTAGGTCATTCATTAGTTACACGTACGTTATATATAACATGGTATATTATAATAACAAGGTTTATAAATCAAGATTAATAAATAACTTCGGCTATTTAATTAACTGGTAGGATCATCATTGTTTTCGTTAACTAAACCTAAGCACCCTAGAGGTAGTCAGACTGAATGCGTCTATATGATATATGGATTGTATAATCTTGTAAACTTAAGGTCAGTACACTCAACAACTAGGGTAATATTACGATTTAAAATCCCAATTTCAATAAAAAATGAAATCAATATTCTTCCCTCAATCAATCAAGAACTTGTAAATCCATTAAGATGAGATATTAAATTCCTTTATTGGATAAATATAAATCCCAAGGGCCCCACCCTACGCGTAGACAAATTATTTTTCATAACAGCACGATTACAAGTAGTCAGCCACGCGTGGCCGAAACCTATTAAAGGGCGAATTTTAGATGTTTTTGCACGTCCTACTGAGACCATTGTTGGAGATCGACTGATACCGGAAGTAGTAAAGAAGTGATTTGTAACGCACGCGCCGCGACGCCTGACGCCACTTCCGCGCGCCGCCATAATGACATGCGATTTTCTCTATTCTGTACTTCGCTTCACCCTCCGTTTTTATTGTTAGTACCACCAAGCTTTTACTTTTATGCTCTGCTTACGTAAATTTCTCTAGTTCTGTTAATGCGTTTCGAAAGTGTAATTTGAATTTCTTTTTTATTGAAATAACTTTAGCCACTAGATGTACGAGGCAATTTATTAAACACATAACAATATTAGGGAAAAATATCATTTGGTGTAAATAAGACGTATCTGGTACATATACAGATTGACTTATTATCTTTTTAATATTTATGTAATTAATTTTTTTATAAAATTTTAACGTATACGATGATGGCTAGCGGTATGAAAGTTGCAGGTTCGATCCTAAGCTCTTAAGCTATTGTCGGCATCACTCATGAAACAAGCTTAACACTTAATGATTGAATAGGGTTAAAAGTAAGGATATTACCAAACCTTAAATAATAACAAATTTGTTGCATTCGTTTTAAAAAAAAAGTTAATTTGATAAATTTGAATTTGATTCAGAATGGTGGTAGAGCTTTGTGCAAGCTCGTCTGGGTAGGTACCACCCACTCATCAGATATTCTACCGCAAAACAGAAGTTCTTGATATTTTCGTTCCGGTTTGAAGGGTGAGTGAGCCAGTGTAATTACAGGCACAAGGGACATAACATAACGTTCCCAAGGTTGGTGGCGCATTGGCGATGTAAGCGATGGATAACATTTCTTACAATGCCAATGTCTATGGGTGTTGGTGACCGCTTACCATCAGGTGGCCCATATGCACGTCTGCCTTCCTATTCTATAAAAAAAGAATAATTCCCACAGAACAGAATGTTGTCTATTAAATAGTATATATAAGTTTACTGTAGATATAAAAACTCATCGTAAATGCATTTTAATGCGCAATTTGTCCTTATCATTGAAGTATGAGATGGGAATGGCCATCTTTAATTCAGTGGTTCTCAAACTGTAGTCCGACGAACATTGGTGCTCCGTAAACACACTTAAAGGATTCCACGAGAAAATGAAGTCATAAATTAAAAACTATCTAAAATAGCATTTTTTTTCTTATATATACCATATTAACTTTAAATATATACTTTAATTGATAGTTTTTATTCATAATTAACACTTTCAAATGTCAGTTTATGTTGCGACATTGGTTCCCTTTATTTGATTTGCTTATAAAAACCTTTTTGCATTGCATTATAGAAATCGAAGAGGTCGTCGACCCCTGTTTGAACCTCATAATATATCATATTTCGTAAAACTAATTCTGGTGGTAAAGTTTTGGTGTTGCCAGTTTTCAAACACTAAGAACCACTGCCTTAACCAATGCAAATACATACAACTTTGTATGCAAAATCGATATTTAGAGTAACCCGTCGCTCTTGAGTGCGTTTTATTTATGATCGCTACTGAGAAGGCGCAAGCGCAAGAATAGTATAAATAAAAACGCAATTTATAGCTTTAAACACGGATTTATTTGCGATTGCAAGAAATAATATTTAATTATTTATCATACATACAATAATGTATTATATATATTATTATCTGTGTATTATATGTACCAGCTGTGCTATTCCGTAAGAACTTTATCACTCAAGTCACTTATGATATTTTTTATAGATTAAGAAGGTGAACGAGCATATGGGCCACCTGATGGTTAATGGTCACCAACGCCCATAGACAATTACTAATTGTTTTTACTAACATTTAAATATACTATATAATTTACTTGTGGTAGAGCTTTGTGCAAGCTCGTCTGGGTAGGTTCCACCCACTCATCAGATATTCTACCGTAAAACAGCAGTACTTGGTATTGTTGTGTTCCGGTATGAAGGGTGAGCGAGCCAGTGTAATTACAGGCAAAAGAGACATAACATCTTAATTCCCAAAGTTGGTGGCGCATTGGTGATGTAAGCGATGGTTAACATTTCTTACAATGTCAATGTCTATAGCGTTTGTGACCACTTGCCATCAGGTGGCCCATATGCTCGTCCGCTATCCTATTCTATATAAAAAAATATACTTATAACACCCCCCCCCCCACCCCTTACAATATTCTACGCCATGTGATCTATAACATAATCAATCTTAAGTTCAGTGACTTCACTATAGAGCAGCTTAATCACACTCATTACTACAAACCAAAGATTCCTACTTACCTTACCGGGTGTCTATCAATGCACTAGCCATTACGGTGATTTATAATAAAGTTATTCGAATATGAGCCTTAATGCCATAGCAGTAAGACATTAATGTAACTAATTAAAATCTCGATTAGATTCTTAAGTTAGAATTACGTTTAAGATAAGTATTTAATTAAATGCTTATTGTAGTGTTTTGTTTATTTTTCTTGTTTTTTATTAAATTGGTTGATATTAATTAATTATCTGTATATCAATTTCAATACAAATTTTATTTTCGTGGCAATAAAAATTTGACGGGCTGGTTGGCGTGGTTGGTTACTTGGCCTTTCACGCCGAAAGTTGTGGGTTCGATACCCGCCCAGGATAGAATAATATGTTTCACATTACATAAACTTGGAGTTTGGAATAATAATAAATAATATCCTGGGACATTATACACAAACTAAGCAGAGCTTGTAATATATAAACCAGACAACTGATATACTACGTATACTACTTTTCTTTAGTAAATACATACTTTTACAGATAATTACACCCAGACTCAGGACTGACATGTCCATGCATACAAATGTCTGTCCCGGGTGGGAATCGAACCCACAACCTTAGGCGTGAAAGGCAAGTATCTAACAATCACACCAACCGGCCCATCAATGAAAACTCATGCATTAAAAATAATAAACTGTAAAAAACTGGACATGAGCCAGCATCAGAATTAAGCTCTTCAATGCGCTTGTTATGACAAAACACTGCATGTATAAATGGCGGGTGTCTAAAATTCGAGTTCGGTTTTGCAAAATACTGTATTGGATAATGCAGCTTTTAGTCAAAACAGATCATTACAGTTTATAAAGTACTAAATTTTCTTATGATGTTTTTGAGTTTGTAAGACTTAATAAAAATATTTCGCCTTTCAGAAAACACTCTTTTTAAGCCTCGCTTAAAAAAGGGCATGCTGAGGAAACACCAACGAGATATTGTATGTAATAAAAATATTTACACATTTAAAGTACATTATTACGTAAAAAATTTACACATCTGAAATTATAGAAAAAAAGTACTTATAGATGTTTAAGCGAAACTAAAATTACATCATTATGTTCGCTTAACTATAACGATGGAAGGTTCTAGAAGAACGTTCTAGATTTCACATTTCTAAAAGAGAGATAGTTAGAAGCGAACGATTAGCGTCATATGCGTAGCAAAGGCTTTGAAAAGCGCAGAATTACCTCATTTTAATACGAGGTAGACGATCCCGGGTTACGGGATATTCTTTAAAATGTGGGTAAGCGTATATATACATAATACGCTGGATGGATATGTCTACAAGCAAACTTCAAGCAAGAAGCTTCGTTACATCAGAAACGTTTTTATTAACGTAACGAATTTGTTACAAAATATAAATAAATTATTAATGTATAATTAAGTATTATAAATTGTAATGCTATAATATCAATATGTCTATGTGCATATTTTATCCGTGCAGTGACGGAGAAAGAATACATTTCACTGCCCCTCTCTTTCCCATGGGTGTCGTAAGAGGCGACTAAGGGATATCTGAGCGACCATCTGCTCATCTGGTGGTAGGATGCTAACATCCGCCTGGCTTGTTACCACCGTACGCTTGGTGAAAAACTCGTGAAGTGGCTTGCAGCCGCGTTTCGAGGTCAGCCAGCGTACAGCCAGAGCCCGAGCGAGTATTGCCGCGATGGGTGTTGGTCCGGTTGGAGACGGCTGTTGAACCAATGCCGGGGGAAACTGTATTGACCTGCCGGTCAGGGAGACCCGAAGAAACGGCTGTTCCGCTGGCCGCCCGTGGCATAGTACAGGGGCCCGAGCGTGCCTAACCAGCTCGTGAGGCTGCCCCACCAGGCCACGCATAATCTCGGGGTGGACCGTCGTGCCGGTTGGTGACCGGTAGGTGGGGTCCCGGCGGCCACTTCCGGGGGGGTTCGGGGGCCCTTCCGTCCGGCGGGTCAGTGTATTTTTCCTTTTGGCAACCACTTGGGGAAACACGCCTCCACACTTTGCCCATCCCTATCGTGGCAATACATCGCTCGCTTCACGTCTCTTTTCCATTTAATTTCTCCCAAATGGCGCAACAAAAAAGAAATAACGGTCGTACAGCGGTGCTCACCCCCACCATACCCTCGCTGTTTGAGGTCGAGTTCTCTAACATCCGAGGACTCCACACTAACCTCAACGCTGTCCACCACCATCTCGAGACAGCACGGCCAGCAATGTTGTTTCTCACGGAGACACAAATACTCCGTCCTGCCGATACCAGCTACCTTAATTATCCCGGCTACACGCTTGAAGAATCCTTCAAAGCGAAAGCCGGTGTATGCTTGTTCGTCAGGACGGATGTTTGCTGTCACCGACTGCGCTGCTTGGAGGACCCCTCCTTCTCCATGTTGGTGGTACGTGTGGACCTGGTTCGTCAGAGCCGAGTCTACGTGTGCCTCTACAGATCCCACAATGGTGACTTGGAGACAAGCCGATTATTTGACCATCTTAGTCGGGTGGCAGATGCTGCGCAAGAGCAATTTCCTAACGCGGAATTGGTGTTTTTGGGGGACTTTAATGCTCACCACGAATCCTGGTTGAAATCCCTCAAAACTGACCATGCTGGAAGGACTGCTCATGCTTTTGCTCTCACACATGACTTGACCCAACTGGTTGATCAGCCCACCAGGATCCCAGACATTGATGGGCAAGCACCTTCTCTACTGGACCTTCTGCTGACTTCTCACCCGGTGGAATATCAGGTTGTGGTTCAGGCTCCTCTTGGCTCTTCGGATCACAGCCTTATTTCTACCAGAGTGCCACAGGCCAAGCTGCCGCCACTAGCGGTATGCAAACGTCGCGTTTGGCACTATAAGTCGGCGGATTGGGACGGTATGCGCGATTACTATGCGTCGGTCCCTTGGAAGGAACGTTGCTTCAGTGGGAATGACCCGACAGCTAGTGCCGCTGCTGTTGCTGGCGAGATCATGCTGGGAATGGAATACTACATTCCTAGCTCAGATCTCGTCAGTAGGAGTACGCGTAACCGTTGGTTCACTCGTGAATGTGCCGATGCTGTATCAGCTAAGCAGGCGGCATATCGCAAGTGGATCAACGGCTGCATTAGCGGGGCATCTAACATTGACTCACTGAAAGCAAACTATAATAAAAATTCCAAGTCCTGTAGAAAGGCATACACGAGAGCGGATGCACAGCGCATTGTACAGATTGGTCATGACCTTGTTTCGCATCCTAGGGGCTCCCGTAGCTTCTGGCGTCTGACCAAGTCTGTGCAAAACAATTTCTGCCAACCTTCGCTGCCACCGCTCAGAAATCCGGACGGATCGCTAGCTCACAGTCCGCAAGAGCAAGCTGGTCTCCTGGCTAAACTCTTTGCCGACAATTCCGTTATCGATGATTGTAGTGCACTGCCACCTACAATACCTGCATGTGGCCATACGATGCCTGATATTAAAATCAGGCAACGTGATGTGCGTGCGGAGCTGCAATCACTTGATGTACGGAAAGCTAGCGGTCCCGATGGAATACCAGCCATAGTGCTGAAGAAGTGCGCAGCGGAGCTGTCTCCTGTGTTAACGCGCCTGTTCCAACTTTCTCTCTCTTCGGGAAGTGTGCCGGAGGCTTGGAGAAGAGCTAATGTGCAAGCGGTTCCCAAAAAAGGGGATCGGTCTGACCCGGCAAATTATCGGCCAATAGCTATCACCTCAGTACTTTGTAAGGTGATGGAACGGATTTTAAACAACCAACTGATCCATTACCTAGAAGATCACTGTCTAATTAATGATCGTCAGTACGGGTTTCGACCAAAACGGTCCACAGGTGATCTTCTAGCGTACGTAACACACCTCTGGGGTGAAGCTATCGACAAGCATGGAGAATCGTTGGCTGTCAGCCTCGATATCTCCAAGGCTTTCGACAGGGTCTGGCACAGAAGTCTTCTCTCCAAGCTACCGGCATATGGTCTGCCTGCTCAGCTATGCACCTGGATTGCCAGCTTCCTACACAAGCGTAGCCTTCGTGTTTTAGTAGATGGTTGCGCTTCACAATTCTATGTAGTGAATGCTGGGGTCCCCCAGGGATCTGTGCTATCTCCTACACTCTTTCTTTTGCATATCAATGATATGCTCTCCCTTGGGAACATACATTGCTATGCAGATGATAGTACAGTGCATGGTGGATACCACGGACGCGCAGTGGCTGGGCGGGCGGAAACTGAGGAGAGGCGGGAGAATCTTGTCATTGAACTCGATAGGACGTTAGATCTCATCGCCAAATGGGGCTCTGATAATCTTGTTGAGTTTAATGCCAAGAAAACACAGGTATGCGCTCTCACGGCGAAAAAGTCAACATTTTCCCCTCTTCCCTCCCTCTGTGGTACTCCGCTGGTGATGCAAAGCAAAATCGCCATGCTGGGGATTGACGTTCGCTGCGACCTTAGTCCAAGGGATTACATCGAGGCTGTTATAAAAACAGCTTCACGGAAACTCGGAGTTCTGAACAAGGTGCGGCGCTTTTTCACGCCACAACAACTGTGCCTGCTGTACAAAACACAGGTACGGTCTTGCGTGGAATATTGCTCGCACCTTTGGGATGGCTCCGCTAAATACCTACTTGAGGCCTTGGACCGGTTGCAACGACGTGCCGTACGCATTATTGGCGACGTAAAGGTCACAAACACCCTTGAACCTTTACAATTGCGTCGTGAGATAGCAGCACTGAGCGCTTTCTATCGACTGTATCACGGCGAGTGCTCTGAGGAATTATTCTCTCTAATTCCTGCTTCCCCCTTCCTTCTTAAGTCCACGCGAGCTGGTTCTCGATGTCACCGCCTAACTGTGACATCAATTCCATCGCGAACAAAGAAATTTGGCAACTCCTTTCTTTGTCGCACTTCCAAAAAATGGAATTCCTTACCAGCTCACGTATTCCCCTCCTCTTACAACCCGGGTTCCTTCAAACGAGGCGTGAAGAGGCATCTTGCGGGCCGGCAAGGCGAAGGCGGCTAGTGCAGAACGTTTTTCCCGTCTGTACTGGCCGTCGTCGCGTTTGGACTCTACTACCACTTACCATCAGGTGGAGTAGAGTCATTTGCCCTCCCGGCGATATAAAAAAAAAAAAAAAAATGTGGAACTTAAAATTTAATTTATTGCTATTTTATCAAATGGCAATTAATCTGAAGATGTGCTTTTAAAAAGAACTTATTTTTTCTTTTTTTATTATTTTTATTTTATTATTGAGCTTATTTACACTAACTAATATGATAACTTATTTTCATAAGGCAAGATTTTTAAATCGATTAGACAGCTCATTGCGAACTCAAATACGCACCGAAATCAACAGACATAACCTCAAAATTAGTTTTCAACTCAGTAATTAAAACTTCGCATGCCACAAATTGCAGCGTAAACAGAAGTACGTCAGGGTTGAACAAACATCGGGAGTATACCCCGAGCTGTCCGTATTTGTTTGCATTGTTAGCGGTCAGACAAATAGCAAAAATTTCTGAACGTAACGAACCAGTAATCCGATTCCTAGTGGTCAGTTGTAAAGTTTCGATCGGCAATCAACTGAACCAACAGATATGTTTCGTTGGCAAACAAGGCAACCCTAGTGGCTCCCATTGTTTGCGCTCTTCGTTACTTAAGATGGTATAAACGATACGGGTAAAATTATTTCTATTGATAGTACGTATTCGTTTTATTGATATTACGGACAATCCGTTTTGGGAATATTTGATATTGTGAAAGGATGATGGAATAAATATGACGGATTTTAATTTGTTATAACATCGCTTTCCAGTTGTCAAGTCCAGAGAAGCCCAAGACGGTGAAGGGTGGTATAGGATCCCACAATGACGTAGAGAGGCAAAAAATGAATCAGTTCATATTCTTCTAGAAATATAATCATATACAATTATAAAGAACTGCCTGTAAATGCAGATAAAGATTCTATTCTCGGTGAATCTTCTCTAAGGAGCTCTCCAGTGCGGGTTGCTGGAACATGTGTCCTCTCAATGTTTTCATTCACTAAACACGAGATGAACTTTAAACACAAATTAAGCACATTAACTCTCAGTGGTACTTGCCTATAGTTGAACCCGCAATCATCGGTTCAGATTCAGGCCAGTCACATAGCGTTCTCTTTTTTGTTCAGCTAAGGGACTCCAATGCTATAAATCTCCATGTAAATAATATATGAAATTATCGTGCACAAAAAAGATGAAAAAAACAATTTTACATCTTTCAACCAATCATCAATATATTACAAAACGGCATCGCAACCGCTCCAGAATATACGTGGGAATATAAAGCACACGATCGAATGATCGAAATCCGTTTTACCAAAAAACCTGACATACATTTGATTGCAAAATATATTAAACAAAGCGATCCCCTATTAACTATTCATCGGAGCGGTACACCAAAGAGTCTCACATCGCAAAAAACCAACCAGGAGATTGATATATCCGCCTAATTTGCCTATACTTTAGGAAGAGCAATAAAATATGTCATATCATGTGGCCCTTTGAGCCACCGTGCAACCGAGCCTAAAAACAGCCTTTTCAACGAATGACGTATATCCGGTTGGAATTCATCGGACAAAAAAGGAGGAAATTGGACTTAAAAGATCCTTCCAATTAAATGAAGAGAAAGGCTTAAGTGATGGGGGCCTCGAGAGGTATAAATCAGTTTAGTAAATTTTAATTATGGTAATCAGGATGTCCTTTTATTTTGCATTTGTTCTTTATAGTCTAATTTGTGTGCAGTGAATATAGCGGCGATTGAAATGTTGTCTGTCCTTTTATTGGACCATTGATGTGATTGTGTGTGCGTTTTATGATCCTTTTGTTCTTTTTATTATGTTAAGTATTGTTATTTTATGAAGTATTTGAGTACTTGGTACGTAGAGTGTGTTTCTGTTAATTGTTAATTTCGGGTAAACAGTTTTGTAGCGTTTGATTATAATCTGTTATGTTTATCTTGAGTTCAAAGTGAATTTAACGCTGACCCTTAACATTTATTTTAACTAGTCACATATGTATATACATTTAATCGAATCAATACAAGAAATACCTCAGAACTATGAAAAACAGGATGTTATACAAATTGGATTTATTTTTTTGGATCTCCAGAAGTTGTACATAACACACATTCAAATAACTTTTTACATTAACTTAAAACTAACTATGCACAACCGATTACAGGAGAACACAGCATTCAAAAACAAAATTACAAAATATACAAATCAAAAAAAAAATTAAATAAAGAACAAAAACAAAAACAGAAACAAAAGGTAGTAACTAATTAAATTTTTAAACAAATTAACTTATAAATTACAAATTAAGCAATGTTTTTTGACATGAGAGTTAGATACTTAAGTCATTATTCCACTATGTTATATAATACGTCATATGTTTACACTCCTGCACTTCACTTTCTATATCGTTCAACTGATCGTTATGACAATATATACCTATGTACTTACACAGACAGGATAATCTCAGCCACATTTCGCTAGTTAATTATAATGATAAGGAATGACATTTTATTACGATTGGTGGCGCATTGGCGATGTAAGCGATGGTTAACATTTATTACAGTGTCTATGGGCGTTGGTGACCACACCATCAGGTGGCCCATTTGCTCGTCCGCCTACGTATAATTTAAAAAAAAGAACATTAAAAAGTCATTTTCAATAATTCCAAATTCAAAATTAAATTCAATGAAATATATTGTTTCAAAATTTCGCTATTGCAACAACGGATGAAATTATATTTAAGTGATGGATTCACCATTTCACTAACTGTGACGTACGGAATTTGGCAATAAATGAAGCCTAACAGAATTGAAGGGTTGAATAAAGGACCGAGAAACATTTATGTGAACTGTGAAGATTTTAGTATATGTAAAACATTTAGATATAAAACTATATTGTCACGTAACGATAAACTAATATATAACTAAAAGAAACGATTGATAGAATTAATCAACAATAAAACCATGAAGTTCTTATTCGCGCAATAGATTTTTTTTAAATTGAAAATTAACGACATGGAACTCCAAGCGAGTATTTAATCTTCACGTGCATATCATTATTGTCAATACAATTAAACGAAACCTGTAATTAACATCGAGTTAGCACGAAGCGAAACCATTAAGTGATATTATAACACAATTAAATGTAATTTTCTTAAGTCTTTCTAGCGGTAAATTGTCTACTTTGTAGTCTGTGCTTTCGAACGGAACTAATATATTTACTCTGTGCTCGGAGCTGACGATTCAAATCTATTCTTTTCCGCGTTCGCCACAGATAATAAATATAATGCATATAATATTATTGTAAAAGACAAACGGGTGACGGTTAATGGTTATTGCTTTACTAAAAAAAACTAACTTCGTTAATGTTATCGTAGTATTCCATGATCGTTTTTTTTTGTCGATATTTCGCAAGAAGCAAAGTAAGTTTGATGAATAAATTTGCCATGTTAGGTAATTCTTCTTCGAAACGTGTTAAAATGGACTTGTAATTGGACGATGGAAATGAGTTATGTGATAAACTTGCTATTTGGCACGCTCTAATGAATGTTTACTAAGAATAGTAGACACAGGTTGTTTTTTGTATTTACAAGTAGCCCTAATTAAAATTCTATTTAAAATAAAATTGAAAACGCGTAAGCTTTAAGAATGTTTAATGTTGTACATGTTTTTAACTTCGAAACTTCGGACTGTGGGGAAAATTTTTTAGACGGTTAAATTTATTGCGCGGTGTTTTGAACCCAGGAACTTGAACAGCCTTATATGCAAAACACTGGAGCAACGAGGGATCTGCAGGCAGTGGATACCTATTACCTGTACCAAGTTTTTTAGTAAGACTTTTAATATAGGCGAGATGAATCTACGCTTTTTAAAATAAGTAAAAACTAAAAATTATTGTTAAGCGCTTTTTAGAACAATATTTTTTCTTTTTCATTAATTAAGTGTTCACACATTTATATTTTTATGTTAGTAAAATATATTAAACACAAATATGAATCAGTAGTACAGTTGTCGCAAAACTTTAAAAATTATCAAATACAATAAACAATCTTCAGCGACGATATCTAAATAGTTACTTAATAAATTTTAACTCTACAATAAAAAAATCCAGGCGATATATTAGTATACGCGATGTATTTATATACAAGATAAGAAATTTAAATTTTTTGTTTTAATTTAATCGACAAAGATCCTATCACAAACAGCCAAAAATCGAGCTACTGTAGAAAAAAAAGATTCATTGTTAGTTTACTTCTATGTATTAATATTAGATACATTCTATTTTACGGAGCGATTTCATCAAGTATAGAATTGAAATATAGAACATACTAATTTATAAATTCCATCAGTTTCAATACTACGGTAAACAATGTCTTATTTTGTTATGTAAATATAAACTTTAAATATTTAAAGAATAAAGTTGCAAAATAAATGCTAGATGTTCCCGATACCGTCGGCATTGCGCCAGATAATCCTAGCAAATCACACAAAAACTTTGTCATATGCATTATGCAGTGTTCTGAATGCAACGCTTGCCAGGAACAACGAATGAATGTGTTGAACATAAAACTCTGAGAATGCTATCAAAGCCTTTTTCTCGCCAAATCTCGTCGAATCTTTATTTTGAATTACAAAAAAATATAAATTATAAACACCCGTTTTGTTGGACTTGATTGAAATTTATTGTTCTTCACTTATTTTAAAAAAACCTTCTGTTTTAAGTCATAACCTTTTCTTTTTAATTTATAATAAAAATGCATATGCAAACTGCATACAAACATTTGGCTAGTCACTTACATTTAAAATGTCATTATAAAATCAGTATGAAACTATCTCATAGTCTAGTGGCTGATGTATATGGTTACAGATTCCTTATTTAGAAGTCCTTGTGCCTGTTACACTGGCTCATTCACCCTTCAAGCCAGATCACAGCAATACCAGTTGCTGTTTGGCGATAGCATACCTGATGAGTATCCCCAGACGGGGTTGCACAAAAATGGTATAATTTTAAGAAAAGGAATTAATATCCATCTAATTAAATACGACAAACCATTATCTATTCATATAAATTAAATGATTTAGACCTGTGTTTATACAAATATAATTCATTATTATTACTTATGTAAAATGCTTATCCATGTCTGTTTCTAAACGTGAACTGTATCCGAGCTCTTACGAACGATAATCTGTAAACTATTAGTTTTCCGTGAGAAATCTTACCAAACGATGACTATACAAATGCAAACAATGCACATCCCCAACCATAATTTATACGAGAAATCACCCTCAGCATCACCGGAAGTCCGCAGCCGCCATTTTGGAAGCACGCGGCAGGAAGCGAGCGCACGCGCAACGCAACGTCACTTCCGTTTCGGTTGTCACTATGACGCTTTAGAGAAAAATATTTTGTTAGATTTTCTAAATTGCAACGCTTCATTTGTTGTTGAAATTTATTTTACTTTGAACTTGGGGGTTTTTGTTTGACAGGAATCTTTCATTGAAAGTTATATTAATGTAAATATTACTTTAAATATTTAGGGGTGTGTAATTAATAACAAAACATAGTCAAAATTAATATATTATATAATATATATTAATTAAATTACTTTAAGCATTAGGCATTTATTTTAACTTTCGAAGATATACCTATATATTTTATATAAATGTACTCAATATATTCAACGAAATGTAAAAATATATTCGAAATTTGAAATTTTAAAGATACGTTCCGTTATATTATTACATACATCGTTTAATTGGATAATCTGTGACGCAGCACAGATAAATATTCATGTTTATTCACGAGATAACTTAAGTATATCATTATGAAGATTGACGTGAAACTATGGGTAATAATATAGTGGGATATCCTATTACCCACTCGAAACTTCATTATTGTATATGAATATATCATTAATGTGATTGAATTTGAATAAGATTTGATATTAGGTATTTGTATGCGTGTTATCTTTTACAAAGTTTTAACACCGATAATAATTTAAAGAAAAGCTTTGTTTTTGTTATATTTTTATCTATCATGGGTATGATGAGAAATAAAATATTTAAATGACTTAATTTAATCACAAATAATGGCTTAAGATTTTTTATTGTTTACTATTTATAAAAGTAATATTTTGAAAATCGAAGTGAAAACTTTCAACCTGCGTTTCTTTTAAAACTATTTCACACTTTTCAGTTGACCGAAGCGTATCTTTTAGTTTTATTCGTTTAAAGGTTTTATTCTTTCATTATTTAAATTTCAATTATTTCAATTCAATAATCATAATAAAGTAAACATAATACTAACATATTCGTACCTATGTGCGAATGCTACTTCCATATGAAAATCCATATAAAGTGTCAATAAATTTAAGAAACATTCATAACGTATTATGTATCATATTTTGTTTACAAATTATAAATATGGAACTCTGTACTTATTCACATACAAAACAAAATGATCCAATTAATGATTGATTGAATTTTCATCATTAATATCATGTTTCGTGAGTCGCATGACAATGCTATCCCTTGGGGCTCCTCGGAGCCTTATCACGGTAATGCGAGTGTTATAAAAGTGTACTCTAAAGGCACTACGCTGATATTACTGGTGTATTAATATCGACGAGTGGATAGAATACGTGGACTCTGACGTGCTTAATATTTAAAAAAAAAAACAATAAATTTATCCAAAAATACCATAAGTTAAATATTATAAGTAATTTTAAACGTCATGATAAATAATTTTAAATGTTAAAGCTGATATCGGTTCGGATTGTAGATTCCATCGAGAAGTATCGGCAAGAAACTCATTAATTACTATTATGTATTTATATTTATTTTTGTTATTTATGTATAATACTTTATACCTCCGGTTCAGGTTTGATGTCCTTATTTCCGAATCGGTGGTAGATTTATGAGGCAATAAGTAGAGTAAGTGTAACGCTTCTATATTGAATAAAGATTTTTGCCTTTTTTGACTTTCGATCTATAAGGCCGGTCTTACTTGCTTTGCGAGTGATTAGTTAAACAATACTCTGCCTTCTTCTTTCGAATGTCAAATCAATAATGACAGAGAGAGAGAAGTCAGTGTTTAACAAAACAGCCGCTAAGCAACGTTATTAAGTACGTTTATAAGTAAAGCCGTTAATGTTTATCGTTTTCAACAAAATGAGATAATTGATCAAAATTTGTATGAATACTTATAATGAAATTAGATGTCACAAGAGCCATAATTAGTTGGAACACATGAATCCTAAAAAAACATTTCTGGTCTAAATCGGAGCAAGCACCACGCGGGTTTATATAACTATCTTGTGCTCAAATCTTAGGATCGTTACATGTATCGGGTGAAAATTGGACACATATTTTGTACCCATCATACAACATTGGAGTCTCGTGGAACGAACTCCAAACTTTCTTTTCAAGGACCTTAGCCAAGATATGGGCTGATTAGCAAATTAGCAGGCTGAAGATTTACAATAGATAGTATCTAGCTAATTAAAAGGTAGATAAATATCTAGAACAATTATTACCTCGCTTCCATGCTTCATATGAATCATTCCATACGAATGTACACAGACAGTTTATCGCTATATCTACTATCCACAAATTGCCACGCTATAGTTGGCTCTCCCGATATAAATCTCCTATTGAAACAGGACTACTCTAGACCATTCACGAGGTTCTTTTCAACGCGGAAAAACAGACAGCCTGCACTGAACAAACACTCCTGCGGGCCAGAGATCAAAGCGCGATATGATACATACGCGGTTTAATTTGGCGCCAACTGAACTGACAGGACGCCATTTTGTAAGTTTTCGCGGTATTGAAATTTTTTCAACTGAAGCTACGAGATTGATTGGTTTTCGATTTTTGTTTTACAATTTCCGATGAATTGTAATGTAAATGCTACGTTTACGTTAATATGATTAAAATATAATAAATATTTTTTTTACTGATGTTGGAAACTATATATCGGATTCATGTATTACTACTATAACTTAATGAGAGTTTTATTTTTAACTTATTCGGATCGAGGTGTAATTTTGAAAGTATTGTTAAAAATATTTATAATTATCATGTGCTGAATTTAGACAAGAGATAATAAAAGTATAGGTTAAAAATCAAAATCTTTATATTAATATAGAATTGATGAACTTTGCTTATGTCAAAAATCTCATCAGACCTCAGAGCCGAGTTGAAACGGTGAAATAAAGGAAGCGGGATATAGTTTTATTTGCCATTGATCATTAAGTTTAAAAAAAAAGTACACGAATTTTACAAAAAAAAGAAAGATCCGATAAAAATACAATGCACTACTTAATAAGCAGAATTATTTCTTGCGGTCCATAGATATAACTATAATATATGGCATAATTACTTACATTCTAAATTACTATTGCAATGCTTGTGGTATATCTTCAGTATGTTCATTTCGAAATAAGTCTAGGGTAAGTATAAAGTCCCTTCGAGTAAGTCTTACTCGAGGTGAAGTGTTTATGGGTTTTGATTATTCATATGTGGGGATGTAAGGATTCGTATGGGGTTGCGAATAGTCTTCTATTTGCTATTTATTTATTGAAGACATTTTAGCACACTCATTCGCACGCCACATTCGAACACTACGCGTGTTATGATATATATGAGTATATGTTAGTTTTCTATTATTTAATAACTTATGCTTATTTAAGAAAAAGGTGGTTTTGTTTTTATATTAGTCAGCATTTACTACAACAGTTTGCCAGTTGGCAAAACTTAACGTTATTTTCTCTTGTTATATTTTTAACGCCCTAAACGGAATTAGGGCTGTTTAATAGTTGTACCTCTGCTTATAATTATATATTATAAAGCTAACAAGTGTGTAAATGTGGATAGGTATATCAGAATTTTACAGTTATTTGTATATTTTTTATTTCCTCCTTCTTATGTGCACAGGAAGAAATATCTTTAAGGAATAAGCACTTTGACACTTTCTATTCTTTTGATATTTTTTAAATGCGTTTTATTTTTGTTTGTTATTAATAAAATAATATTTTTACACACAATCTTTAAACTACATTTTTTATTAAAAATAACATCTCTCGTTAGGAGACGCCACACAAAGCTATTCAAAAATATTTAAACACCGCTGCTTAATTTACATGAATCCTTTTCTTAATTATTGTCAGGGCAGATTAAATAAACGAATAGTTCGCCAGCAGCCTCGATGTTCTAAAACGTCGTTTCTCCCGTTGTGTCGTAATCGTAAGGCTAGGTCGGTAAAATTAGTCTCTTCGAACTCGAATGTGTTCTATTATTTTAAATTAATGGAACACATTCGATTTTAATTAAGATTACTATTTATTCGAGTATTAAGGAGAAAACAGAAGAAAGTATATACTCTTTGGACAGACCGTCAAATAGTGTTGCCATGTAGGTCGAAGAGCCGCAACAATTATGCAGCAAAAAATGTATATAAATAATTTTCAGTTAATCTTAACATTTATTATTGCCTGTAAAAATTAATTGCTACGAGAATTTATTCGAGTGAACATACGGAAATAAATTGTTTTAACCTGGCGCTCATTGTTCGGGACATTCAAGTGAATCAAATATTAAGAAACTATTAAAAGCGCGTGCAACTCAATACACGATACATTTGTTAAACATTTTTGCGTCAAAACGTTGCATTCAACGCCGGCAATGAAGTTTCAATAAATAAAAATCTGCATACTTGCTATATTCTACAGTAAAAGAATCACGTGTTAAAAATTCGGCCATTATTTTTTTGTTGCAGATCTATGGCACTGAATAATTCAGATGAATTATGTGTTATTTCTCTCATTTTACAATAAATACTAAATAAATATACTAGAACGATAATGTTCACATTTTAATATATATATATATATATATAAAATATATGCTTCACCGTCTTTGGCTTTGCAACAGTCGGTTAAAAATGAAACTCGCCGTCATGTGCATGAATGCACATTACATTGGCAAGACAACTTTTTTTTATATTTCGAACACCAGATATGAATGTGTCATGAGGGCATTTCCACAGATACATAATATTTTATGACCGTATAAGAATCTACTTAATGTATCGTTGTACAGCCATAATTGTGTTTAATGATATTAATTGCGTTTGTAAGAATGTTCATGAGACTGCGTATAGCATGTAGTATAGGACCTACATCAGTGGCCCTTACTATTTTATACTTTATATTATTTTGATAGGTAGGCACTATTTATTAAAACAATTATAACAGCACAGCTCTGCTATCTTTTAAAAAAAAGTAAACGGATTTCGACATTATGTAATTATTTTGTGATTTCAAACTTCAGAGATCATTAATTGTCATAAAATAAACCGTCAAAATATGAATTATTAATATACTTATATACATATACACGAAAAGGTACAAAAATAGAAGTGTTCTTAAAATTAAAATTCTTAAATATTCTAGACTAAATCGATTCTCGTAGTACGGGATCGGCGGTAAATATTTACAAAACACCGAGTAAGGTTATTCTGTAAGAACGAATTTTAAATCCGCTGAAGAATTCGAACTTCGATACAAAAATAAAAACCAGTTGTCATGCGACATTGGAAACATACATATGATAATCAAAAGACATAAGCACCAAAATCTTTTGTATTCGCCGACGACTCTCATATTCTTGAAATATCCTTATATGAAGAAAATAAGAATTTCAACCACTAAAGTATAAACGACAAAACACGAACTCTATAAATGAAAAGGACAGTTGCGTTTCCGTTGCATAATTTTTTTGTATTTTCTCACGTACTTTGAAGTATATAACACCATTTAATTAACGTTGCGGGGTGAGCTTTAAAGGAGCTCTTATTACTATAAGTATAAGGTTGATTATGTTATTAATAGTTACGAAACGCTATAATGTATGACGCCCGCCCATTGCTTTCCAATGTTCTCAGAAGAGGTTTTTGCTGATATCTGCTGCTCGGGAACGAGTTCTGCGGTGATGGGAGGGGTTTTCTTGTAATTATCGCATCGGGGTTCTGAAAACTGGAAAGTTTTGTCAACTGTATCGTGTTTGAATATCCAGACATTTTGGCATATTTAGAGGAGAAGGGGAATTAAAACATTTATTTCTTAATAAAGAACAATATTTATCTATATTTAATTATTGTGGTTATGATAATAATATCGTTGTAATATTATTGCTTCTGGTCTTTGGTTTATTTGAAAATATATGTAGATTTTTTTTTAAATTCTTTTTGAAAATAATAGACAGATTACACCCACCCTTAAGTTGTTTTATGATATTATTCTGATACTATTTTAATTTATTTAATAATAAATTACGAAGAATTAATATTATAACGAATGAAATATTTTTCTTATTAAATGTACATAATTAAATAAGGTACGCTATTATTTCCCGCCAAAAATATTTTTAAAAGAATTACAGATGAACTTCAAGTAATGAAACTTTTTTTTAAAATATCTCATTAAATTAAAAAAACACAACAATTACTGAATAGTAAGCGAATAATACATACTTTTTTGCTGTCGCACAAAAACCTGAAACATAACTCAAGTGATGACAAGTACGCCATCTTGGAATTTTGGTGACATCACACAGCCTGTATAGCTCTCGATACTCCACGAAACCAATTAGTAAAATGTATAGTGTAAAAATCAGTGATGTAAACTTTCGATTCATCTACATTTATTTTATTTAGTTCTCGTTAGCCTCGTGACTAGTCTGTATTATTTGAAAATCCGAATTCAAATCCCGGTCAGGCCAGCAAAAAGCTATTGTCTTTTCCAAGAGATTTGTTATCGCAACCCGGAATTAGGAGCGCTTTGCTCCAAAACATCATACATTACGTCCAAGGTCCTGCTAGATTTCTTTCAAATGTCGTGACTGATCTTCTTATCGGATGTATGAGAATTGCAAATACAAACACACACAGCTACATTTTAATACCTCGTTTCAAGGATATATAATCAGTAACAGCCTGTTAATGTCTCACTGCTGGGCTAAGGCCTCCTCTCCCTTTTTGAGGAGAAGGTATGGAGCTTATTCACTGCTGAATGGAACACATGAGAAAGAATTTTAATGAAATCAGACACATGCAGGTTTCCTCACTCGATATTTTTCTTCACCATCAAGCACGAGATGAAAATTTAAAATTATAAACACAAATTAAGTACATGAAAATTCACTAGTGCTTGCCCGGGTTTGAACCCACGATCATCAGTTAAGATTCACGCGTTCTAACCACTAGGCCATCTCGGCTATCAGCTATATATATAATCAGGATGTTATAAATATTTTTGTTTGTTTATCAACTAATTTTAACATGTTAATTACTTAAATAATATACATAAACTTGATTTGTTTTAAAAAGTGTACTCTCATCAATCTCATCATGCCTTTTACTAGCCGTTCAATACAAATCAGTATAGGTTTTTATATTGCAATATATTAGGCTATGGTTTTGTATTTTATTCATCTGTCAACCTTTTGTTACTAGCTTCAAGTATTATTTTTTAAGTAAAGTCGTTTATAATTATTTGACTATATAATAATTTCTATTATATTATTTTAATTTGGTTTTTATTATAAAGATTTGTCAAAGTAGTTAAATGTATATATAGGAACTCTCATAGAAATATTGATAGCGTGATTCAGGCAAACTGTATTATATATCACATAAAAATATAAACAATATACTTATTAAATATTAAGTTATTTATATTCGTTGCATAGTCAAGTAACATATTTTTTTGTTTATTGCAATCCGTTTACAATAATTTAAAATTTTATGTTAGTTCAAATTAAAATATGGTATGATGTGTTCCCCTCTTGACTGATTTCAGCCACAAAGGCCAGTCTCAAGGGAATACTAGCCAACTGCAAGAAATATTATAGTGTACAAATGTGTACGCAAACAAAGGTGAACTCTCTATTTCTTCAATCTCATAATTTGATGGGTTGGCAAATACGATACGATCGAATTGATATCAGGACCAACTTTATGTGCTTTCCGAGGCGCGAGATTGTACATACTTCCTTCTAGACTCGGACTGCTATTAAAAATTTTTCGACAGTGAAATGCCCCAATAACTTTTAATCGGCCCAACGGGGTTAGAACCCAGGTTCTCGGGATTTGTGGGCTTATATATATAGCCACTAGACCAACGACAATAATTGTTAAATTTTATATATGTCAAATATTTGCGTGACATGTTTATAATGTACGTCATATATAGAACCGATCAATTGCGAGTCGAACTCGCGCACTAAGAATTCACGTACCACCCTTGTGCTTAGTTATTTAACTGTTATAATAACTATGATAGGATAAATAGATAGATAATTAAATGTATTATTTAATAATTTAAAATAGATACATCCCTGACAAACAGATGATAAGTAAATGTATTTCAAGAAATCTAAAAACTAACTTACTTGCAACCGTTGTTTAGCGGTTGTTTAGCTAAACACTTATCTCTTTCTTTCATTTGAAATTTGAAAAAGGAAGACACAGCGTTGCTTAACAAATCAACCCCTAAAAATATTTACAGTAAAAAATATAAATGTATAGTAACTATGTAAAACCTTTGCGTAGTTAAGAGCGATTGTAGAATTAAAAAAAAGTTTAAGTACAGTATAAAAATATTTTGATAACGATTCAACCATTCAACCGGCGTGAGTTATTTCTTATGTGGCTCGCGTGCTTGTACCGCCCACTTTTCATACAGCAAGAAAGGATATAAATTATTATACGTATTTGAATATAATATTATGTATATCCAAGCATATTAATATCGTTGTCGGCTGTAAAGAGCTCAAGTTGTTAAGTTTATTACTCATCGTGACTTCTATTGCCTTGATTTATCGACTTTCTGACCTTATTTACTGAGGTCGTTGACCTTTAGAGTGACGTTTAATTTAGATATATTTGTTTTTAATATAATTAGATTTTAAACATAACTTAAAAATATATACATTTTTTTAGTTCACAAAGTTAAAATTATAATTTCAATTTTAAAACAGACACTTTTACGTTGTGGCGGGTAATTACCACCCACCCATCAGATATTCTACCCCTAAACAAAAATAATTTTTATTGTTGTGTTCCGGTCTAAAGGGTGAGTGAACCCGTGTAACAACAGCCAAGTAACAAGATCTTGGTTAGCAAGGTTGGTGGCACAATGGCGATGTAAAGGACCACTGTGCCAAAGCCCAATAGACCACTCAACTTCAGGTGGCCCACTTGCCAGTTACCTAACCTACCTAACACAATACCTTACTGGTGGTAGGGCTTTGTGCAAGCTCGTCTGGGTAGGCCCATATGCTCGTCCACCTTCCTATTCTATAAAAAAAAAAAAAAAAAAAAAAAAAAAAAAAAAAAAAAAAAAAAAAAAAAAAAAAAAAAAAAAAACCTTAATACTAGGCCTACCTAACACAATAAAAAAACATACATTTCAAAAACTATAGAATTAGCCCTTAATATGCCAACCTTAAAATATTTATCCATATTTATCGCTGTAACTGAAACTGTAATGTTGTTAAAATTAAAGCCTTATGCAAATATTTAAACCAATTATTAAAAAAAAAATACTAAAAATGGATACTAGGTATGTATCAAATACTGGTTTTCATTTTCATAATATAGGATACTTGATTACTGGGATTGTCCTCGCCGTTTTACGCTGTTGTAATTTTCAGGATAAAACCTATACAAAGTTCATAAGATCTATCTATGCCAAAAATTAAGCCCGTTGTCCTGTTGTTGCACTAAAGTAGAACAAACACACAAACTTACTTTATCATTTTATAATATTAGTAAGAATATCGTAAAGTTTTATTCATGCCAAACTTAGACGCGTGACATTTGTAATTTAATTTTATAGCCTAATTAGTATTTCGATTAATCATTTCAGTACCTAAATAACGGATTTGTAAGAGGTCAATTTTTTTATTTTTATTTAATTAAGATTTACCAACTAAATAAAGTACCAGTATTCAGCATAATCTATTCATGGATTACGTAATGATTATTTTTATATAAGATTTTCATAAATTCATATTTGTATTTTATTAATAGTACTGTGCTAGTAACCTTCTTACAGTTTTTTTTACGATAGAAACTACATTCCGAAACATTAAAAGCCTAGCAGTTAATGACGGTTCAAAATTGCTAAGAAATTCTACGTAAATATAGTTTCATTTTGATAATATTTAAGACAGACGATCGTGATTATTTGTAGAAATTTAAATTGAATGTATCTTTTTTCCTTTTTTGAATCATAAGCAATCCAATTTAATTACTAATTTACCGGATATGTTTCAATAAAGCTATACTAATAAATGAGAAGACGTTTTTTTGTAATACCTTATTGGGAAATTACTATATCAATATACATAAAACTTATACCAGAAGATGCAGCGCTTTTTGGGAAAGGTTTAAGTATAAATTACTTTTATATAAGTAGCTTTAAATTTAAACTATTGACGTGATAAGCGGGAATTTCATGTCTTATTTTCATATAAAGCCGAAATCATTTATTAGTACGTATGAACATGGCTTAAGAATTATATTTGAATATCTTATATGTTTATTTTATGTTTTTATTTGATATTGTTATCAACACTTATTTCGCTCTTTCCGTCATTATTGATTTGACATTCGATAGAAAAACACACATTAATCAACTAATAATACTCGCTAAGTAACGTAACGTTCAAGGGCCTTCATTGTTTTCTTTTCCGTTTAAGCTAAAATTAAATTTATATATTATGTTACTACATATTTATTAAATTAAATTTATAATATATATTACTAAATTATAAACATAATTTAGTTTTTTTTTTTATAAAGAAGGTACACGGGCAAATGGGCTTCCTGTTAGTAAGCTCATATATGGCGCTGTCAGTAATATTAATCGTTCCTTACATCTTCAATGCGCCACCAACATTGGGAACTAATTTGCTATGTCCCTTGTGCCTGTAGTTACACTGGCTCACTCATCCTTCTTCCAATATGTTATGAGTGGATGGTACCTACCCAGACGGGCTTGAACGAAGCACCGCCATGTAAGTAATTAAATTAATATACAGATGAATGTTGTTCGGTATAATTAATCACTACAAACTAAACAAAAGCATAACACCGTTTTATATAGCTTATTATAATTTGTATTTCATAAAATAGAGACAGCCAGACTGTCTACAAAACAGGGGATCAAGCCCGCACCGCTATTTTTTCATTTATCATTTATCACCGTCTACCTTATGTGTCGGACGAAATACTTACACCTATGTACACACCAATCTGCATCAGAGCAGCGTGGTGTAATAAGACCTCCTACTCAAGAGAACCTTTACTCAGTAGCGGGCCATTAACAGTCTCTTACATTTTCTTTTAACATTACCCAATAAAATTATGCATGCTACCGTAGTTAAGTAACATGTCTAAAAGAAAAAAACTAAACTTTCGGAAACATCTTAACTCAAATTATATTAAAAGGAAGCGTTTTATAAATGTAAAGCAAGCCGCAAGCCTTTGACCGACAATGAACGACATATTGCAAACGGGAGCTTCCACGGATTAATTTAATTTAACAACAATTTTATATAAAAAAATATTAATATTAAAACTAGTTCTTGTTACATATACGCATAAGGGTGATTTTAAATTAAAGGTATTTTCTCAAACGGTACGTAAAGTTTGGTTGTTCTCATAAGATGTGGTTACAAATCATCGCATAAATATTTAAGTGGTCGCCCGCCATCAAAATGGTAAGTTCGAGTCGAAATGAAAAAGGAAAAACATTATTAACATAATACGAAGCTAGAAAATCGTTTTAATTTTATAATAAGTATGTACAAGGAAATTCAATAGCATATTTTTTTAAAGACTAATAGCAATGTCCGTTTTGAGGAATTACTTACCCCTTAAATTATGCGTTAAGCATGTGTTAGGATCGGAGATGATAATAACCCAAGGGGCCAGGATAGAATCTGTGACTTATTTATCGCTAGGCGTCTGTTAAACCATTACGCTATTAGTGCTTAAAATACATATAGTAATTTATTAAAACAACTAAAATTAAGTATTGTAGATCGTATTATCATCATCAATACCACAGTATGTCACATAGTGAGAGGAAGTCAAATAAAAGTTTCAAAATACACTTATGATAAATATAAGATCAAAATAATAAGTTTTCTTTTATTTTTTAATCTGTATTTATTTCATTACCTCTATCAATTTTATTCAAGTACGTGTTTCCGAACGTCGAAACGAAAATGGAACTCTAAACCATATCAACTTCAACATGTCATTAGGGTAATTTGTATTATTTGGAAGGAAGTGGTATCCTTTCGTGATCATTGTATCGTCACATCGTATGGAGCAGTCCACAGACACGCTATTGATTTTAAAAAGTTAAACAGCACTGCTTTAAACTTTTTTTTTAAACACAAAAGACCTTTTACGTTGCGCAGTTGCTACTGTTATTCAATTTATTAAATGCGATTTTAAATTTCGAACTACTATCAATTCTTGTACCGTTGTTTGCTTAGAAAAAAATGGACGTAAAATAGAAAATGTGTTGTCTATCATATTATTCGCTTTTTGACAGCTTAAACGAAGACCTTAACTTAACTTTGTCCTAGCGTTAGCAAATTATAACCTCTTGACAAGGTTACGTCAATTTGTAGGCATTTTTAGGGTTGTGGAAAAAAGATAATACGTTGACTATAAAATCGGTCAATTGAGGCTATCATTTAATATACAGAATACCTATATACTTTGGAAAGAAAGTAGGCAAATGGCGGTACTTTTATATAGTAGATTTTTTTCATTAAAAAATAAACAATCAAATAAATATTTACAAGTATGTAAATCAGTGCAATTAATCGTCTTCTGTTGTAGAATTGTTTTCATCTGATAACGAACTTACATAAAAAGATGAAAAAAATCGGCATAATTCAATGGGTAATATAATATTATAATTATTTGGGTATATAAACAACAACATAATTGATAGAATAAAGAAATGGATAATTAATTTTATCTATGAAAAGCTGCAAAAACTTGCAACCCGTGCAATTTTAGTTGTAGTAAAAAAAACACAAACATACTTTTTTCGACAGCAAAACATAAATAGTTGATACTACATAACAAATAATTGAATCGATATATTTCGCCGTGGAGTACCGGCTTAGAATAGTACTCCCCCAATCTCATCCCGTGGGTGTCGTAAGAGGCGACTGAGGGACGGGGAAAAGGGGGGATGGGCAGCAGCGTCCCCCCTCCCATAAACATCTTACCCCCTACTGCGCTCGCCAACACGCCTGCCCAGCGCGGTGAGTATGGGCAAACCCCTCCCTAAATGGCAGATGCGCCCAAAAAAAGGCCCCCAGTTACCGGCAAGCCCGCTAGGCCCGACCAAGGTAGCGGTCGCGGTATCGGCAGGGCAGGGGGTGCTAAGAATCACCGGTTCACGGCAGGCTACCGTATAAAGCGACTGAAAATGGCAACGTATAACGGACGCTCGATGAGGCTGGACCATCACCTCGCCGAATTAGAAGTAGAGTTAAGTCATATAAACTGGCATATACTGGGGTTATCTGAAGTCCGAAGACAGGGGGAGGACACGATAACTCTAGAGTCCGGTAACTTACTCTACTTCCGCGAAGGTGATAACCTCTCCCAGGGTGGTGTCGGTTTTCTAGTCAAAAAGGATCTCATTAGCAGCATTGTGGAAATCAGTAGTGTGTCGAACCGGGTAGCGTACCTTGTCCTAAAACTTTCCGACAGGTACTCCCTGAAGGTTGTACAGGTATATGCGCCAACTTCGACATACTCTGATGATGTGGTCGAAGCGATGTACGAGGACATCGCAAAGGCCCTCAACGACACCTCGAGGGCCCACTACAATGTTGTTATGGGAGACTTTAATGCTAAAGTGGGAGTACAAGATAGCGGTGAATCAAAAGTCGGACCTTACGGCTTGGGCTGCAGAAATCACAGGGGGCAAATGCTGGTAAACTTTCTCGAAGCGCAGGGGCTTTTTTTGATGAATTCTTTCTTTCAAAAGAAGCCTCAGAGGAGGTGGACCTGGCGAAGCCCCGATAACGTGACAAGGAACGAGATAGACTTTATCATTTCGAATAAAAGGCACATATTTAGAGATGTTTCAGTGATCAACAGGTTTAATACCGGAAGTGATCACCGCTTGGTTCGAGGCACTCTAAATATCAACTTAAAAGCCGAAAGATCGAGAATGATGAGGTCTACTCTCCGACCTACCATGCTCCAAGCTGCTCAAGGCTCCGAAAAGTTCCAAATGGAACTTCAAAATCAATTCACCGCGTTGGAAACCATAAGCAGCATTGATGAGAGAACCGACACGCTGGTCAAAATACTGCAAAACACATCCCGCAAGTGTTTTCCGCCACAGAGAAGAGACAACGCACCAAAACTCTCTGCTGAGACACTCGAGCTCATGAGAAAACGACGAGAACTACCATCGTTTTTGTCAGATAAGGCCTTAAACCGAACAATAAAAACGCTGACGCGACGCGATCTCCGACGCTCCAATACCCGTGCCATCAAGGCTGCGATTGAGCAAAATCGGGGATCGAAAGTGTTCGCTCGCAAGTTTGGGAGGCCGCGTCTGACAAAACTTAAAACTGAAAATGGTGGGGTCGTTACCTCTAGGCCTGAGATTATCGGAGAAGTAGAGAGGTTTTATGGGCAGTTGTTCTCTTCAAGATCGGATAAACCCGTGGGAATCAGTATTGATGACCAGCGCGCCCCTCTTATGCGCCATTACTCCGAGGAGCTCCCGGTCGTTGACCAAGGAGAGATTAGGGCGGCTCTAGAACAGCTTAAAAACAACAAAGCTCCGGGAGATGACGGAATCACAACAGAGTTGCTTAAGGCAGGCGGGACCCCGGTCCTGAAAGAGCTAGCAAGCCTCTTTAATTCCGTCATCCAACATGGCAAGACCCCGGAAACGTGGAGCGGGAGTGAGGTGGTACTGTTTTTCAAGAAAGGTGATAAAACCCTCTTGAAAAACTACAGACCAATCTCCCTCCTGAGTCACGTGTATAAGCTGTTCTCCAGAGTCGTCACGAACCGTCTCGCCAGACGACTTGACGAGTTCCAGCCCCCAGAGCAAGCCGGCTTTCGATCAGGCTACAGCACCGTGGACCACATCCATACTGTTCGGCAGATTGTGCAGAAGACCGAAGAGTACAATCAGCCGCTGTGTATGGCATTTGTGGACTACGAGAAAGCCTTCGACTCCATCGAAACCTGGGCAGTGCTCGACTCATTGCAGAGATGTCATATCGATTGGAGATATATCGAGGTACTGAGATGTCTGTACAACGCCGCTACAATGACTGTCCACATCCAGGACTGTAAGACGAAGGCGATCCAACTGCGCAGAGGGGTGAGACAGGGGGATGTAATATCCCCGAAACTGTTCACCAACGCGTTGGAAGACGTTTTCAAAACGCTGGATTGGACTAGGTATGGAGTCAATGTAAATGGCGAGTACATCTCACACCTTCGATTTGCCGACGATATCGTCATCATAGCAGAGTCGCTGGAACAACTCACCGAAATGCTGCGTAGCCTAGGCGAGTCTTCCCGGTGTGTCGGTCTCGGTATGAACTTGGACAAGACCAAGGTCATGTTCAATAGGCATGTCGTGCCGGGACCGATATACGTCGAGGGGAAACCTCTCGAAGTTGTTAGTGAATATACCTACCTAGGACAGATAATACAAGTCGGTAGGAACAACTTCGAGAAGGAAGCCGATCGAAGAATTCGCTTGGGATGGGCAGCATTTGGCAACCTTCGTCAAGTCCTCAAGTCGTCTATACCGCAATGTCTGAAGACGAAAGTCTTCAACCAATGCGTCTTACCTGCCATGACATACGGTGCCGAAACGTGGACACTAACTGCGGGACTAGTCCACAAATTCAAAGTCGCTCAGCGTGCTATGGAGCGAGCTATGCTCGGAGTATCTTTGAAGGATAAGATCAGAAATGAGATTATCCGGAAAAGAACCGGAGTCACCGACATAGCTTGCAAAATTAGCAGGCTGAAGTGGCAGTGGGCTGGTCACGTATGTCGTAGGACCGATGGCCGTTGGAGCAGACGAGTCCTAGAGTGGAGACCGCGAATCTGCAAGCGCAGCGTAGGGCGCCCTCCAGCCAGGTGGACCGACGACCTTAAGAAGGTGGCGGGCACCAACTGGATGCGGAAGGCGGAGGACAGGGAGCTTTGGCGCACCTTGGGAGAGGCCTATGTTCAGCAGTGGACAACGATTGGCTGTTGATTGATATATTTCGATTCGATTTATGGTCAATAGTACTATCTGTCGAAAAGCGTATAATTTAATAGAGAACAAAAAGTGAGATATAGTGTACTTATCCACTTATCCTACTACTATGTAGGATAATTAGGAAACCATTTTGGTTTTTATTTACTCGTATAATAAAATTATTTCCGCCAAATCTATTGCCTGATACTAAACACATTTATATCGATTTCTTAAGCATCATAAATAAATTTCAAATATATTAAAGAAGGAATTAAAACACATTTTAAAATTCCGGTGGTAAAGCTTTATGTGTGTATGTGTGGTCACATAGTGCCCAGGCCTCACCATTTCCAACATTTATTTTAAAAATTATGCATAAGCCAGTGTTAGAAAAAAAGAAATAAGAGGCAGTATATCTAAGATCCCATGGATGACGTCGAATTTACGGTGTAATAAGGGGTTTATACTTTTTACCAGTGTCTATGGGCAATCGATTTAGCATCAACTAAACCATTTGCTCGATTGTTTTTAATAAATTTAAAAAAAAAAAACATATTAACCGCCAAAACAAGAACTCATTTTTCGTACTGAGCAAATTAACAAAATGAACATCTGATTTTGGAACGATATTAAAATCAATATATACCCTATCTAGCAAATATAAGATCGATTTCGGAATGGCAATTTGCTGATATTTGATTCAGCTTTTATTTAAAAGTCTGATTTAGTCAAATTGATTATATCACAAGCGATACGCTCGTTTCGAAATCAATTTATTTGATGGAAAATGAATACCTAATTGCTCATTTAAACCGGGAAAACACCAAATACATAACAATAAGGCCCATTTTTCAATACCCGGTTGAGTTTTAACATAACAAAGTTTTAAACTTTCTACGCAAAAACTCACAAAATATCACACTAATTCTTAAAACAAAAGTCAACGGCTGGCAATAAAAAAAATTAAGTGGCGTTTTAAAATCGACCTTGTGTATAATTATTAATTATTATAGAAAAAAACTTAGTGCCAATCGTTTTTCGGGTTCTCGTTTTTTGTTTATAAATAACAATTATAAATCACAAGGATTTTGGTTTAAGGAATCGATTGTAAGAATCTGAATAATTAACTATTGACATTATGGATCTTAGCTGAAGGTTCCAAATTCAAAACCGGGATAGCCACCATTTGATAGTCAGTGCATTTATGAATTATTTAGAGTACAGATAAATAAGAAATCAATAAAATGAATCTCGAAAAATTTCTCTCTGGATGTTGAGTAGTACCGCATTCAATCATAAAAACTAAGCATTATTAAATACAAAAGTACAAAATTAGATTTTATTTTCTCAGCATTTTTTTTTAAATATAAAAAAGATAAGCAAGTTTTTCGCTATGAATCACTAATTGTCGTATTTTTGCATTCAGTTTAGCCTAAAACTCAGAATCGAACCTGCGACTTTAACATCGTTAACTCCTACCGCCTACCCATAGTAACATAGTATAATTAATCTATTAACACTTATAAAGTAATATACAAATATTATTTTAAATTATTGCATAACTAGTTTTCGCACGCGGATTCGCCCGTGTTTATGCTTTTTTGTACCCCTGATAAAGTCTATGCAAAATATCACGATAATCGGTCGAGAAACCGTAACAAGCAAACTTACTTTCGCATATATAATAAGCAAATATATATGTATTGCGTTTGTTTGTTGTCTTCTATTTAAATGCATGTCACGGTCGACGCCCTTAAAGATCTACCACACTACAATTAAACCTACTTTCTAGCCTGTGGGTATTGTTTGAAATACAGAAAAGCTATTCTCAGCGCCTATGAAAGAAAGCATTCCAGAAGCTGAAACTTTTTTTTTGTTATATGACACACATTTCGTCTATTTTCATGGTTGGAAAATATTTGTATATGTTTTTTTAACATAATATTTCTGTTGCAATAAAAAAAAAACAATTAATTTTACAATACAACTACACGCAGTTTTTATATTTTAGCTGTGAAAAATAAATTAAAAATAGAACACTTTTCTAACGTGCTTTTTTTAAATTCATGAATCCAATGTTCGTTTTCATTCAGCCTTCAATGCCGCATAAATTAAGACAAACAAAAGTTTTTAATTTATCGATGAATTTAAGTTTTGTACCAAAAAATAAACTAAGAACAAACTAATTATATAACATATAATATTATTCTTAATGTAATAAAATAATATATATTTTTCTGTCGATATGTATTTAAAAAAATATAAAATTTCTATAAAGAAAATCTAGCTATAACGTTAAGCAAGGGCACTTGCTTAACTTTTTTTTATATTATTTTTTTTTTAAGTTTTTATATGTTAAATTAATAATAAGTAAACAAATAGGTATTTTAAAATACTTTCATTTTTCTTCATAAATTAAATTATTAAAGTTTAATCATTTTATATCTTTATTATATTGAAATGACAATGTAATCCAGTGGATGGAACACATCGATTTTAACTGAAGATTGCGGGTTTAAATCTGGAAAAGCGTATGCAGAGGTAATTAGAGTGAGGGAATAGACAATAGAATCCGAGTTTTTTTTGTCTGTTTGATAAAATATGTGTATAAAGCCCTACCACCACTCGTCTTAATGTCAGGAAGACATTAGCAAGCTAAGAATATTTATTGTTGTGTAATCAAAAACACTTAAATCATGGGCATAAGTTACATGCTTGTTACACGAGCTCAATAGCTAAACATTGTAATACAGCGTTTATGCTTGACGTTTGTTTATCAACTCCCCATTACATCCCTCCCAGTTCTGGAGGTTGCAATATACGAAAGCAAACAATATGTCAATAGCTAAAAGCAATTGAACGCAGCTCTGATTAACTAAAATATGAACCCTTACCTGCCCGTGGGGTCATTTTCGCCCCACTGAAAATTTAAAGTTTTTAATAAAAAATATATTAAAAACGATTTAGGGCATGTATCGGTTAACATGACATATATTGAAATAAAACAATAATTATATATTTTTCAATTATTTTTTTATTGGTATTCTATTTTCATTAATTTCATAAAATGTTATTATTTACATAATAACTATTTACATTAAAGCTTTAAATACATATAAATATAAATTTAAAATAGCTAATGTACTTAATTTATACATTAAAAAATATTTGTACGCATTTAAATAGTTAATATCAATAGCCTACTAAAATATAACAACTTATTAAAATTTAAACTTGATTACACCCTTATTTAAACGTAACAAGTTAGCCATGTAACGATCCTTTATGTTTCAAGATACAACAGAATAAGTTCACATAATTAACCGTAAGAGTGACGAGCCCACGCGTCCATAGGCGTCAGCCAACTTCCATTTTAACCCTCAGTTGCCATAACCCACTATGACTAGAATAATTTTCCGCGATCTACAAGTACAAGAATATATTATAGGGATCGCTATACAGTAACAGTAACAGCCCGTAAATGTCCCACTGCTGGGCTAAGGCCTCCTCTCCCTTTTTGAGGAGAAGGTTTGGAGCTTATTCCACCACGCTGCTCCAATGCGGGTTGGTGGAATACACATGTGGAAGAATTTCGATGAAATTACACATGCAGGTTTCCTCACGATGTTTTCCTTCACCGAGAAGCACGAGATGAACTATAACAGAAATTAAGCACATGAAAATTCAAGTGCATGCCCGGGTTTGAACCCACGTTCATCGGTTAAGATTCACGCGTTCTTACCACTGGGCCATCTCGACTTGGGGGGAATCGCTATATTCGTAACAAATATGTTTTTTTTTATCCCATATTATTAACTCAATAACATATATCGCCAAATTGTAATAATACATAGAATGGGACAATTGGAACGATATAACGAGATAAATCTTCAGATAAAGATAATATAAACGTACATAACGGCAAATCTGGTTATTAATTTAACATATGATTTACTAGATGTGGCCTAAATATATTAAATGATTCTATCAAGAAATCCTTGCAGACTGGTCTACTGTCTACCACGCTTTGGAAGAACGTAAGTAGCCTTTGGTCCAGTACCTGATCTCGCCACGGTACTTAATCGTCGTCTTATTGCATCATGTGATTGATTGAATGAAGAGTATGACGTCACCGTGAAATATATTCTGGGCTAGCTACTTTCAGTTGAGAAGGAAGATGTAAAAAAATAAGATAATTAATTCGTTTTTAGCACGACATCATCCAAACGTGTTACGTGCGTCTAAACTTAAAGATCTTAAAAGCATGATATTTTGAACGGATGGGATAACGATTGAATGAAGAGGTCGCCCTTTAAGTTAACATTTCGCTAAACCTACCTTAATACGCCTCAGCGAAAACGATGATGCTTTTTCAAATTTGGAAATTTCAAGTCTCTAGCTAAGTATTATTGCTTAGATTATGCGTTAATAAATCAAATAATTGCCTTACATATAACTATATATCAGATTTTATCATGCATACATATACAAAATATTTCGCCTCATCCAGCACCGCGGATATCAATGTCGAAAGATAATAGCTCAAACAAACAGTTCGCTTACCAAACAAACAGCGTTGCCGGCTTCAAACCCAATCAGAACCGATTCACTTGATTGCAATCAACCCCCGTCCGATATCGAACGTGAGATGAAAGAATGAACTCATTTGCGTGTGTGTTGTTTTAATTTTTACAATATTACAGACTAGTTTCCATCCCCAGCTTCGCCCGTGTTTTAGGGGAGGGGGATTTGGTACCATATGTGTTCTGTACCCCTGATAACGTGTATGCAAAATGTCATGATGATCGGTTGACTAGTTAAGACGTGCATTTGTAACAAACAATCCAACTTTCGCATTTATAATTATTTAGGAAGTCTATATATAGATATGATAATGGGGGAGGGTAGCCTTACCTCCACCCCACCCTAAAATGGTAAAAAGACTCTAATCTGTATGTTCCTGCAGTTGCAATTTTGTGGAAGGGTTAATGCGCTTATATTGATGTTTTGATTTCTTTCTTTCATATTGATTTTAAAAAAATACAGTTCACTATTTGCAATTTGGTTTGAAAGATTATAAAGTTATCGTTAATGATTGTGTTTTGAAAAGATACACATAGGTTTTTCCTCGCTGGTCTATTAGCTAGCTTATGTAGCCGGAGATACCGATGTCCTGGGTTCAAACCTCGCCTCGGGACAGTAAGGGGATTAGTGTTTTATTTGTCGAGAAATTCTCAGTAGCGGCATGAAGTCTGAAGTTTGACAATGCTTACATTCTCGAGCCTCGGAAAGCACGTAAACCCGTTGGTCCTGCACCTGAGTTCTTTCCTCTTAAGTCGGATTTCTCGACCTCGGATTGTAAGGGTGAGGGAATAGAGTGCACTTGTGTTTGCGCACACACTTGTGTACTAAGATATTATACAACACTAACAAACTTGGGAACTAAAACGCTGTTTGTATCATAATTGTTGCTGTACTGGCACACGCAACCTTCAAACCGGAACACAAAAATACTAAATATCGCTTTTTGGTGAGTATGAGTATGTGATGAGTGGGTAGTACCTACTCAAGGTTTTAACGACCACTTTGCTGCTATACTACAAAATTGGTTGCACGAAGCCCTATCACCAAGTAAATATTATAACATCATAATTAATATTGCTTTGTTTATTATTATTATTTATAAGTATTTAATATAATTCGCATTTTATTTTAATAATAATATTCAATTTTCAATTCAAGCTGAAATGTGCTTAATTTGTGGTTATAATTCATCTCGTGCCTGACGGTGTAGGACAACATCGTGAAGAAACCTGCATGTGTCTAATTTCACTGAAATTCTGCCACATGTGTATTCCATCAACCCGCATTGGAGCAGCGTGGTGGAATAAGCTCCAAACCTTCTCCTCAAAAAGGGAGAGCCTTAGCCCAACAGTTGGACATTCACAGGCTGTTACTGTACTGTACTGTATTCAATTTTAAATCGATTTTGTTAAACAATAAACATTAAGATAGATAACAAACATTGTACACATTTCAAACCGAATAAAAAATACAAAACGAAGCCATTCTCGAAGCATCGATGTAATTTTTAGAAATAGTTTTTATCTTAAAATACAATATGTCAAACATTAAAAGAATGACATTCCCCAAGCAATTTGATATGGAACTATTAATTATATAAATTAGGGTGCCATAAGACAGCTATAGTCTTATTTGCAACTGTTCCTCGATCACATGTCGCCGTCACTTTAACAATACCTGGATAATAATTATTAAAGTTTTGTTTTGTGTATTTTCGATGTCACTGTTGTGGTTTTATTGTTTCATTGTCTGTTTTTTTCTTTCTAATTAATATACTTACGATTGGTATGAGAAAAGAAAATATAAAATAAGGTCAATAGGACCATTTTTTTTTGCTTAGGGTTATAAATGATAAGTATTATATTTATTAGAACAATTTTAATAATGTTAATGACCTTGAGTTGAAGTTTGCTGTACTGTTGCTGTAGTCCCATCACCATCCATTGCTGGACATAGGACAAAGTCTGCGAAGGATCCTGGTTATCCTTCTGATAATTCCAGTTTCAATTTTAATTGTAAGTCAACAAAAAGAAATATCTAAGTTAGGTTTGAAAAACGCTTATTAAAAACTGGAGATATTTTTTACATTTCATTTATATTTATAACGATTCAAAATTGCTTTTAATTAAGTAAATTTAAATATAGAATTAGTTTTTAATTTTAATACTTGAAAACATTTTATCGAAAGTATTTGGGTTGCTATATAAAATAAAATCCAGTTAATCTAAGGACAATTCTTTATAATACAAAATTTATTAGTTTATAAAACACTTAATACTTATAAACAAAAACAATTAAATTAATCAGGTTAATTATTTATCAGAACGTAATTATTTAACGAACTTCCAATTTTAAGATGACCAAGCAAAACGATACTAATTCCATAATCCTATTAATGGGAACCCATACAACTTTTAATCAACTTACATCACTGAAATCTACCTAAAAAGAAACTTAAATATAAAATTATGAGACAAAAATTACACCAATTACAACCGACATCGACAGGATGCGAAAGCGCCTCCGTTAAAAAACCTAATCCGATAATGCGAAAAAAACATAGCACGCGATTTGAAATTAGTGTAAAAAACATTGGGGTGAAGTGTTTTTGTGGGTAATAAGGAATAATTAGTGAAACGTCACTGCGGTTGGGCTTTGCGCATGTGAATTGCGGTACGGTCCCATTAGCGAACCAGATGGCGTCTAACGGTGTCCGACCACGGAGAACTACTTCGGAATTTCGAAAAAGGAACGCATGCGTTATTTAAATGTTGTATTTCTTTTTCGAATTGTAAAACGATGTTCTATTTTTAAACAATAAACAGATTATTATTTTATTTTGTCAGATTGCCAGGCATAAGTTAATATACTGTCAAATATGAATTCCTTAAAATATCCTTACTTATTAACATTTAGCGGTGTTTAGTTAAACAATGATTTATCTCTTTTTATTAGCATTTATTTACAATCGATAGAAAAAGACAGAATTAACTAAACATACTCTAAACAATATTTGTAGATAATACAAGAATGAGTATGAGTAATATTTAAAAAATGACTGAATTAATGTATAGAATAGATATGTAGATACAAGGAACATAGGGTCTTAGATTCCATATTTGATATAGCATTTTATATATGGAATGATTAATACATCTTATAATATTAATTTTACTAACGAAGATACCAAATATCAGCTGGCATTTGTATATTTGCCTTCCTGTTACAATTATAAAAAAAAAACTTCAAGACGTGACATAAATTTTAGTATTGCAGTTTAATAGTCTATGTTTCGAAACAAGACGGTACTTACGTTAAGTCTTTGTAACTTTAATTATAAGTTAAATAGACATTTGACTGGTTTCCGTTGGGACATAGAATTATATAATTTAGATCTAGAACATTACATCAAAGTACTTGTTTTGAATGGAACCTTTTCATGTTAATCCATCTCGAGCTGGGCTAAAATGGGGAATTGCATGTGTGATGTGAGAATACGACTGATGATTTTTTACGTGTACATCCCGTTCATCTATTCAGTAACGTGGAGTACTTAAACTCCAAAGATTTTCACTTGGTAATAAGGCTTTGTGCAAGATCGTCTGGGTAGGTACTCATCAGATATTATACCGCTAAACAGCAGTACTTAGTATTGCTGTGTTCCGGTTTGAAGTTCCCAAGTTGTTTGAGTTCCCAAGGTTGGTGGCGCATTGGCGATGTGAGAAATGACTAATATTTCTTACATCGCCTACCATTAGGAGGCCCTCATATCCGTCCGCCTATTGTATATAAAAAGTCAAATAAGACTCCCCCTATGCACGTAACGCTATATATCAAGTACATGTAAATTAAAAAGACACTCATCTCGATCAGCAAAGTATTGAATGAACGTCTCACATAAATAAACAGACAGACAAAATAAGTACACAACTATAAAGTCTCAATCGACAATTCGACTGCTTCACGGGGTCTTTAGTATGCAAATACCCCTTAAGGGGGTATATACAATGGTGGCGGTACCTTTGATCTCGTCCTGACACCAGGATAGATTTAATGCCGGCTGTAGCATTGTCCTGATCAACATCCGCTTTTAATGAGAGCAAAAACCGTTGTGAATGGAATTACTTGTTAAGTATTGCTTTATATATATATGTAATTAAGTGCTCAGTAAGTGACAAACGGTATAACAGGTAGATTCCTATATAATTATATGTATGTTTAATTGCCTCATTGATCTAGTGGCTAGATATAAGGCCGCAAATCTCGAGGTCCTAGGTTCAAACCCCAGGTTGGATCGATAAAAAATATTGGGTTTTCTGTGAAAATGATCTATCAATAGCAACCCGGAGTACGTTGGAAGTGTGTACACTACAATTCCTCGGAAAGTGCGTAAATCCATTAGTCCTGCGCACGAACTCTTTCCGGCCGTGTCGATGTGAGGGAATAGAGAGTGAACATGTGCTTGTGGATACACTTGTGCACTATAATATGTCCTGCGCATTTAGCTCTCCCTTGAGATTGGCCGCCATGACAGAAATCGGTCAAAAGGACATCATATATAACGGCTTCTAACTATTTACAGGTTATAATCATACAAGACTACTAATTTCGGAGAGAACACTGGAAAAATAGAAAAGTCTCTTTAAACAACACAGAATTATATAAACCAAGTGTCTTCTTAAATTACAGGTATTGCAAAATATAACTACACAAATATAGATGAGTTGACATCTTATATATCAATAATAATTGCCTAAAAATACATAATATTCATAAGTCATACGTATAGATAGATAAATTAATTTTAAATAAGGTACAAATCAATATATGCACTATACAAATTTACAAAAATAGTAATTTAATATGTATGTTTGATGAAATTTTGACAATAATGGGTGTAATTTAAAATCTCCCTAAAAACTCACACATAGACGTAGGTACACACAACGACGATAATAGCCGTAACAGGATGCATTATTCAATTGAATATATTTTCGGAGAGGACCACTTATGGAATTGTTTGGTCCGGTCTGGCAAATATTTTCAAAACAGGGGCCCGTATTGTCAAATTGACCGAAATATTGTTGGGGTACAGCTTGACATGTGGACGCAATGTTTAGAGGTAATCGTTTATGGGGTCCCGTTTGAATCTTTACAATTTCAGTAGGACATTTTATAAATAGTTTAATCCTATATGATTTTAAGTTTAAGCCAGTTAAGCTTGATAAATGTGGTCTCTTATATATTAAAAATAATTTTAAACTTCTCTTTTAGGCAATTTATGAATTAACTGGTATATTCAAATATCTACACGTAACTATATATTACAGTTAATTCAGATACAGTCTAGCATGGCATGGTGGTTAGAACACGTAAATCTTAACCGATGATTACGGGTTCAAACCCAAGCAAACAGCACTGAGTTTCATGTGCCTAATTTGGGTTTATAATTCTCGTGTTCGGCGGTATAGAAAAGCATCGTGAGAAAATCTGCATGAGTCGAAAAAAACTGCTATGTTTATACACCAAGCCGCAATGGAACGGCGTGGTGGAATAAGCTCAAATCTTTTCCTTAAATAAGAGCCTCAGCCCAGCAATGGGACATAAGAAGGCCGTTACTTTTAGCTGTATAGCATCAGATTATTTCTAAACATATTCAAAGCTTATAAAAAGCTAATAAGAAAGATTTACAACAACAAGTTACAATAAATTAAGTTACCAAAAATTATATTTCAACCAATATTCTTTGAAACAAATTAAAACAACTTAACTGACTTCGTTACTTCCATTCATCTTACTTGAAATGAAATCATACAAAGTGAAAACGAAACATTTTTTTTTCGATTAAAAAAAAGAAACCAAATATTTTTTTACCATTGTGAAATACTGTATTTTTATTAATTCGTTTACAAATATCTTGATTTATTTTTAAGAGGGTTAACGAACACTTAATCTGTAAAATATTGTTATTGTAATTTTTGTCTTTCACTATTTATTGTTTTGTATTTATGATCCCTGTTTGGTCGAAATAAATGATTTTATTATTATTATTATTAATGATAGAATGGTGATAGGAATGGTAACTTAAAAGTTACAAGTATAGTTACGTTGTCGTACTATGAAAAACCAATACGTTAATTATCACTAGTGTTATTAGAATAACTGGAGTTTCCACGACCTTATCACTTAATAATACACAACACACTTGATAATAGATGGAGTATCAGAAAATATATGCGTTCTCTATTTACTCAATCACCATTCAAACCGAAACGTGGCAATAAAAATCTTATTTTCGTGGCAATAAAAATTTGACAGGCCGGTTGGCGTGGTTGGTAGATACTTTGCCTTTGACGCCGAAGGTTGTGGCTTCGATTCCCGTCCAGGACAGATATTTGTGTGCATGAACGAGTCGGTTTGTCCTAAATCTGGGTGTAATTATCTAAATAAGTATATATTTACAAAAGAAAAGTAGTATATGTAATATATCAGTTGTCTGGTTTATCATTGTACAAGCTCTGTTTAGTTTAGGATCAGATGGTCGTGTGTGAATAATGTCCCAGGATATTAAAAAAAAGTGTCTTTCAGCAGTTCGTTATTCTGCGGATTTTTACGCATAGCGGACAACCACGCGCAGCTACGTACCGTGGTGTTGTGTAGTGTTTGGACAATAAAATATGTAACTCTTTAAGTTATATAATATAATTAATAATAATGCAACATAATGCTTAAACAAAAAAAGCACGCCAGTAAAAATTAGTTTTAGTATATTTTTAAAAAAACATTGGTCCTGTGTCAAATCTCTCCAATCATGTCATGTCGCTGTTCCATCGGACGAGAGTTATAAATATCTGTGTTTCGCAGACATGCCTTAACGATAATATATGTTACAGTATCACTGCTGGGCTAAGGCCTCCTCTTCGTTTTGAGGAGAAGGTTTGGAGCTTATTCCACTACGCTGCTCCAATGCGGGTTGATAGAATACTCATGTGGCAAAATTTCAATGAAATCAGACACAAGCAGGTTTCCTCACGATGATTTTCTTCACCGTCAAACACGAGATAAATTATAAACACAACTTAAGCAAATGAAAATTCAGTGGTACTTGCCCAGGTTTGTACCCATGACCATCGGTTAAGATTCACGCTTTCTAACCAATAGGCCATCTCGGCTTGTCTATAATATATGCTATTAATTTGTAATTAACACACATTGGTTATTTTATGTGTGTAAGCCCACTCATCACTCACTTACCGTATTAAAGGCCGTTAGTAGCTTAACATTTAATATTATCCAGAAACATGGCGATTCAAAATTTATTAGAGCTTTCAATAAGATATATTTTAAGTGAGGTTATTTATTGGTTATTTAGTATCCGTAAGTGACCGGCTAAAAGAGATTTTTTTATAGAATAGGAAGGCGCACATGGGCCACCTGATGGTAAGTAGTCAGCAACGCCCATGGACATTGGCATTGTAAGTGTTAACCATCGCTTACATCACCAATGTGCTACCAACTTTGGGAACTAAGATGTTATGTCCCTTGTGCCTGTAATTACACTGTCTCACTCACCCTTCAAACCGGAACACAACAATACCAAGTACTGCTATTTTGCGGTAGAATATCTGATGAGTGAGTGGTACCTACCCAGACGAGCTTGCACAAAGCCCTACCACCAGTAAAATCGAGAGAAAGAGAAAAAAAGACGAGTACATTATCCTAGAAATATAAACCATTTCTGAGATTCATAATGAGCTGTCAACGTTTATCATAGACATGCTGAGTTAGCCTGTAAATACGCAATTAAAAACAATCATTATATTATGTTCGTTATATAATTTTTAAGTTTTTGTGTATCATAGATGTTGTGTTTCTTATGTCAGTAATTACACTGTCTCACTCAGCTTACTATTTATCATAGGACAAAGTGAGGTTTATAGGTATTTTTTGTTATTTATTTTAAAATCTCCACAGACGTACTCTCCGTGCGTTTGTTGTATCTTGTTTATCAATTGGGTGACAATATTTTAATGTGTCCTCATGTATTTTTTATTGCCACGCAGCATTAAAATCTATCTTAACTATCTTATTTTAGGATCGCAAATTGATGACTATTTGTTACTTATTCATATTATGACTCTACCACGAAGACTTCGTCATGAATTCATTGACTTATTATGACTTATTGATATAACAACTGATTAGTACCGTCATCAGCTAATATACCACTAGATCGCACCTACCTACCTAGGTAGAATATAGGTTTAGGTATCAAACGAACTTACGCATAACAACTGAAGCTATCAACTTATCTCCCTTTAAGTAGATACATCTTAACAACACGAGATAGAACGAAGTCACGTTATAACCATAGCGTCTCCCATCTCCGTGTCGTGATAATCACTTTATAAAATCGACAGATCTTTATTACCGTACGTTAAAGTTTAAATTCCTTTAACATGAACTAACGCACTTTTACATAATGTCTTGACATCATCACGATTTAACCCGAGGTCATTTTTATTGTAACCCTTGGTTTTTCACGCGTCTTCTCTTTATAATGTATAACAATCAATTTAAAATTCATATATGTATATGCTTATTAAATTTTGATAACAATGATGTTAATTAGATTAATATTAGTTGATGGTAGGACCTTGAGCAAGCACGTCTGGTTACCACTCATCATATATTCTACCGCTAAGTAAGGCTTAGTTTTTTTGTGTTCCGGTTTGTTAAGTGAGCCAGTGTACAGTTTTACTTCAGGCACTACGGACATAACATCTTAGTTCCCGAGTTTTTTTTATAGAATAGGAAGGCGGACGAGCATGTGGGCCACCTGATGGTAAGTGGTCACCAACGCCCATAGACATTGGCATTGTAAGAAATGTTAACCACCGCTTACATCACCAATGCGCCACCAACCTTGGGAACTAAGATGTTATGTCCCTTGTGCCAGTAATTACACTGGCTCACTCACCCTTCAAACCGGAACACAACAGTACAAACTACTGCTGTTGTGCGATAGAATATCTGATGAGTGGGTGGTACCTACCCAGACGAGCTTGTACAAAGCTCTACCACAAGTAAACAGTATTAGTTGTAGTAGTATAAACAGTATATTATTACAGTTACTTCCTAAAATATAGTTCATAAAAGTTTGTAAACCTAAATAATCCCATTAATACTTTATAATATAATTTAAATGATCAAATTAAATTAATTAAGCCTTTTACGCCCAATAATAAAGGTTCTATAATATTAGTCAAGCTTAAAAAACTTTGTTGTTTTCATAAAAAAATATATTAAATATGAAAACGTAGGAAAAATGTTCCTTAAAATAATATAAGAGTAAAATGGTTATACAAATTCGAGCGTATTTAACAAGAAAAAAAATATATTTTAAAAGTAAATAGATATTAATAATATAGTCTAGTTAAAATGTTACAAATGAGTTATAACTTGTGCCATTCAACAATTAAAAAAAAAAGAATTCACGAAGTACGAATCTGTCAAATTGATTGTATATATTAAATGCATGATTATTGAGCATTGCTTGTTTAGATTCAATGCTTTTACAAACACTTTTGAATCTTTACCTTACAGGATAAAAAAAACGTAAATATATCTAAAACGTATATATAGAATCTAGCAAGAATTACCGGCATAATACAAAGTATTTATGTTTCATACGGATTATTACATTAATTGAATATTTACAATTCAATTCCTTATATTCTGCATACATTTCGACGACTTTCAACAACCACTAATTCCAATTTAACCTTACATATAAAAATTAATGGCTGTTTGTTCACACATTGTTCATTCGCTTATTATGAAACGTTTTTTCAGTTATTGCCGGCAATTACTTTGAAGTTTCGTATGTGTGAACATGTGTGTATGGAGTGTTATCAACGTATAAAAAAATTAAAGTGCTTTGTAATGTATGCTAGATTTATCGTCTTGTCTGCAAATGTATATAAGTGCCTACTGCCTCGTTGGTCTAGTGGCTTGATGTAAGGCCGGAGACCCGAGGTCCTAGTTTCAATTCCCAGGTCGGTCCAATATAAAGTGATTGGGTTTTTCTGTCAGAAAATTCTCAGTAGCAGCCCAGAGTCTAAAGTTGGAAGTGTGAACACTCTCGTGCCTCGGAAAGCACGTAAAACCGTTGGTCCTGCGCCTAAGCTCTTTCCGGTCGTGTCGGATTGCCGTCCCATCGGATTATGAAAGTTAGGGAATAGAGAGTGCACCTGTGTTTGCGCACACACTCGTGCACTATAATATCTCCTTCGTAGATAGTAGTTGGCTAATCTCTCTTGAGATTGGCCGCCGTGGCCGAAATCGGTCTGGAGGACATTATTATTATATAAGTACCAATGTAAAAATCATGATTTTCTTATACAAATGTACTTCTATTATGACAGTATTATTGTATGTACGTTATAATTAAGTACCTATCAAATATATCTTGCTAATATTAAGTATTAAAACAACAAAACACTTAATATGAAATTGATCCCCAAGTATAAGTACAGCTACAACCGACGGAATGACATTTTTTATAGTTAAATAAAGGTCACCGTGAGATATGGATGAGGCAAATCGTGACTGCGAGACGAGCGTTGACTTTTAAATCGCCATTTTAAATGAAAAATATTGTTACATCTGAAATGGACGTTCAGACCGACTCATACAGATAATAACATGATACCGCCTTAACTTAATATAATTTAAATTTTAAAAATAGAATCTAAATAGTTTTAACATTTATATTTTATTGAATAAGTGCAGGTAGAATGTCAAAGTGACCACTTGATGGTAAGTGGTAAATGTAATAACATCAGTAGTGTAAGTAATATTCCATCCAAAGCCAACACGCAATACAGGAACTCAGATGTTATGTCCATTGCGTCTTTAGTAGATATAGTAGTAGACAGGCTCAGGCTTCAAAGCTGAATATAGCAATAATAATTATTGCCGTTTGACCGTATAATAATTGATAAGTACAAACTAAGACGAGCTTACATAAAGCCACATTAAAATACTAATGGTTAGTTTTAACTAAGATATTTTTTTTAAGTTATATAATTTTGGATGTCTTAAATTTCTTAAAACACACCATGACACTAACAGCCATCATGAGGGACACGAGCGCTGATTTACGATAATAAATTATTATTATATATATCTACAGTGTGCGTCTATGGCTGGTGTGTTAGATAATTAAATTTAAGAATGCGATTAATAATTAAAAGTACTGTATGAAGTAGGTACTCATGCACATCGGCGCCTTATACAAATAAAATCACTCACTTTAATTATACTAATGCTACACACCTGACATATTTCTAGTTTTTTACTTAATATGAACTTGGATTTCGCGAAGTAATCGCCACACCACTTTGATTTAAGAAAGCACCTCGATTGCCTCGTGGTATTAACTTCTTAATTTGATATTGTTATCCCTTTGTGGTAATTATTAGGCATACTACATTACCTACGTAATTTACTTGGATTATACTTCGTTGCTATAAACACAAAAAAAAACCAATATTATTATTTCCTGGCAATAAATGTTATACTAATTAAATGTAAAATACACTGAGATAGGACTTCAAAATTTTGCTCATTGCCTGTTTACTATATATATTTTTAAGAACATTCATCTTTGAAAAAATAATTCGATACTTTAGAATCGCATCTGAACTCCTTCAATTGTATGTCATTTATAATGAAATTATAAAATGAATATGTGTACTTTACCAGTTACAGTGACTTTTGTCGTGTTGCGTAAGTTATTTGATTTAATTATTTTTTATTACAAATAATATACCAATTTAATTTCTGATAAAAAAAAACAAAATTGGAGGCAGAATTTTTATTAAATCATTTTATATTTATTTCTATAAATATTTACGAAAAAAAATGTTGGAATTTCAAGGTTACAATTAATCCAGGTACAAAGCCAACTAAAATCTATTATACTAGTATTTATTGTCACGAGCTCTAAAAGTGTGTTAAAAGTTAAGTTTAATAGGTTAAGTGGAACTTGTTTAGAATTTAGTCCCAACATTCAACTCATAAATAATAAATTTAAATGAAAGCCTATAAAATAGCTTGTTCAAATAAAAGCACTGCACGCGCTCAGTACCTTTGAAAGATTTGAAAATTTTGATTTGTAATTTTAGCATTTATTAATATTTTATAAGCAAATTTTAATTAACGCATAAAATTGTTCTGTCATTATGTTACAAATAGCTATTTTGTAAAAAATTAAAATGTAATATTTGCTACTCGGCGATAGATGGCGCTACTAATTTACGAACGATTCTTCGTGTAGTGACATCTATGAATAAACAGCATAAAACGAGTTATATTATTATTAATTTTGCAAACAATAATTATTTTATAAAATATATTAAAATTTTCATTTTAATAATGATGATGATGACTTCTCACTGAAGTGCTTAATTTATGTTATTAATTATTCAACTAGTGCTGCGCGATGTTCCTTTTACATTATATAGGTTATTGTTTTAATATTGTGTCCTAAATGTAACCTAAAATGTAAAATGTAAAATGTATGTACCTTTAGTTTGTTGGTATCTTTAAACCAATATCTTTTTTTTCTTCTTTCCCTTTTCTGGCGTGTATCTACGCTATTTGAGCGCAAAATATTCTGCCACCAATATCGTTAGAGGACGATTGTGGGTTGACACAAATGTCATTTCGAGTCTTACAAACGTTGTTAAGCAGGTGATTAGTTAAACAATATTCTGTCTTATTCTTTCGAATTACAAGTCTATAAGGACAGAAAGAGCGAAATCAGTGTAAATAAAATAAAACAGCTGACCAACGTTTATAGGAATTATAAGTATGGCCGTTAATAACTATGAGTATAATTAATAACTGAAAGTGAATTAATACTCTGTGTGAGTTTTCACATCAGACGACGATACACCTTCCTTCGGACTTCTACTATGTCCTATTCAATTTACAAAGAAAATCTTAAACTATTGAGATTTGAAATTTTGAGACCCTCGTTTTGTAATGGGCAAAGGTGCATTAGAAAAGTTTTGCGAAATTTCGATTTGAAAGGGTGCGACATTTGACGGTTATAACGCGATACAAAGGGTACTTACACTTCGGAGTGCGCTCGTAGACGTTAAAAGTGATGTTCTTGGTTTATTATGAGAATGCCCGTTCTAAGATAATAATGAACTAGTATGAAGAACTTGAAACATTTTTTTTGTATCTGTTTTGTTAATAAGTTTAAATATCTTTATGTATATTATTTATATTTTTATTGAAACAGAATAAACACAAAACAAATTCAGCTATTCATTAAATTTTTGGAATAGGTAAGTATTACGATGCTGAGACCCGACGGCGTAGAACAATGATTGATCTTCGCCGTAAATAATACCTTGCAGGACTTTATAACTTTAAAAAAATATATAGTCATAAAGATTAAATCTAATTGAATATGTCTATAATTCTATATTACTCATATTTACGCTAAACTTATATAAATTAAAGTAAAATGTCCAATTTTACACTCTCGCTTTGTATATATATGTAATATCGTATATATCTATATAAGTACTTACTACTTTTATAAAGTTGATATTGCGTGCACGAAAGTGTGAGATTTGAGAGAGCTTAAATTTATATGGATAAGAAGTGCAGGATGTTAACATATTTGTATAATGAGTGTACAAATAGATTATATCGAAATGAAACAATCATAGATTACACTGCCGAATGCCGATGACAACACAATGTGACAAACTTCAAAACCATAGAAATGTTTTTGACATTGTATTTTTTTTAATAATGTTAAGGCAACGTACACCTAAGCCTCATTGTTCCTATTTGTCGTATTATTTATTTATATAAATAAAATTAAAATACTGTATTAAACATAGAAGCATTACACTTACTTATTAATGGGTAAATTATAAACTACCACCGGTTCGGAAAAGAAGCACCCAGCCAGGGCAGCTTTTTTTCCGGAGAAAAAACAACTTATTTAAAAAAAATATATGTACTTTGTAGCAGTTAAAATTTCTGATTCTTGTTAAATATGATGTCATGTCTCAATGATGTTACATTTCGTCAAGTAGAAATGAATTACAGTCCAATTTCGACCACTACTAAATTTAAATATTTTGTTATAACCTTTGTGTTAATAGCAAACCCAGCGCCACGTAGCGCGTGCTTCAAGCAATTCTTACAGAACATGACGTCAACGTGTTATGGCGCATGCGCTTGGATGTAAATGCTATTGTAGTATCAAGTATCATTACTAGATGGCTCTTTAACAATAAATTGATCAACTTAAAAACAGCTTAATTTTGAAATCATGACGTCTTTGACCTTTGTTTCTAAATCCAATTTGCTAACATACTTATTGCACAGTAAGAACTAAACAATTTATGTTAAAAAAATAATAATACTTATCTAAACACGAAAAAATTATGATAAATATTAACTTGACGAAAACAAATGCATTTTTAATTTTGTAATGACATTTGTATGTTAAGAAAAATAATGAACAATTGTTATATTATTATAACTTTTTAATTTGTTTAAGTTAACAAATACCTACTAATAAATTCGCCTACTTATTAAATTTTACAGTAACGATATTTTTTATTAAGTCACGTGTTACAATAATAAGAAATGAGCAAACGCAATCGATTTCTAGCGCTGTCATTGACAGAGAAAACGAGTTCACTGTATTTTACGTAATGATGATGATATATTTAAACTAGTGCTTTACTCTCGGCTTCGTTTGCGTCATAATTCCGAAACAAAGTTCTTTTTTTAAAAAAAAAAGGATTTTCATACAAACCTTTATCCCCTTTATCGCCTTAGGGGTTATTTTTTCCTCCTTAGTGCTAACCCAATAGCTTGGGTTGTACGTTGAAATGTCAGTCAGTTATTTTTTTATGTATTTAAATGATTAGTAAAAAAAACTTCCTTGGAGATTGGTAGCTAGTTGACATTGTCACCGATAAGCAGCACTTATAATTATTTTATTCCGGTTGGTTGTGAGGGAACCAGTGTAACAAGGGTATAAATAGGCATTTTGTTAGTTCCCAAGGTTGGTGTCGCATTCAAGATTACGAACCAATGTCTGTGGGCGGTGGTGACCACTTAATATATGGTCCATTTGCCAGTCCGCCTATCTATTGTAAATAATAAATAAAATCTAATAAATTTGCAGTAAGCGAGAGGTCACCGAATCCATAATCTGGATTATAAAGCCGATTTTTTTGTCAATAAATTCTGAGTAGCAGGCCGGCACTTGACAGCAGTGATTAAAATCCCGTACCTCGTAAAGCACGTAAAGCGGTTGGTTCTGACCTAATGTCTACCCGGTACCAGACCTAGTCGAATTACTGATATTGGACTTTGTATAGATTAGTGTCTAATTGTGTGTTTTACGCACACACGCGCACGAGCCTCATCTTATCGTTAGTTGTCAACTTCGACGACTACAAAAATTCAACAAACATAATCTGATATTTACTTACGTTGTCAGATGATTGCTAGTTTTGTTTTATGTTTTACACTGACTCATTCTCTACCGGAAATAGCAATAAAAATCAATCGAGTGCGAGTCGACATCGCATTATAGGGTTCCGTATTCCGTTTCTCATGGGAACAAACTTACAATTTTCGTTTAACATTTGTGGTAACTGTGACTTAGGCCATACATCCATAAGGATGGGGGGGAGTCAATTTTCATGTTCTTTTATACGGAACAATATATGCTTGAAATATATTTTTCTTCCCAATTAAGCTTCAAGCTTTTCAATTGATCACCTATATATTAAACCTCTTTAGTCAAGTCATAGACTAAAGTCTCTGACACTGTTCCGTTTGTTCATCGGATGTACAGAATTCTAAATATGCTATTAGACAATAGAATAATTGGTAAACTGAAGATAAAACGGAATAATCCCTACGGACGTTCTATAGGCACTTTTGAATCATCAATTAACTTGATTAATTTCAATATAAACGTGCCCCAAGTTTGAAAAGCACTAAAACAACCATCAAGAAACACTATTTAGATCTGTCACGTGTCATGTATGACACGCCTTGTCTATTAATGATTTTTTAATACAAAATTTTAATTATATTAATTGACAATTAATGTAAATGTGATTACGGAATTTTACCGTTAATAACGCAATGGTACACGGGCCGACTAGCGATGTAAAAGTCGCAGGTTGGATCCTGTTTTTGTACATATGTGTATGTGTGTGTGATTGCGTGCGTGCGTTCGTGAATGCGTGATTGTCTGTGTGTGCATAAAATCTTAAAATATATATCTATTTATTTTGATTCGGCTGCATAAAGTTTGTGTTAATTATCCTATCCTAATAAGGAAAAATAATTGGTGATTATTCGGCAACACTGCTCTGGGTAGTGCTGGTCGAACAGAGACCTGGGTAGCGTAATACTATTAATAAGACTTCTACCATCTTCGAGCGTTTGGACGACCTTGAAGCCTTATTAAGGCCCGTCCCAAACCCACTTATATGTTACACTTAAAAATTGAGGTTAAGTAATAGACCGTGAATGCCTTATCACTAGGAAGTGACCTCTTAAGAATTATTATAGAGGTCATTGTACCAAGCACCAGTGCGAATTAGTGGCGTATGGCACATTTGCATATACATGGGGAAAATTAAATAAAAAAACAAATTCAAGCAAAAACGAATCGGTTCTCGTTCGCATTTTAAGCCGCGATCGGAATTCGGTTATGATGACGGATTCTCGGCAAAAAAATCTTAGCAATATTATAAATGCAAAAGTGAGTTTGTTTGTTGTTACGCTGTCACGTCTTAACTACTCCACGAACCACCATGAATTGCATATACTTTGTCAGGGATACAGAAAAGCACGTATCTAAAACCTGCCCTTTTTTATCGGTGGAAAAACGCATGACGTGCTTCCCTCACGGGAACATAGGGGGCTTAGGTCGGACTTACCGTTGCCCAAGGCGCCGAGTGCGCCCCGAACCACCAAAAACCAGCAGTACACTTTCCGTCTTAACGAGGAGTGCCACGGGGTTGCTTGTGCATCTTACCGTGACAACTCCTGCCGCTCCCCAAACGAAACTAGTTCTTAATAATCTTTGATCATTGAGATCAAAAAAAAATATATAACAGATATTTTGACACAGTATAATTATCTTTCTGTGTAACAAGCAGTAATTGTTTCGCGCAATGCGTTTTAAATGTCTATGTAGGTGTATGTGGTGTAGGACTTCAGTTAAATTGAAGTTTCCATGTCACTTACATTTCAAAGAGTCCGCATATAATATTTTTAAAGTTTAAACTTATTCGTCGTTTGTTGAATAATAGATTAAAAAACAAAACTGATTCATATCGAAGTGTATTATTTTATTTAATTATCTGAAATATATATATTCTATTGAATATAATAATTTAAGTATACAAAAGAAAACCATTATGTTCTAAATTTTAAAAACGTGAATTTATTATTTATATATATTTTAATATCATTATAATTATTCTTATATATGTTTTTTTTTTTGTTAGGAAATACGAATGATTTTTACAGTGTGTCATAATCTTTAATTAGTTTTAATGAACAAAAACCTGAACTGTCAAACATTGCTATAGTATATAAACTAAACGTAGCCACATGTACGGCTCAGTTGTCCGAGATAGTGAACGGAGAATGTCATTCAGTGACCTGACTGATAGTAAGAAGAATGTATGCCGACGTTATCAAATACATCCTATTAATGTTATGCGCACAAACTATCGCAAGGAGCATACACGAGTACAATGCAGAGAGAGCTAATCTATTAGAACAAGAATTCGGGCTACAAGTCGGTGGAAAAATTCAATTAAGTGACAAAGAAAATTCCGCGAACGACGTTTTAATGCGGTACAAGCAACAGGAAGTCGACGAATCGTTCCAAAATCCGAAATATTTCAACTTCTCACGACACTATTTCACATATAAAAATGATATCGAAAGGTCTAAAGTGTACCAGATAATACGGAGGATGCCTAAAGGAGCCGCCCTTCACGTTCACAGCTCGCTAATGCTCAGCGCGGAACGTTTACTTGCTCTGACGTATGAGGAGCACTTATATGCGTGCTTCGCGAACGACGATTTAAAATTACACTTCTCTGTCACCGTCCCTAAGCGACCTTGTCCAACTAAATGGCAACTCCTCAACGTATTAAGAAACAACACAGAGGATATCGTTTCTTTCGACGAAAGTATAAAAAAACACTTCACTCTATATTCCGAAAATGAAAAGGATCTGAACTACGATATAAACTACGTTTGGGAAAGGTTCGATAAAGTCTGTCATACGATTAAAGATCTCATCGCGTACAGACCCGTACGAGAGAAATTCTTCTATGAGGCATTAAAAGAGTTTTACAATGATAGAGTTATGTACATCGAATTACGAAGCGGTTTACCGATTCTGTACGAATTGGACGGGACAGTACATGATCTGGCTCATATGCCTCGAATTTATCATCGTGTCGCGAAAAAATTTAAGGAGGATTACCCAGATTTCATAGGAATAAAATTAATAGTGACAATGCATCGCGCGAAGGATATCACTAAAATACGCAAGAGTATTGAAATAGCTCGACAAATCAAAGAGGAGCTACCAGATATGTTCGCTGGTTTTGATCTAGTAGGCCAGGAGGACATGGGTAAACCATTAGTGGAGTTTCTCCCAGCGTTAACAGAAGCTAAAGACGATATTAACTTTTATTTCCACGGGGGAGAGACTAATTGGTTCGGCTCATCGACAGATGAAAACTTGGTGGACGCTATTCTTTTGGGTTCGAAGAGAATCGGCCATGGATACGCATTAATAAAGCATCCATCACTCCTGGCAGCTGTGAAAGCTAGAGACATAGCATTAGAAGTGAACGTAATATCCAATGTTGTATTGTCGTTGGTGAGTGATGTTAGGAACCATCCATTAGCTTCGTACTTGGCACTCGGCATGCCAGTTGTTCTATCGAGTGATGACCCAGGAGCCTGGGGCGCGGATCCCTTATCCCATGACTTTTATATATCATTTGTTGGTATAGCTAGTAAGCGTGCTGACTTACGTATGCTAAAACAATTAGTGATTAATTCGATAAAATACAGTGCATTGGACGGTAGTGAAAAAATGAAGGCGTTCCAACAATTATTTAGGGAATGGGATGATTTTATTGAAGATATCAATACGAATTTTAGATAATATTTATTATTAATATTGTTTTAATTGTTTTGTTGAAAACTACATAAATGTTTTTCAATTTAGAATAGTATAGTTTTTAATTTAATGCTAATAATGTTATTATAAACTAAATATTTAACCGTCTATAAATACTAACCATTTGAAATAGTTTGACGAAATTACTTTTGCTATACGAAAATACTTTTAAATCGTCATTTTATAAGATTATATCATAAATCGACGAAGGTATCAAGGAAGGTATAAGGAATAAGTGACAAAACACCTAGTAGGCTATTATTTCTGCAAATTTTATTAAGACTAACTTTAGATATAGAACCTTTTTAAAAAACATTGAAAACGGCGAAGATTTTGCATAACATAGATATAAAATATAGAAGATATAATTCATTAATGTTGTAACACAAAGTAAATTGCACGCTAATTCATATATTAAAATTTCAGTAACAGTAACAGCCTGTTAATGTCCCACTGCTGGGCTAAGGCCTCCTCTCCCTTTTGAGGCGAAGGTTTGGAGCTTATTCTACCACGCTGCTCCAATGCGGGTTGGTAGAATACACATGTGACAAAATTTCAATGAAATTAGACACATGCAGGTTCCCTCACGATGTTTTCCTTCACCGTCAAGCACGAGATGAATTATAAATACAAATTAAGCACATGAAAATTTAGTGGTGCCTACCCGGGTTTGAACCCACGATCATCGGTTAAGATTCACGCGTTCTAACCACTAGGCCATCTCGACTTTTTTTTTTTTTTTTAATTTCACTAACAATAAAATGTAACAAAAATTGTAAAATCAGTGATTTCACCAGTCTATTGTCAGGTGTTTTATTTTCCGAATACTAGTCGTTTTTCCAATCTGATAGTATATGTGTTTGGATTTAATTTAAGTACTATTTTATGTATATAGACCATAAACTGGCTGACTTTTACTGGTGGCAGGGCTTTGTACCTCATCAGATATTCTACCGCAAAACAGCAGTACTTGGTATTGTTGTGTTCCGATTTGAAGGGTGAGTGAACCAGTGTAATTACCGATACAAGGGACATAACATCTCAGTTCCCAAGTTTGGTGGCGCATTGGCTATGTAAGTCATGATTAACATTTCGTACAATGCTAATGTCTATGGGTGTTGGTGACCACTTTAACTTCAGGTGGCCCATATTCTCGTCCGCCTATCTATTGTATAAAAAAAAGACGTGTTGTATTGATTATATAAATTGATTTCCGTTAACATGTGCTTACATGTATTTATTCTGTGTCAGCATCACAATCTAAAACTTAGGATTATTGATTACAAACTCCCCATAGTTTATATTATGAGTAACACGACTGATAACGATATGACTGTATTATATGTGTGGCTTAAATCATTTCTTTGAAACCGTTAAATAAAGCTAATATTTACTATTATACAGTACAGTACAGTAACAGCCTGCAAATGTCCCACTGCTGGGCTAAGGCCTCCTCTCCCTTTTTGAGGAGAAGGTATGGAGCTTATTCCACCACGCTGCTCCAATGCGGTTTGGTGGAACACACATGAGGCAGGATTTCAATGAAATCAGACACATGCAAATTTCCTCACGATGTTTTCCTTCACCGTCAAGCACGAAATGAATTATAAACACAAATTAAGCACATGAAAATTCAGTGGTGCTTGCGCGGGTTTGAACCCACGATCATCGGTTAAGATTCACGCGTTCTAACCACTAGGCTATCTCATGCTTACTATCATCTCATCATTACTATTATAATTACTGATAAAAACAATTGTATATAATATAATTTCCTTTAATAATATTCCCATATGTATGATTTAATAGTGCTCGCTTTTTGTCATGGTTACTCACCTTTCAAACCGAAACGAACCAATATTAACTATTATAACAATATAACAGTAGTTAAGTGATAAAAATATTAAGTTACAAGGTATTAAATTTATTTAAAATGTGTGTTATTTATGTGAAATATAATTGTACATATTTTTTATACATACACTATCATAATATCGTTAGATTAAAGATTTTGAATACAAGATGTATATCGAGTATGTTTTTTATTTAATTCTGTTTATTTTAAATAATAATTGAATTTACATACAAAATCTTTTGATTACTAACAGTGATACCAATAATAATAATTAATAAATTATTTAGTCTTCGACGAATTCACACGACTTGCAATTATCATTTGTACAGTACCTATTGATTTATAAACATCTTAGCGCTCGGTACAACGGTCTAACTGAAACTTCGAGCGTCAGACGAGTGAGCGTAAGATTTCGAGCATCAGATGACGTCAGCGGAAATATGTTATTGTAAGTGATTCTCGTGAGTACCTTGACACTCACACCATTTTACTTTTTTTTATATATATTTAAGGCAAGACAAATAAACTTAAGTAAATACATTTCTGTATTTTTTTAATAAATTGGTAGGTGTACTATCAAATTGGCATTTTGATGGTATGTGGTCACCACCGCCCACAGACATTGGCGCTATAAGAAATGTTAACCATTATATAGTTACAACGTCAATACACCACCAACCGTGGGAACTAACATATCATGTTCCATGTGCCTGTAGTCACGCTGGCTCACTCACCCTTCATACCGGAACACAAAAATACTAAGCATTGCTTTTTGGCGGTAGAATATCTGATGAGTGTGTGATACCTACCCAGACGAGCTTGCACAAAGCCATACCACCAAGTAACATTAATTATTAAAGTTACGAGGCAGGCAGTCAGCAGGTCGATTATTCGGCTACAGATAATAAGGTCCTGGATTCAAATATATCGCACATGTTCGCACACGCTTTTATGGGCTATATTATTGCGATGCTAGTAAGCGGTAATAATGACCGCTATGGCCGAAATTAAACTATATGATATACAATAAGATGTATTTTGTTTTTAAAGATTAACCATTCGTGTAAAGATTACTTGTCACCTTAAAGATGATGATAAATTTTGTGTCTAAAACGAAGAATTGATTATATCTTTGTACAATATTACGTCACATTGCTTTGCTTTAAATTTGAGCAGTGCTATTCTGAAAGAGCTAGATTACTACTCACCAGTGAAATGTTACCCGTGAAACCAACTTATGGTGATATACTATTTTGATGTATTCTTGAAATATTATAGTTGTTGTGATCAATGTCGCATACCACTTTCTGACATTCACCGATTTTTTCGGTGAGTTTCGGGTTGCGAGTTTTCAAGCGGTGGTAGTCACTTTCCAATGTCAAATAAACAAATGAAAAAATAAATCCACAATCAATGAGAAAATTATCGCTTTTTCGCTTCAGCGGACATAAACAAAGACACATAGTGACTTCATTTTCATATGATTTCATTCATAAAATATTTAAAATTATCACTTGACCAACAATTAACATACTGTATTGAGTAATTTAGACGAAGGCGAAGTTCAAAATCGCTTCGACAATTGTCAAATGCTCTTTGTCTCGCTTCCTTGTTGCGAAATCGATTACCCATAGAATTGCAGTACAGTGTACAACACTATTTGCTACATCACAGGGAATAATAAGCAACACGATAGTATCAACCGTGTTAATATACATTGCGTATTAACAAAACACACCACGCTCATTGCGTTAAGCCAAAGCTGTAATGAACAATGAATCAAGCGGCATTTACTTGCTTTACAAATTTCTATAGTAGAATTGATTCGAAACCACTTCGATTGTAAATAATTGTAGGGAATTTGTGAAAACGAAACCGTCCGAGAACAGACTGCGTACGAAATTTTGCATTATAGAAGTTGAACACGCAGAAAGTACCTGAACTCGTGTTATATATTTCCTAAAAGAAAGTGAAAGAAAAGTAACAGCTTGTAAATGTCCCACCGCTGGTCAACCGTCTCCTTTCCTCTTGAAGATTCTTTAATAATACCTATATTTTTTTAAGTTCACATAGTGTTACATATATCCCTTATTACTACAGGTAGTATATCTCTTCACGGTAGCGTGCGAAAGCGATTCCGGGGCGCTCCTCGTTAAGAGGGAAAGGGTACCGCTGGTTTTTTAGTAGGTATTCCGATATTCAGGGCGCACTCGGCGCCTTGGACACCGGCGAGCCCCACATACCCCCCTCTAGAAACGCGGAACGTTTTTCCAGCGTTAAATAAAAAGGTAATAAATCTCTTGTTCCTGTAATTACATTGGCTCACATAAAATAAATGCACAAAGCCCTACCACGAATCGAGTCGAATTGATAATGCTATTTACTGTATCAAGTTCATATAAAACTAAATGAGTTTTCCCAATTTCGGACACTAACATTACATTTTTTGTTTACAACAAAGATAAGATTACGGATAATTTTAACTACTACAACTATATTTTTCATTTAATTGAAAATATCTTGCTGATGAAGATGAGGATGTATTCCTGACCGATTTCGGTTCACTCTCATAATCCAATGACAACAACTTACGTCGATAAACCGATACACATGTCCACGTAATTTTTATCTTTTGCTTTATAATAACAATACAAATGCATAATATGTAATTATTGAAATTACATCGGTTTAATACGATAACAATGTATTTATTATTTATTTATCGCCAAGCGATAAAACAATTTGTAACCTTGACTCGTTAGTAAATAAAAGTAACATTAATATCATTGGCGGTAATATCTTGTACCTGCTTATAGCATGCTATTTTAAGCGAGGCTTTAACCCCGTGTGATGGGAGAGGTGTTAGTACCTTTTTTTAAATATAGTATAGGTAAGCGGGCGAGCATATGGGTCACCTGATGGCAAGTGGTCACCAACGCCCATAGACATTGGCATTGTGAGAAATGTTAACCATCACTTACATCGACAATGCGCCACCAACCTTGGGAACTAAGATCCTTGTGCATGTAATTATACTGGGCTCACTCACTTCAATCCGGAACACAACAATACAAAGTACTGCTGTTTTGCGGTAGAATATCTGATGAGTGGGTGTTATCTTCCCAGACGAGCTTGCACGAAGCCCTACCAACAGTGACACCTTAAGTTCTTTTCAGTACTCCTGACAACGTATGCAAAATTTAAACGATCGTTTGACTAGTTTATATAAAAAAAAAGAAAGAAAGAAAAGAAAACGTAACAAACAAAGAAACTTACTTTCGCATTTATAATATAAGTAAAGATTTACATTACGTCATTGGTCCAGTCGCAATCTTACGAAGCTGTAGATACTTGGTATTGGTTTCAAACCAGGTGTTAGATCTGACGGAGACTGACAATCATTGGCTGCTTGGAGCTTGAAAGTCAGCTGTGTGTACAATCTGAATTCACCAGGTCGTTTGGGATAACTGTCCCATTGGATTATGAGAGTGAGGGAATTAAGTTACTTAATATAGTGAATAACATACTTAATATAAAATGCCTGCCGTGACCATATCAATCATAAACACATCAACACCACCATCATATATTAATTTAGTTTTTTTTTTATTATTTTATATTATTTTAATAGAATCTCCAGCTAGGAATACACATGACAAGCTTTAAATACATTATGCGAGTTATGCGAGTATTAAGTCTATGTGCTTCCTCAGTTACAGGAAATCACAGCATCCATCACATACAACTACGTAACATCTAATATAAATAACAGTAACAGTACAGTAACATCCTGTTAATGTCCCACTGCTGGGCTAAGGCCTCCTCTCCCTTTTTGTGGAGAAGGTTTAGAGCTTATTCCACCACGCTGCTCCAATGCGGGTTGGTAGAAATCTAATATAAATAGTAAAATTAAAATAAAGAACTATACACATTTAAAATGACACGACTTATAAAACTAAAACAAAAAACAGAACTACTCTTGTTAAATGACTAAAATTTAGAAATAAAATTTGAAAAGCCAAAAATAAAAGTAATACAAAAAAAAATTTACTAAAGATACTAAAAAAAAAAATACTAAAAATACAAATATAATATCTTTGGGTCCATACCATCACGGGCATATTCCTTTATTATAAACATATAAAACCCACTTTGCATTAGGGTTTTTTGCAAGTCTAAAGTAGTATTTTTTGTATTTATATTCAAACGTGGATACTAAATCGCGTCCTGGGAAAAGTATACTGTGTGAATTCAAATTCTATTTATACGCTTTAAATATAATATATATATGTAGCCACTATATTTATGACACACAATTAAATTAAATAAATATTAAAATGCATTACGATATCTTATAAAGTCACATAGAATTTTATCATTTTATTTCACATTTAATTTGTTAAAAACTTAAATAATATTATATATTAAAAATATATAAATCATATATTAAAAAAAAATTGTAATTTTTTTGACATAAGATTCTTTAAAATATTAACTGCATTTGTCATCCAACTATTTGTGTATCTAATTTGCTCTGAAATCTTATAAAACGCAAATTGTTAATATCGAAAGTCAACATGTTATGTTGTCAGTATAATACGGCATATTAATACGTTGTTGTTGAATGTTTATCTCATCGTTTAAACAATGCTAAGGGATATCTTTGATATTTTAGCAGCCAGTGCGAAGATAGGACGTAATAGAAGACTGTATTTTGAAGTCTACTAGTACAGCAACAGCTTGTTAGGGTTTTAAGTCGATAGAACCTGTAACCAATAATAATATTTCTATTTTCCATCAAATAAGCTTGCTATCAATGGACTTTACCTACTGTAATTACGAGAATATAATATCTTATTAAGAACAAATATATATATATATTGTCTTGTTTATTTAACAATTCACTATTTACGTGTAAGTTATGACAGAGGTATATATACAATAGTCACACGTAGCCCACCCACGGTGCTCTAATCGAAGCTATTATGAAACCATAGACAATTTTGTTATTATTATAGATTTGACATATTCCCAACATATAGATCAGCATCAACGGTCTCAGGAAAGGTTTTTTTACTATCAGGGGGCAAGTTATTCCTCAAATATATATTATGAAATAGATGATTCTGGTTGCTGGTTCTCGATGTACGCGAGCTGGTTCTCGATGTCACCGCCTAACTGTGACATCAATTCCATCGCGAACAAAGAAATTTGGCAACTCCTTTCTTTGTCGCACTTCCAAAAAATGGAATTCCTTACCAGCTCACGTATTCCCCTCCTCTTACAACCCGGGTTCCTTCAAACGAGGAGTGAAGAGGCATCTTGCGGGCCGGCAAGGCGAAGGCGGCTAGTGCAGAACGTTTTTCCCGTCTGTACTGGCCGTCGTCGCGTTTGGACTCTACTACCACTTACCATCAGGTGGAGTAGAGTCATTTGCCCTCCCGGCGATATAAAAAAAAAAAAAATGAACGGTCGGACAAATGGGTCACCGGATAGTAAGTCACCACTGCTCATAAACAAGTACTGTAAGAAATATTAACCATTCCTGACATTTCTAATGCGCCGCCAAACTTGGTAACTAATTTATTATGCCCCTTGTAACTGTGATTACACTCAAAACCGGAACAATACTTATTATTGCTCTTTGGTGTTAGAATAACTGATGAGTGGGTGGTACCTACCCAGACGGGCTTACACACTAAATATATAAATAAACACGTAATATACAAACAAATAGCTCTCGGCTTAAATTGCAGATAATTCGAAAGTCTGACCCTAACGTTCAATTATTTATAATGATGAAAACAGTATAAGTTATCACGGCGATTTGTCTAGGCGCCGTATTGTCACGCAACATAAACAACAATAATTTTCTATTTGAAGCGTAGCATTGCAGGGCGAAGCTGCTAAACGGAGCGATCATCGCTAATTAGTTGACTACGGATGAACGCCGTGGACACTGCATGTTACATTTAGAACACCTACAAAACAACAGATGATATTGCATTTCTGGAACATATATTTGCAGCGACTTTACTCACAATTAATAATCAGATAAAATATAATTTAAAATCAATATTAAGTCCTCATGTAATATAATAAGACAACTAGCACCCCTTGAAGGACCTTGGACATCACCTGAACCTGGGACATCATCCGAGTCAATCAAGAATCCATCAATTCTACTAACAAATTGTTAAATTATCGCAAACGAATCGAAGCGTGAAAGTTGCCGTTTATCCGATTTTTTATTCTTTAATTTAATTATCGACTATTGGCATAAACTTTGACGATTAATTTTGGTTTTGACATAACGGTATATGTTAAAATCATATCGATTCGGTTCCGATTTGAATAAATATAGAATAGTCAAAGTTGGATCGGAATTGAATCGGGAGCGTATCGTAATCGTTGTAGTTTAGTAGAATTCGGCCCCAGGCCTCTACGACGTCAAATGCAAACCACTATTTATATTACAAATGAATATCTCGATATATATTTTTTTATCTTTAAACGTAGAATGTGATGCCTATGTATTACAGGCATTTATATATTAATATACATTAAAAATAAGATACACCAACGGCACGGACAACACGTCTGTGGAGATACAAATGCAAGAAAAATAATAATGATGATGATAAAATATTCGATTAGATTTAATGAGTAAATTTCATCAGACAATGTATATATATATATATATATATATATATATATATATATATATATATATATATATATGTATATATATATAAAGGGAAATAAATAAAAAATAGTTTTTTATATTTTATTAGTATATTTTGTTAGTTAGTTAGTTAGTAACAGCCTGTAAATGTCCCACTGCTGGGCTAAGGCCTCCTCTCCTTTTTTTTGAGGAGAAGGTTTGGAGCTTATTCCACTACGCTGCTCCAATGCGGGTTGGTGGAATACACATGTGGCAGAATTTCGATGAAATTAGACACATGCAGGTTTCCTCACGATGTTTTCCTTCACCGTCAAGCAAGTGAAGTGAAGTGAAGTGAAGGAAAACATCGTGAGGATATTTTGTTATCTACTATTATATGTATGTATTATTATTTGTTGCATTTAATACCTATGTTATTACATATATTTAAATTATTTCTATGTATTAAAATATCCATAAATATTTACGAAAATTGTTTAAGACATTTCGAATTGTATTACGTTAACGATAAGCTTCGATAAGGAATATAATCATAGCAAAAACCTATTGAAAAAGTATTATCATACTTATAATATCTTTTAAGCACAAATTCTATAGATTTCACAATATATATCTATACAGAATCATTGAATTCACTCACTTTTATCTAATCGACGATAAATAATAGATATATTCTGTGAAATTTTATTTTCAATCGAATACATGAGATTTCTTAAAAATAAATTAACCGAAACCGTTCTATTGTCATTTACCAATGATCTTTGACAATTGCATCTATAAATTTCGTCCAACGAATTTCAAATTCATGAATCAATTTATCTTTATGCGGATATGTGCTGTAATATAATGCGTTAAGAGCTAATTTCTTGAGTAGTTTTATATCAGCGTGTCGACTGGCAACACCAACGAACGTAATATAATAATCATGAGACAATGGTTCTGCCTCCCATAATCCTGGATCGTCACTTGATATTACAACTGGTAGATCCTTTGATAAAAACACGGCTAGCGGATGGTTTCTTATATCTTCTACCAATTTCAGAACGGTATTCGATACTACGTTTACTTCAATCGCTATATCCCTTTCTTTAGCTTCCTCCATCAATAAGGGATGCTTCACAATGGCAAAAGCGTGCCCGATTCGACGTGCTTTAAGAACGATCGCATCTACCAAGTTTTCATCAGAACTAGTTCCGTACCAATTCGTTTCACCAGCGTGGAAAAAATATTCAAATTCGTCACTTGCTTCAGATAGAACTTGGAGAAACTCTTTAGTGGGTACACCCAAGTCTTCTTGACCTACTAAATCGAATCCAGCGAGGAAATCGGGGAATTTCTTTTTTAATTCCTTAGCAATTTTCAAATATTCCTTAACAGTTTTATTGTCAACGAACCTCAATGGAGCGTATATTAGTTTAGCTCCATAAAAATCGGGATAAGCATCCAAAAATGTATCCAGGACATTTTTATATGACGCAGCGGTGTCTATAGCATCATATTTATTTCCATCTAAATCATAAAGTGTGGGTAATACGCTTCTGAGTTCTAAGTACATAACATTGTCATCACGTAGAGCTTTAAGGGTATCATAAAAATATTTTTCCCAGATTGGTTTATAGCAAAAGAGAGAAGATGTGGTAATAAAATACTGTTGAAACTTCGACCACACTACATTTATATCTGTATATACCTGGTTCGGATTCTTGGTAACAAGAGTAAAATGTTCTCTCAATTCTGCATCAAACTTTTCAATATTACCCGACGAATATCTCGCATGTTTCATTAGCTGCCATGCAGTTTTGCACGGAGACTTCGGAGGTTTTAGAGAAAATAAAAAATGTATATTTTCTTCTTCGAAACATACAAATAGATCATCCCAATAAGTTAATGCCAGAACATAATCTGGACTTAACATTCCCGTGTCATGAGCATGGAGAACAGCTCCCTTGGGCATATTTTTAATTAACTTGAACAGTTCCGACTTCTTAATATCATCCTTGTATTCAAAGAAGTGTTTGGAATAGTTAAAATACTGGGGATTGTTGAAACCGTAATCCAATTCATTATTTTTTAACTTCATAATGATTTTATTAGCTTGTTCTTCACTGTCACTTAACACTATGTCACTGCCAAGCATCATGTCGAGTTCTTTTCGTAAGAGATGGTTTCTTTCTTTAATATTCTTTTCATATACATCGTCGGTGAATACTGCACTTATTAGCAAAGGCCAAACTATAACCGTCCACATTTTCACCACAATTGATATTGCAACAAACGTCTTACAAGTTATAAATCAAAATTATCTGTTACAAGGTTGTTCAACTAAGGGACATATTATAATTAAGTGGGTACGAATGATATAATTTGACGCACTGTTTTTTTTACCGATAGATAGGCACAGTTATAAAATTATACGTATTCGAAATTCAATTTCAACTTACATATATATGAAATTTTTGTGCAGATTTAAGTAAAACACGATTAGCTATTTCGGGTGCTGCCTTATCACTGCCAATGTTGCTACTTGCTAATCTTACGCATGGCGATGGATTATAAACAATCGATAGTGTACCCTGTATTAATATTATATAGGTATAATATGCAGTTATTCAACTCTAACTTTTGGTATTATGTTCCAAGGTAATATTTTTATAAAAAAAAAAAACATATATATTTTTCATTTTTAGATTTAAAATTAGAATCAAATAATAAATATATTTTTTAATCTAGCACTACTTAGAATATTGTTGAATAACAATTGTTACCAAAAATATTTTAACCTGTCTCCCTTTATATTTCAATTCGCCACTATCCTTTGTTTCGAAATGATTTCAGAAAGTGTCATCCACAGACTTGCGGGTAGTAATTAGAAGATTAAAGGAGAGGTGACGAGTGTGCACCGAAAGATCTCAATATCATGCATGTCGTAGTGTGACGGCCATATTTTTTACTTTTTTTTTGCCAACGAATGCGTACCGCGGGGCGGTACCATGCTAAAGTGCCACTTAAACCTTCCCCAACCCTTTCGTTGCATAAAATCAGCATGGCGGATGAGACGCCCTTTATTTCTTTTCAGATTTATTTTTTAGTTTCTTTGGAGCGATGCTTTGAAAACGAACCCTTTTAGACGCCGCTGGCTGTAATTTACACCAGTACGAAATGAGTTTTAGTAAATTTTATCGTTTAAAAAGTCTATAGAAATTGCGGTTTTTGCAAGATCGTTTCGGCGCTTTACGGCCTTTTTTTACTTTTAATTATGTGGGTACTTACTTGGTTGCTATTTTTGTCGTTTTACTTGAGTTGAAATAACTTAGTGCTACAAAATTAAGTACTCACGTTACTTCATTCAAAAACTGCAACTAAACGAACTCGTTTTAATTATATAAAATTACTTATTCAACAAGTCTTGAATATGTGTAATAGATATATTATACTTATGTCAGTGAATAAGTAAATTAAAATAATAGCAGTTTTATCGCTTACTCCTCGGTCACGTCAATAATCGTAATTAATCAAGGAAATCGTACAAATTAAATTATAATTTTTTTTATATGAAAAAATAATTAGGTCGTTATACGCAAAAAATAAACACAACACGTAACTTTAATGCTTTTATTTTAAATTATTCTGCAAAAATATTTTTAGGTTTCAATTCATTTTAAATGAGAAACTGAATCCGTCGGTCTGTTTTGAATATTACATTTAAATATTGACTATACGATGTTTCCGTTTAATGGCAATGGAATAATATTTATAAATCTGTTGTGTCAGGTCATTCGCCCTGTACAATAAAATCGCATTCAGTGTCAGCTCAGTACCGGAGCGCGAACGACGAAGCGTCCCCTCACGCAGACATGCGTTTCGTGATTAGCTATGTGTTCGTATTCACTGTTTGTTACGCAACAATCGACGATTACAAAGCGAAACGAGCCAAGATCCTACGAGATGAGGGACTCTTATCTGTAGGGGGAAGTATACAACTCACAGATAAAGAATCAACCGTCAACAACTGTATAATGCAGCATAAGTTCCGAGAAGTGGACTACGGTTTTAATAATCCGCAATACTACAAGTTCTCCCGTCACTTCTTCACCTACAAGGATGACATATGTCTTTCTAAAGTCTATCAGATTATAAAGGATATGCCCAAAGGAGCAGCATTACATATACACGATATGGGTATTTTAGGTCCCGATTACATCATGAATTTGACATATTCGGACGAACTTTACATATGTTTCGACAAAAACAATGTTAAATTCAAATTTTCCGATAAAACACCGAAGACGCCGTGTAAAAGCAATTGGCAATTAATAAACGAAGCGAGAAAATCATCTAACAGTACCAAGTTTGATATGAAATTACGAAAATATTTTACACTGCGAGTTAGCAATCCCGATGCTTCATATCCAAGTATCAAAGAGTCTTGGGAAGTTTTTATGAAATATTTTGGAAGGGTCATTGGTATACTGACATATAGACCAATATGGGAACAATATTTCTACGACGTACTTTTAAAATTTAAAAACGACAACGTAATGTATCTTGAAGTCAGAAGTGTTTTGCCTAATTTATATGAATTGGATGGAACGCTGTACGCGCCACTCATAACAGCGAAAACATATAGAAAAACTATTGAGAAGTTCAAAAAAGATCATCCCGATTTTATTGGAGCGAAACTTATATACGCACCTTCCAGAAGTGTGAACCGATCACAAATGGACGAATACTTACGTTTAGCGAAAGCCATTAAAGCAGACGTGCCGGATATATTCGCAGGGTTCGATTTAGTGGGGCAGGAAGATTTAGGAAGTCCCTTAATCGAATTTATTCCCCAACTCACAGCTGCTTCCAAAGATTTAAATTATTTCTTCCATGCCGGTGAAACTGACTGGTACGGAACTTTGACTGATGAAAATCTTATTGATGCTATATTGTTAGGAGCGAAGAGAATAGGCCACGCTTATGCTCTTTCAAAACATCCATTGTTAATGAAAGAAGTTATTGATAAAGGCATAGCATTAGAAGTGAATGTCATTTCAAATACAGTATTATCTTTGGTTCGTGACGTACGTAATCATCCACTGAGTAACTTTTTCGCTCAAGGAATGCCAGTGGTGCTTTCCAGCGATGACCCAGGCGCATGGGAAGCTGATCCATTATCCGATGACTTTTATGTTGCATTTGTTGGTGTTGCCAGTCGCCTGTCTGATTTGAGACTATTGAAACAATTAGCAATTAATTCATTAACATACAGTACTCTGGATGCCGATGAAAAAGAAAAAGCGTTAGATAATTTTAGTTTAAAATGGAATACATTTGTTGATAATTTCAATTGTTCTAAGTATTAAATTTAAAATGATGATTTTACCTTTTACCATATTATTTTTTATTTTACAACATAAATAATAAATATGTATATAAAAGAGTGTATTTCTATTATAAAAACAAAATCGTGCAATTTAATTTTGCATCAGCGGATATTGTCAATTGAAACCGGATATTCTTATCGGATAATGTGAGAACAATAAAATATTTTTTAATTTTTTAATCTGACTATTGTCCTCACGGATCCTGCCTCCCAACTATACACTTTGATTCCACGGCCATATAAAAATATGATAATTTGCTTCATTAAATCTTAAACTTATATATGTGTTTCAGATAATTCTACCAAGAATATTTATTATAAATATGTATTGTTATCTATCTATCTATGTTAAAAGTTAATGTTTGAAGAGTTATGAATAACCATCCCTATCTATCTGTATCCTGGAGTCGACGTATGTAGCAGTATACTGGCAAAGATAAAAAATGGTCTGGCTCTAAAATTCAGTTTACGTCATAGTTTTTTTTAGTTTATATGTCATATTTTTATCTTAGTCCCAGTGGCTATTATTAGTGGTTATTATATCAGCTTGTCTTCCTCAATATTACGGCTATCCGACTAAAAAAATAAATTTAATTTTATCATTACATGAATGATATATTCAAACTATCAAGTTTTATAATGTAAATATTACTTACAGTTACTTGCATTAAATATATATAAAAATGTGCTAACAATAATAAACAATACCAATTATAATGTAAGCTAAATTGAAATTAAATATTTTATTGATGTGGGTTCTGTTTACAGTTAGAACAGACTAGCAAAATATTCTTATCGCTAACTAACGCCGACAATAATATTTTGACGACGTCATCAGCTAGACGTCAACTTATGACGTTCGAAACAATAACCGTAATATTTCTTCGAACGTTATACAAGATTTGCCGAATTTGCAATATATTTTTATTTAGAAACCAGTGAACGAGGTTTTAACTACATAACGGATGGTTTTTTTCATGTAGTGGAAACCTTAAGGAAGGTATCTGATCTCAAGGGAGGACGGAACGGGTTAATAGGAATTCTTACCCACCAAAACTACTGTGATGGCCGCCTTCAGTACGAATCGGAGAGGCGGCGGGATCGTGTTGATATGTCAAATCCGCGACCGATCCCGTGTTGTGCTCTTCAGGCAAAGATAATCCAACACCAAGACCAGACGATGCAGGGAGGCCTGCACTGCTCGCTAGTGCGTACAGCTACGCGAGGCTATCCCGGCTGCCTCCTATATAAAAAATCCATTAAAACAATATTGAAAGTACATTTTTGTAATATTCATTATAAAATGATAGGCATGAATCTTATAATATAGTCATATAAAATTGTCCGCATCGGGATGGATGCGGACTGCCCAAGATCGGGATGGTTGGCGTTCTATGGGGGAGGCTTTCGTCCAGCAGTGGACGGCAAAAGGCCGAAAAAAATATATATATATATATAAAATTGTCAAATTTCATCCGAATAAGAATGGGAAGGCATTGATAACACTTGACATACATAATTATATGTAAGTCTACACAATTGGTGAGTTCATAAACCAAGTTTTCGATAATCTTAGGTCAATTACTTTTTAATTTGCTACAAGCAAAGATCTCTGAGCCTAATAAGATAAAAATAATAAGTACTTATTTTCTTTATTTTGATACAAATATCAATTGTCTAGTAAAGTTTAGCCTTAATAAAATATTATATAAAGAAAACTGTACATCCTCACTAATATTATAAATGCGAAAATGAGTTTGTTTGTAACGCTTAACTACTCAAATAACCTTGGCGAGGTAAGAAATAATAACCATTCCTTACCTCGCCAATGCGCCACCAGCCTTGGGAACTGAGATGGTATGTCCCTTGTGCCTGTAATTACAGTGGCTCACTCACCCTTCAAACCGGAACGCAACAATACTCAGTATAGCTGCTTAGCAGCACAATATCTGATGAGTGGTTAGTACCCACCTAGATGGGCCTGCACAAAGCCCTACCATCAGGAATCAGGAGCTTACACGTTGTTAATGGTACAGAAAAAGAGTACCTACCTAAAAACCGGGCAAAGCCACGGGCAAAATTAGTATTTTAAAAATGGTAATGCTAGAATTTCATACAAGACGCAATGAAATTACATACGTTTGCCCGACTGCGTGAATTTATGTGTATGGCCATTAAGGATCGAGGTACTGAGTACAAAACAAAACAAAATGTTTCGCCAAGAGCGTACAGACGCCAAAAAAAAAACCAATCTTATATAGATTATTTATATACAGCTAAATAAAACTATAAACATGCAGACTATTTATATACGGATACTGTAATTAAATAACGTGATACACACGCTACTATGACATGTTATATAAGTCGATTAAAACGTTTAGTAGATATTTATGTATTAAATGTATGCAATTGTGAAGTATAATTTATATATTATATTTAGAAGTGAAAGATCGAAGTAAACATGTTATTTTAAACTGTAGCTATCAAGAAATTGGGGTTATCAAAAATATGATTTTCCCGTTAAGATTATATTATATTATTATATATTGCTTTCCTGTTTTAGGTTTATAAATACATTACAAAAGCATATTAAAACATATTTACATATACAATGTATATATATTAGTATTTATTTTACATAAGTTATTGACCAAGTATTTGTGAGTCGGCTGTTATAAAAAAGCAGTTTGTCCTTTTTTGCAGTTCAAACTTGCTTCGAACTAAAATTGTATCAAAATCGGTTTTTGATAAAATTTTGGTTTGAAGCAAGTTATTTAGCCGTGAAATCATAACAGACAGACAATTGCTTCCGCATTTATAATATTAGTTACTCGGAGGGGTTGAATTTATTTGGTTTAGAGTTGATATCGTTATGTTCGAAGTATTAAAGACGAGAGAAAATCAGTGACATACGTGATGCGTCGGTAGACGAAGATATGCTTTTACAAGCAACGGCAAAAAATTGGACATAAATGAATAGCAAACACTGTATACACAAAGATCCACGAAAAAAAAACCCTTGTCTGAAAACCTTTATGATACAAACAACCAAAACAAGACAAACACAACACAAATTTATTTTATTTTCTGGACAAGCAAATAAGCTCTCAGTAGGAGAAGCTGTAAGAAGTAGTTGTAAAATGATAAACCATTATTTTGATCATCAATTCGTTGGCGATTTCGTCATGTCCCTCATGGGTCTAATTACACTGGCTCACTGATCCTTTTAAACTGTTATATTTAAAGGTATTATAGCTGAAGGCTAGGGGGTACTAAATCAACTCGCATAAATAAAATCAGAGAGCAAATTCTACTAACAAATTGGTTATCGCAATCGAATCGAAACGTAAACGTTGTCGTTTAACCGTTTACCTATTCTAGAAGAATGTCCAATTTTACTAATTTATAACGATTACGCATATCATAATTTTTTTAAATTCCCGATTCAATCCAATCCAACTTTGACTATTCTATTCATTAACGTTACCTTATACCGTAATGTTGAAACCAAACTTAATTGTAAACTTCTTAATCGTATCGTAACAACCTGTAAATGTCCCACTGCTGGGTTAAGGCCTCCTCTCCCTTTTTGAGGAGAAGGTTTGGAGCTTATTCCACCACACTGCTCTAGTGCGGGTTGGTGGAATACACATGTGGCGAATTTCAGTGAAATTAGACACATGCAGGTTTCCTCGCGATGTTTTCCTTCACCGTAAAGCACGAGATGAATTATAATTACAAATCAAGCACATGAAAATTCAGTTGTGCTTGCCCGGGTTCGAACCCACGATCATCGGTTAAGATTCACGTGTTCTTATCACTGGGCCATCTCGGCTTGATTTGACCAAATCTTAATAATGGTATATAATAAAATTACAGAATAATAAAATGAATAAACAGCAACGATGACGTTTATATTCGATAGCGATAAAGTGACAATTTGTTAGTAGAATTATAATATATAATTAATATAGTAGTTTGTTAGTAGAACCCCGGCGGTCGGTCGAAGTTCGTAATAGAATCGGGGACGTATCGTAACCAGTATAAATTAGTATTATTGGGTGCTACGATTCATGTCAGTTCCATTTTTATGAGGAATATATATTACGATCCACTTTGACCGCAACTGTATCCTAATTAATAATAGTATTGCACCAGTAGAACTAATTTGTAAGTTCAAGCTCGGAACTAAGGTAAGTAAGTAAGGTAAGCTAAGGTACCGAAATTCGAGAAATAACAGAAAGTTATATACAACATTGACTATAATACTCATAGCATTTAAAGGGTACACGCATCAAAATAGCGTATCAATATAAGTCAGTTTTCAACATTTCACAGGTATGTTCTTATAGAATAGCATTACAGTAATTTACATCATTATGCATGTCGCTGGATTATCGTATTTAAATATTACTGGTGACGTTAAAAATGAAAAGGCTTTTTCAGATGGTCCGTAATATAGTATAATATGACAAAATTCCGTGTGATTTTAATGTTCTTTTTTTATGTTATAGGTAGGTGGACGAGCAAATGCAACCTTTCCTTATATCGCTAATGCGCTTCCAAGCGTGAGAACGAAGATGTTATGTCCCTTGTGCCTGCAGTTACACTGGCTCACTCACTCTTCAAACAGGAACGCAACAATACTATGTATTGCTGTTTAGCGGTAGAATATCTGACAAGCGGGTGTTACCCACCCAGACGGGATTGCACAAAGCCTTACTATAATGAATATGTCAGTGAAATTAAAATGTCCATAATATATATACAAATTGTTATATTTTATCTATCTATTAATATATGTATCTTCGAACTCGTACGACAGCCACTGTATAGCACTGCGTCATTAAGAAAGCATTAATCATAAATAGCAGGATTCATTTTTTTTTTTAATTTTAAAAAGGAGTCGTCGTTCTGAAACACAACGCCGTAGTAAAACCTAAATCATAGTATACTCATATGTTCATTAGACGCGCTATATAAAATTACAGAACCATAGTTACATATCACACTGGAGACCCCCATCTTAGCGGATAGCGAGCATTTGATATTAAAGTATTTTGAACCTTATCGCCCTGTTATAAGGAATATATATGTTAATTCAAACGATGTTTACGTTAAGTATACACAAGTTGAGTGTCACTCCGAGAGAAGAGTTTCTCGACTAACGAAGTCATTGTCTACTTGCTTCGTTTGTTGTGTACCTGTATATGTGTGAGTGACTGTAGGTTGACGTAGTTTCGAAATTTTAATGGACTGTTTTGTAGATAGAAGACAAAAACATAAATTAAAAAGCACGAAAAATTAAAAATTACATACTTAGCACATGGATACAACACAATCAACATACTTTGGCGGCGTTATCGCTACATAGCAATCTATTACAAATAACCAACTCAAACTTGTACTTAAATAATCATATCCAACTAAAAAATCTATATTTATCATCATCATTCGCTTTTCTCATAATTTCAAAGGTTCACTGGACAGTGGTGTGTAGTGTACTCAACATGAAACGGTGTGGAAGACGATTACACCAGCTTGCCTAGCGGGTTAATGCCCCACAGCCTGGTTGACTGATTGTCCTTTAAAAAATCACCTTAATTCCGCTCATTAGATATGTAACATCGACGCCGACCTAGATTATCTAAATGTAATAAATATTTTTAAAGTAACTGAAAATGCAATTTTCAGTATTGTACAAGTAAATTCTAAATAAAGAGGCATTATTAAGATAATTGCAAGGCTCTAATTATAAAGCTTTTTTTTTATAGAATAGGAAGGCGGACGAGCAAATGGTCTCACCTGATGGTAAGTGGTCACCAAACGCCCTTAGACATTGGCATTGCAAGAAATGTCAACCATCGCTTACATAGCCAATGCGCCACCAACCTTGGGAACTAAGATTTTATGTCCCTTGTGCCTGTAATTACACTGGCTCACTCACCCTTCAAACCGGATCACAACAATACCAACTACTGCTGTTTTGCGGTAGAATATCTGATGAGTGGGTGGTACCTACCCTAAACTAACTACTCTAGCTAATAAGGTTAAAAACTAATTATGAGGCACCGAAACTCTACCCTGATGACATAGCTATTGTATTGCCGCAAATATTATTTTTTGATTTTTAATTTAAAAAATTAAATAATTCGTTTCGAAAAAGCATAACCAAGCTATGTCCCATCGTTTATAGAGAATATTACGATAATAAACCAAAATTTTAGTTAAATCAGCGTAATGTTGAGAATTTATAACAATAAATATTGGTAATATTAAATGAATACTATAATATATTACAGAACACAGCGCTCATAGTCTACTGTACTGTGAAATACTAAGCCAATTAAGCCATAAAATAATTACTTATAACATATACTTACTTTATTATATTTATAAGTAAAGCTTTATTTATTAAGAGGTTCACTGTAATGACCAAATAATAGACACCCTATTACGTTTATTCTGCGTCGCTTTATTATCAAGCTATTTTCTTGTATCATCTGTCCCTTCTTTAACGCGCGAAACATGATTTGAATAATTATTCTGTAACCGGAGTTATTAAACCTCCACAAATATTTAATAACTATATAAAATTATAATTTTTGATTTTTTTATTTCATTTACATTTAGTATTAAATATACTTACATGTGGAAATTGTGGCAATACTTCATTATTTTCAAGTTTCTTTTTTTTGTGATTGCAATATTTTTTCATAACAGTTGTTTTTTTAAAAGAGCGGTACAAGGTATTGTTTTATAAATCTTGTTCTATAAAATCTATTGAATAAATAACGAGGATGTTCAAACCTTTTCAATTAATAAAATGAATGAATTCAATTGAGGTTTTGTTTTCATGCTTATTGTTGGACGCTAATTGAATAGCAGACGTACCTAGCATGCTACGATATAGATATTGATACTATTCTATGAAGGACGCACTTCTCTGTAGTAGAGGTACTTCTATAGAAGAATAATTATTATTTGTTTGTATGCAGACACAATAACATTTGTTTCATTTATTTGAATGTATTGAAATATTTTTACATCAATAAGTGGAGTATCTGATCTCGTAAAGGTTACAATAGTATTTTTTTATTTGCTCTTCGAATTCCAATTTTAAATATTTTTTACAAAGTATGACTTCTACAAGTTTGTGTATTCAATAAAACAATATCATATCTGTAATAATTGTGAGTCGCAATGCACAATTAGGAAGATGTAAATTAAATAAATATTATTTTTTTATACTAAAATAATCTTTACACGATTATAATAATATGTGTGAAAAAATTATAAATATATCATGTAAACTTTTTTTTTATAAGCAAATCAATTTGAGCGCTGTCGTATAATTCTTGCTCCGTCCGAGTATTGACTGTGACGTTACAACGCCCGTTCTTTATTGCGGGCGACTCTTTTGCGAGACGCGCATTGATAATTTTGTATTTATTTTATCGTTCTTTGTGATTTGACGCCGCACATATGTTCTTTTACTTATAATAATATTACAACGATTATTAATATATTATTTTATGCTAAAATAAGAGCAGTATTTTCACGTAGACTAACAAATAATCTACCGGAAGTCGATCTTACGATTGCAGATTCTTTCACAAATTACTCGAAATATATTAGTGAGCTTATTATTATTGTTTATTTTAATATTTTGTTAATGCAGTTGATCATAACAGTGATCGGCAATAAGTCCGTATTCTTCATGTAGATACTAGTGCTTTCTGCTTTCTATAGAAGATATATAATATACATTTCTTACATTTTATTTTACGTACACAGTTCGGGGTGCGATAGTTACGATATAGAGCCACGGCATATTATTGTAAATTTCCTCTAATGAAAGTGCAAAGAAAATTAACAATCTCGAACGTGAAGGATGCAAACATACTATGTCATTGGTAGCGCTCATAGCGATGTGAGGAGCCTACTTTTAATGAAATAATCAGTTACTGGAAGAAACCTTTTTTATGTCTTTGTTAAGTCGGCCTTAAAGGAATGCGTAGGCTTAGGCTTTTCTTGAAGGTTCTATGTTATAACGGTTCGGAAAAGTCGCCGGGTAATATGGTTCCGCAGAAATGGCAGGAAATGCTTTAAAAATAGCGCTGTAGTAGTGGATTTCCAGACATCGAGATGGTATGGATGGAATTTAGAATATAGGCGCGATGTTCAGTGGTGAAATTCAGCGCATGGGATTAATCTAAGCAGTTCCTCAGAGCATTCTCCGTAAAAGATGCGATAGACGAAGCAGAGTGATAACATCTCTCCCACCCCGAGATGAGAGCAGTACTCCATGCGGGGCTGATTATTCACCTTGTAGAATTGTAGGCGAGAAGCTGACGTGAAGTACTGACTTACCTTGTTGAGAACACAAAGCTTTTAGAGGCTAATTAGGCTTCATCTTGCAATAGACCGCGGCAACTGACGCCCTGATACTGGATTTGGTAGCAAGGTCATTTAGAAGTCATCGCGGTCAAAAGGTGACATTTTAGGAGTCATTTTAGAAGTCGCTAACTTGTGTCGTATTGGGATTGAGTTGTACCAAATTTGGTTGGCCCCAATCTCAGGCTTTAGTTAATAAAAACTTGTTATTTCAGACACAAGTTTATACTCATCAACGTGATCCCGACATATATTAGCGCGGCCGGTATATAAGGCGTCTACAGTGCTGTCGTCTGCCAACATTGAATGATGCTAATTTGCACATGTCATTAAAATACAGAAAAAGCAGAGTAGGTGGCAGCTTTATGTTTAATTGTATACTGTAATATGCCGATTCAAAAGTCCCCTTATAAGCCTATTTAAATGACATTTGTATCGTATCTACTATATTAGACTACGTATTTGACTTTCAAACATAATATGGTAAAAATCAATTTCAATGGGTCGCAGTCATTAATGGATTTCAACTTATATCATTGCCGATACGGCGTTGTTCACAAATCATCTTCAAGATTAACAATAAGCCTGAGATTAACTTTGAAATGAAACAAACTATTATGACAACACTATCGATATTCAAAGTATCAAGACCGTTATTACGAACATTTTGAAATTCTGAATTATGTTTATATTAAACGAATACCTCTAACTAGCATGTAAAAATTAAATGTTTGATTCTAAAACTAAAAACATAAATACGACAAATTTCACTACTAAGGTATCATATTAAAATGCTCGTCACGAAAATATCTACTTGTTTTTGTTGATAATATGTATAGAAAACGTATTTTTGCTAAGTGATATTTGTTAAATTAGGTTATAACTAGTTAAGTGGAATGGTGTTGTATTAAAAATAAAGGTAAATTAATCAAGAACTGTTTATAGAGCGTAATACAGAAGAACAATTAGAAAATCGCATGCAATTTCGTCTACGGTTTGTTTACCTTTATTCCTACTCCGATTGGAATAGGGTATACACGTGTAGGGGGGGCGCGAATAAAACTAATATAATTTATAAATAAACACTAAAAATGGTATGGGTGATAAAAACAAGAGTCTAATTCATTTAATTACTATACGTACATAATATTTTATATATATATTTCACTAAAAACAAAACACTAGCTTACACTAGATTACCGATTCGATTATAACCAGTTTAATCGGTATCGATATTTTGCTGTCACACAAACAGTGATGGAAATTTATGTTTATTAAGTAAATAAAAAGTGAAAGCCGAGATGGCCCAGTGGTAAGAACGCGGGAATCCTAACCGATGATCGTGAGTTCAAACCCAGGCAAGCACCACTGAATTTTCATGTGCTTAATTTGCGATTATAATTCATCTCGTGCTTTACGGTGAAGGAAAACATCGTGAGGAAACCTGCATGTGTCTAATTTCACTGAAATTCTGCCACATGTGTACTCCACCAACCCGCATTGGAGCAGCGTGGTGGAATAAGCTCCAAACCTTCTCCTCAAAAAGAGGAGAGGAGGCCTTCAGCCCAGCAGTGGGACATTCACAGGCTGTTACGGAAGTAAATAAAAAATATATTTAAACAAATTAATATTGCAACTAAAAGGTTTCATCTTACCAAACCTTACAATAAATTCTTCTCTTTTTTAATTTTAAAGTATTTTATAATTCATTCAGAAATAATATTAAAATAATAATATTCACTTGTATCAATTATTTAGGAAGTATACCTACTTAATTAGGTGGGTTTTATTGTGTAATAAAAAACATATTTTTTGATAACATTTTATGTAAATTTAAAGAAATTAAAATTAAACATTAATTATATTTTATGATTACGGCATAAATTAACTATTGTAACGGGCCCCAAAAGTAGCCATTAGTAATTGTTAACTTAATTTTTTTTTAAGGGAATAAACAAATGTATTATTATTATATTATGGTGCAAATTCGTGTAGGTATTTCGAAATGTAGCACCATATAGTTTTTTTTAAATTATAACAATATTTAAATAACAATAATTACATGTGATCTAAGCTTTCTCAATCAACCCCACCCTACCATGAATTCAGAATTTTAAAATTAATAAAAACAAAAGAAAAAATTTTGGTAGACGCCAGATAAATATATGCCATAAAAATGTATATGAGCTGTCAAATAAGCAAATTTACATACTACTAGTACTGAAATTAAATTGGTGGTAGGGCTTTGTGCAAGCTACCGTCTGGGTAGGTACTCACTACATATTAGATATTCTACCAAAATAGCAATATTAGTATTTTTGTGTTCACGATTGAAAGGTCAAAGCCAATGGCGCATTAGCGATGTAAGTGATGATTAATATTTCTTACAGTTCTAACGTCTATTGGTGGCGGTGGTAACACCATCACACGCATTTGCCAGTCTGCCAACCTAATTTGAATTAAAAAAAAGAATGAACAACTGTTTAACCATGGAGACTAGACAGTGTATAATGAGTAGCAGTCTATATACTGTTGTCTTTTTCATATTTATGTAACTAAACGTGTTGTTTACATAGAGTGAGACAGGTATACATTAACCAGATAAATTTAATAATAAATTAGTCTTCTCCAGCAGGTACTGCATCTTCCAACCTTTTTATGTATTTCACTCTTAACTCGGTTACTGCATCACCTTTTAACTGATCCTGAAATCAATGTTAATAAAAATTTATGGTATTTAATTTGATCATACCAAAATAGTAGTAATCAATACATACATCATATTATTATACATATATCTATCATATTATTATAAATAAGAAAGTAGCTGTATCTATCTGTTTCACTTTGACGGATAACCACTGAACCAATTTTGATAAAATTTGGTATGACACAAGCTTGAACCCAAGGAGTGTGTTTACTTTGGCTAATTATTTATACTTAACACTCATCCCCCTACCCCAAACAAGAGGGCGGAGACACGAGCGAAAACTAGTATAATATTATAAATTTCTAAATGTGCAATATACAAGAGGCCTCAGACCCGGCAAGTGAGTTTTATATCACTGCTCCTGTTATTGTACACCAAATATTGTACATAAAGCATTAAAGTAATGTAATAACAGTAATTTATTATATTCAGATATAATTTTTTTTATTGTAGATTGTAAACAATACTATTTGTAATGACATTTTATAAGGAATTCCTAACATAATTTTTTTCTCCTCCAATCAATACTATTTGAAAGCGGAAGTATTTGTTTGTTAAAAAATTCTAATCATAGGATCTACGGAGCCGATAAAAGAATCTAAACATGAAAGTCAGCTGAAAGAGGTCATGATCAAACCCCCTATACTTTTCATTATTATGTGTCATCTGTTTAAAGACATATTTACCTGAATAAACCAACACTGCACTTCAAGCTGCACCATTTGCAAAGCACCTCTGATAGCTCCGGGGATCAGAGCACAATACTTAAGCCCATTATTGGGCATTTCAACCCATTCACTGAGCGAGCACTGGTCCCATACGAGGGAGAATTCATCACCGGCACTGCTCCAGCTGGTAACAGTGGGCTGCATATTCAAGTATAACCTGCAAAGTGAAATTGACTATTAATAATAATAATTATGACGAACTCTTACTAATTGAATTTTACACTTGTATGTTAATGTTATTGGTGCTTATGTAGTCTAAAGGCTGAGTCTAGCGGTGCAGAGAGGCAATAGTGCCAGCGTCTTAGGTACAATCTTTAAGATGGCATGTTTTTTCTATAAATTTGTCATTTCCATCTATTAAGAACTCTGTAGTGCTATTATAAAAAAAAACATTTGTAATGTATAAATAAAGGGTGAAAATAATAAAGTTAACAGTCTACCTAAAGGCCTGTTGAATTTTATCAGCCGTCTCTCTCATTTCCAGGCAGCGAGTTGACGTCGTTCGAGCGAGAAAATCTTCGATGAGTCGCACGCCCATGTTGTAACCAATTCGCTCCAACTGTTTGTTTACGTCTTCCGGATTTTCGGTTTCCTTTAACATTTGGGAAACTAAAGCTCCATATGTAAGTGTCAATAGCTCCGAATTCTGTAATTTTAAACAATTTTTAATCGAATAATGTTCTTGTAAACATACATTCTAATTTAAATTCACTAAATAATTTATCTTACCACTTTCTTTGCGTCCAGGCGAGACGCTTGACGGGACATTTTTACTTATTATTTGTTATTCACTTATAACAGGTATTTTCTTTAATTAGAATTATATTTTCTAATGCACTTATGTTTTTCGTAGGTACCGATCACAATTATTGTACGTCAGTAAAATAATAAAATTTAGATGATAAAATATGACAATGACAATTATCTGACAATATGAATGACATTGACTAAAAGTCACTACACTATCAGTTCATCAGTTGTAATTTACGTAATATGACTGTGAAAATATGTGAAATAATGATTAATAAAATATATAATATGTAATTATTATTATTTTTCTTTATTTACATATTTTTTTATATAAAAAATCTAACTATTAGTTGGCTCTCTCCAGATAGAAAATAACTCTTTCATAAATAATAATAATAAATCTTTCATAATTTTACCGTAGAACTAAATCAAAATTTGAATACAGCTTGTAGACATTTAAAATGTCTACAAAGAAATATAACTACAGTTTTTAATAAATAAGTCACAGCATTCACTTTTCGATTACAATCTTATTTCACTATATTGCAAAATATACAATTCGTTCTTAAATTTAATAAGATCAATTCCTCTTTTATTTTGCTACTAATTAGTTTGTGATAAAAAAACTCGATTCCAAGTCAAAACGATATTATTAAAAAAAAAAATTTTGAACTTGTTTTGTTTATCAAAAATATCGTTAATGTTAACGTCAAACGAAAATTAAAGAGGCCTTTATGAAATTTATCATACTTTTATTACTTGTTTAAACATATAGCAATGTTAATATTATTTAGTTTGGAACATTTTAATTTTATATTGTAAATTTTAAACTATGGAAACTGATGGATCAGAGTATGTAGGTCAATCGAATAATTGTATTGAGGAATCTCAATCGGCAGTCAACAATTTGATTATAGATTACTACAAAAAATTTGGGAGAAAGCGGGACTTAGAACAATTTTTTTCTCTATCTACAGCCCAAAGTGATATAAGAGATCCCACGAGTTTGTTTTGGAGAAAGATGAAGTCTCAAACTGATTCTTCGGATTCTGGAGAGAAAAAAAGTGAATCGTCCGCAGAACTTTGTAGAATATCTATACAATGCTCTATTCCCGAGCCTTCCACTTCACAGGTTTGCTATGCTATGTGACAATTATTTTTTAATTTATTTCAAGTGTTATGATCTGCAATAATTAAAATTTATGACAAAACTGTCCCAAAGCGCTTACTATGAAGAAAATATTCATGTTGAATGTATGTATTAATTAATTATTATAATACATACAACATAGAAATAAAGTTTAAAAAAATTTCAGAATAATTATAAAATCCTCAAAAGTGATTCAGAATCTCCACCAATTATAAGAGATGAAGCAGAGCCAGTAGGTTCCAGAATCTCGGACAATGAATCAATAAGATCAGAAGATATGTATTCTCATAAATGTAAGTATTTAGTTTTGTATTTTATACATATTTATACTATACTTATGTCAATGTATTAAAACATTGTATTTACAGTTTGATATCTATTATTTTAAAGTATCTTTTAATGTTGCAAAAAACAAAATAAAAACTTATTTTAACAGAAGGGACCTAGAGGCGGTTGCATATTCGTTTTTATAATAGTTCACTTTCATCAATCATTGAAGATAACAAATGCTAACATGATCATTAAATGTTATATCACAAATAATTGATTCATTTTATGGTTATTTATTATAAAAACGGGGAAAGCAAATGATGATTTTTTTCATATAATATAATCTAATGTATAGAAAAAAAGCTTTATTCCATTCATTCAAAACATCAAAGGGCAATAATTATGCTATATAGATAGCCCAAAATTTATGAAACACAAAATTGTTTTAAATTATATCATTACCATAATGAATTACATGTTATATTAACAATTGCTATATAAAAATAAAATTTGATATCATAAATAATAATAGAATTTTTTTTTCAGCAGTTGATGGCACATTGGATACTTCAACAAATAAGCCACATTCACCAACTAGCAGTATTACATCTCAACGAAAACTTGAATGGGATTCCTTAGCTGATGTTGGTTACGGTAACACAAGTGATAGAAAAAATTCAGCATCAAGTTTAAGCACAATAGAAAGGATGGCATTGCATCAACAATACTCAAATAATGATACGAAGCAAGACTCAGATTTAGGAATGCCCACAGCACAATCAACACCTTTAGATGTTAATGACAATAAAGCAAAAAACAAAAAGGGTTTCGCTAAGAAAACAACAAAAATTTATAATAGAGATATTGATTCAGTCAATCTTAATATTTCTCAAAACTCTGAAAATAATCGGCAACCTATAAATGTCAATTTAACAAAACATATTTCTTTCAATGTTGAAAAAGATGGAGGTGTTAGTATAGAAAATATATCGAAAAGTGTATCTGTAAGTCCAGAAAAAGTTTCAGTCGAAACAGAAGTCACACCTCAACGTACAATAGACAAAGAGATACAAACAACTTTGATTAAAAATAAACAAAAATCAAGCAGTTCTAGTGATTTCAAAGAGCAACACGCTAAAGCAATTCCTGTTCTTATCAACTTGAATACTTTAAAGAAAAAAACACGTAAAAAGAGGGTTATGCGAATAAAACGACAGCAAAGGAGAAAAAGTTTAGTCACTGAAAAAAAAATTGCTCCACTTGAAAAAAGTACAGAACAGTTGTCGGAAGCAGAGAGTTTTGAATATATGCCAGGTCATATTTACAATCAAAATCAAATGAATGAACTAAATAAAAACAGTAATGATTATGGTAATAAATCTAGCCTAGAATCAAGCGCTGGACTCACAACCGACTCAAGTAAAACAATAAAATATTCTTTTACAAAAGATTTAGAAACAGGCATTGATATACTCAAAAAGGCTCTAGAACATAGACATGAAGATTCAAAATTAAAAAAGAAACTAATTAAAGAAGTAGTTCAGAGACTTATCAAAACAAAATATAAGGATGATGATAGTTCAACTGAATTTCTATCGGGCTTAAGTTTTGATAGTAAAAAAATAGATAAACATAATCTTACCCATACAACATCTAGTACCTCAGATGCAAATAACACTGCCACTAAAACCAAAACAACAAAACCAAATAAGTCTATTTTACGTATGGACAAATTTAATGCTAATGCAATAGCTTCCACCTCACAAAGTGTCCCCAATTTACCCGTTCTTTCGAAGATTGACACAGCTATAACTACCAAAAAGGCAGCTGACTTGTCTAATACAGATTCAGACATATCAAGCAAAAATAGAAAAATATTAGATACGGGAATTGATAAAACTTCATCAGATATATTATATAAAAAGTATTTAGATGCATTGAAGAGAGAAGAGAATTACAAAAAACATTTAAAGGATAAGGAAATATTTCTTAAACAAAAACTTGTTGGTTCTGATCTTGCATTCAATGTTGTGACGCAAGCTGAAAGAAGGAAAAATAATTTGAAAGACCTCATGAATGATTTGGTACGGAACAACTATGATGATGGATCAGGCGATGCCAGTAAATTGGAAGGTGGATCCAATTCTAATATCAATTATCAAAATTATAATTCTATAAGAAAACAAAGAAGTCATTCTGTTTTTACTCTGTCATCTGGTAACTCTGATAATTACACAAAGAGATCAAATGATAATAAAAAACAACAGAATAAAGTTGATAGTGCCAAAGATTGTTATCATAGAGCTGAGAGGCATTATTGTTGTTGTCCTTATCACACATCACACTCACGAATCGGAGTTATAGATAGTGCAGTACAAGTAAATATAAAAAGTAATGACGTCTGTCCTGATACAAAAGCTACACAAAGTTCGCCACAAGCATACAAAGAAGTGAGTGAACCTAAAATATGCCAACATAAATGCGATAAATGTAATAGGCCTCAGTCTAAAACTCAAATTGTATCGGATTGTGCAAATGAAGATATCAAATATTTTTGTGTCTGCACTGGAGATGAAGGAATGCAGAAAGTACCTGAAAATATCTTAATTTACAAATGTTCAAGACTAACCAATAAGTACTTAAACTTAGGTGAAAATTTGACATCAAAAGTATCTAATACTGCGAGTGAACAGTTCTCTAGTAATTCTACCTCACCGCGTTTAAAAATATCGACATTCAATAGTGAAGATTGTGAGAAAAAGTGTTTAATTATCAAAGACAATAATAGTTTAAATAATCAGACATCAAAATCATCACAAACAAATCTGAACTTACCGATTAAACTTCAAAGCAAATCTAGTGAACAAAGTCTTGATTCGTCATCATCTGGAGATAAAGTTAATATCAAGAAACTTGATAATGTAAAAACTATGACAGATCCTTTAAATGAAAGAACAAGTAAATTCATACATGAGGCTACTCGGTGTATACAAACTGAAATAAGTATTGATCCAAAAATATCTGATCCTTCGTTATCCGATATAAATATTATTAATGATAAAAATTGTGTTGAATTAATAAGTGAAAAATACAAAGAAGTTTTACAGTCAGGTTCTAAAAGTAATATCAGAAAACAAACCGAATTGAGAAGTGGTACTAGTTCTGCGGAGAGTAATGCTATATGTGGAAAAGATCCATCGGAATGTGTGTGTATAAATGTTAGAGAACAATCTACGAATACTCTTGAAAAATACGATAAAGAAATTCAATCGTCTGTTGAAATTAACAAAAATATACCTGTTCCGATAGGTAAACAGAGTTCTAACAATTTCACTATTCCAATTCAAGGCACAAATATGACTCTTAAGGTAAGCTTAGGATCTGGAAAGGATGACAATTCATGTGCGCAAAGTTCATTGCAAAACGATTTTAAGACTAATACAAAATTTGTATGTACGGGAACAGAGACAGATAAAAAAAATATTGCTGAAAATTATACGTCAATACGGGAAGAGTGTTCGAAAGGAGTGCAATCATTTAATGCAAACATATTTGATGAGTTTTATCAACAAGCAAAGACATGCTGTGAAAATAAAAATGCAGCTTGCGAAAATATCGGCACGGATACACAAGAAACTACTCATCCATTTCCTAAAACTTGTCCTTTAAATACGTGTCTCATTGATTGTCGCAAATACAATACATTTCCAAAAAACGATAAAAGAAATGTACAGAAACCGTTACTACGTTCGAATACAGATACCGGCAAAATGGAGAAATCTTGCCATGTCACATTTACTCCAATTAACAATCAAGTCATAAAAGATGCAGAGGTTACGCCAAATATAGCACCGATATCTCAAATGCAATCAAAATCTATATCTACAATCAATGTTGAAGATAAAATGCAAGATATTAGTTCAGAAAAAAACTCCTTAAAATCAATAGATACAAAAAAGGGTAAATCGAGTTCTGAAACAGGAGTACAGTTAAAAGATTCTGTTAGTGACACTGATAATGATACTAAATCGTCCACCTCTAAAGATCCTCTACTTGATATAATACAAGATATAACGAGGCGTTATTCTAAGAAAGATATTGAAAAGACTAAAAGAAAGAAATGTTTTCGAGAAATTATCACATTTCTAAATTATCTCTTAGATACAGAAGATAATACAGATCACGAAAGAAATAAAACGTCATCTTCATCAGCCTGTGAAACTGTATGTGAATCCAATGACAAGGTTTTGGCTAAAGACTCATACAAATCATCTCCAAGGAAGACTTTTGTGGATAAAGGTATACAGTTATCCACAGAGAAGGCGAAAATTTACAAAACATGTACAAATTCTTCAGATTCCCAGATTATTTCAACTGAAATACCGAGTACATCGTCCGATTCGGCAACTTGTAAAATATTAAATAAAATAAAAAAGGAATGCGAAAAATATCACCAAAAGCGTTGCAAATCTCATGGTAAAGATAAAAAATGCGAAGCTTCGAGCAGTACTTCTATGAACTGCGACCAGTGTCGGCGAGTGCACCATTGCTCGTGTAAAGTACATAAATGTAAAAACCACAAAGCTAGAAAATCCAGTGAAAAAAAGAAAAAATGTGTCGCCTACAACTTGATCATACAAACTTCGGACAGTGTTGTCAGTGAGGAGGTTGCTTGTGATAGTAACCATCATAAGTTGCAAAATATTATCGTCAAAGTACCGTCGAAACGGAAGGTCGGCAATTTGCCGTTCAAAGAAGTGGCCACGAAAATAGAAAAGGATATGCCCCATTGCAGTCCGAGATCTAAAAGTTACCGCTCAAGAAGTTTACCGAATGACAGCGAGATATCTAGTACAGACGAATTTCTTAGGAAAACTAATGTCTACACTGTGAGGGAATATTTAGAACGAAATCGTCCCGATTTTGTAGATAAGTGTTCAAAGCGGCAACATTGCTTGAAGTTGATCAACGATACTAGGTAATTTTTATTCGTTTTTTTAATCCGTAAAATATTCTGTACATAATTCCATACACTTTTAGTAGTAGTTATGTAAGTCCATAGAACTCACCAATTTTTCTTACTTTAGACCAAGCGAATGTGATAAACCCCGGCTGAATATGATAGTCGTTCACAATCCGTCGTGTTTACCTAGTCCTTGTACGGAAGCTTGCAATGTGTGTTACAAAGGTATTATAATTCTTTCAACACTAAGAAATTAAATATTTTATATTTTATTTGAATCACAAATAATTGCGATTTGTAGGTGTACCGATAAATAATTGTAATCCATGTATTGATCCATACATGCATTGCGTGCAAAACGAAGTAACAAGGATTGGTGAGTCTATCGAACATGATTTTTTACACGGTAAATATATTGATCGTATCCTAGTAACTTTGTTTTATGTTATTTATAACGTAATGGTAATTTGGCCACTTAATAGGCGAGCTCGATTCAGTGAGCCTAGGCAAAGTCACATAGCGGTCGAATTCATTTGTAGAAACGGATAAAATATAAAGAAATAACATATGTATTTGATTTACCACATGCTCAACAATTGACGTTTTGAATTAAATAATGTAGACGAAATCGAACTTCGAATGCTTTATAGCGAGTAGAAATTCTTAATGTAATTTCATGATTATTTAAGATTGTCTTATGAAATTTTGATTTTACAAAGCAAAAGTCATCAGAATGTTCTTTTATACTTACAACAACTATTGGCTTTTCATATACGTTTAATTTTCGTTTGTAATTAATGTCTAAAACAAAATATTGTTCTTTATAATTACAGAGCAAATGAACGCTCTGCCAAGCGGCAACTGCTGTCATTGCAGTTGGACCGAGCACAGGCATTGAGCGGTCTAAATGAGTCTGAATTGAAGAATTTCGCCAGAGCACTAGGTCATGAACTACGGCGAAAAAAAGGTAAAGTGGCATGTAAAACCTTGTGCGATCGCACTTGGATAGGTAGCAACCACTCATTGCATACCGCCTAACAGAAATACTTAGTTATTGTTGTGTTCTGGCTTAAAGCATGAGTGAGCCAGTATAATTACAGGCACAAATGACATAACATCTTAGATCCCAAAGCTGGTGGTACATTGGCGACAAAAGGAATAGTTAATAGTTCTTACATTAAACATGCCTATGGCCCCATTTATCAGGTGGCCCATTTGCCAGACTTGCAGGCCACTTATAATTTTTTTAATCAGGTATTTTAAAAAGGCCCCGAGTATAGCACAAAAGTGGCATATAAACTTAAAATTGAAAGGCAGGCAAGCTAATAGATTACTGCTCATACATATTTGTACAGTATGAAACATTGACTATACACCATTATGAAAACTAGGATGTTTTGTCATGCCTGAAGTGTCACTGATTCACTCGTTACAAAAATTGATCTGATCGGTCAAACAGATGTCCTGTCTGACCAAAACAGGCCTGCACAGAGCCATAATATGTATCTGTAAATAATATTATATTTTCAGTTGCACCAAAATTTATCAGTGAACGTGAAATGAAGAAGCACTCTGAAAAAATTTATAAATCACTACCAGAAGTTGTGCATAAGAAAGAGGAATTGAAAAAGGAGAACATGAAAAAAACTAATTTGCTGATGGCAAATATTTTCAAGAAGGTATAATTTTTAACAATTGATTCATTATAATAATTTATACTAAGATTTTCCACAATCACTTTGAGTGATTATGGCAACACCATACACTCATATTATACATATTCCATTTAATCAAGCATGTTTCAAATATTTATTAAATTAAGCAATTTTACATAATAGGCGATATTTTATAGCATTCTGTCTTTTCATTGTAATTTTTTTTCTATTATTATTGTGATGTGTCGAAACATTATTGTTTTTTTTTTTTGTTAAAAATACTTATTTATTTATTTATTATTTCAGAATCTCCAAAAGAAAACATTGCAAGGAGCTGTGAACTTATCAAATTATAGTACAGTGATAAAAATTTGACATTCAAGTAAAATAAGATATTTCCAATGTGTTCAATGATTAAACTTTAATTTTTACCATTGTTGACGTCATTGTTTTATAATGAAATAAATTTAATGTAATTCGTTTCTTGTTATATATATTATATTAATTATAACGTATTGAGTATTTTTCATATTTTATGAATTGTTTTTTTATTACATGTCATCATTTATCACCTGTGCTGGGCAAACTACGAAATTAATATGTACCGTACCGTAACAGCCCGTGAATGTCCCACTGCTGGGCTAACGGCCTCCTCTCCTCTTTTTGAAGAGAAGTTTTGGAGCTTATTCACCACGCTGCTCCAATGCGGGTTGGTGGGATACACATGTGGCAGAATTTCAGTGAAATTAGACACATGCAAGTTTCCTCACGATGTTTCCCTTCACCGTAAAGCACGAGATGAATTATAATCACAAATTAAGCACATGAAAATTCAGTGGTGCTTGCCCGGGTTTGAACCCACGATCATCGGTTAAGATTCACGCGTTCTTACCATTGGGCCATCTCGGCCCAGAAGAATAGACTAGAACACAATGAGAGTACTGCTTCAATCAAATCAAATCAATCAACAGCCAATCGTTGTCCACTGCTGAACATAGGCCTCTCCCAAGGTGCGCCAAAGCTCCCTGTCCTCCGCCTTCCGCATCCAGTTGGTGCCCGCCACCTTCTTAAGGTCGTCGGTCCACCTGGCTGGAGGACGCCCTACGCTGCGCTTGCCGATTCGCGGTCTCCACTCTAGGACTCGTCTGCTCCAACGGCCATCGGTCCTACGACATACGTGACCAGCCCACTGCCACTTCAGCCTGCTAATTTTGCAAGATATGTCGGTGACTCCGGTTCTTTTCCGGATAATCTCATTTCTGATCTTATCCTTCAAAGATACTCCGAGCATAGCTCGCTCCATAGCACGCTGAGCGACTTTGAATTTGTGGACTAGTCCCGCAGTTAGTGTCCACGTTTCGGCACCGTATGTCATGGCAGGTAAGACGCATTGGTTGAAGACTTTCGTCTTCAAACATTGACACATGACGATATCGTCGGCAAATCGAAGGTGTGAGATGTACTCGCCGTTTACATTGACTCCATACCTAGTCCAATCCAGCGTTTTGAAAACGTCTTCCAACGCGTTGGTGAACAGTTTCGGGGATATTACATCCCCCTGTCTCACCCCTCTGCGCAGTTGGATCGCCTTCGTCTTACAGTCCTGGATGTGGACAGTCATTGTAGCGGCGTTGTACAGACATCTCAGTACCTCGATATATCTCCAATCGATATGACATCTCTGCAATGAGTCGAGCACTGCCCAGGTTTCGATGGAGTCGAAGGCTTTCTCGTAGTCCACAAATGCCATACACAGCGGCTGATTGTACTCTTCGGTCTTCTGCACAATCTGCCGAACAGTATGGATGTGGTCCACGGTGCTGTAGCCTGATCGAAAGCCGGCTTGCTCTGGGGGCTGGAACTCGTCAAGTCGTCTGGCGAGACGGTTCGTGACGACTCTTGAGAACAGCTTATACACGTGACTCAGGAGGGAGATTGGTCTGTAGTTTTTCAAGAGGGTTTTATCACCTTTCTTGAAAAACAGTACCACCCCACTCCCGCTCCACGTTTCCGGGGTCTTGCCATGTTGGATGACGGAATTAAAGAGGCTTGCTAGCTCTTTCAGGACCGGAGTCCCGCCTGCCTTAAGCAACTCTATTGTGATTCCGTCATCTCCCGGAGCTTTGTTGTTTTTAAGCTGTTCTAGAGCCGCCCTAATCTCTCGTTGGTCAACGACCGGGAGCTCCTCGGAGTAATGGCGCATAAGAGGGGCGCGCTGGTCATCAATACTGATTCCCACGGGTTTATCCGATCTTGAAGAGAACAACTGCCCATAAAACCTCTCTACTTTTCCGATAATCTCAGGCCTAGAGGTAACGACCCCACCATTTTCAGTTTTAAGTTTTGTCAGACGCGGCCTCCCAAACTTGCGAGCGAACACTTTCGATCCCCGATTTTGCTCAATCGCAGCCTTGATGGCACGGGTATTGGAGCGTCGGAGATCGCGTCGCGTCAGCGTTTTTATTGTTCGGTTTAAGGCCTTATCTGACAAAAACGATGGTAGTTCTCGTCGTTTTCTCATGAGCTCGAGTGTCTCAGCAGAGAGTTTTGGTGCGTTGTCTCTTCTCTGTGGCGGAAAACACTTGCGGGATGTGTTTTGCAGTATTTTGACCAGCGTGTCGGTTCTCTCATCAATGCTGCTTATGGTTTCCAACGCGGTGAATTGATTTTGAAGTTCCATTTGGAACTTTTCGGAGCCTTGAGCAGCTTGGAGCATGGTAGGTCGGAGAGTAGACCTCATCATTCTCGATCTTTCGGCTTTTAAGTTGATATTTAGAGTGCCTCGAACCAAGCGGTGATCACTTCCGGTATTAAACCTGTTGATCACTGAAACATCTCTAAATATGTGCCTTTTATTCGAAATGATAAAGTCTATCTCGTTCCTTGTCACGTTATCGGGGCTTCGCCAGGTCCACCTCCTCTGAGGCTTCTTTTGAAAGAAAGAATTCATCAAAAAAAACCCCTGCGCTTCGAGAAAGTTTACCAGCATTTGCCCCCTGTGATTTCTGCAGCCCAAGCCGTAAGGTCCGACTTTCGATTCACCGCTATCTTGTACTCCCACTTTAGCATTAAAGTCTCCCATAACAACATTGTAGTGGGCCCTCGAGTTGTCGTTGAGGGCCTTTGCGATGTCCTCGTACATCGCTTCGACCACATCATCAGAGTATGTCGAAGTTGGCGCATATACCTGTACAACCTTCAGGGAGTACCTGTCGGAAAGTTTTAGGACAAGGTACGCTACCCGGTTCGACACACTACTGATTTCCACAATGCTGCTAATGAGATCCTTTTTGACTAGAAAACCGACACCACCCTGGGAGAGGTTATCACCTTCGCGGAAGTAGAGTAAGTTACCGGACTCTAGAGTTATCGTGTCCTCCCCCTGTCTTCGGACTTCAGATAACCCCAGTATATGCCAGTTTATATGACTTAACTCTACTTCTAATTCGGCGAGGTGATGGTCCAGCCTCATCGAGCGTCCATTATACGTTGCCATTTTCAGTCGCTTTATGCGGTAGCCTGCCGTGAACCGGTGATTCTTAGCACCCCCTGCCCTGCCGATACCGCGACCGCTACCTTGGTCGGGCCTAGCGGGCTTGCCGGTAACTGGGGGCCTTTTTTTGGGCGCATCTGCCATTAAGGGAGGGGTTTGCCCATACTCGCTGCGCTGGGCAGGCGTGTTGGCGAGCGCAGTAGGGGGTAAGATGTTTATGGGAGGGGGGACGCTGCTGCCCATCCCCCCTTTTCCCCGTCCCTCAGTCGCCTCTTACGACACCCACGGGATGAGATTGGGGGAGTACTATTCTAAGCCGGTGCTTAGTTTTATAATATAACTTAACATTTCCAAAAGGAGCAAACATATTTTTTACTGTCGTTTTGTTTTATTGTATGAGGTAGGCAGTCTGATATAGTAGACCTATAGAAGTAGTATTGTAGCCCTGTAAGAAATATTAAAATCGTCAATGGCCACCATCCTTGGGAACTAAGATGTTATGTCGCTTGTGCCTGTAGTTACACTGGTGCACTCGCACATTAAATCGGAACATAACAATGCTAAGTAATGCTGCTTGGCGGTCTATGTCCAGCCTTGGGCAAAATTTAATCAGATTAATGATAAACGAATATAATATATAATAATCAATACACCATAACGAAAGTAAAGTCAAGTAAGTGTCCCAAAGCATCGCCGTGCATCATCTGTAATCGTGATTGATTATTACACGTAAATTTTAATTTGATTACATATTGCCCAATTGTGTCAAACTATATTTATGTACGTATTTTCCCTCTATATAAAAATATTTTCAATAAGTTTTATTTAAACAAAGCCTTTACAAATTATAATATTATCTCTTGGGTAGTCATCAACTATATATATAGTTTTAAGTTTTTCGTTCTGTATGTTGGTAAATATTTAGTATTTAATATGTAATCTTCCTTGTTTATAAAACATATTGCATTTAATTTGAAATTATTTTAAATATGAAACTAGATGAAACTGTATAAAGCTTATTGCCGCGGAACGAAACGCGACATTAAGTATTGACAAACTGTCAAATCGCAAAGTGACTTATGACAGATAGTCGGTCGATCGAATGTTTTTCTAATATCCTAATTAGAAAATGATTAATTCAGTGAGTAAATAAAACAAAATGATGGACGAAAACGAATTCTTTAGGGAGACAGTCCAACATTTGGCGAGATGTCTGTCCTGTATAAATCCTACACCATGGGAGAAGGTTGGTTGCAAAACATCAAATATTATCTTGTTTATTATTTGTTGGCATTACGAAATCGTCTATCGAATATGTTACGGATATTATTACATTAGGATATCGATAAAATATGTAATCTGCAACTAGACTAGTACTAGTGTATTTTACTCGAGACAAACCTCTATGATTATGACCTCATCAGGTAAACAGTGACATAAGCTGTGTTATCGTCACCCAGTCTTGGTCAGGGTCAACTTTCCCCGTTTTCGAACTATTTAAAAACCCGTTAATAATTAGTTAATTATTGTTTTTTCACTGAATTATAATTGTTGCCATTTTCACAACTTTTCATATCTAGGCTTTTGAAAAAAAGCATTGAAAAACATATATACATTAAAGTACGTTCATGCTTTTTCACAGGCAAATACTAATTTTGTTATATACAAGTGTTAAGTGTACATTTATTATTATTTATTATTAAAGGGCTGCAGTATATTGACTGTACAAAGATAGCATAATAATAAGTCTTTTAATTGAAGACTTGTATGAAAGGTTTGATGAAATATAAACTGCCTCTAGTTTATTTAAATAAAACTTATTTAAATATAAAAATTAAAAGACGAGAAGACCCTATAGAGTTTTATAATTATTATTTATTTAAGGTACATTTGTTATTATTAAGGTATTTAAATACTATATGCAATGTATGTATACATAATATAAAATACTATATGCTCAATAGTATATAGTCCATTTAGCAGTAAGAAACTTGCTAGTTTTCTTCTGACCATCGGGGCATCTTCCCCAATCTCAAGATTAGCTTTAGTGTTAGTTAGATACTAAGCTATACTTAATACTACTACTAGTAATAATTTTTAAGTCGGCCATTACTACTACCAGTAAATTTCCCCAACGCTAGGCAAAGGCCTTCTCTCTTGAAGAGAAGGCTTGAAACTTATTCCATAGAATTTTGTTTTAGAATTTTGTTTGACACATGTAGATTATCTATAGGTATCTTTACAAAGTTTTTTTTCACTACCAAGCACATGAATTATAAACAAATTAGAAACATGAAACTCATTGGTGCTGACTCATTTTCAAAGCCAAACAATCTTTAATCACAATTCACATGATATAAAACATGTGTATCATCTGAATTTGATTGTATATTAGGAATAGAATAGAATAGAATATGCTTTATTGTACACCAAAAGAGTTACAGAACCATTTTAAACACAAACACAAATGAAACGAAAACTATTTTATACAAAAGGCGGTCTTATTGCTAAAAGAGCTATCTCTTCCAGACAACCTTTGGGTGATGGACATGAAATAAATAAATAAATAAAGCGGTAAGGAGGTGTACTAATCATCTCAATTTTTATTTTTTAAATAAATGTAAATATATATATATATAAATAGTACTATAGCTAAATATACATACATATAAATAAATAATATATACATAAACATACATATATAATATATAAAACTAAACTAAAAAAAAAAAATGTTATTATGATAATAGTAATAATAAATAGCAATAAAGTGCGGCAGATAATAAAACAGCACTCTCTGATAATTATAAAGATAAATGATACGCCTTGAGTCGGATTTTAAATGTGTTAATAGTTTGAGATTGTCTTAAGTGGAGTGGTAAAGAATTCCATAGGCGAACTGCTTGGACAGAGAAAGAATTGGTATAAAAAAGATAAAGGAATATTAGTAATTGAAAATTGTGCATTGTTAGTGTTTATCTAGTTTATTTAAAAATAACAAACTCCAACAGAAGTACATATTAAAATAAAAGCGAAGTTTTACATTAATATATCATCATGTCATTTTTGTCAAAACTCCCTCGCTCACTACAAATGTCTGGGTTGGCTTATCTCCCGTTACTTTACTCACTAGCAAGGAGAACGGAGTACACCTGAGGGACCACACATAAAGGATACGAGTTTAGTAGATAGTGTTTAAATGTATTTGCAATTATTGGAGTCACAACATTAACTTGAATAGTATCAAGAATGTTAATTAAAATTAATTAAATAACTTAAATTATGTATTACTTTAAGGTTAGCAACAATTGGCATAAATGTACTTGCTATAAATTTAATTATATAAGAGAAATACCAATCATCACAAGATCTTCTAAACTATCCGCCTGATTTACTTGAAATTTATCACAGTTACTTCTTCCCTGACGTAGACACTCACTAAGAACAGATTTTACGGAAAGCCGGTATAATTAGCCAGTATACTTTAAAGCTGTTTGTATTTTTCAGGTGAATACATTATTCATGCTGTGCCCGCAAGTAAGTTCATCGTTTGTTGTGACACCACGCAATCAAGAAGCCAGCATAGCTTTAGGGCTATACTTCCTACAAAGTGGCCTTCAGCATCAAGACAAGTTACTACCATACTTCCTGAAGGTACTCAAGTGTCTAACGAATGCACAATTCGAAGAACCAATGTGTAGGATCAAGAATGGAGATCGTAAGTTTACCTTTTTATATACTAGGGCTGTTTAAATATAATCATTTAAAATAAATAACCTCTGTGGAGCTCTTTGTAAGAATATTCTTCAAATCTCTCGTAACATGAGAAGATTTCTTTGATCTGTGGTAGGACATATTAGTGAGCATTACAGCTGTAAAGTAGCCTAGAGTGTTGACTTGTTTTTTGTTGGAAAACTTATTTACCCGATCGCGTGAAGCGGGGTCGAGGTTAATATTGGGCTATCTGACACCGAGAGTGCCAGAATATGGTGTATATTCTGGCAAAAACTTGCGGTACACTGCGTCTCTTGATGGGCGCCGCTGGATCGTTAGCGCCTACTAACCTGACGCCCTTACGATTGGCCCAATCTTTATAGGGGTTTCTCGGGAAAGAAAGCTTGCGTTGAGACTAGGCGAGAGAGAGAGAGACTAGGCACATTCATATGTATAGGTTACAGATATATTTTTATTTGTAAATTAAAAACTAGAAATATTTGTAATCATTTAATATTCCGAAAGAACAATAGTTTAAACCATTTAAAATTCTATTTCTTTAGTTTTTATTGAAATGTTTATACTTGATATAATTTCGATTAAAAAATTACATTGATTTATAACTGAAGCTCTGTCCTGTATGATGTAAAGTTCCTACTTTCCGCCTCCAGCGCCAGCTCCTGCACCACCACCAGCTCCTATACTAAATCCTGCACCACCTATTATGATAAAAAAAATATTGGTTCAGCTAGTCAAACCAATTGTGAAACGTCTTAGCTAATAGTTTTATTTCACCTTGCCAATTATTTTTAAATGTAAAAAAATAATTATTAGATTAGGCTTATAATCTATTGTAAGATTGTGTATTATAACATTTGATAAATAGACTGCCTCCTTGGTTTATGGGCTAGATATAAGCTTGCAGATCCCGGTATCGTACAATTCGGTTTCCCCTATTCGAATTAAGTAAGCGCAAAAGCATTCCCAAGTTCGCCAAATCTTTTACTTTTTGTAGATTACATACTCGATCTCAAATAAATAGGGTCTATGAAATCGAATAAGAACGTCTGATAGCTTTTTTTTATAGAATAGGAAGGTGGACGAGCATATGGGCCACCTGATAGTAAGTGGTCACCAATGCCCTTAGACATTGGCATTGTAAGAAATGTCAATAATCATGTCATATCGCTTACATAGCCAATGCGCCACCAACCTTGGGAACTAAGATTTTATGCCTCTTGTGCCTGTAATTACACTGGCTCACTCGCCCTTCAAACCGGATCACAACAATATCAAGTACTGCTGTTTTGCGGTAGAATATCCGATGAGTGGTTGGTACCTACCCAGACAAGCTTGCATAAAGCCCTACCACAAGTAAAAGCTTATGTCATTAATAATGAATATTGACCTTTCCGTTACCCTGTTCTCTAAAAGCGTAATTTAATTTAAATGTTAAGAACTTGTAAATTGTCTATGGAATCATCTGATTATCTTTGATTAGGTTTTTATTTTAAGTAACGTCAGTTAGTCCATTTATTGAGAAAGGTTTTAACCAGCATAACATAACACGTAATAAACATTACAGTTTATTCCTTACTCATCTATTTAAACAAATAAATCTAATATGTTTACCATTTACGCCACCACTAGCTTGACCACCATCAGACCCGCCAGCTGAAAATAGCAGAATATGGCAAGAGTATCGTATCACATAACAAAGAATATCGATTTTTTTTCCTAAAAAATTTAGTGTTATTTTCACAGCAATGAATAAGATCTTTTTTATTAACAACAGAAAATGTATAAATAACACGTAATTAGCATCGCTTTACCTTGTTTTTTTTTAATATAAGTATATTGTATTAAAATAAGAGCTTATGTAATTATTGGTTTAAAATTCGGTATGTTGTTTTATGATTACCTCCGAAACCCCCACCAGCTCCAGCTTGAAATCCTCCTAAAAGTAAAATAAATGTTCATATTAAGAAACAAGAATTTTTTATATGAATAGATATTTAGTAGCTTGTAAATGTCACTCCTTTTAAGAAGGCATGGAGCTTGTCCTACGATGTTATTTTAATGTGTATGGTGGGATACATACTTATATTAACTTATTGTCCCGACTTCGTATGGGTGGGTAGATAAGAAGAAAAAGCATAAAATCCGTCCTTAGTGAGCGTTTACGTCGGGGCAGTAACTGTGACAAATTACAAGTCAATCGGACGGATAGTTTAGGAGATCTCGTGATGAGTGATATTTCGCTTATATAAATACACACACATGTATATATATAGATGTAGAAGATTTTCATTGTTACATGCTGGTCTCTCACGATGTTTTCCATACCATGAGGCGTGATTCTCACGAGACAAGTGTACCAATTCAAAATCCATTATTTTTATCTATTCATATAAGTACTTTTGTACTGTAAACAACTTCATATATATTTATTTATTAATTTTACCTTAAATAATAGTTGCGAGATAAAGATGATAATTGAGTAGGTATGTATATATACATACAATTTGGAACAATTTTAACAATACAGATTAACATATAATGCGCAGTAAAAAAAGTATACACGAATGTCACATATTTTGTTGCAAGTGTCACACTGCTATAGTACTGCCGCATTAGTAGACAACAGGCATCTTGCGGGCCGGCAAGGCGGTGACGGCTAGTACAGAACATTCTTCCCGACTGTACTGGCCGTCGTCGCGTTTGGACTCTACTACCACTTACCATCAGGTGGAGTAGAGTCATTTGCCATCCCGGACATATAAAAAAAAACAGACAAGGCCGTTGCCTTGTATGTACACCCGCTTTCAAACGGGTAGACGATTCATGTTAATATCCAGCAGCTGAGAAAACACCTTTAGTGGTAATTTTTCGTAGTCTTTACTCTAAAATGCTCGTATTATAGTAATTTAAAATTTCAACATACCTCCAAAACTACCGCCAGCGTCACCGCCACCGCCACCTGTTTAAATAAAAAAAGCGTCTTGTTGCAATTAAGCTTTTCCAGATTATTAACTTCTTTTATGTCGCTTCTAAATATTAAAGACTTTTCTGAATTGGATCGTTTTATTTGGGATAAAATGTATATCTGTGTGCGTCATAGAATCGATTTTAATAAACTTAGTATATTTCATAGTCAAGTCAACATAGAAGTTACTTTTTGTCCGATATGATATGATTTCAATCGTTAAACTGGATTTATCATCATGAACTTATGTTCGTTCATTAATGGAGATAGTCGTCTCATTATTATTTATAGACATTTTTAATCACTTCCATCTACCCCGAGGCCGTTCACTGATTACGTTTATCATAAAAAATAGTTTAATAATGTATATCTCACCTCCTTGTGGATACTGTTGACTCTGAAATGTAAAAAAAAGTTATTTATTAGTAGATCATATTGGCAATAGAAATAATTTTTAATCTCAATCTCAAATTGTAAATAGGTCACGTAATTGTTTGTGGTCATCTCTACCTATAGACAATAATATAATTCGAAGCGGCTTTAATGAGTTTTCAAACTATGGGAGCCTAAATATTGTTTTTATACTCGTATTTCCAATGTACTTATAACCCGTTCACAATGAAAATATTTAAATATATTTTATAGGAATATGTTTTTTCTCGTTGTTACCGTCAGAGTAGAATAGTCGAATTAAAGTCAATAATTTACTACGCGTTTTGTTAAGTAGCTGTGTCGGTGTAAAAATAATATGCGAGTAATAACATACCAAATGAGAATTAGCGATAATTCGATGACCGGCCTTAAATCTGCTAAATGCAATTTTTGCAGTGTTATAGTTATATTTCTTACTTCACCAATTTCTATGGGCGGTAGTGACCACTATCCATGAGGTTGTCTATGTGCTCGCCCATCTATCTATATTATAAAAATATATAAAGATGATATGAAGCGTATAATAGTGAGGCTGGGGCTATAAAGTCTTGTCTGACGTATGTATTCAATTTATCAGGTGATAAACATTTTCGTAGTTAATGGAACAAGCGATTGAAATTCCAACATAAACATTTTTGAAAATTTTAAGATAATATAATGAGTTTCTATATTACGAATATAATTTGTCTGCTTTTATTTCCAATTATTAATAACACTAAAGCTAAATAATAAAACAAACAATAGAAAAAGTTTGCTGAAACCTTATTTATTATATACAGGTAACAGTAACAGTACAGTAACAGTAACAGCCTGTTAATGTCCCACTGCTGGGCTAAGGCCTCCTCTCCCTTTTGAGGAGAAGGTTTGGAGCTTATTCCACCACGCTGCTCCAATGCGGGTTGGTGGAATACACATGTGGCAGAATTTCAGTGAAATTAGACACATGCAGGTTTCCTCACGATGTTTTCCTTCACCGTCAAGCACGAGATGAATTATAATCACAAATTAAGCACATGAAAATTCAGTGGTGCTTGCCCGGGTTTGAACCCACGATCATCGGTTAAGATTCACGCGTTCTTACCACTAGGCCATCTCGGCTTTATATTATATACAGGTAGTTAAGACGAAAGTGCAGTTTGAAATCACTTTTACAATTGTCGGATGCACTATGCCTAACCCCTAAGTTCAATTAGTAAATATAAAATAAAAATAAATGATTCAAATTGTAATATTAAAAACTTACATTTCCAACGAACATTAGAGCTAAGACCGTTACACAAACAATTTTAAACATTTTATTTATATTTTTACTCGAAAAAAAAGTATCAATGGTTTAACTATAGCTAAGGTGGAGTAATATTAAAATATTGTGTCTCCAGTTTGCTTATATAATAAAACGAGAATCATAAGAGGGGAAGGAAATGAATAATTTTCACTTCAGTGTCATCGCATCCTAGCGTTTATATATGTATTTATATTATTATAATAAAACCAACAATTACACGGACTGTTGAACACGTTTTGTCGTTATCAGACGTAAATATTTCTTTTTAAACATAGAACAACATATTTTTTTTTGTAATTACCGTCACGCCATCCGTCTATTTTATTATTTTTATTTTTTTGTCTGTTTAACATTCATATTCATTGTAACATTTTGTTTTGTTTCAACTTTTCAATATCCTCCGTTCAATTATTTACTGAACTAATTACTTAATTAGTAGGAACAGAATAAAAAACAAAATGGCATCATACTTCTAGCGGTACTTATGCGAGAATCAAACTAGTTTGTTCTGAATGTAGGCAATGTATGTGTTACACTATTACAAACGCAAAAACGTCCCCGAGCTAATTTATCACTACTTCATACAATACAATTCATAATTTCGTTTTAATACGCTACAATGCTAGGCAATTGTATTGTTATTTGATAACTTGCCAATAATATGATGCAAAGTATATGTATTGTATACAATATATTAAGAACATGTTTTTATACATGTAATATTGCCATTGCCATCTTTAATTGTTGTTATAAAATTTTGTAATGCTTAACTTCCAGGTATACCGATGTCAGAAAAATTTAGCTTCTGTTTAAATACATTACTGTCAGACGTTGCGACAAAGCAGTCAGCATTGCGTGAAGAAATCGTGACAGCGCAAATCGAACTTATGTCAAACCTCACAAAGTCCATAATCAATTGTCACGAAAGCAGTGATTATAACAAAATATCGAAACTCCAACTCTGTAAGAGCACTCTACCGATATTAATAGGACTGGCCAGATCTATGGGGCGTTATGCAACGATAGAACCTCCTCTATTGTGCCGGTTGTTCCCGCAGCCGAGCAGTCCTGTAAAATCAAAAGAACCCGAGCCGAGCTTCGAATATTCCACTCTGGATAAGAAGAGAAAGTTTAACCAGTTCCGCCCAATAATTCCAAGGTCTTTATCAGGCAACCTCAATCCTAATATAGAAAATATAGTAGAAAATGGTAGTGACACAGTAGACAGTGCGAATGGAACATTAAAGCGGGGGTCCTTACACAGTTACAGCTCCGTCCCATACGACCCGACTACATATTTCTTCCACAAATTTGGGTCGAGTTTCAACCAGTTTCCGTATATGAGGTATTCTGAGTCGCCAGAGAAACGAATCAGTGTACAGTTCTACGTGACGTATCTCCAATCGATATTATCGCTAGCAAAGAAGCTACTAACCAAAGATTTGTTGTCATTTTTGGATGAAGAGGCTGAGGATGTATTTGCTTCCGGTCAAATACAGGTAAATCAGCTTGAAACTGTCCTTTCCCCATCGAACGTTAACCAAGGTTCAAAGTATCGGAAAGTGACTAACATTTTTTATATATATATTTTTATTCCAGGTTTTCCCGTATAAATCATTTTCAGAAACCCTGAATTTGGTACTGGTGACATTGTTGCGAGATATACTGCAACACCAAAAGGATTTACCTGGACCTTTTACCAAAGATGTACAAGTAAGTTGCTGGCCTTGCATTTCATTTACTGTTCTTGTTTCAATATTCAATCACAAAATACGTTTTAATGCTTATAAGTTTAATACATTTAAGCTCTAGGCATGTTAAAGTTACACGAAAACCTAACCTAAAAAATCTAACGAAAAGAATTTCTCTCTTTCTTTTGTTAGCATCCGGCTACAAACTTCTTATACTTGTTTGCTGTAGTTGATATTTTATTAAAATAATATCAAATTTATGAAAATTATGAAAAAAACTGTTACCTTAATAAATATGTATTGTGTATATAAATTAAGCTGATTTGGTTCATTTCATCATTTCATTACGTATATAACGATAAAATGCCTTTGATACAAAGATAAAATTGGTGAAACAATTGCTTTTCAAGAATTTTCCTACTTTTTTTTGGTATATATTAATTATATCCCGTTTTAATTTTACATAATTTTGTTTTACTGTACATTCAACATCAGGGGGCTTATATGGTACAGGTAAAAAGAGATCGGTGCCAAGTATGTATAGAAATGTTTGGCATATCAATGTTATTTACTGGATTTCATTTTACAATCATTCATTTTATTTAGCGCCAACTCCGATAAATGTGTTGTCATGTTTTTTACACCAATAGTAAACTCCCTGCATCGACCAATCGCCAATAACATTTTAATAAAAAATATATGTGTCGTCCGAATTAAATAGGCTAGCTGTGATAGTCCGACCGTGTTAAAATGCTCTACATTTTAAACCCCAGCCCTTATTACTGTAATACGTTGACAGGAATTCGTTAAATGCCTGTTTTTGAGTGGTCAAACCGAACTACAAAGCCGACATCACGACGCATCAGAGAAAGAAGATAGAGAAAGTAACTTCGCGACTGTGAACAAGTTCAAAGTGAACGTTATGGCGAACTCCGCGTGTGTCGACTTGCTCGTTTGGGCTATCGGTGATGAAACAGGTAAATGCGCTCTTATGTCACCAAACATAGAGTTCAATATATCCAATACGTGACGTATATGTATTACACGTACATCTTGTATAATATTTTCTTATTAATGCTATTTTACAAGCTTTTATTTAATTTCACCTTATACGTACGTATGGTTTGAATCTTGCAATTAAAACCGGTTGGAACTGGTTTAAACCGAACATTAAATTAAATATTGTAAAATTATAATTCAAAAGTCTATACAGATAATAATACAAATTAATAAGTGTAGTCGATTCATTACAAATGTTCAATAGAAGCTTGTTTTTTAATATTCATTTTTTTTTAATTTAATCTGATTATTTCTGGTATTCTATTCTATTTCTATTTAAATTCTTGGTTTTATAATGGTTTACAGTGGATGAGGACTATGACGTGCCAGCACTAATAAATGCTCTAACAATATCAATAGGTATTCTTATGAATAAGGTTTGAGAGTTTTCCCCCTGACTAACCCTTGCGGTGCAAAGAGCAATATTTAAAAATTGTTTCTTCATTCCATTAAATATTAAAATTTTTAGATCTCTCATGCCATACTACGAAGACATTTATGAATATCATTTGAAAATATATCCGTTACTAAAAAGTACAGACCTCTACATTTTAATGTGTTTTTTTATTTTAGTTTTCTAGTTGTAAATATGTTTTGCAACAGCTTGCATGCATAGATAGATATTTTATCATATCTTTTATCTATTTTAAACGTTCTATTTTAGGCGCTGATTCATTATGTGGACGATTGACGGAGAAAATAAATTCTAATCACAATCACAAACTGATTCTGGCTCATATGCCATTGCTAATGGTCTGTCTTGAAGTAAGTACTACTATTCTATTCTTATTAAAATGGAAGGGAATAACATTGTCTTATAAAGGTGTAGCCTGGCGTGGCATTTTTGTATATAAATATCGCTTCCTCTAATCAAATATTTATATTACAAACACGTCATTCATACTATAGACTATTTCTTGAACGATAAAAATATACATATTATTTATTTAAATCTTATATCGATAAAATATATTAAATAAAGATTGTTACACAATGCAATAATATAAGTATCCCAAGTGCCGGGAGATTCCGTCCGCGGCTTCGTCCGTGTGTAATGGAGGCGGGGGGGGGGGGGGCGTTTGGGACACTGGCGTCAGTATTCTTGACAAGGTTCACGCAAAACTTCAAGATGATTGAGTAGCTAAGACTTGAAAGCGTAACAAACATACATATAAATCAACAAGTCTGTTTGTTTATCATAATACTAGTAAGGATTGATTATGTTACATGACATACCTATGTGTTTATCGGGGCCGACTTGAATAGAATCAATCAATTTTTATTTTAAATTATCCTGAGCAAAATATTAGGTTCTTACATATGAAACTACTTTGCGTTTTGTATGGGAGTTATAAAAGTCAATTTTTTTTTGTAAAATATATTTAATTAATCAAAGTATGCACCGTTGTTATCTATGCACTTTTGCCATCTCATAAGTAGTTCATTGATCCCTTTATTAAAAAAACCATGGGGGCGAGAATCAATAAACTTTTTAAAGGCGGTTTGGACTGCCGCATCGGAGTTGAATTTTTTTCCTTGTAAGAAGTTGTCCAAATTCCGGAAAGAATGGTAATCTGCTCGAGCAAGGTCCGGGGAGTACGGTGGATCGCAGACATTCCAATTGTAGCTCATCTAACTTAGTGGTTGTTTGTTGTGTGGTCTAGCGTTGTCGTGAAGCAGCAGTGACCTAGAGCGATTTACCAATCTCGGTTGTTTAGCAGCTAGTTCTTCCTTCATGGTTTGCAGTTGACAATAGATATCTGCCGTAATCGTTTGGCCAGATTTTAGAAAGCTGTAGTGAACGACACCGGCGCTAGTCCACCAAACACTCGCAAGTAACTTTTTCTGAGTCAATTTTCGTTTAGGGCAGGATTTAGCTGGGTCTCCAGGGTTCAGCCATTGCGACGAGCGCTTCCGATTATCGTACAGTATCCACTTTTCATCACAAGTAATGATTCTTTTTAAAATCCCTTCATTATTGTATCGGTTGAGCAAAGTAACACAGCAGTCGACGCGTGTTTGCAAGTTCGATTCACTCAATTCATGAGGTACCCATTGTTCAAGTTTTTTTACTTTTCCGATTTGCTTCAAGTGGATTAATACAGTTTTATCACTTACCCCGAAGCCTGCAGCTATCTCTGAAGTGCTCTGTGATGGATCCGCTTCCACAATAGCCTTTAATTCTTCATTTTCCACTTCGGTTTCCGGCCGTCCACGGGGTTGGTTTTGAAGGTCGAAATTTCCAGAACGAAAACGTTGAAACCAAAAACGTACTGTGCTTTCTTTTGCGACACCAGCGCCGTACACATCATTAATCCTTCGAGCTGTTTCTGCAGCACTGGTGCCACGGTAGAACTCTTACTCGTAAATATACCGATATTTCATGTTTTCCATTGTGCGGTAATAAGCGACGCCAAAGAAAAAAGTAATGAGGAAAAAACAAATGTATGACTGTTTTCAAAACTCAAATGTACCAGCTAAATGAATTTATAAATTTAAATTTGGAATTCTTAACCAAAGAGGAGATATTTCAGAGCAAAGTGGTCAGTACGACAAAATGTTAATTTCATATTTAACCTAACAAATGTTTATGGTCAACACAAATATTTGCCACGTTAGTTTCCCTCGACGTATAACTAAAGACCAATAAGAGGTTACAAACAAAATATTTACCGTCTGCATTATTAGACATATTTCTAACAACGAATTAAATAAGAAATTAGCGACTTTACTCATAAACGTTGCTTAGCGGCTGTTTAGTTAAACATTGATCTATCTCTTTCTTTTATTATAGATTTGACATTTGAAAGAAGAAGATACGTTATTGTTTTCCTAATCACCCGCTAAACAACATTTGTATGTTGTCAACTCGATCAAATCAAAACGATCATAAACGATCATTCTAATTTCATTCCATTATATTGCAACAAAATTTGTTTATCTTAATCATTTACATATTAATTAATAAGTATTCCAGTAACAACCTGTTAATGTCCCACTGCTGGGCTAAGGCCTCCTCTCCCTTTTGAGGAGAAGGTTTGGAGCTTATTCCATCACGCTGCTCCAATGCGGGTTGGTGGAATACACATGTGGCAGAATTTCAATGAAATCAGACCCAAGCAGGTTTCCTCACGATGTTTTCCTTCACTGTCAAGCAAGAGATGAATTATAAACACAAATTAAGCACATGAAAATTCAGTGGTGCTTGCCCGGGTTTGAACCCATCGGTTAAGATTCACGCGTTCTAACCACTAGGCCATCTCGGCTTCCATATAATTCCAATATGTATTCCAGGGTCTCGGTAAATTAGCGACGAAGTTTCCGACGATAGCAAATACGTCGATATACTGTTTGCGAGATTTCTTAGTTACACCCTCGCCGATACTGTTTAAACTACATAAACTTGAACTCGAAAAAACTGGGAAAGAACACATCAAAAACTCAGGTAGGATTGACTACCTTTTTGTTTTTAAAAGTCCAGCGCTTTAACAGCGGCTTCGTTTGCGTCATCATTCAAAATTGCTTAATAACAATTTCCACAGCTCTTCAAAAATTAAGGATTTTTATACAAAATTTAACCCCATTTATAACTAATCTTAGGGGTTACATTTTTAAATATCGTTTCTTAGTGCTAATCTTCTGTGTTAAATTTTCGTATTGTATGCAAATTTTCAAGGTGTAGCCTCATACAAACAAAACATTGAAACATGACAAAAGTAGAATGAATATATTCAATAATATATAACTGACTAATTCTATGCTGTTAGTGAGAATTGTAGAAAAAATAACAAAAATTTTATTGCCCCTCCCAGGGAGCAAAAGGGGTACCTTTTTCCGTACAATATAGTCGCTAGATCTAAGAAGCAGCTACGAGCTATTTGGGTTTTAAAGTCACTTTCATTTTTTATTACAGTGCAAAACAAAGAAAACCAAACGGAAACCGGGGCGCCCGTGAAGTCGACTCCATTCGAGAAACTTCGAGACTCGGCGATTGGGAACTTATGTGTGGCTCTCGAAGCTGCGTTGACAGTCGATCCGGTCTGTGTACCGTCTCTGGTCGGATCTGTCAGCAACAGACTATTCACTGCTGAGACTAGCGATAGGTGAGCGAATTTTACTAAACATTTACAGTAACAGCTTGCAAATGTCCCACTGCTGGGCTAAGGCCTCCTCTTCCCTTTTGAGAAGGTATGGAGCTTATTCCACCACGCTGCTCCAATGCGGGTTGGTAGAATAAACATGTAGCAGAATTTTAATGAAATCAGACACATGCAGGTTTCCTCACGATGTTTTCCTTCACCGTCAAGCACGAGATGAATTATAAACACAAATTAAGCACATGAAAATTCAGTGGTGCTTGCCCGGGTTTGAACACACGATCATCGGTTAAGAGTCACGCGTTTTTCATGAGATTTTTGGTTTTAAGTGGAAATTTGACAGGTCGGGTCTGTCGGGCGGGGCAGTTAGCTTATTATAAAACTAGTTTTCACTTACGGTATCGCCCGGGTGCTAGAAAGGGAGGGAGCTTTTAGATTAAAAAGTAGTGTCTTTCCAAACCATTTGAACAGCGGGTTCAAATTGTAGATATAGCTTTTTACATTTAGAAGTTTAGATGACATGATGATAATTACAGGCGCAAGGGACATAAATCTTAGGTCCCAAGGTTGGTGGCGCATTGGCTATGTAAGCGATGGTTGACATTTCTTACAATGCCAATGTCTAAGGGCGTTTGGTGACCACTTACCATCAGGTGGCCCATATGCTCGTCCGCCTTCCTATTCTATAAAAAAACAAAACAAAAACATTGTCATTTTCGTACTAACATTTCAATTTTTTTTCAAGATCTAAATTAAAGTATATTTTATTAGACAGAGCACTGAAAAGTATTTTTAATATAAATTGTTTTCGTTTCCAGCGAGTCTTCATTAATAAGTACGAACATCGTTATAATGTTGGGTCACGTCGCAGTGGCTCTGAAGGATACTCCGAAAACAACGGACACCATACTTCAATTTTTTCAACAGAGGTGAGGCTTAGACAATCAGATGAAACCAATGTAAAATAAAAATATTTTATTTTATTTAAACATTTCGAAATGTAAAATTAGTATCAGTTGGATGGCAATCCCAGGCATGGACTAGGTCTGCATTCGCATATATATATGATTAACATACAGTACAAGACTCCTCACACATCATTCTTCATAACCATAGTTCATTCTAATAACGATCACTGCTTTATTTTATTTTAGGTTATGTCGTTCCCCATCATCGCTGGACACGCTGATAGTGGATCAGCTCGGCTGCATGGCGCTCGCCAGCCCCGAGGGTCCAGCTCACGACGAGATCATGAGGATGTTCACCGTCATCACCGTGGAAGCAGCCAGCGCCGCCTACCAGCACACTGACGATAGAAAACAGTATCGGTGAGTTATAAAAAAAAAACACCGAGATGGCCTAGTGGTTAGAACGCGTGAATCTTAACCGATGATCGTGGGTACAAACCCGGGCAAGCACCACTGAATTTTCATGTGCTTAATTTGTGTTTATAATTCATCTCGTGCTTGACGGTGAAGGAAAACATCGTGAGGAAACCTGCATGTGTCTGATTTCATTGAAATTATGCCACATGGTTATTCTACCAACCCGCATTGGAGCAGCGTGGTGGAATAAGCTCCAAACCTTCTCCTCAAAAGGGAGAGGAGGCCTTAGCCCAGCAGGGGAATATTACCAGGCTGTTACTGTTACTGAGTTATCCGTGGCCGTGACACAATCGATACGTAACTGAAACAAATCGCGGGTTCAAATCTTATTAACTAAGAGGTTGTTGAAAAGGAACGAACGATTGTTATTTAAGAAACATTTCGGTGATTTAGTACCCCCATTATACGTGTTCTATTCCAATGGAAGTAGGAGAAAATATAACCAATCTTGATTAAGTTAACAAGACATAGTTTAATGTAAATTGTCTTTCCTTATTCAATACTTATGCAAAGTATTACTATATAGAAGTTTCGTAATTTAACGATGGGATGGAAAGATGAAAAATGGGACATAAAAAATGCGAAACGCGCTAAATTATCTTGGCAGTGCATACGGTTACGGTTACTGGGTTTGCAAGACGGCTAAAAATTAGTGGTTTCTTAATATTAATAACATCGAAGATTACATTCCATACAGACAAAAGTATTATATTTTTTTAATCTTCTTATATATTTTTACATACAAAATTTTCGTATCCATCATGCGCTATAGTTTTCCTAATGTATATATATATATATATATTGTTTTTAGTCACGTGTCCGGCGCCGTGCTGAACGCGCTCGCGAACATAGCTGCGAACGTTCGCGGTACGGGAGCCCGCCTCGAACTCCTCACGCGTTTGCTGGAACTGTTCGTGCAACTGGGCCTCGGCGGGGAGAGGGCGACGGACCGGTCGCCGGCGCCCGTCCTGAAGGCGTCCGGCAGCGCAGGGAACTTGGGTGTGCTTATACCTGTAATTGCGGTGAGAGATTACATTATATTTATTTCAATGGAAATAAGAAAAATAATTATTTAATAACTTCATTTTTATCCCCAAAATTCATTCATAATTTTTTTAAAGAGACGGAAACCCTAATTTCTACCACCCGGTAGTGATAACTTACAGGCAGCCCAACTGCCAGTCAGCCTACCTAATACATTAAAAAACACAATATGAATTCTAATCACAAATTGCAAATATCCATTTGTTCCTATTTTATTATTAAGTTGAAATAAAACAGGAGATAATACTCCACTTATTATATACGAAATTTTTTTGTTTTTTTATTCATAGGTACTTGTAAAAAGATTACCTCCAATAAAAAACCCAAAGCCGAGATTGCACAAGCTCTTCAAGGACTTCTGGCTCTACTGCGTCGTGATGGGATTCACAGCAGCTGAATCAGGTTAATATATAAAATATATTTATTCATATCGAATATTCTTCCTATATAAATGTATCCATGATACTCGCTCGAATTACAACCTTAAGTTAATTACCTTTAAATTCAATTTGGCACTCCTCTTTCTTTACTTACTTACCACTTATGAAATGTGCTATTGATATTATTATTAGTATTTAAATCATCTTATTGTCTCTTCTTCTATGGCCACGCCTGTAGCCATGCGAAAGCGTGAGTAAAGTTGCTTCTAGAACGTTCTTAGTTGTATGTCGTTTGGTTTTGTATGACAGTTATGTATTTTTTATAAATGATGATATATAGCAATGCTATTTAAATATCATTAAATTGTGATTTTTCAAAGTAATGCTTTTACACCATTTAGGGATTTGAAACAAACCAGTATGTCCGAATTACGTTTCATTATAAGCGATCTAATAATCTTGGTTCTACCCTATGTAGAATGCATCTGTTCATTTAATTTATGTATTAGCAGCTTCTATTTACAAAATGGTTAATGTATTATATATAAAAAAATGTGTTAGACTGTACTACGTACGCGGAATAACAATTTCTTACGTTGAACAGTCAAAATTTGTCTTTATCACTCTCGTACATTTACATATTGGCATCTCATTCGCACAGTTGCAGTGAACGTTGTAAGAGATTTCGAATCTTTTGTCTTAAGCAATAAAGTTTATTATTATTTGTTTTTATACATCTTTGTTGACATATCGTATTGGTATGTGCTTGAAATTATTCGTTGCTAAATTTTCAAAATTGGAATAGTCAAATGGATACGGCGAGACTTCTAACATTTTTATAGTTCGATATTCTCCTTGTTCCGCGATCGGATACATAAGATAATTATATAAAATATAAATTAAATTACATAATAAGTAAATAACATGTGCCTATATATCGTCATTTTAAAAAGATGCATTTATATGCGTATGTCGAACCACTTGTTTAAATGTGTGAATATTGAGTAGTTAAAGAAAACTTGTGTTTTTCGTTATGTCCGTTATAGAATGCGTTGTTAGTTTGATTTTTATTTTATTCCTAGGAGTGTTTAAAGATTGGTTTTGCTTTGATAAAATAAGCGATTTTTGAGGTGTTATTTATAGAGAATTTGGTGCTGATGATGTTTTTTATATTGCATCGTTTTGTGGTAAATTAAAATGTAAAAAGTTTGATTATTATTTTTTTTGTTTGATGTTTTGAGGTTTTTTTTTAAATAAGCTAAACATTTGTATATAACATTTAAATACTGAAATATATGGTTACAAAGAAATAGTAACAATAATAATATAAGTAGACTAATATTGAACTTTGATTTAGAATTTTAGACAATTGAGTCGGTATATTAAAAAGAAACCTACTCAAAAGTCCAATAATAATTATAACTTTTCTCAGGACTGTGGCCCCAAGAATGGTACGCAGGTGTGAAAGAGATAGCCGTAAAATCTCCCTACCTTGTCTCGCAAACGTCACTGCGTTCTGAAATGCGAGAATTACAATACACGTCAGCCGTGCGAAACGATTCCGTTTCGATAAACGAATTGCAGGAACTGAAGACACAGATATTGAACTTGCTTGATCATCCGCCTGACGTCACTGTTATTGTAAATAAGCTGACATTCGCGCCTTGTATGTATCTATTGAGTGTTTATTGGCTGGAGACTTTAAGGTGAGTGCTCCATATTTAAAAAAAAAATAGTTTTCTTGTGTTGTCTGTACAGCCTTTTATTATTCTATTTTATTTGATAATTGATAACGTACCTATGTACGTAGATATTTATCAATTTATATCTGTTGCTTGAAATATATCAAATACTAATCCTAAATCCCTGATTTTAAAAAATAAATATATTTGTTTTTTTTTTTGACAGAGTATTAAACTCACCGGAACCCAGTTTGCAGCCGATCATCGAATACTTGAGCGATACAGCTCTGCAAAAAGATAAGAGTGGTATGTGGCAGTGTGTCGCCAGGTCAGTATTATAATATACATTAAATATTAACTTTGTTATTGAAAAAAAAATTTTTGAAAGCTCTGAAATGTATGTTTTATAATATATTTCTTTAGTATAATTAGCCAAGTTCAAAGAGTGACTATCATATCGATTCATTTCTATGTATATATGATTATATATAAATTAAAAAAAGGAAATTTGATTCGTCCACCTCCTTACCGCTTCATTCATATCATGTCCTTCGCCCAAAGGTTGTCTGGAAGAGATCGCTCTTCCATAAGACCTCCTTTTGTATAGCCCATTAATAGTTTTTGTTTGTTTATAACTGTATGCTTATGTAACTCTTGGTGTACAGTAAAGCATATTCTATTCTATTCTATGTATGTTACTCCATATTTGCACCTATTGCTTTTCTTTTCTGACCACCATTTTGAAGAAAAAAGTCGACCCCTAAAGATGGAATAATTGTTTCCTTTAAACGATCCTGTCTTATTTGAGAAACACGATAAGGGCTATATTTAATATTTATATAATGATGTCTTGATCATACTATATACATATATTAACCGGTCACTTTTATATACTTTACAAGTTATTATAAAAAAATTAACAATTTCCCGCAGCGTCGGCGACAAAGTGTTCCAGAAATTTCTCGATGTTATGTCGGAGAAGATAAAGGATGAGTCCCGCGAGAGGGAACTCGAGGGCCACGCTCAGTTCCTATTGGTCAATTTCAACCACATACACAAACAAATAAGACGGGTTGCAGATAAATGGCTAGCAGGCCTGGTTGATAGATTCCCACATCTGCTGTGGAACTGTCGGGTATGTTTTGCTCTCTTTCTCTCTTTTTCTCTTTCTATATACGTCCCCCCCCCCCCTCATGATCATGTATAACTGTAGCATATGTAATATTTAAAATAATTCTAGGTACTCTGGTCGATGTTGGACATTCTTCAAGTTCTAAGCTTCAGTCTAGAATTAGACCCGAATCAAGAAACGCCGTTACTAAAAGTTCCCGGAACTGATTTCACTCTACAACTACAGGATACATTAGAGGGTCGTGAGGTTAGTTTTTTTTTTCAATTGATCTATTTTAAGGATGTCACGCATATAAAACAAGGGGTCATCGCAACATTGCTGTCAACATGGCGGTCTTTAAATTCGAGAAAAAAAGAAACAACTGAGTATTACGTGTGTCCTTTTGTTTTTTTGGTTATGGAACGTGTCATGAGGAATCCAGTATGTTGGAATAAATTTTGCTACATGTAATAACGTTAACATGCATCGAAGATGTGAGGCGGAATTCTTTCCGAACCATCTCCGTAACACGATAGGAAGTCATTGCTTTATTGTGCAAATTAATATTTATGAGAATAAAAAATTACGTGATCTTTTTTTTTCGCAACTTTTTTTCCTTTATCAACAATTGTATACTAACACGGACTTGATTTATAACAGGGCATCGTTAAGGATTTCGCTGATCGCTGTCACGGCATCGTCCAAGAGGCCATGAAGTGGGCGCCGCAGTCCACCAGGTCACATTTGCAGGAATATCTTAATCAGGTAATAATATTGTAGTATATATGAGGTATGATCGTGTTATATTATCATGTTTATATATTGATATTTTATTTTTTTATTTATTACGTCTTTATTGCACAAAATTTGCAAGTAGTACTTTAATTTTTTAGACTTTAATGTTACTAAAATCTATATTAATACTAATAAATTTAAAATGGAACTTTACTGGTGGTAGGACTTTGTGCAAGCTCGTCTGGGTAGGTTACCACCCACTCATCAGATATTCTACCGTAAAACAGCAGTACTTGGTACTGTTGTGTTCCGGTTTGAAGGGCGAGTGAGCCAGTGTAATTACAGGCACAAGGGATATAACATCTTAGTTTCCAAGGTTGGTGGCGCATTGGCTATGTAAGCGATGGTTGACATTTCTTACAATGCCATCGTCTAAGGGCGTTTGGTGACCACTTACCATCAGGTGGCCCATATGCTCGTCCGCTTTCATTATTTATAAAAAAAAAACATTGAAATAGGTACCAAATTCGACACTATGGCACCACTGCGGGCTGGCCCTCGCAACGGGGGCCCTGCTGGGAGCGGCCGGCCTCAACCGCATGTCGGCCCCCCTGTCGCGCTCCGCCCTGGAGAAGAGGCCCCCCTGCGTCACGCAGGACTCCGCCGCACTGCTGGCCGTCGTCTCGCAGAGGAGTCGATTTTCCGGAGAGGTAAACTTTAGCCGGACGAGCGTTTCAATAATTATAATATATTTATATCTGCCGTGATCGTCGAAAGCTACCTAAATCTAATTCGGCGACCGCGCACGATAACGACAATCGGAGGCGTCCCACGGAAACGTCCGTCGAGCGCAGGTGGCGGGCGCGGTGCACGCGGAGGGCGGCGGCGACGCGGCGCTGTGGCGCGTGGGCGCGCGGCTGCTGGCGGCGCTGCGCGCGGCGGGCGCGGGCGGCGGCGAGGCGGCGCACCGCGCGGCGCTGTGGCGCTGCACGGCGCTGCTGGTGCACGCGCGCGCCGCGCCCGCCGCGCCCGCCGCGCCCGCCGCCGCCTCGCCCACGGCGCGCGCGCTGCTGCACGCCATCGGTGAGTCCCGCCGCACGGCGCGCCGCACGCCGCGGCCTCTGAACCGTAGACAGAGAAACGAGTAGACCGCGGGGCCGTTTCGGGAGATAAATAATTTTCAGGATTTACTTAAAACGAAATAAAGTTATTAAATTTTACTTTTTAATATTTATTATACTTTTTTTTTCAATTAAAATATTTTTTTGTTTTTCAACTACACCCGAAAACTGTTGCGTTGTTTGTTTTTGTTTCCGTTATCAATAGTACTTCGGCATCTTTATATGGTACTGGATTCGCATTCTCCTCGGAAGCTGAAATCTAAAACACTCAATTAAATTATTACTAAAGAATATATTTCTATGTTAACCTCTTGACTCGGAATCTAATAATATTATAAATTCATGAAGAATGTTAAATAATGTTGTCGTTATGAAATTATAAAAAAAAAACGAATAAATTAAAATATATTTTATATATATATATAGTTATAATTGGACTCCGTATTTATTTGTTTACATTGTCGTCGAGTCGATGTTTTTTTATCGAAAATCGGGACATTTTTTTAGCGGATGCTGGTAGCACTTACATGATAAATAATTATAGGTTATGAATGATAAAAACTGGAAAATCCTATTATCTTCAAGATTTTAATGCAATATAAGTTCCGTCATGCTATGGCATAAATAAACGTCACTGAGGAACTATATTGAGGGACAAAATAGTCATACTTACGCATAAAAACACACGCCGGCAATTTTCTTCTTGCTATCACTTTAACATGAAATTATACGACACTGCACCATTGTATAACCTTCGATATGATATAAGGATTGTTTCTCGGCCATTTCACTGGATAAGAATCGTTTCCTAACATAAAAGTAAGCGAAAATTGAACAAAAAACACAATGAACGCACCAACTATCAAGCTGTCTTGTCAACAAACACCAAAACTGGTTACGCGATAAGGGACAAAAGATTTGATAATTCTATCTCTGTCTAAACCATTTGTAACGTAATTTTCGTTCTCTTTCTTGTGTAAGTGAGAAGGAAATCGTCATTGCGTCTATTAGTTTCTCTGTCTACGTTTAGAACACTACAGTTGTCGTTTCGCACGCTGTAATCGTTTAGCAGTCTAGTGTCACACGACACCGCATTTATTAGCAATATGTATGCTCAAAAACTCATCCAAGTGACTTACCAATCCGTAAATTTCCCACTTCTAGGCTGAAACCTCCTTTTGAGAAGATTCAGAACTTATTCCACAAACCCCCACCCACCCACAGTGTCAAATTTATATCCGACACAAGCACGTTTGATATATAAATAGATTCCATATTTTCTATTTTAAAATCAATGTCTTCCAATATGACGACATAATATAAAACAAAGTGCCCCCACCATGTCTGTTTTTCTGTCTGACTGAACGCGATAAAATCAAAGATTTGCATACGGATATTTCATTCAAACCGTGCGAAGCCGGAACGAGTAGCTAGTCTATTATAAGTACAAATTTTAAAAAATATCCAAGTGTACCGGATATTGAATAAAGCATTTCGTCTCAGCTTGGTCCCAAGTGGACATATTCACGGAGGACGCGGTCACCACCGCAGTGGAGTGCTGGCAATGGCTCAACACCTCTCGTCCGGATCTGGAACTGCGCCTCCTGCAGGAGATATTCGCCGCCTGGCAGTGCACTGTCGACAGGAAGATGGGGCTGTTCTCTAAACAGACAGATGAAATTAGTCCCTTAGCAGCATATGAAGGTAATCATTAATATTTATTTATGGATTTAAATTTTAATGTCTTTTTTTTTCTTATTTATTTTGGGACTTTTGTCCTACACAGGCACGTCAGTCCCGTATATGTTTTTAAATGTAATAAATATCTATTTGTGGTTACCTGGTAGTATTGGTATTGTGAGAATTCAAAAATAAAACCACCGTGTATGTACTGCTGGTCAGATGGTATAATTGTTCTCTCTCATTATAAAATTACAAAAACTTACTTAGTACTTTAAAAAAAAATCTTATAGCGCAATGTAAAATACATCTAACGCCATCTATTGACGAGAAGATAAATTGAAAAATAATATTTGGCACAATGTATGTCGATGTTGAACAGTATGAAGGCTTTTAAATAGTTGAATAGATTAAAATACAAGTTGACAAATATAATATATATCGTTTTGAGAAACAATGCAAATATGCCACTGCTGGTCTAAGGCTCTCTCCGTTTGAAGTGAAGGATCGCTTACACCACCAAGCTGCTCCGATGCGGTTTGGTGGATACATGTGACATATTTTCATTACTATGTGCTACGTAATAATCATGTTTGTTATTGTAGGTGCCAAATTAGAACCTCGACCACCATTCGTCGCCCCGCACGCGGTGTGGATACGATACTTATGCGAGGTGGCCGAAACTGCAAAGTATAATAGTCTGGAGAAAGTCGAGATGTTAGCTAGTCTGCTTCACAGGTGAGAAATGTAATTGTTTTTTTTTATGTTATAGGCATGGAAACGGCGAATGCGCCACCCGCTGGAAAGTAGTCACCACCGCCCATAGAAATAGCCGATGTAAGAAATAATACGCCACTAACCTTGGGAACTTAGATGTTATGTCCCTTGGGCCTGTAGTTACATTGGCTCACTCCCCCTTCAAACCGGAACGCAACAATACTATGCATTGCTGTTTAGTGGTAGAATATCTGATGAGTGGGTAACTACCCACCCAGACGAGCTTGCACAAAGCCCTACCACCAAGTATATATTTCGCATTTATTATACTAATATAATTACTGCCGTGAAGTACCGGCTTAGAATAGTACTTCCCCAATGTCATCCCGGGGGTGTCGTAAGAGTCGACTGAGGGACGGGGAAAAGGGGGGATGGGCAGCAGCGTCCCCCCTCCCATAAACATCTTACCCCCCTACTACGCTCGCCAACACGCCTGCCTAGCGCGGCGAGTATGAGCAAACCCCTGCCTTAATGGCAGATGCGCCCAAAAAAAGGCCCCCAGTTACCGGCAAGCCCGCTAGGCCCGACCAAGGTAGCGGTCGCGGTATCGGCAGGGCAGGGGTGCTAAGAATCACCGGTTCACGGCAGGCTACCGTATAAAACGACTGAAAATGGCAACGTATAATGGACGCTCGATGAGGCTGGACCATCACCTCGCCGAATTAGAAGTAGCGTTAAGTCATATAAACTGGCATATACTGGGGTTATCTGAAGTCCGAAGACAGGGGGAGGACACGATAACTCTAGAGTCCGGTAACTTACTCTACTTCCGCGAAGGTGATAACCTCTCCCAGGGTGGTGTCGGTTTTCTAGTCAAAAAGGATCTCATTAGCAGCATTGTGGAAATCAGTAGTGTGTCGAACCGGGTAGCGTACCTTGTCCTAAAACTTTCCGACAGGTACTCCCTGAAGGTCGTACAGGTATATGCGCCAACTTCGACATACTCTGATGATGTGGTCGAAGCGATGTACGAGGACATCGCAAAGGCCCTCAACGACACCTCGAAGGCCCACTACAATGTTGTTATGGGAGACTTCAATGCTAAAGTGGGAGTACAAGATAGCGGTGAATCGAAAGTCGGACCTTACGGCTTGGGCTGCAGAAATCACAGGGGGCAAATGCTGGTAAACTTTCTCGAAGCGCAGGGGCTTTTTTTGATGAATTCTTTCTTTCAAAAGAAGCCTCAGAGGAGGTGGACCTGGCGAAGCCCCGATAACGTGACAAGGAACGAGATAGACTTTATCATTTCGAATAAAAGGCACATATTTAGAGATGTTTCAGTGATCAACAGGTTTAATACCGGAAGTGATCACCGCTTGGTTCGAGGCACTCTAAATATCAACTTAAAAGCCGAAAGATCGAGAATGATGAGGTCTACTCTCCGACCTACCATGCTCCAAGCTGCTCAAGGCTCCGAAAAGTTCCAAATGGAACTTCAAAATCAATTCACCGCGTTGGAAACCATAAGCAGCATTGATGAGAGAATCGACACGCTGGTCAAAATACTGCAAAACACATCCCGCAAGTGTTTTCCGCCACAGAGAAGAGACAACGCACCAAAACTCTCTGCTGAGACACTCGAGCTCATGAGAAAACGACGAGAACTACCATCGTTTTTGTCAGATAGGGCTTTAAACCGAACAATAAAAACGCTGACGCGACGCGATCTCCGACGCTCCAATACCCGTGCCATCAAGGCTGCGATTGAGCAAAATCGGGGATCGAAAGTGTTCGCTCGCAAGTTTGGGAGGCCGCGTCTGACAAAACTTAAAACTGAAAATGGTGGGGTCGTTACCTCTAGGTCTGAGATTGTCGGAGAAGTAGAGAGGTTTTATGGGCAGTTGTTCTCTTCAAGATCGGATAAACCCGTGGGAATCAGTATTGATGACCAGCGCGCCCCTCTTATGCGCCATTACTCCGAGGAGCTCCCGGTCGTTGACCAAGGAGAGATTAGGGCGGCTCTAGAACAGCTTAAAAACAACAAAGCTCCGGGAGATGACGGAATCACAACAGAGTTGCTTAAGGCAGGCGGGACTCCGGTCCTGAAAGAGCTAGCAAGCCTCTTTAATTCCGTCATCCAACATGGCAAGACCCCAGAAACGTGGAGCGGGAGTGAGGTGGTACTGTTTTTCAAGAAAGGTGATAAAACCCTCTTGAAAAACTAAAGACCAATCTCCCTCCTGAGTCACGTGTATAAGCTGTTCTCAAGAGTCGTCACAAACCGTCTCGCCAGACGACTTGACGAGTTCCAGCCCCCAGAGCAAGCCGGCTTTCGATCAGGCTACAGCACCGTGGACCACATCCATACTGTTCGGCAGATTGTGCAGAAGACCGAAGAGTACAATCAGCCGCTGTGTATGGCATTTGTGGACTACGAGAAAGCCTTCGACTCCATCGAAACCTGGGCAGTGCTCGACTCATTGCAGAGATGTCATATCGATTGGAGATATATCGAGGTACTGAGATGTCTGTACAACGCCGCTACAATGACTGTCCACATCCAGGACTGTAAGACGAAGGCGATCCAACTGCGCAGAGGGGTGAGACAGGGGGATGTAATATCCCCGAAACTGTTCACCAACGCGTTGGAAGACGTTTTCAAAACGCTGGATTGGACTAGGTATGGAGTCAATGTAAACGGCGAGTACATCTCACACCTTCGATTTGCCGACGATATCGTCATCATAGCAGAGTCGCTGGAACAACTCACCGAAATGCTGCGTAGCCTAGGCGAGTCTTCCCGGTGTGTCGGTCTCGGTATGAACTTGGACAAGACCAAGGTCATGTTCAATAGGCATGTCGTGCCGGGACCGATATACGTCGAGGGGAAACCTCTCGAAGTTGTTAGTGAATATACCTACCTAGGACAGATAATACAAGTCGGTAGGAACAACTTCGAGAAGGAAGCCGATCGAAGAATTCGCTTGGGATGGGCAGCATTTGGCAACCTTCGTCAAGTCCTCAAGTCGTCTATACCGCAATGTTTGAAGACGAAAGTCTTCAACCAATGCGTCTTACCTGCCATGACATACGGTGCCGAAACGTGGACACTAACTGCGGGACTAGTCCACAAATTCAAAGTCGCTCAGCGTGCTATGGAGCGAGCTATGCTCGGAGTATCTTTGAAGGATAAGATCAGAAATGAGATTATCCGGAAAAGAACCGGAGTCACCGACATAGCTTGCAAAATTAGCAGGCTGAAGTGGCAGTGGGCTGGTCACGTATGTCGTAGGACCGATGGCCGTTGGAGCAGACGAGTCCTAGAGTGGAGACCGCGAATCGGTAAGCGCAGCGTAGGGCGCCCTCCAGCCAGGTGGACCGACGACCTTAAGAAGGTGGCGGGCACCAACTGGATGCGGAAGGCGGAGGACAGGGAGCTTTGGCGCACCTTGGGAGAGGCCTATGTTCAGCAGTGGACAACGATTGGCTGTTGATTGATTTGAATGATTGATACTAAAATATAAATTTTAAAACGGGTTTGTTTGTTTGTTATGTAATATGTAAGGAAAGTTTATTATTTCTTATATCGTCAATGTGTCTACGGGCTGTGGTGACCACTTACCATACTCACATATCTACATTTAAAAAAAGAATATCTAAAAATAACAACAAATAAATGTTTATATTTTTTAATTCTCAGGTCATTGCCGATAACAGTGGGGGATATACGCGACCACATAAACAGGCACGTTGAAGCGGCCGGTGTGAGATTCAGGTGAGTAAGTCGATTCCCATTCGATATTATTATTTGTATTGAATGATTTGTATTAGAAAAAAAAGTGTATCTGGCTTAATGAGCAAATCGTTATTATTTTAAGACTCCGGATTCTTACACCAGATTAAGACATCAGATTTAACATCTCTCAACCTTACCCCCCCCCCGCCCTTTATTTTCAGATCATAATAGTACATACAAAGTACGTTCAGTGCGACCAATCGTCGTTAATGTATGATTAAACGTGTTGCGGTTTGTTGTTACGTATATACGATACAAACAGTTTTATGTAAACTATTAGTGTACCCGTGCGAAGCCGGGTCGGGGAGCCAGTTATCTATCTCTCATCAGTCGTTCGCTCTTGACAGAGTGCTCGTGGTCGTTGACCCATCGGTTTTGGCTAATGGAGTCCCCGCTATGTGTCCCCATTTGATGCGGTCCTCAGCATCTCTAGAACATTGAACTATGGAGGTCTGCGTTGCAGCTTTTATAATGTCTGTCCGACGCTCGGATACTCGACCGCGCGACCGCTTGCCTTCCACTCGCCCCGGTTATCTATATAATGTCTTAAATATAAAAGTGGAGATATCGGTTAGAAGTACCGGCACTCGCCCGCAGGCTGCTGTCGTGCGGGCTGTCGCTGCTGCAGGGCGACTCGCTGCCGCGCTCGCTGGCGCGCAACGTGCTGCGCGAGCGCGTGTACAGCGCGTGCCTGGACTACTTCTGCCGCGGCCCGCAGTGCCCCGCCAAGAGCGCCGGCGCGCTGCGGGAGGACATCATCTCCCTCATCAAGTTCTGGCAGCTCATGCACTCGGACAAGAAGTACTTGAAGAGTAGCGATATCGGCGGTAACGGAGCGTTTACATTATTCATATTATCTAATTGAAGCCGAGATGGCCCAGTGGTTCGAACGCGTGAATCTTAACCGATGATCCTGGGTTCGAACCCGGGCAGGCGCCGCTGAATTTTCGTGTGCTTAATTTGTGATTATAATTCATCTCGTTGGCGGTGAAGGAAAACATCGTGAGGAAACCTGCATGTGTCTAATTTCATTGAAATTATGTCATATATGTATTCTTCCATCCCACATTGAAGCAGCGTGGTGGAATAAGCTCTAAAACCTTCTCCTCAAAATGGGAGAGGAGGCCTTAGCCCAGCAGTGGGACATTAACAGGCTGATACGTGTGAATCGTAAACGATGGTGGCGGGTTCGAACCCAGGCAATCGACGCTGAACTTAAAAGTAATTATGAATACAAGATTCGTAATTCATCTCATACTCGGCAGTGATGGATAACATCCACCAACCCGCGTTGAAGTGTCGCGATGAAATAAGCTCCAAATATCTTATCCTTAAAAAAGAGAGGTGACCATTTTGTTTAACTAATTTAATTATCTATATTTACAAGTTTTTTTAAGTTTTAATACAATATAAAATTAAGCCATTTTAGTGTCCATATTTTGACTTTATTTAAAACTAACTAATATTTAATGTAATAAAATTTATATACAAGCTGTTGTGATTAACTTGTAAATGAATTCTGTAAAACATAATTTTGAATATTATATGTTTATTAAAACTCGAGTGTATTTCTACACAGTGTTCGAATTTGTTTAAATTTTCTATAAAAGAAAAAAAAATAAGATATATTGTTTTTTTGTCTGAGTTACCGTATTGAAACGTTTAGGCGAATATTTATTATAAAAAAAACAACGTTACTTACATGAGGAAAACATGATAACATAAAGAGAAACTAATGGTCGCAACATAAGCAGGCACTCAGCTAACGAAATATCAAATAAGGTATTGTTACAAAGTGTACATTGAAACATATTGTACACAGTTTCTTATATTAGGTCGGTATTAATTTTTCAAAATATAGTCTGAGAGCTGATATTTGTCTTTTTTTTTTAATATATAAAAATTAGCGCTTGGCTGTTATCACACCTGATGGAAAGTGATGATACAGTCTAAGATGGAGCGCGCTTGCCTAGAAGATGCCTATTCACTCTAGACATGAAGGTACCCATATTGTAGGTGGTGGGGAAAACGGAGGTCGGGAGGGCAATCCAGATCTTAGCGGTGCATATCAGAAACGAGGAAACAAATCCTAGGAATCCGTTAATTGAGCTTATATTTTTTTATAGTAGGTGGCAATTTATTATAAAATTCATTCTATATTATCACGATTTTATTTCCAGCTGACTTCGAGTTAATGAATCCTAGCAGTAGACAAAGTTTGTACACGACGAATTCACCGATGGACCATCGATCATCTGTTAATAGCAGTGACATTGGAAGCAGACAGACCACTGGATGGATAAATACGGTATGACTTTACTTTGTGGTAGGGCTATGTGCGAGGCCTCCTGGGCATGGTACCACTGACTCATCAAATATTCTAGTGCTAAAGAATAATAATTATTATAGTTGTTTTCCGGTTTGAGGGGTAATTGACCCATAATATTTTCACTGGTGGTAGGGCTTTGTGCAAGCTCGTCTGGGTAGGTACCACACACTCATCAGATATTCTACCGCAAAACATCTTGTTATTGTTGTGTTTCAGTTTGAAGGGTGAGTGAGCCAGTGTAATTACAGGTACAAGTGGCATAACATCTTAGATCCCGAAGATGGTGGCGCATTGGTGATGTAAGCGTTGGTTAACATTTCTCACAATGCCAATGTCTATGAGCGCTGGTGACTACTTACCATCAAGTGGCCCAAATACTCGTCCACGTTCCCATTCAATAAATAAAAAGTATATATATTGTAGTTCTCAAGGTAGATGTCGCATTGGCGAAGGCATGGCTAATATTTATTACAGTGATCACTTACCATCAGGTGTTAATAGGCCAGCCTGCCTATTAAAAAAAACTTCACTCTTCAGCATACTCATGCTACTGACATTGATAATCCTGATCGCTGGTCTGATCTGACAGTTCTCATCGGAGACCAACACTTTATTGGCTCTACGAATCTTGCAGCTTTGTAAGCTAACTAACACCAGCTTGTCATTACCCCTAGCAACAGCTACTGGGTCATTGAGACCCTGGCCCCTCGGGCCAAAAATTAAAGGCACGACAGGTTAACCTGTCGGTGAGGAACAGTCCTGGTGAGGGGGGCAATCCCGAGGCCCGTACCCAGAATGGCCTAGGCCTGTCAGGAGGAACGAACTCTCTCTCGTTACCCCATCATCGTCCCTTTGTCGTCCACTGCTGGACACGGGCCTCGCTCGCCCGATTGCAACACAAGTGTCGACGTTCTGAAGCCGGCGGTCACGCCAGGTGCCGATGTCGACGACGACGCTGAGCAGCGGCGCGGGCAGCGTGGGCGGCAAGCGCTCCAACCGCAGCGTCAAGCCGCCCGCCAAGTCGCCCGACCCCTTCGTCAAGGACTACGTGCGCAAGCGGAACCTCATCCTCGAGCTCATGGTGAGCGGACGGACACAAACATTGTAAAGTCAATTCGTGCTCGGCGGTAAAGCAATCATGTGTGATGAAAATCTTCCACGTGTGTATCCCCCAATCCACATTGGAGCAGAGTACTGGTATAATAAGCAAATTGTATTAATAATTTATTTATTAGAGGCTAAGGCCTCCTCGGCCTAGCAGTGGGTCAGTTACAGGCAGTTACTTTTTTTAATTTTTAAATATCAGAAATATATTTGTTAATAGGGTATTACACCCATTTATGAAAAGTTTCTTTTGATTAGCTTCTATAGTGCTAATAAACCACTAAAACGAAACACAAAATTTTTATTCCATGATAAGTGCCATAAAAATACATTTCAATTTAATATTTTAAAATTTCACGCGTAATTTGCTTATTTTACGAAAATAATAAACTGTTGACAGTTGAGACTTTTGAGTTTACACAGCCGTATGACGTAATAACATGCCGACTTTCATAGTGCTAAACAGATAAAAAAACTGAAAACTTGGAATTGAATTTTAAAATTTATTTTGTTATTTTATTAACTAAAACTAATATTTTCCGACGGTTTTTGCTTAAACTATCTCAATATACATATATCTCTAGATACATAGATCTAGATTTTTATCTCATATAGAATAAGTTACCCTATTTGTGGGATTTGATAAACGCCATTTTATCATTGGTTTTATCAAAATGAAATATCTTCTTTGTGAGAATTTGTTTAATTAGTTAATTGTAAACTTTATATTGATAGGCAGTAGAAATAGAGTTTCTCGTGACGTGGCACAACCCCCACGGGCGACCCGAGCAGGCGGTGCCGGGGGAGGACAACATCGCCACCTGGAGGTCCAAACCCAACTCCGAGAGGATATGGCGAGAATACACCAAACTGGCCTGGGATATTAGTCCAACGCTGGCGGTGTTTTTACCGGAAAGGTTAGTATTTTGATAACGGGCTTTGTTAATATGTTAATAATGTCTTATAAGCTGTTGTAACAATAATGGTCGACGTATATATCTTTTAGACTTTATCGTTGCAGTAACAGCCTGTTACTGTCCCACTGCTGGGCTAAGGCCTCCTCTCCCTTTTTGAGGAGAAGGTTTAGAGCTTATTCCACCACGCTGCTCCAATGCGGGTTGGTAGAATACACATGTGACATAATTTCAATGAAATTAGACACATGCAGGCTTCCTCACGATGTTTTCCTTCACCGTCAAGCACGAGATGAATTATATAATCACAAATTAAGCATATTAAAATTCAGTGGTGCTTGCCCGGGTTTGAACCCACGATCATCGATTAAGATTCACGCGTTCTAACCACTAGGCCGTCTCGGCTTTAGACTTTATCGTTAGGCTACATACATATTTGTAAATTTTGTTTTACTGTATAAGATTATATAGATGAAAAGAAAGCGTGGAATTGTACTCAGGGTCTAACATACCTTTCATTGTAAATTGTAAATAATGATTGATGTTGGTGGTAGAGCTCTGTGCAAGCTCGACTGGGTAGGTACCACCCACTCGTCAGATATTCTACCGCAAAACAGCAGTACTTGATATTGTTGTGTTCCGGCTTGAAGGTGAGGTCCCTTGGGTGAGCCAGTGTAATTACATGCACAAGGGACATCATATCTTAGTTCCCAAGTGTGGTGGCGCATTGGTGACGTAAGCGATGGTTAACATTTCTTACAATGCCAATGTCTATGGGCGTTGGTGACCATTTACCATCAGGTGGCCCATGTGCTCGTCCGCCTTCCTATTCTATAAAAAAAAAAATTGCTATATACCAAATTTCATAAAAATTATATCAATGGTTTAGCTGTGAAAGCATAACGGACAGACAAACAGTCATTAGTACATTTAGTCATCAGTACATTGAGTGGTACCATTAATACATACATACTGGTACATAGTGGTACTTTGATTAATCTTAAATAAAGCTGGCAAGAATGGTAACACAATTTCCCTATTGAATCGTAATAAAATAATCAGCCAACGCAAGTGATTCAACTGCAAATTGAGCAAAAATATAATTTAAAATATTTGCATGTCATAAAGATGTATTTTTTTTTTTTTTTTTTTATATGCCCCGGGATGGCAAATGACTCCACTCCACCTGATGGTAAGTGGTAGTAGAGTCCAAACGCGACGACGGCCAGTACAGTCGGGAAGAATGTTCTGTACTAGCCGTCCCCGCCATGCCGGCCCGCAAGATGCCTCTTCACGCCTCGTTTGAAGGAACCCGGGTTGTAAGAGGAGGGGAACACGTGAGCTGGTAAGGAATTCCATTCTTTGGTAGTGCGGCAAAGAAAGGAGTTGCCAAATTTCTTTGTGCGCGATGGAATTGATGTCACAGTTAGGCGGTGACATCGAGAACCAGCTCGCGTGGACTTAAGAAGGAAGGGGGAAGCAGGAATTAGAGAGAATAATTCCTCAGAGCACTCGCCGTGATACAGACGATAGAAAGCGCTCAGTGCTGCTATCTCGCGACGCAATTGTAAAGGTTCAAGGGTGTTTGTGACCTTTACGTCGCCAATAATGCGTACTGCACGTCGCTGCAAACGGTCCAAGGCCTCCATTAGGTACTTAGCGGAGCCATCCCAAAGGTGCGAGCAATATTCAACGCAAGACCGTACCTGTGTTTTGTATAACAGGCACAGTTGTTGTGGCGTGAAAAAACGCCGCACCTTGTTCAGAACTCCGAGTTTTCGTGAAGCTGTTTTTATAATAGCCTCGATGTAATCCCTTGGACTAAGGTCGCAGCGAACGTCCATCCCCAGCATGGCGATTTTGCTTTGTATCATCAGCGGTGTGCCACAGAGGGAGGGATGAGGGTAAAATGGTGACTTTTTCGCTGTGAGAGCGCACACCTGTGTTTTCTTGGCATTAAACTCAACAAGATTATCAGAACCCCATTTGGCGATGAGCTCTAATGTCCTATCGAGTTCAATGACAAGATTCTCCCGCCTCTCCTCAGTTTCCGCCCGCCCAGCCACTGCGCGTCCGTGGTATCCACCATGCACTGTACTATCATCTGCATAGCAATGTATGTTCCCAAGAGAGAGCATATCATTGATATGCAAAAGAAAGAGTGTGGGAGATAGCACAGATCCCTGGGGGACCCCAGCATTCACTACATAGAATTGTGAAGCGCAACCATCTACTAAAACACGAAGGCTACGCTTGTGTAGTAAGCTGGCAATCCAGGTGCATAGCTGAGCAGGCAGACCATATGCCGGTAGCTTGGAGAGAAGACTTCTGTGCCAGACCCTGTCGAAAGCCTTGGAGATATCGAGGCTGACAGCCAACGATTCTCCATGCTTGTCGATAGCTTCACCCCAGAGGTGCGTTACGTACGCTAGAAGATCACCTGTGGACCGTTTTGGTCGACAGGTGATCTTCTATATTATATTAGTATATTATGTTTAAAGCAATTTATTATTATTATTATTAAATAACTTTATTACACACTCACAACGAAAAAAGAAAAGACAAACACAAGTAAAAAAACAAAGAAAAACAAAAGTTCAAGATAAGGGATGTTATATAAAAAAAAAATTGTGGACCTCAACATGATGCGTGCAAGGGCGGTCTTATCACTCAAGTAGTGATCTCCTCCAGACAACCCTGCATTAAGATGCTGGCAGGACCTAACGGGCGAGTGCATTGTACATACATATATATATAAATGTAAACAATACATACACAAAGATACATATATACATTTATAAAACATACAACATATATCAATACTTTTTTTTTTTATATGCCCCGTGATGGCAAATGACTACTCCACCTGATGGTAAGTGGTAACGCGACGACGGCCAGTACAGTCGGGAAGAATGTTCTGTACTAGACGTCCCCGCCTTGCCGGCCCGCGAAATGCCGGCATATATACATAAATACATACATACATATATCTATTTACAATACAAACATTTGTAACATTAAGAGTGGACAGATGAAGTGTGAAGGATAGGTTACAGAGATAGGTAATAGTTTTTAGTACGGATTTTGAAGATAGAAATTGAAGAAGATTGACGGATATCTGATGGAAGTGTATTCCAGTCTTACTGCCTTAGCCGTGAATGAGTTAGCATATAATTTTTAGTGACATATAGGCAAACTTAATTTGTTGTCACTCTGGGAGCGAAGATTAAGTTGAAGAGTTGAGTCCGAACCAAGAAAATTAAAGCGTTCCTTCAGATAGGCCGGAGTACAGGGGTGAAATAGAATAGAATAGAGGAGAGAAAGAACATGTAAGTTGCGGCGATCTTTGATTGTAAGCCACCTAAGGGTAGAACGATATTCTGAAATACAGTCAAATTTCTTCAGTCCAAATATAAACCTTATGCAAATATTTTGCAGGCGTTCCAACTTGTTAATTAGTTCCTCTGACAAATCAAGGTAACACGCATCCGCATAATCCAAAATTGGTAGTAGAAGGCAATTAACAAGTAGTATTTTGATTTTAGTGGGTAGGAAGTTTTTCATCCTTTGAAGAGAATGGATTGTCGCGATTATTTTACGGCTAATTTCAGCAATCTGTGGTCGCCAGGTAAAGGAAGCATCCATTAAAACTCCTAGATTTTTAATAACATTGTTTTTAGGCAAAGTCATCCCATCAAAAATAACATCAAGTAGGTCAATTTTGTCAACTTTACAAAGTTGCTTAGGGGTGCCCATAATGCATAATTGTGACTTACTGACATGAAGTACACTACCCTGGGGAACACCGGCTCTGAGACAGCAATACGATGAGAACCTGTCTCCAGCATGTACACGCTGTTGGCGTCCATATAAATAGGTTCGGAACCACTCGACAACATCTGGAGATATGTTGAGTGAGTCCAAAATGGCTAGGAGGATATCAAAGTCAACCGTATTAAACGCGTTGCTGAAGTCTAGTTAAGCTATTATACATATATGCCTTTGGTCTAATCCGTATCTAATGTCATCAAGAACTTTAGTAAGTGCCGTCACAGTACTATGTCCCGAACGAAAACCAGACTGGAAAGGGCTTAAGATATCATGCTGTGATAGGAATAGAGTAAGCTGAGTGTGGACAATACGTTCAAAGACTTTAGACAGAAAAGGAAGAATACAAATTGGTCGATAGTGTGGTGGAATAAGCTCCAAACCTTCTCCTCAAAAAGGGAGAGCAGGCCTTTAGCCCAGCAGTGGGACATTCACAGGCTGTTACGGTACGGTACGGATAGTGTGAAGGTGTTGTAGGATTTGAAATTTTAGGGATAGGAATAACAATTTAATGGAAATAAATAAAAGACGAATTATATACGTCGTTTGTTCGCTTTAATATTTACTGCGACGGTTCCACGGCTTTCAATATTGTTTGTATACGCAATGTTTTATTAATATTTAAATTATATCTCCAATATCGCGAGAATATAATTATTGTGTAAAAAACACAGTCACACTGGACATTGATTGTGACGGGCTCTCATCGTTCATGAAAAAATGTGATGTTTCTTTTAGTATTAACCGTTAATTTCTTTAAAAAATAAAAATTAAAAACGAAAGGTAGTAACTACCTTTCGTTTTTGTTTTTTATTTAAATATTTCTATTTTTTTGTTTTTATTTTTATTTTTGCTTTGTTTATTTTGTAATTGTGTTTGAGAATGGTGTGTTTTCCTGTAATCGATTGTGCATAGTTTTAAGTTAATGTAAAAAGCGTTTTGAATGTGTGTTATGTACAACTGTTGGAGATCCAAATAAATAAATTTCCAGGCTAAAGAACGAGGGCATAGTGGCCGAAATCAAACGCAAGGTGCAGTTGCATCCGACTGCGGTGTGTCACGTGCCTCAGGCGCTGAAGTATCTCGTCACCACGGAGACCTTACTGAACGACGCGCACGAGGTGAGACGTGTGTGGTTTCTGGTAGAGAATAATGTCGTAAGAGACAAATGGGAGGTTTTTAATGAAGTGCATCCTTAAATACTATTAGCATTTGGCGTCTTAATAATCTTTAATGAGGAGATTAAAAAAAACTATAAAATCTAAAATTTTACAATATTTTTATCCTATAATGATTTAATTCATCTCATATATACAGCTTGATACAGCGTGTTCATAAAACTTGGATATTTTTCGACATATTATGATGCAATTGCGAGCTATTTAGTGGTATATATTATAGGTAAGTAAGTAAGAGTAAGTAACAGTCTGTAAATGTCCGACTGCCGGGCTAAGGCTTCTTTCTTTTTTAAGAGAAGGTTTAGAGCTTATTCCACCGCGCTGCTCCAATGCGGCTTGGTAGAATACACATGTGGCAGAATTTCGATAAAATTAGACACATGCAAGTTTCCTCACGATGTTTTCCATCACCGAAAAGCATGAGATGAATTATAAACAGAATTTAAGCACATGAAAATTCAGTGGTGCTCGCCCGGGTTTGAATCCACGATCATCGGTTAAGATTCACGCGTTCGTACCCCTGGGCCATCTCGGCTTTCTATTATAGGTAGGTAGGTTAATTAATGAATTATTAGATAAATGAAGTAAAATAATGTGTACTTATGTTGTACCGCCGCGGCCAGCTGGTGCACATGGTGACGTGGGCGCGCGTGTCGCCGGTGGAGGCGCTGTCGTACTTCAGCCGCCAGTACCCGCCGCACCCGCTGTCGGCGCAGGCGGCCGTGGCCACGCTCACGTCGTACCCGTCGTCCGCCGTGCTGCTGTACATCCCGCAGCTCGTGCAGGCGCTGCGGCACGACACCGTGAGAGCCGCTCCTGTACTTGTGTGCAGACCTTGAGATTCAACCGACGTGTCGGGCCGATAAAAAGTTACTGGGATTTTCTGTCTGTGAGTCTAGGAGTTGGAAGTGTGTACGTTCCCGTGCCGCGGAAAGCACGTAAAACGACACGAGAGAATAGAGAGGTGACTGTGTGCGCAAACACCTGTGTTTGCTTCAGTCAGTCTCCGTCGAGAGTAGTCGCAGTGGCCGAAATCGATCAGGAGGACATTGTCATCGTCATTTGTTATTACTTTATCTTTCTCGTGTATAGTAAAGTATTATTATATTATATTTACATAAATATCAAGAACAAAATTAATTTATCCGAACAATACACAGTATTGTCTATAATTTTAATAAAATGTTTATTGTTATAATATACAATTACTTTAATCATAAAGTTTAATGATATAAATATTACATCTTATATCCTCGTTTCAATGCAGATGGGCTATGTGGCTGAATTAATAAAATCCCTCGCGAAGAAGTCCCAAGTGGTCGCACACCAGCTCATCTGGAATATGCACACCAACATGTATACGGACGAAGAGATGCATAATAAGGATAGTGAGTGCCTTGCCATTGTTTATCATATACTAGCAGCACATAGCAGATATTTTCCTGCCTTATATACCAATGGGTACTTGCTGTAGTTTCATTCAGTAGCGAATTACAATAAATTCGATACAAAAAAATATACAGTACAGTAATGTTAATGTCCCGCTGCTGGACTAAGACCTCCTCTCCCTTTCTGTGGAGAAGGTTTGGAGCTTATTTCATCACGACGCTCGAAAGTGGGTTGGTGGAATACACATGTGGGAGAATTTCAGTGAAATTCGAAACATGCACGAAATGAATTATAAACACAAATTAAGCACATGAAACTTCAGTGTTGCTTGCCCGGGTTTGAACCCACGTCATCGGTTAATATTCACGCGTTCTAACCACTGGGGCATCTCGGCTCTTCTGCCTTATGTACCAATAGTTATTTGCTGCAGTGTCATCCAGTAGCGAATTGCAGCAAATAAAATAGTAAAAAATATATAAAGGCTGAAATCGGTTAAGAGAAATTTATCCCCATATTGTCAATAGAAAAAAACTTTGTAAAATTAGGTTTACAAATTTTCTTTAAGATTTTTCTGAAAGAAAAACTGTAAACCTCTTTTCTTATCCCATTTTAATATTGTCTAGTTTGTTTTTAAGGCGATTTAGTTCAAACGAAATTATTATAAATTATTTTTTTTTATATTAATTTACAAATTATATACAGATATTATTATTAAGCTATATTTGTTCGTGACATGTTTCGCTGAAGTAATAAGTATTTAAGGTTATGGGGAAATCTTAGTTATTTTAAAAGAGGATTGATGCCTAACAATGTGACAATTAAAACGAAAAATATTCTTAAAACTAACGACTATATGACAAGCTTTAGAAATTGAGGTTTATTTTTTATTATTTAATTGAAGCCCCAAAACTATGCTCTTATTGGTTTGGAGTCTGCATTGATCGATGCAGAAAAAAAAAACTAATCCAATGTTATATATAACAACTATAATATAATAATAATAACTATTTTTTGCAAAATGGCGCTTTAGATTTTTTTATTCCGCTGACGATATATATATATATATATATATTATTCACACACTGATCCCAAATTAAGCAGAGCTTGTACTATGGAAACCAAACAATTGACATATACTACTTTTCTTGTAAATACATACTTATATAGATAATTACACCCAGACTCAGGACAAAAGAATGTTCATGCACACAAATGTCTATCCTGGGTGGGAATCGAACCAACAACCTTCGGCATGAAAGGCAAGTGCCCAGAAACCGCGCCGACCGGCTCGTCAAATATTTATTAATTTATTTATTTGGGAATCATACAGCATAATATAACACATAAACATTTGATAACAAAATAAGTCTCACATAAGTCAACAAAGTTTCCACTTTAACATTGAAACATGGAGTGAACCTAACCAGAACAAGTTATTTAGCAAGTATTAAAGTATATAAAATAAAGTATTAACAAGTAATTTAAAAAACGGGACAAACAAAAAAAAATTACGATAAGAATATTAATGACAAGTACAGTTTTTAAGGCTTCTAAGAACTTAAATAAATTTACGTTAAAGATATATTAGTGTAACGTTTATTATAATTGTCTGTTGCTCTTATCAAAAAGCGATTTTTAGCATAGTTCGTTCTACACATAGGAACATAAGAGGTATGTTTACGGGCAATGGAATTTGGACACTTGACATTCATATTGTTGACTAAGTATATTGAATCGACAAAATGATTTACAATTTTGTAAAGAAAAACCTGAGCTTTGCATTCCCTACGTTTCTAGCGACAAAATATTAAGCTTATTAATAGAATTAGATCCAAACTTACGCGTTAATCTTCTAATAAATTTATTCTGAACGTTTTCGATGGCCATAATATACTTTGAGTATTGTGAATTCCAAACCGTTGAAGCGAGTTATATAGGACATTATATGTATTCATATTTTTAAAGTCTCTTCCCTGGCGAAATATGAAACCCAACATTCTGTAAGCTTTTGCGATAATTTTATTCACATGCCTGTCAAATATTAAATTAGAATCTAGGAGCACTCCTAGGTACCTAACCTCGGTTACCCTCTTAATTAAATGATTGGAAATTGTGTAATCAAATAAAATTAGGTTTTTTTTCTAGAAAATTTTATAATATAGCACATATCAAAACTAAGATGTAGTCCGTTAGATTTTTTTAACAATTTTTAAAACATCACTTTTTTTATGATTTTAAATAGTTTAGTATCATCAGCATATAGAAGTATGTTAGGATTTTGAAATTTTTCAGTATATCATTAATGAAAATATTAAACAATAGGGGACCGAGGTGAGAGCCCTGAGGAACCCCAGATGTTATGGGGTCAACACTAGAGATGTGTCCTTTCACAGCAACTGCTCGAGTTCTGTCACGGAGATATGATGTTATCCATCTTAGAAAATCGCCGTGTATACCAATATATTCGAGAAACTCAACGAGATTAGACTCAACTGATCTTTTATTCACAAATCCATGTTGTTGGGTAATAAGAAGAGGTTTTATTAAATGTAATTTAAAACATTCGTTTGCCTTCACAGCGGCCTTATACGATATACTAGAAAATTTAACGAAGTGCATCGTCGACACGCTCTCCGGTCCCGCGAAGGCGTTCTACGAGAGGGAGTTCGATTTCTTCAGTCAGATAACGAACATTAGCGGTATCATACGACCGTATCCCAAGGGGGCTGAAAGGAAACGGGCGTGCTTGGAAGCGCTGAAGAATGTTAAGGTGAGCTCATAATTATAAATGCATGTATAAACACTGAATGATTGAATATTATAAATGCTATTAAATTTAAATAAAAAATATATACAAGTCCACATTACATTCCAATGGCAGGTAGAACAAAGACGAACAAATCTTAGTTTATAATTTTTATCGATAAATTATTTATTTTATATAATCTGTATGATAATCAACGAATACTGTCTCCAAGATTATTTGTTATCTATATACTCTTGTACAAAACTATATAAAATAATAATTAAGGAACAATTAATACGTGAATGATTTTGATATTTATTTATATAAAGCATGTATATGAAATCAAACGTGCTTAAGTTATCCAAAATACAATAATAATTAGAATGTGTTATCACATTTCAGGTGCAACCAGGCTGCTACCTACCATCCAATCCAGACTCTATGGTCATAGATATAGATTACAAAAGCGGTATGTTTTAATAAATATTATTTTTTCTTATGGTAACACTGAATATGAACGAGATTTCTATCGTGAATTAAAGATGCAAAAGTCTGATGAACACAATTTTAATGTTAACCGATTTTTTTTAATTTCAAAAAATAATAATAATAATACATAAAGGCCCGCAAACCTATAAGCAATTATTATTTTTAAATGTAAAATAAATAGTTTCTAAGTTAACCTTTCATTCATTCATTCATACTAACAGAAAAATGTTTAATTCATAAATATTGTCAAATGAAAATTGTAATTTTATTATAACAGGAACGCCGATGCAGAGTGCGGCCAAAGCGCCGTACTTGGCGCGCTTCCGGGTGAGGAAGTACGGGATCTCCGAGATGGAGACCGTCGCCATGGCCATCGCGTCCGGCGAGGAGCTGCCAGCGGTTAGTGGACTATTACTAGCGTTTGCTATCCTACTTAAATGCTCGATTAAAACGACAAAGGACTGTTAAAGCTTGATCTCAACACGCCATACCGCAATGCTCATAAAAAAGCATTCAAATTCTACAATTACCGCCATGAATAGTATCTGTCAATGTTCTTGTTGCCAGATTAAAAATATAGATTATTATTGCTTAATATCAAAAATGACAGATACTCCAGTAATATTTAATAATAATTCGTATTACATCTACTTTTTTTTTTTATATTCGCCGGGAGGGCAAATGACTCTACTCCACCTGTTGGTAAGTGGTAGTAGAGTCCAAACGCGACGACGGCCAGTACAGACGGGAAAAACGTTCTGCACTAGCCGCCTTCGCCTTGCCGGCCCGCAAGATGCCTCTTCACGCCTCGTTTGAAGGAAGCCGGGTTGTAAGAGGAGGGGAACACGTGAGCTGGTAAGGAATTCCATTTTTTGGAAGTGCGACAAAGAAAGGAGTTGCCAAATTTCTTTGTTCGCGATGGAATTGATGTCACAGTTAGGCGGTGACATCGAGAACCAGCTCGCGTGGACTTAAGAAGGAAGGGGGAAGCAGGAATTAGAGAGAATAATTCCTCAGAGCACTCGCCGTGATACAGTCGATAGAAAGCGCTCAGTGCTGCTATCTCACGACGCAATTGTAAAGGTTCAAGGGTGTTTGTGACCTTTACGTCGCCAATAATGCGTACGGCACGTCGCTGCAACCGGTCCAAGGCCTCAAGTAGGTACTTAGCGGAGCCATCCCAAAGGTGCGAGCAATATTCCACGCAAGACCGTACCTGTGTTTTGTACAGCAGGCACAGTTGTTGTGGCGTGAAAAAGCGCCGCACCTTGTTCAGAACTCCGAGTTTCCGTGAAGCTGTTTTTATAACAGCCTCGATGTAATCCCTTGGACTAAGGTCGCAGCGAACGTCAATCCCCAGCATGGCGATTTTGCTTTGCATCACCAGCGGAGTACCACAGAGGGAGGGAAGAGGGGAAAATGTTGACTTTTTCGCCGTGAGAGCGCATACCTGTGTTTTCTTGGCATTAAACTCAACAAGATTATCAGAGCCCCATTTGGCGATGAGCTCTAACGTCCTATCGAGTTCAATGACAAGATTCTTCCGCCTCTCCTCAATTTCCGCTCGCCCAGCCACTGCGCGTCCGTGGTATCCACCATGCACTGAACTATCGTCTGCATAGCAATGTATGTTCCCAAGAGAGAGCATATCATTGATATGCAAAAGAAAGAGTGTGGGAGATAGCACAGATCCCTGGGGGACCCCAGCATTCACTACATAGAATTGTGAAGCGCAACCATCAACTAAAACACGAAGGCTACGCTTGTGTAGGAAGCTGGCAATCCAGGTGCATAGCTGAGCAGGCAGACCATATGCCGGCAGCTTGGAGAGAAGACTTCTGTGCCAGACCCTGTCGAAAGCCTTGGAGATATCGAGGCTGACAACCAACGATTCTCCATGCTTGTCGATAGCTTCACCCCAGAGGTGCGTTACGTACGCTAGAAGATCACCTGTGGACCGTTTTGGTCGAAACCCGTATTGACGATCATTAATTAAAGAGTGATATTCTAGGTAATGGATCAGTTGGTTGTTTAAAATCCGTTCCATCACCTTACAAAGTACTGAGGTGATAGCTATTGGCCGATAATTTGCCGGGTCAGACCGATCCCCTTTTTTGGGAACCGCTTGCACATTAGCTCTTCTCCAAGCCTCCGGCCACATGCAGGTATTGTAGGTGGCAGTGCACTACAATCATCGATGACGGAATTGTCGGCAAAGAGTTTAGCCAGGAGATCAGCTTGCTCTTGCGGACTGTGAGCTAGCGATCCGTCCGGATTTCTGAGCGGTGACAGCGAAGGTTGGCAGAAATTGTTTTGCACAGACTTGGTCAGACGCCAGAAGCTGCGGGAGCCCCTAGGATGCGAAACAAGGTCATGACCAATCTGTACAATGCGCTGTGCATCCGCTCTCGTGTATGCCTTTCTACAGGACTTGGAATTTTTATTATAGTTTGCTTTCAGTGAGTCAATGTTAGATGCCCCGGTTATGCAGCCGTTGATCCACTTGCGATATGCCGCCTGCTTAGATGATACAGCATCGGCACATTCACGAGTGAACCAACGGTTACGCGTACTCCTACTGACGAGATCTGAGCTAGGAATGTAGTATTCCATTCCCAGCATGATCCCGCCAGCAACAGCAGCGGCACTAGCTGTCGGGTCATTCCCACTGAAGCAACGTTCCTTCCAAGGGACCGACGCATAGTAATCGCGCATACCGTCCCAATCCGCCGACTTATAGTGCCAAACGCGACGTTTGCATACCGCTAGTGGCGGCAGCTTGGCCTGTGGCACTCTGGTAGAAATAAGGCTGTGATCCGAAGAGCCAAGAGGAGCCTGAACCACAACCTGATATTCCACCGGGTGAGAAGTCAGCAGAAGGTCCAGTAGAGAAGGTGCTTGCCCATCAATGTCTGGGATCCTGGTGGGCTGATCAACCAGTTGGGTCAAGTCATGTGTGAGAGCAAAAGCATGAGCAGTCCTTCCAGCATGGTCAGTTTTGAGGGATTTCAACCAGGATTCGTGGTGAGCATTAAAATCCCCCAAAAACACCAATTCCGCGTTAGGAAATTGCTCTTGCGCAGCATCTGCCACCCGACTAAGATGGTCAAATAATCGGCTTGTCTCCAAGTCACCATTGTGGGATCTGTAGAGGCACACGTAGACTCGGCTCTGACGAACCAGGTCCACACGTACCACCAACATGGAGAAGGAGGGGTCCTCCAAGCAGCGCAGTCGGTGACAGCAAACATCCGTCCTGACGAACAAGCATACTCCGGCTTTCGCTTTGAAGGATTCTTCAAGCGTGTAGCCGGGATAATTAAGGTAGCTGGTATCGGCAGGACGGAGTATTTGTGTCTCCGTGAGAAACAACATTGCTGGCCGTGCTGTCTCGAGATGGTGGTGGACAGCGTTGAGGTTAGTGTGGAGTCCTCGGATGTTAGAGAACTCGACCTCAAACAGCGAGGGTATGGTGGGGGTGTGCACCGCTGTACGACCGTTATTTCTGTTTTGTTGCGCCATTTGGGAAAAATAGAATGGAAAAGAGACGTGAAGCGAGCGATGTATTGCCACGATAGGGATGGGCAAAGCGTGGAGGCGTGTTTCCCCAAGTGGTTGCCAAAAGGGAAAATACACTGACCCGCCGGACGGAAGGGCCCCCGAACCCCCCCGGAAGTGGCCGCCGGGACCCCACCTACCGGTCACCAACTGGCACGACGGTCCACCCCGAGATTATGCGTGGCCTGGTGGGGCAGCCTCACGAGCTGGTTAGGCACGCTCGGGCCCCTGTACTATGCCACGGGCGGCCAGCGGAACAGCCGTTTCTTCAGGTCTCCCTGTCCGGCAGGTCAATACAGTTTCCCCCGGCATTGGTTCAACAGCCGTCTCCAATTGGACCAACACCCATCGCGGCAATACTCGCTCGGGCTCTGGCTGTACGCTGGCTGACCTCGAAACGCGGCTGCAAGCCACTTCACGAGTTTTTCACCATGCGTACGGTGGTAACAAGCCAGGCGGATGTTAGCATCCTACCACCAGATGAGCAGATGGTCGCTCAGATATCCCTTAGTCGCCTCTTACCACACCCATGGGAAAGAGAGGGGCAGTGAAATGTATTCTTTCTCCTTCACTGCACGGATGAGTACTATACCGACTGAGTCTTACACAAGAAAGTATGTCTGGTCGCAGGTGTCTTCGCTGGTGATAAAAAAAAGACGTTGCCGCCGGTCCCGTGCCCCCCACACTTTTCCTCATTCCCCTCCGTCATTCTGTTGCTTTCGTCTTCAGTCATGCGTAGACAACCATTTTTATGATTAGCAACTTCTATAAACTTTAACTTTTATGGGATTGAATTTAATTTCATCTCATTGTCATTTTACAACTATCATGATAACTGCGCGTAAAGAACAGCGAAAATAAAGAAATAAGTCCATGACATCAACGTAAATGCTACCAGAGTTGTTGCCCACTAATAATTAATAATAATTAATAATTAATTAATAACAGTGTAATTACAGGCACAAGGGACATAAAATCTTAGTTCCCAAGGTTGGTGACGCATTGGTGACGTAAGCGATGGTTAACATTTCTTACAATGGCAATGTCTAAGGGCGTTTGGTGACCACTTACCATCAGGTGGCCCATATGCTCGTCCGCCTTCCTATTCTATAAAAAAAAAATCGCTAACAATATACACCTTTACAAGATTAAAAAGGTGATAACAAAGTCAACTAAAAATGGATTTTTTTTATTAAGAAAATAAGTAATGCTAACGATTAAATATTATAAATGACGTACAAATATTTATTGAATAGTTTGTCTGTTGTACACGAATAGGAGGAAGGCAAGGACCGCTACACGTCGATCGCGGCGGAGACGTGGCAGGCGGCCATCTTCAAGGTGGGCGACGACGTGCGCCAGGACATGTTGGCGCTGCAAGTGATCACGCTCTTCAAGAACATATTCCAGCAAGTGGGGCTCGACCTCTACCTGTTCCCGTATAAAGTGGTCGCCACTGCGCCGGGGGTACGTGCCTTAAGTCACTTACTTATGCCTCTTATAAAAAGGCTTTACCATAAAATCATATTGATTTCCAGTGTAATGAAAGTAGTGTGGGTAGGTACCACCCACGAATTGTATATTTTACTGTACCACTGGTGGTAGAGCTTTCTGTGCTCGTCTGGGTAGGTACCACCCAGTCATCAGATATTCTACCGCAAAACAGCAGTAATTGGTATTGTTGTGTTCCGGTTTAAAGGGTGAGTGAGCCAGTGTAATTACAGGCACAAGGGACATAACAGCTTAGTTCCCAAGGTTGTTGGCGCATTGGTGATGTAAGCAATGGTTAACATTTCTTACAATGTCAATCTCTATGTGCGTTGGTGACCACTTACTATCAGGTGGCCCGCCTTCCTATTCTATAAAAAAAACCGCCGAGCAGGAATACTTAGTATAGCTGTGTTCCGGTTTGAAGGGTGAGTGGGCTATTATAACAACAGGCACAAGGGACAATATAAGTTCCCAAGGTTGGTGGCGCATTGGCGATGCGAGGGATGATTAGTATTTCTTACAATACAAAAGTGTCCCATACACTTACCATCTTACTACCAGGTGGTTCACTTGTCAGTTTGCCTTAATGCCAAAAAAACCTATTAATATGAGTTGTGTATTAATTAACTTTACGAAAAATTTATTTTACCACTAAATAAACTGTAAATAATAAACTGTAAATATGTTGTATAAGCTGTAAATATGTTGTATAAGCTGTAAATATGTTGTATAAGCTGTAAATATGTTGTATAAACTGTAAATATGTTGATGTAATTATAATATGTTGTTGTTCAGTGCGGTGTAATAGAGTGCGTGCCGAACGCCAAGTCCCGCGACCAGCTGGGCAGGCAGACGGACATCGGCATGTACGAGTATTTCATTAAGAAGTACGGGGATGAGACTACGAGGGAATTTCAGGTGATTATTTTTTTAATATAAGGTATTTTCTATTTACGTTTTGCTTCATCTCGCGAGAGGGAAGATTCGTGTGTGTGTGAGGTAGATAGATATATATTGTTCTTTTGACTTCAAATACTAATAAATGAATAATAATAAATATTGACGGGTCGGTTGGCGTGGTTGGTAGATACTTGCCTTTCATGCCGAAGGTTGTGGGTTCGATTCCCACCCGGGACAGACATTTGTGTGCATGAACACGTCTGTTTGTCCTGAGTCTGGGTGTAATTATCTATATACGTATGTATTTACAAAATAAAAGTATATGTAGTATATCAGTTGTCTGGTTTTCGTAGTACATTGGGATTTTCATTGGGATCAGATGGCAGTGTGTGAATATTGTCCCAGCATATTATTATTATTATTAATTATATTAAAGAAATTTTAGAATGTTTAAAGTGTGGATGGATCTCGTAAGAATCTAGGATATGTGAATGAAAGGCACCCCTTTCATACTGAGATGACGACTGACAGATAGGAGTGGAAGGAAAATACATGTGCTGACCTCACGTAGGGCATAAGATAAGAGATTTTTTTTTTACTATAATTATTAGCAAAACCCGATAATCCTTTTAATTCTGTCACTTTAACTTAACTGCTCCGCCTTAAAACTTCCCTATCCCCCCTCTCTAAAACTCTAGTACTCACACAGAAATATTCAAAGTTCTATATAACCTATCGTAGCTTTCGTTAATGTTTGATAATATCGTTTCAGGCGGCGAGGAGGTGTTTCGTTACATCAATGGCTGCGTACAGCGTTATAGGATTCCTCTTGCAGATCAAAGATCGGCACAACGGTAACATCATGCTGGACACAGACGGACATATCATTCATATAGGTACGAGCTTTTTTTTTTTATAAAATAGGAAGGTGGACGAGCATATGGGCCACCTGATTGTAAGTGGTCACCAACGCCCATAGACATTGGTATTGTAAGAAATGTTAGCCATCGCTTACATCACCAATGCGCCACCAACCTTGGGAACTAAGATGTTATGTCCCTTGTGCCTGTAATTACACTGGCTCACTCACTACCTCGATTCATTACAAGGTCACTTATAAAAAACCCAATAAATACCTTTTTAATATTAAAAATTTTTTGTTCTTTGTACTTTTAGAGAATTTTTCTATATTTATGTTCTGATTTATATATATGTGTTGATGATGATTTCGTTATTATTTACAGATTTCGGTTTTATGTTCGAATCGTCGCCGGGTGGTAATCTCGGCTTCGAACCGGATATCAAGTTGACGGACGAGATGGTGATGGTGATGGGTGGTAAGATGGAGGCACCGCCGTTCAAGTGGTTCTGTGAGCTTTGCGTGCAAGCCTTCTTGGCTGTCAGGTGAGAATGACATTTATAATACTTCAAACATCCGAGCCCGATTATGGAACAAAGCACCTTGAGCATATAAGAAAAGCCCCCTCAAAATACTTTCAAGACTCGTCTCCGTGAGGATATTTTGTCAGAAAGCTCCTAGTACTCTTCATTTTTGGCATCTATAATGCATTATTATCCATATATATTATAGCTCTGTTTTTTATTTTCTTTGTTGTTGTTAAATTTGTATGTATGTATATTTTTTTTTATTATCAATTACCGCCTTCATGAATTTCTGCTTAGCCTAACGGTTGACTGGTAGAGAATGCCTTAAGTCCGCCTTTTGTCCTACTACACAATGTATGGTGGTCAAAAAAGTATTTGAATTAATAAATAAACATAATGCATACTACATCTAAATAAACAATCCTTAGATTTCCATATTCATGAGATTTGCTAATAACTCTGCTATATTATGCACTATAAACTTTCCTTCTGTTTTTGATTAATATATCTTTATTTATTATATTGATATTATATATCCGAGAGGGCTCAGTGGTAAGAACGCGTGAATCTTAACCGACGATCGTGGGTTCGAACCCGGGCAAGCACCACTGAATTTTCATGTGCTTAATTTGTGATTATAATTCATCTCGTGCTTGACGGTGAAGGAAAACTGCATGTAGCTAATTTAAATCAAATTCTGCCACATGTGTATTCCACCAACCCGCATTGGAGTAGCGTGGTGGAATAAGCTTCATACCTTTTCCTCAAAAAGGGAGAGGAAGCCTTAGCCCAGCTGTGGGACATTCACAGGCTGTTAGTGTATATTTTTATTTATTATACAACACTGTTCCATTTGAAACACTAACACTAGGATTTTTTCCCAAAATCATTTCATGTGTTGGCGCATTTCTGGCGTGGTTATGATCCTTAAAGATATATATTTAATAAATCGATTTATATTCCAGGCCGTATCAAGAAGCGATAATATCGATAGTATCGCTCATGCTGGACACGGGCCTGCCGTGCTTCCGCGGACAGACGATCCGGCAGCTCCGGTCCCGGTTCGCGCCGAACTCCACCGAGAAGGAGGCGGCCGCCTTCATGCTCGCCGTCATACGGAACTCTTTCCTAAACTTCAGAACTCGCACCTACGACATGATACAGTATTATCAAAATCAAATACCGTATTAAATATCATCGATATTGCAAGGATTTAGCAAACTGTACCCCCCTCCCCCTTTAAATCCCCCTTGGGAATACCGTACGATGGGTTTGAGGTTCACCTATATTTTTAGTTATGTATAAATCAACGAAAGGAATTCAGGCGTTAAGGTTATGCGTATTCTTTAATGAAGAATGAAATACGTACGGTTAGCAAATATAACAATTAATTTTAATTTTTTTTTCCTATTACTCTGTAAATGTCTTCCTTTATGTTTCGTTTCATTCGTTATTTTTATTATTCATTACTTTAAGGCGAATCCCGTTTTGGTTTTTTCAAATTCAGATATAAATGTTTCTGTAAACGATGTCTTAATACAAAGAATCGCGAACATTGCAGGCGATTACTAATGATTTCTCACGTACTGTCTTTAAAGTCTACCTGTGTCTTGACAAGTACATAAATTTAAGTTCACGCAAAATGTTTATAGATGTTTAATATTTTTTTCGAAATTTTCGTATTATTTAAATATCGAATGAAATATAATATGGCTTGCCAGTTAAAAAAAAATAAGATTAATATATATAACTCACTCTACACTACAAAATATAACACAATAATACAGATGCATTTAGTTTTACGGTACCTTCCCAGCTGGAATTAAGGGTTTCTTAGTTTCATGACCGTATGAAATAAATCGTTTTACGATAAATGTATACTTTGTTCTGGATATAAAATTTATAATCATTATTTTTTTATTGTAAATTAAAGAAAATATTTAAACCAGAAATAAGTGTTAACACACACGGTCTAAAACTGCATGCCAGCACCAAAATTTAAAACAGTTTTAATTCGGTTCACATAACTGCATCGAAACTGCAAATAGATCTAATGCTGGTCAGTATATCTGCCTTTACAATGAACTAGCGAAACTGTAATCTGAGGAAAAATTGTGAATCAACTAAAGAATTATTAACATTAAGGCCGTAAATATGTACAAAAAAATATATACAAATCGTGACCGCGTGGAATGTTGGCAAGAATGCTTGCAGAATTTCCCCTTCGAAACGCAATTGAGATCCTCTAGACATAAAATGATTTGTGAATGCAGCAATTAAATTTTTGAGGTTTATTGTGCAATCTCCAAATTTTTACCGTATTTATGTGTTATAAATTTCAATTAAAAATTAAAACACATAATCAATGAAAATAATCAAACAATATCCAAAATAAATGGTGCAGTAATTTATGATAATCGATAATTTATTATATCTAAAGCAATTTAACTACAAATAATATATCAGCTTGTTTTATCTAAAGATATAGTAATATCATACTATATAGATTGATAAATATTAAAAAAAAATAATGTTTTTTAGTACATTTTTATCCATAGACTTATTTTTAATATCAGAATGTGACAATTTAAAGTGTCGGCTCTTTAAAAGATTTTGGCATATAATAATTTACACGTAATTATTTGCACATATTTAATAATTACTTTATAAATATAACAAATTTACGAGTAAAAAATGTTACGAGTTATATAATTTAAGAATAATACTATTTAGATAGAACTGTGTCCTATTAGATTTCTTTTAGATTATATTAACAGAAATAAAAGCCAAAATGACATTGAAAAAAATATATCATACCCTATATATGTCAGTCACATAAAATGTTATTGTATCAAATCAGACGTAATATATAAATAGAATTTTTATTAAATCCGTACTTCATGAAAAAGTTGCGTTCACACAATATAGCTCAAACATGGTGAAAAATATGTGTAATGTAAACGCGCCTTTATTAAAAATAAATATATATTTTTATTCCAGAAATAAAATGATATTTTCATGTACGTAATACTAATATGTTATTTATTATAATGTTTAAATAAATGTGTGATTATTTCGATTAATAGTGCAAATTTGTTATTTTTTGTCCATTCAAGTTGTTGATCATGTCAATATTCTATTAAATTTATTATTAATATACGCTTTGAATTATATCATTAAATATAAGATTAAATGAAAAAAAAACTTCGAAGAATTCTATACAAATAGTATAAAATGTTTAGAGTGCTGAATTTTATGCTGTAATAAAAAATATCTCGGCAATAAGATTACAAGTCATGGTTAAAATTAAAAGGACTTTGAATATAATAATAATAATATATGATTTAAATGTAAAATAAAACAGAATGATTTAGCAAGTATTATTTATATTGACAAAGCAAATTAATATTCTATATTATAAATGGAAAATTTGTTATGAGACTGTTGGATAAACGATATAAACACTTTTAAAAAAACCTGGTAGTAATAAATTAATTTTGCATGAAAAGATAATCTTATTGCATTTTTAAATTTGAAGCTTGAATCTTATTGCCGTAACAATATATATAATAAATGTTTTGAACATTCCTCTGATAGTTACTTTGTTGTTGGAATTAAAGTATGTGGTAAAGGTAAAGAGTCTTTTATTTCCAGCATTACCACCCTTCATGGTTTGTATAATTTTATTGATTATTTTTGTCATTCCTTACTATATATTTCGTTACTTATAACAACAATAATATAGAATAAAATGAGTAGTTTCGCTGCGCTTATTATTTCCTGTACATTACAAATAAAGCGGGTAAAATTGCACAGGTGATTTAATAAAATAAAATATATTTTGTCTATGGACTTATTTAAGTTATCTAACATTCATTTATTTATACCAAATGATGTTTGAGTCACTAAAAGGACAATATTTTATGATGATAAAGATAACAATCTATTATTAAAATATCTTTATTTTACAAAATATAAACAAATCATACTTGATTATCACAGCTGTCTAAAAATGATAAATAATATTCCAACTTCTTAATAACTTTCTTAACTTTGCTTATGTCTATATTAGGTAAATGATTTTTATTATGTTCAGGGAATTTTCTAGAAAACATTCCTTTATTATTGCTATTATCTTTTAAGTCCATCTTATTTCTTCTACATAGTGATTTTGTATCCGTAAATATTTGAATTACATGAGAGAAAGTTGCTTTAGTGTAATGCAATTTATTTTCTTCACTCGGCCCTTGTAATATTTGTAATGTGTCATTTCTCATTACATCTAAACTTGCTTCGTCCGTTTGTATTAATTCACTCTGAAAATAAGTATGTATTAAAAATTTAACTAATATAAACTATCAGTGAATTGAGATATATTTAAATTTTGGTTGTCATTAGAGAAGAGTATAGGTAGATTCTAGCTAATGAGCTAAAGAAGCCAAAAGGTATTCTGAGCTATAATAACAGTTTCATTGATATTATTACACATTATTATAATAAAGAAAGTATGAAACTCAAAAGGCTTTAATTAAATAAACAAAGTATTGTTTTGTTAATGGGTTAATAGTTTTTACTCTGGTTATATTATTTTCCTATCTTTTGTATCGATTTCAGTCATGGCGGACAAACTCAAGAGAGATCAGCTAACTGTGCATATATTATAGTTCACAAACACAGACACTCACTCATAATCTACTGTATTGGGATGGCAATCTGACATGACTTGAAAGGTACATACAGTAAACTCAATAACATCTCAGTTCAGATCTGCAGCTTTATTTCTAGCTAATCGACCAATGAATAAATGACCAATGTCAACAAAACAATATTAGAATTACCTGTAGACACCTCTGTGCTACTGATTCAACCGCCGATTCAGGATCATCAAAGTTATTATTCGAATTTAAATTAGTACAAATTTCTAGTAAATAAGATCCAGCTTCCATTGGTTCTATTTCACCATTAAAATATCTCATGATGAAGGCATATGAAGCTACTATATTTGCCATGTTAAATCTTATAGCTGGCGATGGTTTGACCGTCTGTAAAACAAAAGTACAATTACAAAAGAAATAGGTTTTATTTGCCTTGTTCTCATTACTATATCATTCGTACAATTTTGATGGAACTTTGTACATTTGTGTTTGAACAAATTGAAGACTTCACAAGCATTGTCGGGGGCAATTGCTAGTGATATATAATTTATACAATATAGTGAATAGTTATAATGATAGTTTTACTTTTTTATATACATTTAAGTGGAAGGATTCCACTAATATTATAAACACGAAAGTGAGTTTGTTTATTTATTTGTATATTACATTTTCACATACAAACTACTCAACCAATCATTAAATTTTGCATAAACATTGTCAGGGGTACAGAAAGGACATAGTGTACCCAACACTCTTGCTTCCTTATATGTGGATGGATACTAGTCTTGCTATAAAATAAAAACTTACAGTGAGTGAAGTGAACTTTGGTACAGACTTTATTTCAGGGCATTTTTTTAATGCTTCTGTTTCTTCATTTGATTCTTTTACATCGTCTATAAGTTTTTTTTCTTTTGTAAATAACCACCATGGCTCCCATTGAGGTATTAAAGTGCCAACATCACCTTGATTAAGCATGGCTTCAAAATCATTTCTCTCGTCTTCTGTTAATGCATTCCAAAGAGCATCTGGATCGTCTAAGTTTAAGTCTTGAATCCTAGTATGCAAATCTATCTCAGAACCGTCATCCGAGTCTATTTCTTCGACATTTTCAATTTCATCTACGTGATCATCTTCATTCTCGTGCATTTTTTTCAAAATGTCAATCATTTTGGTTTTAGCATCATCACCAACTTGATATGACGCTAACTCTTCATTAACGCATTCTCTGTAAAAACTTTCCGAGCATCCTTCGTGTTTTTCTGATTTGTAGCAGTCGAGTGAGCAGTAGAAAATTTCGCACCGTGGACAGCAGTATTTACTTGGTTTATCATCGCATCTGCAATTTATATATTAATTTAGCAAATGTGATAAGGACAAAGGTCAGCTGAGCAAGATTTAAAAGGCCCTTATACACAAAATACAACTGTTGTCCTTATTTTACTTACAATCCACATAACCTTGTTTGTTTTGATTCAGTAGATTCCTTCGACATTACACACTAATTTTGCGAACTATTATATTTCACAAAACTGGATTTAGGTGAAGTTTATTGTTTAAAAATATATAAAATGTCTATTTAATATTTTATGCAAAGCCGAAAATTAATGTAACTTGACAATGTATAACATAACAATATCTACTTGTCAGAAATCAATTGTCATATTTCGATTTTGAATATTTAAATTATATAATCTACATTTTAGTTTAGATAGTAAGCTAACGAAAAATTTGTTTGATGGTTTGTTTTAAGAAGAACGTTATATATTAATAAGTAATTTATTACGAATGGCAATTTTTATATTTATTTTGTTGTTTTGATTTTATTCTGCAAGTTATGACTGTAATACTGACATTGGCATGTTTTGATTTTGTTATTGACAGCTTTAATAACAACAACAAACTTTAAATAGTACGTTGTTGCCTAAAAAATGAAAGAGTAGTTTCAGCATATTTAACTGCTATCAATTTCTGTGAAGATGTAATGAAAAAACCTAAGCATAATTTTAACTTGTAAAGTTGCAAGTATTTGTAGTCCGCGAAATGACGGAGCCAGAAATCGTGGAAGACTTTTATGGAGTCTACCTTCTATATAACATTAATCCGAAATTCAAAGGACGGACTTATATTGGGTACACGAGAGATCCTAATAGGAGAATTATGCAGCATAATAGAGGCTCTTGGGCTGGTGGAGCTCATCGAACAAGTAACAGAGGACCTTGGTAAATTTTTAAATGTTTCGACTCTTTCGCTATGTTATTATAGAATAAAAATTTATATACTTACTGTAACAGCCTGTGAACGTCCCATTGATGGGCTAAAGGCCTCCTCTCCCTTTTTGAGGAGAAGTATTGGATGTTATTCCACCATGCTGCTCCAATGCGGTTTGGTGGAATACACATGTGACAGAATTTCAGTGAAATTAGACACATGCAGGTTTCCTCACGATGTTTTCCTTCACTGTAAAGCACGAGATGAATTATAATCACAAATTAAGCACATGAAAATTCAGTGGTGTTTGCCCGGGTTTGAACCCACGATCATCGGTTAAGATTCACGCGTTCTTACCACTGGGCCATCTCGGCTTTTTTATATACTTAACCTATATGAAAATAAACTTTAATATAATATAATTTATTACTGTGGGATGTACATGTATATGTCTCGAAAAATAGATTTGGCTTAAAAAAAAACATATAATAAATAAAAAAAAATTGATATTCTAATTCTAAAGTTATCCTATTGATTTCCTAAATTCTATTAATTTTTGTGTTTATTATTTTAGGAAAATGGTTATGATTGTTCATGGTTTCCCGAATAACATATCAGCATTAAGAGTAAGTAAATTTTTTAAACAAGGAAATTGGAGTTGAACCGAATATCTTTCAACTATCTATATCCAGTGTTATTTGTTATTTGGCTGGATGCTAGAATAACATAAAATTCATTTGTGGTAGACAATAGTGACTAAAGACATTTTTTTCCATTATTTGCCAGTAACAAGTTCTTTTGTTTGTTTGTGTATATATGGCCAGCTTTGAGGTCTGGCAAACTTTGACAAGTTTGAACTTCCGATTGCATAAACAGTAACTTGTTGCAGCATATAATGGGACAACAGGTCGTTTATTCAGCCATTACAGTATATTCAGTATCTCATATCTGGCTTAAATTTAAATGATATTAAAATTTAATATTAAATTATTCATTCTTTTCCTTAACTTAATCTTTGTTCTTATGCATTATAAGTATTGCTTAAAAATTTTGGAAGCATGTATAATGTAAAAGAAAACCTTTTTCTACAATTATTTTAAAAGTAATGAATGTCTAAAATATTTTTTTTCCTTTATTTCAAATATAATCATTACTTTAATTTTGCTAAGACTTATTGAATTGTTGTATGTCAACCAATAAATAAAGTTTTCTATTCTATTATTTATGTAATGATTAACAGTAACCGCCTGTTAATATCCCACTGCTGGGCTAAGGCCTCCTCTCTCTTTTTGAGGAGAAGGTTTAGAGCTTATTCCACCACGCTGCTCCAATGTGGGGTTGGTGGAATACACATGTGGCAGAATTTCAGTGAAATTAGACACATTCAGGTTTCCTCACGATGTTTTCCTTCATAGCATGAGATGAATTATAATCACAAATTAAGCACATGAAAATTCAGTGGTGCTTGCCGGGGCTTGAACCCACAATCATCGCTTAAGATTCACGCGTTCTTAACATTGGGCCATCTCGGTTTTTTTTTTTTGATGAATGATTGAATAAAATCAAATTTTCGTTTATAAAAGTCACAACAAATTAAATGATGATTTATAGTATACAATCAACAGCATTAGAATTATTATTATATAAAAGTATACCACCAACCTTGGGATGGAAGTTGTTATGTCCCTTGTGTCTGCAGTTACACTGGCTCACTCACTCTTCAAACCGGAACGCAACAATACTATGTTTTGCTGTTTAGCAGTAGATAATCTGATGAGTAGGTGATACCTACCCAGACGGGCTTGCACAAAGCCTACTATAAAAAAGTTATGTGTTGTCAAATACATACCTTTTCCGTGAAATCTAATTGTTCAATGGCAGATATAATAATTTTCGAAATATAGAATATAGAAAATGGTACTTACTATATGATGATAGAGTATTTCATATAATGGTAGAGATTTCTGTTCCCTTAAAACTTAACCTTATAAAAAAGTTATAAATAAACTATAAAACTTGACCTTCTATACATTTTAATTATTGTAGTTTGAATGGGCGTGGCAAAATCCAAATAAAACTACAAGACTGCAGCATCTCGATTTAAAAAAAATACCCCGGAAAGAATCAGAGTTTCAATTCAAATTAAGGGTTTTATCTGAAATGTTAGGAGTTGGTCCTTGGTGCCGATTACCTTTGGTGATAAGGTGGTTGGAAAATGATTACTTTGAAGAGTTTCCAGTAAGTTTATTGACTTATCTTTACTTTTTTAAGTATTTAAATCAGTTTAAAAGGCTTGTAAATACCAAACTACCCAGTCTATATAATCAGTCACATGGTATTAATCGCCGTCGCCTTCAACTTGTAATATTAAACGTTTTCTGCAACTGTTACTTTTTATATCCGACACTTAAAAACATATTTCATTAAATATTCTGCAGTTTTTTGTTTGGGTCTTTTGTAGCTATAGAATAATCATAGACTTATAAACAATGTACATATTATTTTTTTATTTTCAGTCTGATAAAGCACCGCCAGATCATATGATAACGTGTCATGGTCCAATAAAAAGTAAGAACCTCAAGAGAACTAAACAAATAAATACAATACCTACCATAGAATGCTTAATATGTTCTGGGTACTTAAAAGACACCGAAAAACTGTGCTGTACTAACCCCAATTGCGATTTAGTCGCACATATATGTTGCTTGGCCGAAATGTTTCTCTCTCCCGGTGAATATATACCTATAAGCGGTCGTTGCCCATTTTGTAATGTGAAATTAAAATGGGGTGATCTGATAAGGACAATGAGAGGATGTAGTCAAGTGATCACCGATGATGATGGAGGCGATAAGGAAGTTGATGATGAACTTGATGAAAATGTAATTTGTACTCAAGATAAGGGCTTTGTTGATAATCCTTCGTGGTTTCTTGATTGTAATGAAGATTTATGATATATTAAATATTTGACAAAATTCTGTTTTTTCTTTTTTTGTCTTGAATGCTACTAGAATAGAATCATAATTAAAATAGATTTACAGTAACAGCCTGTTAATGTCCCATTGCTGGGCTAAGACCTCCTCTTCCTTTTGAATATTTCAAATATAATCATTATTTTAATTTTGCTAAGACTTATTGAATTGTTGCATGTCAACCAATAAATAAAGTTTTCTATTCTATTATTTATGTAATGATTAACAGTAACAGCCTGTTAATATCCCACTGCTGGGCTAAGGCCTCCTCTCTCTTTTTGAGGAGAAGGTTTTGAGCTTATTCCACCACGCTTCTACAATGCGGGTTAGTAGAATACACATGTGGCAGAATTTCAATGAAAATAGACACATGCAGGTTTATTTGCACGATGTTTTCATTAACCGCCAAGCACGAGATGAATTATAAAAACAAATTAGGCACATGAAAATTCCCAAATTGCCCACTGGGTTTGTACCCACGATCATCGCTTAAGATTCACGCGTTCTAACCTCTAGGCCATCTCGGCATTTTATAATAATATTCAAACATAAAATTATTTGTTAGTAGCATAGCATTGTGCATGGATAATTATAAAAATAATTCAATAGAGACATGAGTCTTAGTGATATTCTATAACTGTTGTCTTTATTAAAAGCTTTTAGTAAGTGTTGGTCAAATCTTGCAAATTTTTACACCTGTTTCAATCTATTGTGCTAAAATCGTGCGCACACTTGTGGCGATGCAAAGTTGAATACCTACTAAATTATATAAAAATGGCCGCCAAATAAAAGCTTATTGTTTGACTGCAATTTATTTATTTTTTTACTATATTCAAGTAAGAACATATTTAAAATGAAATCTTATCAACGCGTTAACAATTATTGGACCGTGAACGCATATTTCAATGTTTTTTATTTACTCTCTCGTTGGCACAGATTACTTTTTTTATTGAACAGTAATTATTTAGTGCGTTCTCAATAACATCTTCGATTAAGTCACGTCTCGCTTGAACGCAAATACTTTCACTAGCGTCAGTAACGGTTAATCGGGCATATAAATATTCAATTAGATTTGGAGAAGACGTTAATACTTATGCTTAAGATAAGATTAAAGTCACAATCGTAGTTTTAATAATAATAAAAAAAAATCAATCAGTAAAAGTACCTATATTTACGTATTTTGTTTTTGATAATTAATTTGCCTAAATTAATATAAAATTCATGTTAAGAAATAACGTCCAAATTTACGAAGGATTTTTTTTTTATAGAATAGGAAGGCGGAGGAGCATATGGGCCACCCGATGGTAAGCGGTCACCAACGCCCATAATAATAATGTGCAAGCTGCACAAAGCTCTACCACCATTAATTATTATTATTTATACCAATAATTATATAATTATTAGTATTCTCGTGTATAAATACGTTCTCCGATCTAGCTTGAAATTCCCAGATTCGGTTTCTAAGTTAGATACATTGAATCCGTTAATAATATATTGGAAAAATAATATTGTCTTCAAACCAACTTCAACCAAAGCCAAAGAAACGTTAGTATTCGTCATTCGGCATTTTTGGTTATAATAAAAACTGCATTATAATCGTATACATATTCATATTAAGACTTAATTTATTCGTTCTGGTTTAATTTTATATATTAATTTTGTTTTGCCGTTCCACGCTCAAGATTTTGCTTCGATTTGGTCACAGGAACAGTTACTTGGGTGTATGCCGTGCAGGTTTAAAAAGTTTTAAAAATAAAATTTTAAGAGTGCAATAACAACATAACATTGACGAGCCGGTTGGCGTGGTTGGTAGAACACTTGCCTTTCACGCCGAAGGTTGTGGGTTCGATTCCCACCCAGGACAGACATTTGTGTGCATGAACATGTCTGTTTGTCCTGAGTCTGGGTGTAATTATCTATATAAGTATGTATTTAAAAAAAGAAAAGTAGTATATGTAGTATATCAGTTGTCTGGTTTCCATAGCACAAGCTTTGTACAAGCTTAATTTGGGATCAGATGGCCGTGTGTGAAAAATGTCCCAGGATATTATTATTATTATTGACATAGCTCACTGAAATAATTATTTATCACCCTACTTTACAGACAGATGTTTTTGAAACCGAGATGGCCCAGTGGTAAGAACGCGTGATTCTTAACCGATGATCGTGGGTTCAAACCCGGGCAAGCACCACTGAATTTTCATGTGCTTAATTTGTGATTATTATTCATCTCGTGCTATACGGTGAAGGAAAACATCGTGAGGAAACCTGCATGTGTCTAATTTCACTGAAATTCTGCCACATGTGTATTCCACCAATCCGCATTGGAACAGCGTGGTGGAATAAACTCCATACCTTCTCCTCAAAAAGGGAGAGGAGGCCTTAGCCCAGCAGTGGGACATTCACAGGCTGTTACTGTTACTGTTTTGTATTTTTATATTTTATCAGCATGCGTGTGCCATTTTAGTGTATATTTTAATATCCTAAAATATAACAATCATACAGTAATATTATTATGTAGGTAAATAAATAGGCGATAAGTTAATGGTGAAAAAAATATATTTTCAATCAAAATGTGTTCGTAATTCGTAAAATAAATTAATAAATCTACCAGGTACAATATTAAGTAACGAATATTACAAAATATTTTTTTTTTACATTAATATTCTTAATAAATAATTTAAATAAATAGTCAATTGAGCATTTAAATGTTTCTAGCTACTTATAATATGTTTGAAATATTAAATAAAAAAAGTCTGTTATAGGTAATAATTATATAAACAAAATAACAATAAATAAAACCTATAGATCGTATGGGCACTAGTCAAAGTCAGGTGATAATACATCAAAATAAAATAAAATTGGCAACGGTCGCTGATTTTCCAATTTCTTACAGCTATTATTTAAGAAGATTTAATAATTTATTTACATATACTATGCCATAAAATATCTGCTAGAAGTAATTATAAAATTAAATAATTAAATGCATTTTATTTGGTATCAAATTGTCTATATGATAATTTTAAATTATACCTAACTATCAGTTACAAATAAAAGGTGCAATACAAATACTCAACATTTTCATGGCCGTCGTCAATAGTCACTGAAGATATCATCGTCATCATCGTCGAAGTCATCATCATCATCATCAGCTCCTGGCGGAACGAGTGCTCCATTCAATACTTCACTAATGGGTTCCTGGAAACCCATTGCTTTAGCCAACCCGTAAACCACTCTCATCACCAATAGCCTTGTAAAATCAACTGGTGTGGTCTCCTTTCTTTGTAAAGTAAGTTCTTTCTCTGTCGGATAATCCATTTTCTTTTTCTTCATTTCACACAATGTAAACACACAAAACAGCATAAAGAAAAATAAAATATGACGCCCCATTTTTAGTTCCCGCCAAATTTTACGTCAACTTTTTTTTTTAATATAACTTATAGCGTTGTGTTTAAATCAAATGCATAGTTTGTAAGGTTTAATACGAGCTCGTAGCCAACTAACGGGCTGTAGTCGCTCGAGCGAGTGAATACTCAGTAGCGTGTAGGCAAGGCTGTCACCGTCACCGTCAGTGTGTCATTCCAATAAGTATATGGATAACAGAACTCTTTAAGTCGTGTGAGTTCGATTTTATAGTTTACTGTTACTTTGGGCTAAAGCGTGAAAACGTTAATATTAAGGTACGCTGGTTCCGTGGTAGCACGTGAAGCAACTTAACCTTAATGACACAACCTTAGGATACTTTGCATTTGCTTTGCTATGAATTTTTAATTATTACTCAACTATATGAAATATATAAGTAATAAAAAAAGTCTTAAAGATATTTTTAATGACAAGATTTCAAGATTTGATAAATAATTACATTTAGTTATAGGAACCTTATGAAACGAATAAAGTGTTTGGCGAAACAATAAAAAACAGTTGGTGCCTTTGGTACCTGTATGTTTTTTTTTATTTAAAACGTTAAAAAAACAATTTAAGCATGTATTTATTATTTGAGTTTTATGTAGAACATTTGGTTTGTATAAAAAAAAATATGTTTAAAATTGGTAATTTTATTACGTTAAACATTTCGTAAATAAAAAAAAACGAGTTAGCATTTTTATTGAGGAAATAAACGTTAAAATTTAACTATTAATACGAGGCTTCCAATTAAGGCAGACCATTACATGGGAATCTTCAATTATATTTAGCATCGAAGTATTACTTTAGCATTTAATACTTCTGTTTTCGGCTTCAAAGATTTCTAATCAATGACACATACGACACACTTCTTAATTTGGTTTTGTAAGGCATAACACATACTAGTTTTTTTTTACACAATAGCCCTAATATTTGTGTAATGTTTTTTTTATTCCACCTTAACTTTAAAATGCCTGAATAGATTTGAATGTATGGATATAGTTAGAATCCTTACAATATAATCCAGTGCGACACTGGTTATAATTGTTTTAATTTTTAATAGTTCCTTTTTTTCGTGTTTTTAAATTTAATTTGATATAAAGAAAAAAAAAATAAAAAAATATTGATTTGGCACCGACAAATGCTTCTAGCGGTGAAACTCAGTACAGGGTCTCCTAGTTAGTGTATTTTTGGAGTCGTTTTAACATCAAACTTGTGTCGTGTTCCGTTTTGAGAGTTGAATAAGACACGATTTCTTAATTAACCATCAACCATTGATGCTTATTACAATATTCAATAAAATAAGTCGATTTAAGACAGTAGGACTGCTTATCATCAAGTGGCTCATTAACTAGTCGTCGATATTTAAAATTATGGCAAACAAGTTTCTTTTTATAACAATGAGCAATAGGATGAGATTGAGATTAAGACTACAGTAATTAAAATTATGGCAAAAATTTTGTTGAGGTCATTCTGTTTTTATATAGATGAAGTAAACATTTATGTAAAAATAAGTTTTACGATTATGTTAAATTCCTTCCTACTTAACGAATAAGTACATTATTATAACGTTGTTGGGGTTTTCCGCGTATTTATTTAATATATAAACTATTATTTCAAATTAAAATAAATACTTTGTAATATCTTACAACGAAGACGACATTTTAAAATATAATTAGTAGCTTACTTGGCGGTAGGACTTTATGCAAGCCTCTTTGGGTAAGTAACACTCACTCATCAGATATTCGACCACCAAATAGCAATACCTGATTTTGGTTTCCGGTGTGAAGGGGGAGTGAGCTAGTGTAACTATAGGACATAATATTCTACTGGTAACTAACCTATCTTGCGAACTCGAAAGATTGGTGTCGCATTGGCGATGGAAGAATTGATTAAAATTATGTACAGCGTCAATGCCTATGGACGGTGGCACTTACCATCAGGTGACCCATTGGCCCGTTACTCGTATTTTACAAAAAAAAGTAGTTCCAATTATTTTTAGAGGCAGTAAGAGACTTTCCATTTTTAAATATAAGAAATACCTACGTGTGTAAGTAACCTAAGGTCGGGTGAAAGTAATGTATCTGGCACGCAGCCTGGTTCGATGACATTCTTAAAATAGAATCAGAATCGCATTCAGAATGGTAAATATCATAATCATAAGTAGTAATTATACATCAATTATAAAAAAGTGCTCTAGACCTGTATTTTTTAATATATATTGTTATAATATAAATATTTATGTTGCTTTCTGATTTAGAGAAAAATATTTTTTCCCGCGCTTAAGTAGAAATTGAATTGACTGCTACGTTAATTCGTAATGTAAATGTAATATTTTATTTAATTGAATTTATATATATATATATATCAGAATTGCAAGAATATTAAACATTAACAAATAATAAAATTAATTTTACTGACAATTACGACAGGCACTTCGAAAGTGATTAATGATGGACGATGAGTGTCAGTGAAGTGAGTAGACTTCATTACGAACGTATTCAATAAGGAAAATTCAATTTAAAAGAAGTTCGTTCTACGGGTGCAACACTGACGAAATGTTAGACAAAATAAAATTAATGATTGCTTGATGATTTTTTTTTTTAGAGTAAATATAAGCAATATTCTTTTTTTCTTCATAAAGCATTTCGCTAGTGACGTTTAAATTATATAATTCTTGTTATAAACCGTATAGATTAATACAAGTAGACGATAATAAACTTAAACGATTCAGGCAACGGCAATTCAGAAAGAAATATAAATGAATGCCAAATCTGTATCTTATAGTATTTTAAGATCTAGCAGCCACCTTGACGAAAGAGCACGGTATAAGGCTAGCAATGTATAATTAATTTAAATTTGAATACTATTAAATTAAGATACTTTAGGCAGAATAATTAATGCGATTGTCAAAAATCTTATTTTAAAAAATATATTATTCAAGCATGTAAATGTTTTAATTTTGGTCTACAATTGTAAATAAGGGATTAAAACAAACCAGCTTACCAATAATTAATTTTATAATTTTGTTGTGCAAACAATATATATTTTTTAATATTGAAAAATTAGCAAATGATTTTCTCGTTGAGGCTAAAGTTGTTATTATTTCGAAATGTAAACGTAATATTCAATCATCCTCCTTGGATGTTTTTCGTATAGCCTATCTATATAGAATACAAATTTCACCAGAAGCGTGCGTAGTTTCTTCATTAATGTATTTAATTTTATAACAGATCGGCGTACTGGAAATTTGGCCTCTAGATGGTAAGTGTTCACCACCGCCCATAGAGGTTGGCACTGTAAGAAATATTAACCACACACCAATGCGTCACCAACCTTGGGAGTTATGTCCCTTTTCTTGAAATTGCACTGGCTCACTCAACCTCCGAACTGAAACACAGAAATGCTTAGTAGTTCCGCTTAGCGGTAGAATAAACGATGAAATGTTTCGTAATCAAAAGGACTTGCAAAAAACCCTATCACCAAGTTATACCTACCGTTGACACGAGATAAATTATAAGCACATACGAAATTTGTTGGTACTTGCACGATCAGATCATGCGACCTTCATTTATTATCTTAAATTTATTAAAATAAATAAATATATATATATATATATATATATATATATATTGTATTTGGACTTCTAATGCATAATTTTTAGTATATAGATTGATTTATTATATTAATTTACGTTTTCTTGGTAAAATTGAATAAAATTAACAATAAATTAAAATAATATTGAATTTTTACCGCTTATTTAACCTTAACCCACTTTTTATATAATAGACTAAATAAAATGATATGTGAGTGTGTTGGTATTTAGTTTTTTGTGTGGTCATCTGTCTTTAAAATACACAAAACGGAAATAATTAAGTTAAACTAATTAATTAAATTTTATATCAGCAATCCGTTCCAAGTCCGCGCTTTAAAAAACATGACGTTACATGAGCAAATTGAATACATGATTTTAAACATCTATTCTCTTATAGATTTTTGTATCTAATTTGGACACGTTTTATAGAAAATTCAATTGGCCATAAATATTTGAGAAATAGTATAAGCAATATTTTTATATTCTATGTATAAAAACACAAATGGGAAATAATGTTATAAGAATATGTTTGAAATATAACAATGTCATAAAGAAAATTTCCAGCAATTGACATATACAGTACTTCTCTGAATTAATTAAAAAAGTCGCTCCGGGTCCAACTTGGCACAGAGGTTGTCCATTGCCGTACAGCGCGGAAATGCGGCCTGCATTCTGGGCAGCTTTGCGTCGGGTGGGAATCAGGAAGGACTATGTTAAATTTGACTAAAATAATAAAAAAAATTAAAAAGGATAAAAAATTGACATTAATCATCCAATAAAATTGAAATCATTAAAAAAAACTTACCTGACATTTAAATACGCTTCTTATTTTTGCGTTACATTTAGAATAAAATATAAACGGCCTTATTTATATTATAAACTTTCCTTAGTGGCTGTTTAGTTAAACAGTGATTTTAATCTTTCTGTCATTATTTCTATGCATTCTATATATTCATTCGAAATAAGAAGACTAATCACTCGCTAAGCAACGTTTATGTAAGGCCGTTATTGTGTGTTTATTTTTTTCTCTTTTATTATATTTTTGTTCCAGCTCAACAATAATTTAGATAGGGTTTATACAATTGTCAATGATTCTACATAAAAAACATCTGCTATTATTATTATAACAACAATATACAATGTAAATCTTATAATTATGAATATATAATTGCAACTGCGATTGAGAATTTCTTAACATGAAATGCCGATATATTCCTATTAGACTTAACGATTGAACTCAAGACCGGGATCTACAGCAAAATAAACTAGCTACAAAGTCGGGATATAAAACTGGTTTTAGAAGAAGCGATGCATATATCTTGCAAAATATAATAGTCAGGTTCAATATGATACGTGCGTGAACTATTGACATTTAGCGACAATGGCGTATACAGTTAAATATATAAAACAGTTCATTAAATGAGATTTACGAACAGATGTTTTTCAAGTGCAATATTTGACGCAAAAAAATATAGACGTGACGTTAAATTTTTGGGCGTCGAGTTTTGATTATGATTTGAAGAAAGCTTTTTCCAGAAATTGTGACGTACCTACAATTTTTGTAATTGTATATTTGCCATTAATTATTTGTGGTCACTACCGTCCATAGACATTGGCAATGTAAGAAATATTAACCATTATTTTCATCGCCAATGCGCCACCAACCTTAGGAACTAAGATGTTATGTACTTCGTGTCTGTAGTTACAAAGGTTCACTCACCCTTTAAACCGGAACACAACAATAATAAGTGTTGCTGTTTAGCGGTGGAATATCTGACGAGTAGATTTTTTTTTATTTTATAGAATAGGTAGGCGGACCTTTTCTGTTGTCAACATGCATCGGTGACAAACAGATGAAAATTTCTGTAATAAGATCATATCTTAAGATAATGTAATATTGTGTGAATGATCTTAACGTAAACCGAGATGGCCCAGTGGTTAGAACGCGTGAATCTTAACCGATGATCGTGGGTTCAAACCCGGGCAAGCACCACTGATTTTTTATGTGCTTAATTTGTGATTATAATTCATCTCGTGCTTAACGGTGAAGGAAAATATCGTGAGGAAACCTGCATGTGTCTAATTTCATTGAAATTCTGCCACATGTGTATTCTACCAATCCGCATTGGAGCAGCGTGGTGGAATAAGCTCAAAAACCTTCTCCTCAAAAGGGAGAGGAGGCCTTAGCCCAGCAGTGGGACATTAACGAGTACGAGTATTTTAAAAGCGTCATTAACATAATGAAGTAGTCTCCATGAATTTAATCAGAATGTCTGCAAAGTCTAAAATTCAATTTAGTGGCATTATAAGATGTTTTTTTTTTAATTTCACAGTCACGATGTGTGCGATCACAAGATAGCACTAAAAATGAGGTCACTAAACAAAAAAAATCCTACATATTGGCTTTTCAATTGAAACACGCTACAATTTCTATTGTCACATTGTAAAAAATCTTTATAATAGAAAAAAGAAAAATTCGGAATCAGCTTGTTGGATGAATTATTTCTTGAAAAGTGTCATAAGAATTATAGAAAATATAATTTCCTACACAAAACTGTTTTATGATTTTTTACGTGAGACTTTTGTTTTGAGATATTAGCAAAAACACATTTTTCAAGATGGCGCTTAAGTTTTAGACGATAACCAAATATCCAATGTTGTGATGGCTACGCTTAGGGTCCACGTCCTTATATATTGCAATTAATAAATAGATTATTATTATTTTATTTTGCAAATACCTATCGTTTATAAAGTAGATGGAAAAGACATGTTTTTTTTAATTGTCGTCAATTGTTAAAACGTGAAAGTATCCTATAAATATGAATAGTCGTTAGCTGTAACTTCAGTCTGCAGATTCAACTATTGAAACTAGAATGTTGAAGGTGAGTTATTAATATACATTTTAAATGGTGTCTTGCGGTGAAATAATTTTCCCATTTCTATTTTATCATTGTTATTCTGTAAGAACTCATTTCGTATCTCATTGGTGTGAAAACCGACTTACGCTGTTATGCTATTTTGATGCGTGTTATATTATATTTGTTTGATTGCGCCTAGCATCGTTCTGACAAAAATATTAATGCAAGAACTATGGCTTGAAAAGATAACCTGGGACGATGCATTGGATTCTAAAATAAGCAAGCCAGCAAGTGGATCACATTGCGATCTGACCTTAAACATGTGAATGGAATCTACATAGAAAGATGGGTAAGTACGACGTGCGCCAACAGAGAGTCCATAGAACTCCATGGATTTAGCGATGCATCCATCCAAGCATATAGCTACTGGTGGTAGGGCTTTGTGTAAGCTCGTCTGTGGATATAACACTCATCAGATATTCAACCGCCGAAGAGCAATACTAAGTATTTTTGTGTGCCGGTTTGAATGGGGAAAACCCTGAGAGCCAGTGTAACTACAGGTACAAGGAACATACATCTAAGTTCCCAAAGTTGATGATATTTCTTATGGTGATGACCATTAACTATCAAGTGACCCATCTGCCAATCCAAAAAATATTATTTTCCATATCATAACTTTATGAAATTTCACGATCGTGTTGTGTGTGCGGTGAGTATCATGTTTGTTTTCATAGAATAGCTTTACGATTTATAAAGATTTATCTTACGTATATAATGGTCGACATGACGAGCTTATTAATTAAACATTTGTATGTTTAATACTTGTAAACAATAGAAGTCTCACATCATAATAGTTAAATGCATTAGCAATTGTAGAGTTATTAAAAAAGATTAATAGACAAGACATAGATTCTATTTAAAAAATATTTAGATAATTAAAAACTTATTTTTCGGCGTTTAGATGATTAATAATTCTTTATAAAAACTCTTTTTTTTTTTGACAATGAAACCGAAAAGAAAAATATTTATTTACCTATTTTTTATATTGCCTATTTAAAATTAATTTTAAAATCCATATTTCGAAATTCGAAGAGCTTGGATACTCGTTCAGGTCTTAGGTCAAGACTTAATATTCATTGTTTGCCATGGAAAAAAATTTGTTAAAGATTGCAACATGACGTGATGCATCAATAATAACAAACCAAGTATTTCATTGGGTTTATCTGTTATGTATTTAATGTTTTATTTTTGCCCGATCAATTTTTTTTATCCTCATTGTCGTTTGCCTTAAAGTCTGTACGGTTACTTTAAATTCGAAACTTGTAAGTAAAATGTTTGCAAACCTACTTCGTACTTGCTGCTTTCACCAAAGCGGATAATGTAACAGATAAAAAAAATTACCGATAAACATAAATACTTTTTAAAATTAATGTACAACAAGTACATGCAATGCGTTGTGTTTAGTTTTCTTCATTTTTTCCTTCGAGCTTGTAAGTTACCTATTTAACTATTTTATTGATATACGTTTATGTATCGATACCTAAATTATCATTAGATGTTATGTTAAATTCACATGTGTTCGTTAAGTTTTTAATATTATCCATACAACTTAATTAAAAATTAAATATAATATCTTTATTCGTAAATTGTAATATTTGTCGAGATTGTAATGGTTTTTTTTTTTAATTTTTATTTTTATTATAATTACCTCCTTTACCTACTTCTGAGTTTGTTCGGTTGTTCCTGGGTAGAATTCGAGATCGGGCCAAGAATTTCTCTATCAAGAAATTTTCACTGACAGGCCGAGTTACATTGCTGGTTTACTTTCGTGCCTCGGAAAGTACGTTAGGCTTTGGGCCTGTACAATTCTCTTAAGGCAAACTCGAAACACCCCAGAAAACGGTCGTAAAATTTCAGAAAGTGATATGCGACATTGACCATAATAATTATAACATTTCAAGAATACACGCATCAAAATAGTATATCACCATAAGTCGGTTGTCACCATTTCACGGATGAGGAATGAAGTGAGTTCTTACAGAATAGCACTACTGTATCTGCTATGAGAGTGAGGGAATAGAGGGTGTACGTGTGTTTGTATCTTATGTATCTATCACACACAGCCATCGCAGTCAAAACCGGTGAGTACATCAAGTCGGAGAAGTTTATAAATTAATTTTAATAGTAACCTCAATATAAATTCTATATTTAAATATGAGATTTAAAAAAAGGGATTTTCAAAAAATAGGTATTTATTAATTATTTAAATATATGTGGTTTTATATGTGGTTTTATTTTAAAATACTGTCGTCGAAATCTAAACACGTTCGTGACACTCATTTAATGGAATACCAAAACTTCTTATCAAGGCAGGTAGAAATCCGAAAATGTTCATAGGGTTATATCAGGACACGTTGGACCAATTGATATCACCTCTCTTAGATATCAAATAGCGGTAGAAATTTATACAAGCTCTCGACAGAGATTTTTTGGGCGTATTTGATGTGGTTCCGCTTGGTGCAAGGTGGTTTTTGGTTTCCAGCAAAATTTTAATCTCCATACACCAAGAAATTGTCTAACAAAATCTGAAACTAAAAGTAAGCTAAGCAATATGGACTTACGTTTGATTTGTAAAATTGTACGAAGATAATGTATGTAAAAGGGTAGGTAGGTAGGTACCTCGATTTGCAGTTTTTTCAAATGCAATCACTTGTCTTATATTGTTACACATAAATTATATATGTGTATATTTGATTAACATATATATATATATATATATATATATATATATATATATATATTGTATGTATGTATCAGTAAAAAAAGCCGAGATGGCCTAGTGGTTAGAACGCGTGAATCTTAACCGACGATCGTGGGTTCAAACCCGGGCAAGCACCACTGAATTTTCATGTGCTTAATTTGTGATTATAATTTATCTCGTGCTTGACGGTGAAGGAAAACATCGTGAGGAAACCTGCATGTGTCTAATTTCACTGAAATTCTGCCACATGTGTATTCCACCAACCCGCATTGGAGCAGCGTGGTGGAATAAGCTCCAAACCTTCTCCTCAAAAAGAGGTGCGGAGGCCTTTAGACCAGCAGTGGGACATTCACAGGCTGTTACGGTACGGTACGGTATCAGTATGAGTAAACCTGTATTTACAAATATATGTATGCACAAATATTAACGGTCTTTCCTGCACTTTCTAAAGCATTCTGCTTTAAGTGTTAAATCTGCCTTTTGTATATACTTCTATGTTGCAATACCGTATTAATATATATATAATATGTAAACCCAAGTAATAAAAAAATTCTTATCTTATTTTAGAACACACATTCAAGAGTCTATATAATATATAACAAACAGTTCATTGACTCGAGAATTTTTCACCAATATTTGACTGATACCATCGTGGACAAATATTAATTTGTGATGATGTTACGTATTTTCTTATTAATATAAAAATGTGAGGAAAAAACGGCATCGATAAACTATTATATAATGATGATATTTATAATTAATGGATGTGATAAAGTATCCGTTAACAGTTCATACCTAAAACATAGAATCTTGATAGTTAATTTTATCACAATATAAAATAATATTGAAGTTGGTTTACACCTGCGCGTAGCTTCACCAATATTGGTCATATGTATTTTTTAGTTTTTTTTTTTTTTAATTATAATAACACGTACAAGGTTATTGCTTATTTTTATAGCACAGGTTTTACTAACCCACAGATAAATAATTAATGATTTGGTTTTTTTTTAATGGAGCAGTATGTTTTACTATTTGCTTATCAAAAAATTTTAAAATTAGAAACGCTTTTTTTTTTTATAAATGCTGTTATGAGCATCTTTGTTTTGTTTAGAATGTCATTTATAATAGTTCATTTGAGCTTAGAATACGAGCCGTAGGTTCGTTTAACCAGTCCTTGGACTTGCTATGTTTTTTATAGTCAATATATATGTGTGTACTTCTAAGATGCTACCAGTCAGTTCGGTCGGGGCCTTAGATCGGTCAACATGCGGTCTATAAGTTACATTCTTACGTTATTTGGATTATCCGTAAGTTAAAATGTCGTTTATTTGCCTATTATTTTGTGTGCATAGGAAAATGTTAATCGCGTAATTCTGTTTTTTTTTTTAATATTACGTCAAATTATGTTTCAAGTTTTATTGTTTTTTTTTTCGACATTTATTATATTGTGTTTTTTTTATATGAATATATTAATTACATTTATCATATTATATATAGTATAACTATGTAGTTAGTTGTCGAAAGATTGTCCTTAGACCGTTTGCCTATCTGTATACGATTGATTTTCTCAGTAACTAGTAATATTCCACGTATATATTTATCACGATAGTTTGTTATTTTCTTAATTATATTTTTGAATGTGACAGATTGTTAAAATTGAAAAGATTTACATTGTGACGTAATTTATGAATGCTTATCTCATATAATTAGGAATAAAAAAATACGATACCAACTTACATATGGCCATATGTTTTTGAGTTGCGCAGATATTAAAATATTTTGACATTTAATGATATAACTAAAAATATATATTATGAAATCATTTATTCTAATGGAATTATATTAAGATGTTGCTATTCCAATAAAATAAAATATTATTACGGTCATTTAATTATCTTCGTATTATACATACCTATTTTGAGTAAACAAATTTCATTAAAGTAAGAAAAGAATTTTTAACCAAGAAATTTTAATAATAAATATTTAATTTCTTTTTAAGAGAAAATGTATATAATGACAATTAAAAACAAATCATTTTATATATCTATTTTTAACGTTGCGGTTTTCTCCCACTTAAACTCGATCACTTTGCCTTGAACTAAAATTATAAAACAATAACAAAAATACAATTATTTCTAGGTTTTATTATCAGCTGTCCACAGATAAAAGTAAAAAAAACGATTAATCATTATCGATTGATAGAAAATCTTCGATGTACACTTTTTGACGTGTCTTAACATTTTGAAATACACGTTAATTTGCATTATTTTGTAAAATGAACATTAGTATTCTTTGCAGACACTACCTACTAACAAGATTTTCTTAAGGACGAATTTTGACATTCAGCTTACATTATACGTCTCATTTAAAAAGTAATCTCATTAATCTTGCATTTAATTAAATCAAATGAAGATTAATTAGGCAGAGTCAATATTTATATTAACTTAAAAGGCAAAAGTCCATAGCTGAATACATTATTTTTTGTTTTTAATTATCATCAACCAAAGCTTAAGTACATTTTTATCTGTATTTGTATTATTTAAATCTTCATTATGAATTTTATACTTAATATACGTATACGTATATATAACGTACATATGATAATGATAAAAGGAAAAGTACTCTTATAAATTCTGATACTATTATATCTGTTATCCGTGTTATGCAATTATTGAAGGGTTAGTAAAAGTCGGTCAACGACCCCGTTTGTTTGCGCTAAAGTTAAACCGACGTTGTAAGTGATAAATAATATAACTGGTTCTCATGTGAAAAACTTGATGTGACTCGTTTTTAAAATAGAATGTAAGAGATTTATATAGATGAAATGTTATTGTCACGATTGTTAGAATGTCACTTCATGGAATTGTTTACGAGTTATAACTTTGAACTGGGGACTAATTCTACTAATTAATAATGGTCACGATACGTTCCTGACTCAATTCCAATCCAACTTTGACTATTCTATATTTAATCAATTTGGAACTGAACCGATATTATGTTACCATATATCGTTATATCAAAAGCAAACGTCATTGTTAAATGTTATGCCAAATCAATAATTAAATTAAAGAATAGGAAAACGGATATACCGCAACGATTACGCTTTGATTCGATTGCGATAAAATAACAATTTACAATAGTAGAATTGGTCCCCTGGCTTTTTAATGTGTTTTCTTGAGCGAGATGGTATTTGCTACTTTTTTCTCAATTGTCAATTAATTAATATGCTTATCATTTTGATAAGAATTAATTTACAGTGAAGTAAAAATAATAGTTTAATTTATTTAATAGTAACGAGCGCTTTAGACATTAATGTATTAATTTATTAACTCTAATAAGCTTTTGAATAAAAATCTCGAACGCGATAACGATGCTTTTCGAAGTTCTATTTTCTCGAAGTTCTATTTTGGTGTGATTCAGCGTTACTGAAGAGATACCTACTACAATTGTGGTTTGATAACCGAGGTCGCTCAGTGGTTGGAACACGTGAACGGTGAATCCTAAGATGCGGATTCAAACCGAGCAAGCACCACTGTATTTCATGTGCTTTATTTGTGTTTATAATTAATTTCTTGTTTTGTAATCGAAATATTTGAGAAAACTTGCTGGTGTTAAAGCCAATCAGATGGAGAAAGTCTGAGATACGTGTATTTACCCGCATTGGTGGATCATGGTAGAATATGCTTGTAACCTTTTTTCTGAATGGATAGGAAGTCTAGCCCAGTAGTAGGACATTTACTTTTGAGTGGATGGTAAACACGAATAGCCTTTGCATATGCACCCCAAAAACGCAATCCTGTAACAAACAATAATCGATATATGCGTACCCTACATAGGTTAAATAAAAGATTATTTTGTTAATGTTTTTTTTTTGATAGCTAATGTCATTATTATATTGTTTTTTTACTTTATATGTTTCCATTTTAGTTGGCGGCTGCGAACCAGACGCCTTGTATAGAACTGAATGATGGCAACAAGATGCCGGTCGTTGCTCTGGGAACTGGTCGAGGGACCGCAAGTGAGGTATGGTACTTCTGTTCACGTATACATGTAGTTACTTAAATATATACAAATAATAAAAGTTACATACAAAAATCACAACCGCTTGGGAGGTGATCTATTTCAACAAGATTCAAGTAATTAACTAAGTACGTAGGAACATGTAATCCAAGTAATTAATTAAGTTAACTTGGTTATCGGTACCTCAATATAAATATTAATGTATTAATGACAGGCCTCGATCATTGATAGATAAAAAACAGGCTTAAGAATATAATTCCTGGTTTCTTTTGTAATGTTTGTTTATGCATACATAACATGAAAACGACCAGAGCTTTATCGATATTAATATTATAAATGTGAAGGTTTTTACTTGATCACACAAAAACGGCTGGACGGATTTTATTGAAATTTTTATATTATTATTATATTTGGATTTTAATGGAAAACAGATAGATGTAACTTAACACATACTTTATTTAATAAAGGCTTTTCCCTCACACGCGAGCGTAGCCACGAATGAAAGCTAACAAGTTATATTTCTGGTTACAATTCCAGTCAAAGGTTTTCTCTTTATCCGTCCCAGACTAGAGATGAATACTTCGATGATGATAATATTAATATCACGATTAATATAAAAAAGTTGGGTTTAATATTTCCATGTCCATACACTGTACATGCGCAATTATAACGAGCGAAGTTTCTAAATTATATATTTTCATTTTCATATACTGTCAAAGCTGGTGACATTGACATTTCAATTTAAAAAAAAAAAGATTTATATTCCACGTAGATATATTTTGCTATTTTAAAATCGTACCTTGAACTTTTGAGTGTCTTCTAATAATATAAACAAAATATTTACAAATTGATCTCGCTATTGACTTGATATTTTATAATAAAGTTATAATATATAGGTTTATATAGTTTATTTTTAATAACACATCTCAACTGCCATTTCGTTTATACATACCTACTTAACATTTAAAGATTAATCTTTATTAAGTAGAGCACGTATGAGTTTTTCTGTTTCATTTTTGTTCTTTTATTTCATAAATCATAAATTACGTTTACATTTTTATTCTAAAACTTAGAAAGATATTATGTAGGTGCTTTATATATATGTATTTATGGTTTATCAATTTATTAAGTAAAAACTGTACAGTCATTTTTATAATATATAAAAATGATAACAATAATATATTAATGTACATATTTTTTATATATTTAAAAAGCTTTATATATTAATGTAATGCCACATGAATTTTGCATACATAAGTTATTGTAGATTATAAATTAAAAAAAAAAACTGACAAAATCAACTATGTAGTAATTAGCCGTTATAGAATAATTATCCTTGTGCAAATAAATAACGCAACATCTATATAATCGACGCCATTTAAATAGGAAAAAATCAAGACTAATAAAAAATATGTAATCTGTAATAATTATTACAATCAAAAATGGCGATTTATAATAAAGAAGACCTGATTATGGTAATACTGACCGAATACCATCTAGACCAGAGGAATCCAGAATCCCACGAAGACAACTGGTGGTGTTCCCTTCAAGGAGGTCAACTGGCACACATTACGTGTCAATGAAGAAATCAACTGGTCTATACGACGTTAAATAAAAACTAATATTTAAAACGCAAATAAATACAGTATCTTGATCCATTTTTTAAATTCTGAAATACGTAGATTTTGATGCTCTGGTAATAAGTATGCAGCCGCTTAAAAAATAACATTAATTTAAATTGAATATAACATACATCAAAAGCACGGGCAACACGTCTGAAGAGATACAAATAAAAGAAAAAAAATCTGAATTCCAGAATTTGAATATAAACGAAAATTCTGTATCGTGTTAAATAGTAAACTGGTGATCATTTTTGGTCTAACGTATTTTGCAAGTCTTGAACACAGAACGTGTCAGTGCTTTTTATCGTCAGAAAATTATAATTGCAATTCACACACCGTTTATTAGTTTTTATAATTTGTTATGATCAATTATACACTAATTATAATGTCAACGTAACATTCCAATGAACATTTCCAATTTAATTATAAGTTGTTTTATTTAGAGCAATACATTAGACTAATAAAACGAAAGTTAATTAAAAAATCAACGCGAATTCAAACAATTTTATGTATGCGTGCAAGATATCTCTTGAAAATTTTAAATGATCAAGTTTATATTATTTTTATTAGCTTAGGATTTCAATGCTGCGGAAGTCTAGTGAATATTACTATTGTAATCATTGATTCATAATTAATTGTTTTTTTATTTAATCTGGGTGGGAACTGTGACCACGAGCGGGAACAGATTACTTCAAAACTGTGATAAATCACTTAATACCAAGTGAGTAACGCTTTTGAACGACTTATTTTATTTCAAATGATAATATTCAAATGTAAATATGACTGGATGGGGATAATCATAGTTAAACAAATAAACTGATAACGCCGCAGTAATATCGGGGTACCTAAACATAAATGAAATTAAGGAAGTATTTTCCACTGTTCAATTCATACAACCATAATATATTCGTTCGTTCATTTTGTAATTATTATTATTTTTTGAATGAGTGTATGCTCTTAGCTCTATTGGCCTTTACAGCGTCACCGGGCGTTGGGGCGAGTACTAGACTCCGTCTTGAATTATAAGCCGTCTCGGGCTGTACATGACGTCCATCCTGAGGATGTCTCCTACGAGATTGCACCTCGGCTCAAGACGTAGTCACTAGTCAGGGACCTCGTTTCCGCCAGCGGAAACGGTATACATATACCGTGTTGGGTATAGTGTCTTCCCTACGAAGAAAGAGATTTGTAATTATTATTCCACACTATAATATATAATCAATAACGAATAACTAGACAGCGCGATTCAGAAATGACACATATTGAATGAGCGCCATCTATCGCTATCGAGTTGTAACGATCGATGGCGACGAGCGATATGCGTGCTCTTTGTCTTATCTATTTTTACTCTGTTTGGTAATGCAGCAAAGAGTTTACGACTAAAATAACATCACGAATAAACTATTATTAGATTATTCATATCAGATGACGTATTCATTATGTACGGTATTATATAAAAAGCTGTTTATTAATAATATAAAAATATAAATTGCAGGTGTTATGCTAATGATATTTCATTCCAATTAATATACAGCTACGTGTTCATTGTTGCAGCTAAATGTAGTTAATTTATGGTTCTATATAAATCTTGTTAATTATAGATCATATTTTATTTTGTTTTGCAAAGTATTTGTTATATGGTTTGATATAGTTATATTATTTTTTGTTCATTATAAGCGTTAAGCGCTACAACTCTGCCATAACCTTTCTCAGTAATGGGCTTTCTAACTGCTAAAGATATTTTCAATTCGGACTGGTAGGTAGGTAGGTCTGAGATTACTTTGTTAGAATAAAAAAAACCGTTTTACTGTTATTAAAAAACGACTAGTATTTTATTTTATTTTTTTATTTCGTTTGTTCGTGATCAGTATTTGATCTGAATAGCATTGAAACTTATATTTTTTAATTAAAAAATAAATAATTGAATGTCTTTTTTATGGAATTACTACTATTCCTATTTAAGCCGAGATGGCCCAGTGGTAAAGAGCGCGTGAATCTTAACCGATGATCATGGGTTCAAACCCGGACAAGCACCACTGAATTTTCATGTGCTTAATTTGTGATTATAATTCATCTCGTGCTTGACGGTGAAGGAAAACATCGCGAGGAAACCTGCATGTGTCTAATTTCACTGAAATTCAGCCACATGTGTATTCCACCAACCCCCATTGGAGCAGCGTGATGAAATAAGCTCCAAAGCCTTCTCCTCAAAAAGGGAGAGGAGGCCTTAGCCCAGCAGTGGGACATTCACAGGCTATTACTATTACTATAATATTCCTATTTACATCTTCAATTAAGATCCAGTAAAGCTAGTGTATAATGTGTAAGAGTGGTCGAAAATTGCAAAAAAGGTCAGCATTGAGTCTGCGATTTTTATATCGCTATTGAGGCTTTAATTGAAATATAATTTTTTACATGTATATGGTTTATTGACAGTTTGACAGCCTTCGCTGCTATTTGCTATTACTGTTTGTTCTGTGTTTCGCACTAAAGGGTCATTGTCCAACAGAGACAATATTGATCACAGATAATATCAGTGGTATTTACAAAGGTACAGTTTTTTTTGTTGGTTTTTTAATAAATATTTTCGAGTTATAGGCCTCAGCTCACTTGATCTTTAAAAAAGTATGAGTATAAATCCTTATTATATATAAAACCTTTGCCTTATTGAATTTAAGTGAAACAGGCTCGATCATTCAAAGTCCGCTTAAAGATTATGACTTCAAGAACTATACCCGTAATTCAAACCGGGTACCAACGCGGCTGTTGGGATCCGTACTTATTATTATTATTATTATTGGTAATATTATTGCCATGATTTTCGTTTTAAGTCGTTTATGTTTTCAGTCAAGTTTCTCTAGTATCTTGTGCTTATTTACAAAGTTAATTATATATAATTATTAACAATAGCTTCAGAGCTTCTTCGCTCGCGTGTCAGAGACTGCAGGTATTTGTCAGAGCGTTGTCCAAATCCATTTAGTTTTTACGCAAAAACATCCAATTAATTACAATATTTAGTAACATGTACACTTTATACAATTACACTATAGTTTATACTTGATTAAATTTAATTATGATTTTGAATTTCGAATATATGGGATATTTAAGTATCCAGCAAAGTTCTGATGGATCAATGTCTCCATTTAGTCGACATATTTTTTTTTTATAAAAAATGCAATATATTTTCAGTCCGCACCAATAGACGAAGTCCGTCAGTCCGTTTACTGGGCTATCGAGGCTGGCTACAGACATATTGACACAGCTGCTATCTACTTCGACGAGCCTCAAGTCGGCCAGGGCATAGCTGACGCGATAACTAACAAGCTGGTAACAAGAGAAGAATTATTTGTCACCACTAAGGTATGCACATTTTATGTAATGTTATATATGTAATTTACAATTTATTGTTGCGTTCCGGTTTGGAGGGTGAGTGAGCCAGTGTAACGGGCAAGGGACATAACATTATTTCTCAAGGTTGGTGGCGCATTGGCGATCTAAAGAATTGATAATATTACGTATATCGCCAATATCAATGGGCGGTGGTGACCACTTACCATCAGGTGGCCCATTTGCTCGTCCGCCTACCTATAACATATATATCCTCTTCATTACACCGCAATGCACCTCACCATAATGTACTATATCGTACCATAATTTATCCTACAATGCCGTAGCATACCGCCCCATAACGTATCATAAAATAATATTGCTATAATGGAACAGAATTTTGACGTAAATATTTTTATTTCAGCTATGGAATAACAAACACCGCAGAGAGCAGGTGGTGCCCGCACTCAAAGAGTCCCTCGGGAAGCTTGGTCTTGAATACATTGATCTCTATCTGATTCATTTCCCTATAGCTGAAAAGGTAACCTCATCTATGTATTTTATTAAATAGGAAGCCAACCCTGTATACAATTTTGTTTCTTATTCTAAAGCGAAATCTCAAATATCTTTAATATAATAATTGTATACCTCACTTATAGGCTAACTAAACATCCATTGAAAAAAAGAACATTCCTTGTAATTTAAAAAAAAAATTGCCCAAGCAAAAATATTTATAAAAACAAAACATGCAATAGCGTGTAAGCTATTAGAGATGAAAGGCTTTTTCAATAGCGATATAAAAATATCCTTTTGAGACGCTGATGTATTTTAACAAAGGTAACTCTTGAAATATGGTAAGGTAACTCTTAAAAATGTTCGATGCAAAACCATATATATTTAACCCAAATTATAAATGATGATTATCATAGAATTATGACCACGTTTTATGAATTATGGCACAAACGCACACACACACACACACACACGCACGCACGCACGCACGCACGCACGCACGCACACACACACACACACACACACACACAGTTACACCACCATGCAGGTTTTGCACAACATTTTTATGCACCAGCCAGATAATATAAGATTTTTTAATTAAATAGAATTTTATAAATTATTTACAAAACACGTTACGGTTTAATTAAAGAAATTCGTTTTTCTATTATTTTATTTTTAGTTATTTCCATATTAATTTTATTTTCAAATTGTTTTTGCAGGACGACGGTTCCCCTGATAATGTCGACTATTTGGAGACCTGGCAGGGAATGGAAGACGCCAAGGCGCTTGGTTTGACCAAGTCTATTGGAGTGTCTAACTTCAATGCCACACAGATTGACCGATTGATCGCCAACGCGAAAGTCTTACCTGTTGTCAATGAAGTTGAGGTACGAGTGTATTAATTGGTATTGAAATCAGTAATTCCATAATTTGTGATCTTACCTTAAAGTCAATGCATACCGGCGTAACATTAAAATAAACTCAATCCAAATAATAGAGATACACCTCCAAAGCTCTCTACGGATTTATTATCCAGGATGCAAATCAATTACTTATTGGCTTTATGTCAGCCCGTCTGGGTTGGGGCCACCCACTCGTCTTATATTCTACCGTCAAACAACAATGCTCAGTATTGTCGTATTCTTGTTGAAAGGGTGAGTGAACAAGTATAAGGGCATAACGACCTAACTTACAAGGTTGTTTGGGCATTGACGTTGTAAGTGATGGTTTATATTTCTTAATATCTATGAGTAGTGGTGACCACTTACCAACAGATCACCCATGCCATATCGCCTAATTATTTTCGAAAAAAAAAAACAATAAATACCAACTTCAACAAATTTTATCCGTTAATATTATAAATGGGAAAGTGAATTTGTTGGTTTGTTCGTTACGTTTCCATTTCTTAACCACTCAACGGATAAGTATGCGATAAATATACTTCAGGGATACAGGAAAATACAGGACACCTTACATCTGACTAATTACGGGGATGAAGCCGCGGGCGGCATTGTTATGTATATATATAATCTTATACATAATAATAAGCCTTATCAATTCGTATATTAAAAAAAAGAATTGTACTTATGTATCTATTATAATCAACTACCTATTTTGCTTTCAGGTAAACCCAACTCTTACTCAAGAACCATTAGTAAGTCATTGCCATAAGCTTGGTATCGCGGTGATGGCGTACAGCCCCTTCGGTTTCACAGTCTCCAGAAACAATCCCGACGCTCCACCACCACGTTCTGATGACCCCGTACTCGTCGCAATGGCCAACAAGTACAAGAAGTCCACCAGCCAGATAGTCCTGAGATATTTGGTAAGTGTGGTATCCCACTGCTGGATAAATACCGTCAAGAAGCCTTGCAGCTTTTTCCATAATTCACATTTCAACATTTCACCGATATCAAAGATTTACCAACGATGTATTTACTTCATCGAAAAAAAACGAGATGAATTATGAGCACAAATTAAATACGTAGAAAGCCAGCGGCACTTGCCCTCATTTTAATCTGCAGCCTTTGATTAAAGTTCAAATGTCACATCAATGGATAAATCAATTTCTATAATTATAGATGCCTTCACTGAATATAATGATCTTTTTATTATCAATCTGTATTCACACTGTATATAGATTGATAATAAGAAATAATACCACTTTTAAATTTCATCTTATTAATTTTAATAACATTTAAAAGTAACTAAATAATTACCTTTATGACCGATTCCGGTCACTGCTACCATTTTGAATAAAGCATGGCCAACAATGTAAGAGATATAGTGCTATGGGTGCGCAAACATACTTTTGTAATTCGATAGGAAGGAAATCCGGCAAGAATGGAGAGAGTGCACATTCAGTAATAGCAGCTTTTCCAACTTTCCGAGGCAAGGGGGTGTTAATAATGCCAACTTCAAATTTCGAATTTTTAGTGATAATTTCTTGACAGAAAATATCAATATAATCGTAATAGCCCGTTCTGGGGTATGTACCGGGATCTGAGGCATTATAAGCTAGCCATAAGACCAACAAAGTAGTCAAATCTGACTCTTTAAATAGGGCATAAAATACTGATGGAACATAAATACGAAAAGAATAAAGTCATAAGTCGAAAAGGTTACGTATATTAATTCGTCGTTGTGTCTTCCAGATCGACCGCGGCCTCGTTCCCATACCTAAGTCTACGAACAAGAAAAGAATCGCTCAGAACATCGACCTGTTCGACTTCTACCTGACCAAAGAAGAAGTTGAATTAATCAACAAATTCAACAAAAACATGCGTGTCATCAACCCCGTCGATTGGAAGGATTATCCCAATTACCCATTTTGGGAATATTAATTTTTATTAAATATAAATTGTAATATATTTTAAGTATAATAATAAAAAATTATTAAGTAAGTGCTTCTGTATTATTTATCAATTAAATCAACTAGACTATATAAAGTACTATCCCGTTACATAATTAAAAATATTACTAAAGATTTACTGGTGGTAGGGCTTTGTGCAAGCTCGTCTGGGTAGGTACCACCCACTCATCAGATATTCTACCGCAAAACAGCAGTACTTGATATTGTTGTGTTCCGGCTTGAAGGGTGAGTGAGCCAGTGTAATTACAGGCACAAGGGACATAAAATCTTAGTTCCCAAGGTTGGTGGCGCATTGGCTATGTAAGCAATGGTTGACATTTCTTACAATGCCAATGTCTAAGGGCGTTGGTGACCACTTACCATCAGGTAGCCCATATGCTCGTCCGCCTTCCTACTCTATAAAAAAAATATATATAAATATCCTTAAATGCATCATTATAAAAAATAGCTGAAAAAAGTTTTTTTCATTCATTTTCATAAAAATTTCTATTCTGTCCCTTTGTACCTTGAACAGATAGCAGCCAGGACGCGAAGGCGACTCGATGCTGGTATGACGGCGACGCGTCGTCAGGCGTGTGTTATATTGGTATCCACACGGACAACGGGATGTGGTCCGCCAAGCGTGGCCATACCAATTAAGCTTTAATTATAAAATCGGCTATCTAGCAAAACGGGCTGCTATATTCTTTGATCACGTCGTTATTCATGTATATTTCTAGTAATACATTTTATATACGTAATAAAAAAAAATTAAAGGTGTACGATGACATATGTTTTTTATAAAACCGGTATCGATAATTCAAACGAAGGACGCTCATCAGTATTCCGATTAATTTTATTTTGTGGACCGTTTGATAAACAACCAATGTAATGAATGCTAGTGAACGTTATGTTTAAATAAAAAAAGAATAATATACATTTTATTGAAGTGAAAACTTCTTTTGATGCGTTGCCCTGGTTTATCGTAGGGGATAAGACTCATGGCTTCGTGTCACCGACATGCTAATGTTAATATAATGAAATACATGAAGTACAAATAACTTAAATATTGGGGAAATTTAAGAAGATTTAATGATTGAAATTTATGTAAATACTAACAGTATATACAGATACAGTAACAGCCTGTTAATGTCCCACTGCTGGGCTAAGGCCTCCTCTCCCTTTTGAGGAGAAGGTTTAGAGCTTATTCCACCACGCTGCTCCAATGCGGGTTGGTAGAATAAACATGTAGCAGAATTTCAAGGAAATTAGACACATGCCGGTTTCCTCAAGATGTTTTCCTTCACCGTCAAGCAGGAGATGAATCATAAACACAAATTAAGTACATGAATATTCAGTGGTGCTTGCCCGGGTTTGAACCTACGATCATCGATTAAGATTCACGCGTTCTTACCACTGGGCTATCTCGGCTTTTTACAGATAATATAAGTGTATTTTAACTATTATTCATTTAAATTAAGCTGTATTAATATTTTGTACCAAGCAACATGCTGTGTATTTTAATGAATAAAAGGCTATATAATAAAAAGGGATAGAACTATTACTTGGAGGATAAGATGTGGAAATTGGACAAATATATTTAACAGTTTCAAGTTTTCACTTCGCTGTTAAGTCACACTTAAGTTTTTTATTATTCGCTGGTCTCATGTCTAAGACTGTCTTGAGAATGGATGATTTCCTTTACTGAACGAGATGAATCCTTAATAATATTGTAAATGCGAAAGTGAGTTTGTTTGTTTGTTACGCTTTCTCGTCTTAACTACTCAATCAATCATCATGAAAGTTTTGGGTACAGAATAGGACATAGGGTACCTAACAAACCCCCCCCCCCCAAACGCCGCGGGTGGAAACTAGTTATTATATAATTATCAACACTAATTAAGTATAAAAAGTGGTAATATCTTTGCACAAAATATAAATAATGTAAAATCATAAAAAAATGGTTAAATAATAAATCCTTAAACTTAACGATAGCAACAGACGAAAAACGACGTTTTTTATCTTATCACGTGGGTATTTCAAGAAATCTTGAAAACAGTTAGGAATTGTTGAATTTTAATGTATAGATATTTTAATAACGGTTGACGAGCCGGTTGGCGTGGTTGTAGCTTAGATACTTGCCTTTTCACACCGAAGGTTGTGGGTTCGATTCCCACCCAGGACAGACATTTGTGTGCATGAACATTTCTGTTTGTCCTGAGTCTGGGTGTAATTTTCTATATAATTATGTATTTACAAAATAAAAGTAGTATATGTAGTATATCAGTTGTCTGGTTCCCATAGCACAAGCTTTGTACAAGCTTAATTTGGGATCAGATGGCCGTGTGTGAAAAATGTCCCAGGATATTATAATTAATAAGCGGTATGTGAACACGTAGGTAATTTTTAAGTAACTTTTGATAAACCATGGAATGCTCTCTAAAATAACTTAATTATATTACCAACATTTGTAATTTCATATAAGAAATGTTAACGGATGTTTAATATTTCTTATGGGCAGTAGTGACCATTTACCATCAGGTACTATTTTAGAGTGGATGGCTACGAATTTATAATAAATATTTATACTTTTCGACTTTCGAATAATAAAACGGTTAAATATCACTGAGCTTTGACAGTGTGTTTTCTGAGATTCCATATCTTCCATTCGCGACAATAGTGTGATATGTAAAAAACATATTATGTTCCGTAAATGGTAAACTTTATGATACGTTCCAAGATGTGTGTGAAAGTGGAGCAAATAATTGAACACTTTCACATATGAAATCATTGTAAGTATTGATAAGAATGTATTTTAGTCAAATCAGTATCTCCCTCTCTCTCTCTGGCCTCCTCTCACTTTTTTGAGGAGAAGGTTTGGAGCTTATTCCACCACGCTGCTCCAATGCGGGTTGGTGGAATACACATGTAGCAGAATTTCGATGAAATTAGACACATGCAGGTTTCCTCACCATGTTTTCTTTTACCGAAAAGCACGAGATGAATTATAAACAGAAATTAAGCACATGAAAATTCAGAGGTGCTTGCCCGGGTTTGAACCCACGTTCATCGGTTAAGATTCACGCGTTCTTACCAATGGTCCATTTCGGCTTCTCTTTTTAATAGCAACAACGTTATTGGAGTTTGAACTTTTCTATTCTAAGAAAATAAAGACAAGAAAAAAAATTAACACGTACACTTGTACGTTACAAGTGCATGTCGAAACATGGCAACTTTGCGCAAACGAAATACCTTCTAAGATTTTAAATGTTGGGTTCAGAATACCGGCTGTAGGATTAGGCATTGTTATTAATGTAAGTAATGTTTATTATATATATACATTTTTTAATAATCATGCAGACTATTTATGTATCACTTATTGCCTGTCTCGTTGGTCTAGTGGCTTGATGTAAGGCCGCAGACCCGGATGTAGCGGGCCAGTAAAAAGTTATTGGGTTTTTTAAGAAAATTCTCAGTAGCAGCCCGGAGTCTGGAAGTTGGAAGTGTGTGCCTCCCGTGCCTCGGAAAGCACGTAAAGCCATTGGTCCTGCGCCTGAACTCTTTCCGGTCGTGTCGGATTGCCGTCCCATGAGCGTTAGGGAGTAGAGAGTGCACCTGTGTTAGCGGATATACTTGTGCACCCTAATATCTCCTGCGTAGTTGGCTAATCTCTCTTGAGATTGGCCGCCGTGGCCGAAATCGGTCTGGAGGACATTATTATTATCACCTAATACTTCTGTTAAAAATATTTAAGCTTTTTTTAAACAAATTCAAATCTTGGATCAAGACCAAATAAGAAGTTAGTGAATATTTCATGTTTTAAGTCATGCGCCTGAACTTTTAGCAGTCGCATTCGTCATCAAAACGGAATAGAGAATGCACGTATGTATGCGTACTTTAATTTCATTCTTACGTTAAGGTCGCTTAAATTTATACTACTAAAAAGACAAAAAAGTACATTAATTTCTGAAGCGTTCATTCCGATTCATCAAGCCTTTTACAATATCATTTTTAATGGATGATTTCATTTAATGGATCTCCTACACAAATCTTTTTTTATTAATTGTATACAGCATTAACTACTGAGTATTTATAGGATTGAAGAGACTTTTAAGAGATGCCTTCTTCTTTCAAATGATAATTCATACGAAAGAGACCTGAACCTGAATGAGAATCTCTGTTTAAATAAATACACGTTTAATAACGTTTATAATTAAGCCCGTAGATTTTTATACATCTTTAAATAAATAAATAAAAGACCATTAGAAAATAATAATTTTGTTATTTGAATCATAATATTTAAGCAATCACATAATAATCAATATCATATAATTTTTTAAAAACAATTGCTATTTTTCCAGATTAAAAACATTACACCATTTTAATCTTAATATTAAATTATACTTTATATAACCTAAAAATTACATTACATTTAATCACATTGATGTTATCCTACAGAATTCAAGATATATTGAGCCGTAGTGATGCTTGTCGATAGTCCATTATCGATAGCCAATCGATTGTTTATCGATAGTAAAAGTGTAAACAATTGTATCGATAGTGTATCGACATTATAGCCGCGTGTGAATACTATTGATAACAGCAATACTATTGATACTATTTAAAGTAATTCATTCGATAGTAACGATCGTCTCGATAGTATTGCGAAATTCATTCGTTTTAACTAAAACCTATGAGTAACAGTAACAGTAACAGCCTGTTAATGTCCCACTGCTGGGCTAAGGCCTCCTCTCCCTTTTGAGGAGAAGGTTTGGAGCTTATTCCACCACGCTGCTCTAATGCGGGTTGGTAGAATACACATGTGGCAGAATTTCAATGAAATTAGACACATGCGACCTATGAATACCTACCTATACCTATGGCAGTATCGCTGGTTTTGGACCATCGATTGTCAACGATTTTTCGATAGCATTGAAGTTGTATTAAATTGTTACTACCGAATTCCGATTGTACCGATAGTAATGCTGTCATCAATAGTGTTGCTCATGTTGAGCTATCGATACCATCGATATTGACTTGACTATACTTTCGATAGTGCTGTCGATATCCTGAATAGTTTTCGAGGTCAATTATCGATAGTTCTGCAACACTGTATTGAGGTATATTACTGGACCCCGTTATATTGTCTCATTGATGTTATTATAGATTCTGACATTTATTAATCGACTCGAGTTTTCAATTATTTCCTACAGAGTTCCTATTGCGAGTTTTTATTATTTATTCGATAGCGACATTAATTGCGATATTAAATTTCAAATTTCGAATTCCGATTATTGTCACTAGATGGCGCTGTTTTCATTCATTTCTTAGTAAAAAGACGCAGAAAAGCTCCGACCTAACAAATACGTACAATAGTAGATGCGACAATATAACGTTAAGACATATTACATGTGTTGTCCGATACAATTAATCGTACTGTATTAATGTTATTTTGTTGAGATGTTTGTGTTTATGTATGGGTTAGAAAAAAAATTAGTAGTATTATGTCAGCCTTCAGGCAAATTAGAGGAAAATTTAGGTAAATTTATAATACAATCATGAACCTCATTCGTCGGATCGAGAGGATTATCTTAGTGTAAAACTATTCATTTGTTCATATTGTATATAAGCCATGACGAATTGTCATTCGTATGTATACATATTATCTATCTAAAATTTAGTCATGAATGAAATATGTTTTAAAGTATATACTGTACCTAAATACTAACCTAACCAACGTGAAACGATGAGTACTTAGTCATGACATTCAGTATTTATATGAAATATACTTTGTCTACATAAAAACCATCTACTGCTTCTAATATTCGGAAATATTGATATCAAATAGTATTATATAAAAACAATATATCACAAAAGTTGGTAGCGAATAAATAAAGACTTGTGTTCTTGAAATTTGTACATGCCTAACCATAACATTTAACTATTTAGATTAACGCTATCAATCAAATTAAGGGAATTAAGGTATTATAAATCTATTATCGTAACGGATGTAATATCTAGCAATCACTACCAAATATATTTAAAACTTGTTTATTGGTTATCAAGAAAATCACATATTTAATATTCTATCCTAAATGTTGACTGTGTTAATTGATGTCGATTATATAAATTTAATATTATTAACTATTATGTCATGTGGACCCAAGGCCCCAGCCAGCCGAGGGGCCCCAGCCAAAAAGGATAAAATTTTACTCTAATCGCTTCGGATGGGGGGCCCTGAAATGTCAAATTACCTAGGTGTCTTAGATCTCTAAGTGCGGGCCAGTGTGGACTTTATGATTACTAATTAATATAATTTTTTTTTAAAGTTTGTATAATATATCCCATGTCCTTTTTTAAATAAAGTGAGTAGGACAACAAATTTAAGCAAAATGCTCTGGAGACATAAGAAAGAGCGAGATGTGCTATTATATATCTGAAGCATCAGTCGATAGCAAGTTGTCTGAAAGAGCCGTCGATGCCGAAGAGTTCATCATAGTTGGTTGGCTTCCCAGGTCGGAGGCTTTCATTTGCGATCAGCGCATCTTGCAGCTTGAACCAATCCCTGTATTCTATTAGTTTCTGCGTCCATCTCTCTGTAAAGATTTTTTTGTTTTAGAAAAATGGTATTTATTGGTCATCTTTTCATCCATAGATGATGGTTACGGCCAAGACCATTTTTTTTTTGTAATAAATTTTACGTTTTAAAATACCCTGCCAAATGTTGTCAACTATTGTAACTAACTTATTTTTTAGCGATAAGATTCGTTTCTACTCCTTATACAAGTACATCAAACAGGGACTACCTCGTTGATCTAATGGATAAAAGGCTATAGACCCCGAGGTCCTGAGTTTCGAAAGTTTGAGTGTTTTACCGTACCGTAACAGCCTGTGAATGTCCCCACTGCTGGGCGAAAGGCCTCCTCTCCTTTTTTTTTGAGGAGAAGTGAGTTTGAGTGTTTGAGAGAAGTTGAGTGTTTTAAGTTAATCATATTAATATATCCTGTATGAACACCAACAAATACTAACTCTTCTATCATTTATATAATCTTGTAGTATAATGAGTCTAATTTATTTAAAAAAATCTTAACATGAGTTTTTAATTTAGTTCTTGGTAAATGCCAAATGACCTGCGGAATTTTATTATAGAATCGGATGCCCTGCCACAGAAATGACTGATGTATTAACGTTGTGCAGTCGCAAGCTTGTTATTGTGAAGTTTTTCTAATTAATTCTGACTTAATACGTCCTTGGATAGAGTTGATTATTTACTGTCAGGCGATATTAATGCAATGGCACCAAAAATGGTGAACGTACCTTGAAGTTCATCCATAGTGCCACATTGACCGCCGTATTCCTTTGGCAGCATCTCTTGAGGAACGTACTTGTAAAGATCTTTTACTTCTTTGTGAATAAAAATCTGAAAGTAATTGTCTTTTGCTTTTATATATAATTTTATGTTTAAAAAAATATGGTACGGTATAATTTATGAACACTAAAAAAAACGTATTTCTTAAAAACGTATGTACATCATGTATCTTATGTATTTTTAAAATTTTTTCAATAAACTAAACAGAAGCTTAATACGAGAGAATCTGGTAAAAATAGATGATTCAGTTGGTGTGTTATAGAAATAGTTGTTTGAAAGAATAAACGCAGGAATACTTACTCGTTTCCTGATCTTCTCTTTCAGGAATGGTTTCACTAAATTGACAAATCTCTCAACGACCGGTGAAGTATTTATAATATGGACTTCCTTTAGCTTTACTGGGTATGCTTCCTGAAATATAAAAACACTTCTGATTAGAATATCTTATGCATGCAACATGTAAAGGTCAAACGATCGGCGAAGGATTTCTCTTTTAGGATATAATAAGTACTCTGTGGCATTCGTCTTAGGAGAGGTAAGGTTGTTCAGCCTTGAACCCGCAACGGGGAGTCATGATCCAAGTTTCACATTCTTCATTTCTTTCTTTGTTCCATTTATTAAATAATATTTATGGACAACGTTGAGTAGTTCGAATTGTCAACGATCAAGTTCTTACGAACCGGCTCGATCATTTGGAACTGCTTAGAGATGTCGGGTCACTTTGTATCCTCTATCACATATATCACGGGTGATATTCTGAGGAATTATTTGGATTAGTTTCGGCTGCTGAATTTTACCACCGGAGATCGCGTCAGAACTATAAATTCCATCCTGACCACCTCAATGTCTGGAAATCCACAACAACGCAATTTTTCCTGCCTCGCATATCTACTCTGTGGAACTAGCTTTCACCGGCGACTTTTCTGCTCATGGGCGGTGGTAGTCACTTTCCATCAGGTGAGCCTCGTGCTCAATTGTTGATCTCTAAGTATTTCTGTACTTGAACAACTAACCTGAACGCAAATCATAAACTTCTTAATGATGGACGGCGAAAGCCTGGCCAGCAGGCTCGGTCCCAGCACAGCACCATCCAGCACATAGATGTCACCAGCAACACCCACGACTTCCTCCACGAGTCTGACGTCACCAATCATGAGAGCTAGCTTCAAGGTGTCCGTGATTTGCTGGGAGTCGAGAGTTGGGTACAGACCTGGAATAAAGCATTGGTTACAGACTTGGGGACTTGGAATGGTCCAGGATTTAAATATGATTAAATATTATTTGAATACCAACTTACAATTTTCAATTCTTTTAACGCTTCATAATATATTTTAATCTATTAGTAGAACTTTCACTTATCTGTCTATGTCGGGACCCTTCAAGAGTTTGTTGGAAAAAAGACTTAGAAAAAGAAAACGTAATAAAAAAGAAATTTCTCGTAGTTATGTCATTATATGGTTTTGTTTTCATATAGTTTTAACTTAGTTTTTGGTCCTAACGTACTTAAATACAATAAAAAACAAATGATGTTTTGCAAAATCTATCATTATATATACTTACATATGTGTGCTAAACTTATATTGGTCAGTTAACTAAATACATGTAGTATTTATATATAATAAAAGTACTATCAATTTAACATTTGAAGAACCTTTATTATCCTACTAATAATATCATAAAGATGAAAAATTGATACATTTAAACGAGATAAACTAAAGAATATAAAATTAAATATAATAACTAGAAAATTAAAGATTTGATAGTCCGTTTTGAAAAATGTTAGGGTTGATAGCCCATTTATTGAGAATTTATAAAATAATTATTGTATATAATCATAATAAATAATAATATTTCACTAAGCAACGCCAAGTCACGAGCACGGGGCGGAGTAGTGACGCTTAACGCGGATAAAGCGGCTGGTGTTTGTGTAGGTATATAAAATGACTATATAGATCGTTAACACGATGAGTCTATTATGTAAATTATGCCGTTGGTATTGTATGAATGTCTTGAAACTGCTTTTAATGTTTTACACGTTTATAAGTGTTAAATTTTATTTTTAAATATAAATACATCAGGCATTCTATATATGTATTGTATATAGTGAGACCACGTTAGACTATTGGTACAAAATATTATTTTTTTAATAATTTGTATAAATAAAAATAACAATTATTTATATATTTCAAATCGGTAGCTTAATTAAGTGTATGAGCCTAGTTTAATAAAAATTAATATTTCTTTGTAATCACAAAGAATAGTGGTTTCCTTTCAATACTTGCGTCCAGTGATATTAACTTATTCTCGTATCAAAAGTAAGAAGGTTTGTTTGAAAGGTCGTTCCATTTACGCGTTTCCCCCACATGAACCGAACTGGAAGGGAGACGTATGTGAAGCTTACCGGCACCGGGTGCCGTGAATCAACATCCGCAAACATATAAAATGCCCTAACTTGATGTTCATATAACAGAAAAATAAACATAATGTATATCATATCAATATACAAAATTATATAATCATAATTTAAATGATATATTTAAGTTAATGATTATATATAAAGAAACATCATTATATTATGTACTGGTCAATATTTATTTATAAATAATATAAGTAGAATCATTTGTATATAATACTTTGTTCTAAGGACAAGCTTTATCTTTATATTAGCCCTGTGATTTACGTGAGTTGATAGCAAATATCCTTCTTGGTAAATAAACAACACGAGAGGAACATACACGATGGCTTTATTTGCTTTGTGATGTTTATATTTTTTTATACAACATGCTTTAATGTTTGCAGTTGAAATTTTAAACGTAATTTTGATAAGTCACTTTTATACGCTACCGTGTTTGTTTTGTAACTTGAATTGACGTCAAGTATTTACTTAACTTTGTAGATCGACAGTGCTATTTTGTAAGAAATCATGTCGTATCTCACTCGTGAAATGAAACAAGCGTATACCTTCAAAATAGTATTCTTTAAAAGATGTAATTACTAGCGCTTTATGCGCTTTCGCTAACCAATTTCCATAGCTCTTTCTTCAAAAACGAACAACCTTTGGATGTTTACCAAGAAATGCACTGTAATATAATTATTATGATCACTAAGAATAGCAAAATTTTTTCAACACTGCTTATGTGCAGTGATCCAGTAAATTTTGTCGTATCAAAATTGTGAAGGTTTTGTCCTTTTTTTCCGATCTCGCTGGGTGAACACGTTTTGCGAATGAAAAAGGGATATGTGTTACTCACAGGTACCGATTGCACAATAATGCAAACCTTTATTAATGAACTTTCTGTGATATACAAAAATAAACCTAATTTACAAGAACTTGAGGGATCTAGAAACAAAATTCGTCTGATATATGTAATTATAAGTATCGAATATCGAAAGTACAATAATCAAGTTGAGAAAGTTGTACATCAAGGCCATTTTAAGCTAAGAACTTACCACGACATATTGTGACTCGTCTGCCTTTTGGCGTGACACCTGGTAGGGCTGGCCCTTGTCTGGAAATAAATTAATATCCTATTCATTTATTTAAAAAAACTTTAATCAACCATTAGGCTAATCAGAAATATATGATGACGGTACCACAACTAAACTTATACTAGTACCTATATACAATGTTTTGTTGTTTTCAATCAAACCTCTTTTGTTTATAGTCTCCGAATAAACAATTATATTTTTCTTACGAACGAAATTATCTAAATCATTTTTAACGAATCAACATTTTTAGTGTACATTTTTGCCATAGAATATTTTGATTGATATAACCAGAACACCTCTTTTATATATAAAGCATACAATGACTAAAAGTGAACATAAGGTTACATACTAAGCTAGCCATTATACATAAATAAACAATAAATACAGCATTTTCAAGCATTTTGAATTTTAATAAATGAATCAAAATTAATATTTACTTTGCTCTCGTATTTTGTCAATATGCGAAAACACTATAACATCCTCGTATTTATCATATACATATGTACATATTGTATTGGTGACGTCATTAATACATAAATATTGCAAACTGAAGACGCTTGGATATTTACGTAATCCATATTGCTTATGCTTAGTAGGATTACGCAGTCTATGCGCGACCGAACGCCCTTGAAACATCAAGGCCTATGCTCGGAGGCTGTCTTTCGGAAATGAACCTTAAATCGCATGATTTAGAGATAGTTTTTGCTTTATTACGTAAACATCTCGTTAAATCGAAATGACACTGAAAAATGGACTCAGTTGGCTTGATTTAGAACTACTTTTCCAAGAAGTAAAGTTTATTAATGTGATTCATAGTATGTTAAAATTATTAAGGTAAATATTATCGTCCTCTAAAATTTCAAGTAAATAATAACTCTGTTAATATCACGAGATATTGGTGACATACGCTGTTTAACATAAACAACATCTCACATACTACCGCCTAATTGAGAGTAGTGAGAAAAATTACGATTGAAAATCAATAAGTATATATATTTTTCTTCTTCTTATATATTCTTTTCAGAGCGGTCGTGGTCGTCATGAAGTAGTGGCTGATGTTATTTTCTTTTAGGAGGTTACGCCATCTCTCCCTGTCAGCTGTCATCCTAGTACACCTATGCAATGTCCGCTTACCGCAGATCTGATTTGGTCAGTTCGACGAAACTATATTTACTGGTGATAGGGCTATGTGCAAGCTCGTCTGGGTAGGTACCACCCACTCATCAGATATTCTACCGCAAAACAGCAGTACTTGATATTGTTGTGTTCCGGTTTGAAGGGTGATTGAGCCAGTGTAATTACAGGCACAAGGGACATAAAATCTTAGTTCCCAAGGTTGGTTGCGCATTGGCTATGTAAGCGATGGTTGACATTTCTTACAATGCCAATGTCTAAGGGCGTTGGTGACCACTTACCATCAGGTGGCCCATATGCTCGTCCGCCTTCCTATTCTATAAAAAAATAGCCCATATATATTAATAATGGGCAATAGTTTCGTTGTCTCACAGTAGTTCCTATATTAAGGGTAAAATCAAAAGCGATGTACACGATAGAATTTCGACCATGCGTCCAATTACAAGGACGAGCCAGTTGAGATATAAATGGAAGGTACTTACAGTTTATTTTTAAGGATTTCTTTTAACGCAGGGCTTGAAGCATCTCGATTGGTGAAAAACTCCGGACAAGCGGCACGCATTGTGAAGTACATGTCCAGTTTACGCTTGCACTTCTCCAAGGAGAAACTACTACCACGGAGGAACGTCATCAAAGGATTGTCCTCTATAAAAACGAAAATAAATATTATAATATTCATGTAATAAAACGGTTAGCCGTTACAATAACCTTATTAACTAAGCTACCATAGGCAAGATTCTCAAGACTTCAGTAGCCACAAGTCTTAGTAATAAAAAAACATAATATATTTGGAATTTAGAATCTATAAGGGTACAAAAGGGTTCGAGAAAAGGTAGATAGAGTCCTGCGCTTCCGTTGTCCAGTCTTGACGATATGGGCCCCAGATATATAGAATATATTTTATATATGATTCATATCAATTTTGAATGTTTTAAAATATAGGTTTTATTCTTTCTATTCTTAATAATCGGTAATACAGTCGGCAATCATAACCTTTTTGACCACTTAAAGAGCCATGTTCATACCATTATAACCATAATGTTTTACTTTAATTTTTTTTTTAGGTACTAGTCTTTTGACAATGAAATTGACGCAGGAGCGATTGAACTATGCGATGAAAGCCAGGGGAAATATGGTTGATTCTTTCATACATTTCACAGACTCATACCTTTCAACCGCTACAATACAGATAATAATGAATCTTTATTCAGTCTCATGTTATCAATAGTCTTAAAAACTTAGGAACGATAACAAATGTATTCGATGGAAAACTTTGTTACGGCTAATAACGGTTCCATCCACTTAAATATTTATAGTTAGAGAAAGACTTTGCTTTTTGAGTAAAATATATGAGTGTATGTGCGTGTTCATTTGAGTGCGTGAGAACGTGCGTGCGTGCATGGTATGAACGTGTGCGTATTTGTGTATATGTGTGTACTTAAATGTTTGCTATGACTTACTACCATATCAAAAAATATACATTCGCTTTTATAACATTAAGTATGTTCATGGTCAGCGTTCCTAGTCGGATTTTGTATAAGTGACAGATATATAACTTTTTAAATAATATACAATTACAAAACGTACCCCATTCGTTAGGTAGGTGTGGTTCCTTCCTGAGCCATTCCTTGATGGCGGCGAGGTCGCGGTCCCTGGTAGTGATGTCTTCTTTCAATTCGATCCTTATCTCCTTGGATAACTCTTCTGTTGGTTGTAACAGCAATTCTGATTTTATTTTCATTTTACTGAAATTAAAATTTATTATTGTTTAGTTATTTTTTATAATGTTATCTTAATTATTAGTCAAGGTACTTGTAATAATTATTTATTTAATGTATTTTTTTTTTTTGCTTTACTCATATAAATATACGCTGTATTAAAAACAAATCTTCTGAAGTTCTTATTGCGTCTACTCCTCTACCTCTTTGTTGTCTGTTTTTTTTTTACTTCTTAATTGTGCTAGAAGAAATATCATTATAATAAGCGTAAATTTATTTTTCCTCTAGAAATTATTCGTGTCAGTTATTATTATTTAATAATATATTTAACTATATTTTTTTAAATTAATGCATAAAAACAATTATTAACTTATAATAATAATATCCTGGGACATTATTCACACACGGTCATCTGATTCCAAACTAATCGTACTATGGAAACCAGACATCTGATATACTACATATACTACTTTTCTAGTAAATACATACTTATATATATAATTACTTTATATATTAACTTAAATTAATAAATTCCGGATATAATCGTCAGTCACCAATGGGCGTATCGTCAGTAAAACAAGAGAAATTTTTATGTAAAATATATTGTTTTGTCGATCATACAACGTCACGTAAAACTAATAAAAAATTGTAAAAGTTACGTTGCCAAATAGCAACGGCAATTATATTTCATATCTGAATGACGCATTGCATAAATTATATATCCTTGACCTTAAACAATTAACCGAACATTTGGTCACCTAGCCAATCATTATTTCAACACTCAATATTCATCCGTACAGTGAAGTAATACGAATTTTATTAATATACACTAATTTATTTAACTAAACATTCGGATTTTTTGTATTTAATTCAATCGGTCTGGTGAGGATTCACTGATTTTCCTTACGACGATGATATGTTATTTAAACAGTAATTTATAATTTTGTAATTGAAATAAAATATAAGAAGATTTTACTTCTTCCTTCCATTTCATAAAATTTGGTTAGTTAAGTTTGTAAATGTGAGAAAATGGTTTTCTTTGGAAAAACTAGTTTTCGACCTCGGCTTCGCGTGGGTAGGGGTCGCCTATGTTCGTTTCTGTACCCCTGACAAAGTGTATGCAAAATTTTATGATGATCGGTTGAATAGTTAACACGTGAAAGCATAACAAAGAAACAAACTCATTTTAGTTTTGGTAGTATAGTAGTAGTAGGAGTAAAAAAATAGTATTACTAAAAGTAGTCTAGTATATAATAAATTATGTTATTCTTAGAAATCCATTAATTATTATAAAGAGGTGTTATTAAAAAACTTTAGAAAATCTGAATGTTTGAGGTTATAATATAATCTGAACGTTTATCTAGAATTAGAAAGACAATTAGAAAAGTTTTGGAAATTTCTATAATGTATTTTTACATGCAAATTCGCTTACTCTCTTTTCTATTGGGTTTGTCAAAAATATATTTATTTCATAAGATTAATTATGAAAGACCATAATAATTAATACGTTCATAAATATTAATAGGTAATATTTACTATACGTAAAAAGAATACATTATTATAATATTGATTTATTAATCGTTACGAAATCGTTTGAACAAATTTACGTTCCATTTTGTAGCAAAAATGGATGAAATCCATTTTTAATGTTTACAAACGATTACGCTTTGCATTTACTAATAAATAAATTTATCATGGTAATTGCATAATAACTAACATAATTTTATTTAGAAAACACATGATTTTAATGAACGAATGAATGAATGTATAACCTGTGTCACTCGGGATGTAATGATTCTAACGATACCCTATACATCAAAATCAGTTCAGGCGATTTAAAGATTGATTTTTTTATCATGGATTTTTTTGGAATGTCCCGGAAAATACCATCATATATACACATCTGAACAATTTCTGAGATAATGAACGCTTATTGACGTATACAACCATTGAAAATGTTTAAAGCCATACAATAATTATACCTTTAATGTTCGTAGAGCAGTAAAACTCGACAAATCATGTATTGAAGCACTCGTTTATTTCGTGACTCAGGTAGTATATTTTGCTTTGAAATTGTGGTTAGATTAATATTCCGCAATAGTCAATTATCGAAATATTATCAAGTTTAAGACACGATTTGAATAACCGGTCCTCCTCAAATATGTTATTAGCTCAATATGTACGTTTATAAAAGATTTTATTTTGATGATTTCGTCCTTCTGATAGATTACCGTCACGTAGGTCATTCTCAACGGAGAATAGCCAACTACGAATGAGATTCATATAGTGTTCAAAGTTCCTCACGATATTTTTCTTCACCGCAAGATGAATTACAAACACAAATGAAAGTTCATCGCTTGCTTGGATTTGAATCTACAATCTTCAGCTAAGATTATGGCTTTCTATCCTCGGCTATCTCTGCTATGTTTATCAGAACTAATCAGTTTTTTTTTGCAGTCTGTGTTGAAGCAAGGCGAAGCTATTTTGTTAGGAACGTTTACGTTTGTAATAAGATAATTTTTGATGTCAATATTAAAGCGAATATATTCAAATATTATTAACGTAGATTATTGGTGCGTCTTGAGGATAATAAGACTCGTATGCCGTAACGGCAAACGGACGCTCTCTATACCTTCGCGTCATCTCCGACGCTCGCTTCTCCCTTGTGCGTGCTAGTGCGACCTGTCGAGCGTTCCGAGCGAAATACCTCTAATATGAAATTTAAATATAATAATCATGGTTGTAAATTCGCCATTCAATTTTTAAAGAATCCTAAATGAATATTTAAGTGTTGATAAGTCGTTCAATGCTTTGAGTCATTGTTACAAAGGGTCACATCAACATCAATTTATCAAACACCTTCACATTAATAATATTTATATTGCAGACTATTTCTTTCAATGATGAATAAACTGTTTCGATATTTTAAATTATTTAGCTATTAAAAAAAAATTATAAGCTTAGGTCTTTGTTGCTGTCACAGACTAGACGCTTTTTTCGCACTTAATCAAAAACGCATGTCGTGTCTACATCAAGAGAAATGTAATCATTTAAATTTTTTGATTGTCATTTTGTTTTGTAGACCTATGAACATAAAATAAAAATAAAATAAAAAAATGAAATAGTCTGCAATAATAAAAAATTGTGTGAGTGCCAAGGTACTCACACCTTTTGTGTGTAATTTATGTGTAAATAACAAATCTTACGCTGACGTCATCTGACGCTCGAAATCTTGCACTTACTCGTCTGACGCTCGAAGTCTCTTACCGAACGCAAAGATGTTTACACACAAAAAAACAAACTCCGATTGAAACTATTAACCGTTTTGCTTATTTATTTTAAAGAAGTAGTTTTCATTACAACAAGAAAGACTACTGGCTGACCCAGTCACGGGTTATCGTAGTTTAGGGGGCCAGATAAATTAAAATTGTGCTTTTTTTGTGACAAAAAGAGATTACCACGACGTTACGATAAGCGTTTACTTATTTTTTACGTCTAGGAAAATTTTAGCACAGACAGGCTTGCAAAAAGCCCTAACACCGAGTGAATTACGTCGCGTATTTGGTTCGTCGTTTATATAATGCAGCATTCAATTAAAAAAATGTGAACAAGAACAAAATGAATCAATCTGCTCATTAGCAGCACATCCGTTGAGTTTAACGCTCATTATAAACAGCATGTGTATTGCGTGCTTAACAATTACATTTGCGGTAATTATACGGTGATTTTAATATTCAATGAACTGTATTTATAATATTATTATTATTAATCCGGCATCACTAGCGACGTTCAACGTGGGTTGGATTACAGCGATGTTATTTAGACGCATCGGATCCATGATGAAGGGTTCCAAGATTAGGTATATAGATGATAAAATAACTTGGAGTTAGTATACGTTGATGTTCATACACGATATAATAATTTAATTGTATACGATGAATGTATACAATATAATTGATGGGAAAAAACTTTCAACCTATCATCGTAAAATTTTCCATACACGTTGCAAGGGGTACATAAAATGATCTAGCATCCCACAAGCCCACCATTGGTGTAAATACTCTTTTTGACCCGCAATGAAAAAAAAATTAAGTCCCTTTAGCTTTGAGTGAGAAGTACCACATAACGGGGAAGAACCGGCGAAAGAAACTCAGCTGGTTATATACTTTTTATTACCCATTTGTCACAGATAATTTATTTTACAATATATTCAGTAATACATATTTACTGCATTCATATCGTTATCATATTTAGATTCGCTTGTCTTATAAAAATAGTCGTTGTTTGAATAAAAAATATAATAAAATATCAACTCACTCTGATTTTGTATATCCGATAACGTTTCACGGTTTAATTTATTATTATTATATTAAAATATTTTAGTTATCTGATAACAAAATATATTGTGAAATAAACGAAATATATACTAATATTATAAATTCGGAAGAGACGGTCTGTTGCGCTTTCACGGCAAAAACACTGAAATGATTTTGATAATATATGGTACAAACAAACTTGTACCCAAAGGGGGACATAGGTTATTTTTTATGTACCTAACACCACACCACGGATAAAGTCGTGGGCGAAAACTAGTCATTTTATAAATATAAAATTAATCAAGGAATATTACTATATCTAAAAATATAACCTAGACTACGATAAGGTTGATGAACCTAACGGCGAACGTTGCAACTTGCATCCAGTACCGTTCCTGACCTTTAATATAATTGGTTTTATTATAAATATTTATGTATCAAGATATGTATCAAGACTTATACTATAAATAAGATCTACAAAATAATATTACGGTTCAAAATAACTAAGCTCGTTGATATAATATATGGTTTTTTTTTATGAAATCGGTAGGTGGACGGGTAAACTGGCACTGTAAGAACTACTAACTATCTTTTATATCACCAATTGCGCCACCAGCCTTGGGAACTAAGACATTATGTCCCTTGTGCCTGTAATTACACTGGCTCACTCACCCTTCACACCGGAACACAACAATATTAAATATTGTTTGGGGGTAGAATATCTGATGAGTGGGTGGTACCTACCCACTCATCAGATATGGGCTTGGGCTTGCACAAGGCCCTACAGCCAAGTTTATTTAATTATTATGAATTACACTAATAAACTATACTATATATGTATGAACATGTTACGAAGTATGATATTTGCGAATTGCAATCTTAATTGCATAAGATGAAATACCTTCATACAATGATGACCATTGTGAGATGAAACAAACGACGCATTAAGACGAGTCTTACATTTGAAAAGGTTTGTCTCGCTAAATATTGCGACATATATATAGAAACATTGTATTTGAGCCGTACTTCAAGAGAGAGAGAGAGAAGGAAATAGAAACTCATAAAAGGGGGATATAATAAATTCATCTGTATGTATATTTATAACATGTTCAAGTCTATTCTTTGTTTAATAAACGATTTTCTTTTTGCGTTAGATTCAGAAAAGTTAAAAAATGATTCCGTTTAAAATTTCAGGTATTGGATCTTAGAATTCGAAGATATACCAGGGAACTCCTCAAGATTAAATGGTAAATGTGTAATGAGATGTTAGGTTTATGAAAATACCAAAATGAGTAGCTACGTAAAAATGATCAAGAACGTGCTGAGCTGGAATGGACCTGGACTAGGAAGGCATACAACGGAACTCCTTAATGATAAACAGGGTGCAAATGTAAATTGGGTTACGATTATTGTTTACTATTTATTGGTAAACTATATAAGCAATCTAGCATATTGGCCAAATCATTGTAAATGGTCACTCGACCTTCTATTTGACCTATAAGACAGAACACTAACGATGCACCCTGCGATCTAAGATATTATGCTCTTTGTCTGCCTGTAATTAAACTGGTTAACTCATACTTTAAGCCGGCAAACATCAATGGATAGTATTAATGTTTGACGGTATTGAGTTGTATGAATCATGTGCTTAAAGGCATGTTGTTAAATATATTAAAAAAGTTTACACCGGTAATCCTATTTGCTTACTGATTCGTTATCCTTGCATGAATTGGATAAAATTGCCATCTAATCCACCAAACCGCACTGGAGCAGCGTGGTGGGTAAAAGTATTAGGCGGCATTTTGGAGGATGTTATTGAATATTTTCAAGTAATCAACTTAACAACATTTTAAAATGTCTGACTGACACTACGCACAGCGTAAGCTAGGTTTAACAGGATGACAATTTTGCACAGAAATTCCATATGGGAATTAAATGGGGAGTAAAAGTTTGTATGGAATTGCGTTATTTCTGATGTTAGAAATATGGAAATCGGTATTTTATGAGGTGAAGACAGTTGTTAAATCTTTGACAATTCATCACCTAAGATAATGTATAATATATAATAATAATAATAATATCCAGGGCAATAATCACATACGGCACATCTGATCCCAAATTAAGCAGAGCTTGTGTTATGGAATCCAGACAACTGATGTACTACAGATAATGACACTTAAGTTGAACGTATGTATATAAGTTCACATTTCATTGTTTAAATATTCGGTCGGTGTCTGGATAACGATTTCGGGATGTATGTAAGTAATGAGTACTTTATAAAACTCCAATTTAGATCGATCACCTTTTAATTTTTTGATTTTTTTTAAATTTGTTATTGTCTTTTTTAGTAAACTATGTACAGACATTTTTATAATATACAAAATTAAAATAAAAAAACAAAACACACATTACAAATTTATAGCAAAAACACGCTGTCTAAAAGATTGTCCTGTGGCATTGTACCCTAAAATTATATTGTAAGACGCTGGCACTTAGCCTCTCTGCACAGCTAGACTCAGCCTTTGGGCTAAATAAGCGCCAGCTCTTGGGTCACCGGAAGTGTGGAGTTACCAGTTTCTTAGAAAGATCTTTTATGGCGTTTTTTTAAACATCACCTTTTAATTACTAATAACTCAAACTTCATTTGATATGTAGTAAATATTTGACCAAAAACGAAATCAAAATATTCTATAGCATTCATACATATTAATATCCAAACAGGATTGCAAACTACATTGCCAAAACTTAATTATTTTTTTATAATCTTGCAGCGAAACAAAAAATATATCGTTTTTAATTTTTAAATAGGATTTTCCGACAATAACAAATGTAGCTAATTATGTATAAATTAAAAATATACAAAATCCAAGTGATTATCATTGAAACGATAGAAAATTGCGAAATTAATATTTATTAACTTCAATGAAGGGTAGTACGATATATTAGTATAAATATAGTTATAACAAAACAACTATATATAATAATAATGTGATAATACATGAAAGATTTTTTTAATGGTCGAATTATGTAAAATATTTTGATTTTACTTACTTTACATACATATTATTTATTATATTAAAAAACTCCATATTTACCCATTAAAAAAAGTTTTTTATTTAAATTATATTTGATAATTAAAAAAAAAACAGATTACTTACATGATTTCGAATGTCACAGATTAAATATGAGATAAAAAATAATTTTTCGCTATACAGCCAACATGCACACAGCTGTAGCAGCCAGCTATTACTGACCTCGTATCGCCTCTCTCTGCTGGTTGAGAAATGTATTGCTAACTTGACTTTATGCTTCATTTAAACGACGCTAATCGAGCGAGTAACTCGAACACCAAGTCACATATGCTTAATCATATAAAATACGTATAATATAATCGACTTTTTAATACGTAGTTATCAACAAATTCATAATTTATTTAGTAAACCTACAAATATTTTCAAATATATTTATGCATTAAAAACAACAAACGCAAATAACATAAAAATAAATCATTTTATTAATTAAAAAATGTTTCTTCTAAAAGACATTGAAGTTATTAAAAATAACTTAAAAGGTACCGTTCTTATTTATAACCGTTGTTAAGCGGTGCTTAGTTAAAAACTAATTTATCTCTTTTTGTCATCACTGATTGAAGATTTGAGAGAAGAAGACAGATATTTAACTAAGTTGAATTTATTTAGCAGCAACAGACATTCATTTTTTAACTTTTCTTATGATTTTATTTTTATATTCATGAATTTGTTTTATTTTCATTGACTTTTTTATTGTATTTAATTTTTAAACTTACAATACATATTATTTTAGCTTATGTGATATATAATAAATAAATTTTATGTCATTAATTTCATTCATTAATTGAACGGAAGGAATGAAATAATTAAAAACACAGTAAGTTTCATTCTCGCGGCTGGTTAGTAATAACGTCTAAACGCACCATCTGTGAACAGATCCCCAAAAGTTTGCCCAAGATTTGCCAATTCATATAAGAGGTCACATATAAGAGTCACGGCGTCCGTTACGATATTTGACAGGATATAAAATTATTATACATAATTTAATTTATATTTTATTTATAATAATATATACATTATTATACATATAATATATATATATTATACATATGTGGCAGAATTTGGACAGGGTATAATAATTTTATATAATAGTATAATACCAACCCGCATTGGAGCAGCGTGGAGGAATAAGCTCCAAGCCTTCTCCTCAAAGACGGAGAGGAGGCCTTAGCCCGGCAGTGAGACATTCACAGGCTGTTACTGTACTGTAGAAAAAGGTAAACGAATGTTCGTTAAAAAAATGGAATTTGAAATTGAATTAAGAAAATTTCTAGGACATTTTTTTTATAGACATTATTGAAGATATTTCTGTTAACACAATTTCATTGAAGACTGCTTAGAAATTTTGTAAAGCCCATTAGTTAGAACACGTCAATCTTAATGTATATATTAAATAAAGCTATGTACTACCTATTACATATTATTATTGCTATATTATATAACGTATTATTATTGCTAACCTATGTATTTTCATTTTTTTCATCAGTGGTGAAGCAAAACATCGCGAGGAATATCTGCCACATGTTTTTTTATAGAATTTAATTAAGGAAGCGGACGAGCCTATGGGCCACCTGACGGTAAGTGGTCACCAACGCCCGTAGACATTGGCAGTGTAAGAAATGTTAACCATCGCGTACATAGCCAATGCGCCACCAACCTTGGGACTTAACATTTTATGTCCCTTCTGCCTGTAATTACACTGGCTCACTCACCCTTCAAACCAGAACACAACTATACCAAGTACTGCTGTTTTGCGGTAGAATATCTGATGGGTGGTACCTACTCAGGCGAGCTTGCACAAAGCCCTACCACCAGTAAATGTATACCACCAAACCGCATTCTTCACAGAGAATCTAAACCAAACTGTGCGTTAGTTGCAAGTTTCATTTCTCTGTTTAGTCTGTATTTCGGTCAATTTATAAACGTTATTTTGTTTTTTTAATTAAAGATGAAATAAAAAAGTCAAAGATGTGTCAATATCAGATAAACACAAAAGATTTAATGTTATATTGCTTATAACAATGTAAAGATTATAATCACAAACCAAACCTCGCAAATTATTGCAATCTACGTTATATCACATAGTTTAGAAAATTTTTATAGAATACGTTTCAACATATTGAACTTTAAATAACGCAATGGTTTGTTAAATGTAGACTAAAGAAATATAGATAACTTATTAATCGCCAAATATTTACAAGCTATAAATAATAATAATAATATCCTGGGACATTATTCACACACGGCCATCTGATCTCAAATTAAGCTTGTACAAAGCTTGTGCTATGGAAACCGGACAACTGATATACTACATATACTACTTTTCTTTTGTAAATACATACTTATATACCTAGATAGATACATAAATATATCCAGACTCAGGACACACAAGACATGTTCTGTTCTGTCCTGGGTGGGAATCGAAAACACAACCTTCGGCATGAAAGGCAAGTATCTACCAACCACGCCAACCGGCTCAAAATGAACTACATATATAGGTGGTTTAACTAATACATTGAATTCGTAGTTCATTTCCCTCATGCCGATGGAAATTCGGTAGCCTTATCAAAACGATCACAGATTAGTTAATAACAACAGAATAAATTATATCAAATTTGATTATATTTTAAAATGGCATATATGCCATATATGTCATAGTTTTGATGACACTTTATGATTTTATTAAATAAAAACGGCAGATATACTTCAAGGTCTAACGCTGATGTAAAATTTTATTTCTGTCACGTATTGCGGGATTTCTTTTTTTATTTACAAACTAATAAATGTTTATAATTTCTCAATAATGTGAGACTTGATGTCTGAAATAAATTAATATATATATAAGTGAAATACCACTCATCATGAGATCTAAACTATCAGCCCGATTGACTTGAAATTTTTCACAATTACTCCTTCCCTGTAGATGCTCACTCAGAACGTATTTTACGCAAATCCAATCCAAAATACATTTTCCATCATATCTATCCGTGCGAAGCCGGTATGACTAGCTAGTATATGTATAATTATCAGCACAATGTCTCTGTAAGTACAGTAATCTGTTCAGTCTATAGTCGTGGTGCGCAATTATCTCGTGTGCGATTTGTTCACGCTCGACGTTGTCTTAACGGAGTATACTATGTTTGTATGTTAATCTTGGCATTTATGCCAGTCTGATGTTTGATTCCTATTTGAGGTATTGATTTTTTTTTCTTTTATAGTTTAGGTAGACGGACGAGCATATGGGCCACCTGATGGTAAGTGGTCACCAAGGCCCATACACATTACCATTGTAAATGTCAACCTTGGGAAATAAGATGTTATGTCCCTTGTGCCTGTAATCACACTGGCTCACTCACCCTTTAAACCAACACAACAATACCAATTACTGCTGTTTTGCGGTAGAATATCTGGGTGGTACTTACCCAGACGAGCTTGCACAAAGCCCTACCACCAGTATGTATTTGATGTAACCATTTAATTAATTTATTTGATTGATTTTTTTGATCTTTGTTTATTTAACTATATACTATTTACGTTTCAATTGTCACTAATTTGATGACATAGACACGTAGCCTTGTGGCGGACTGTCAATAATCTTATCAAGAATATTGGTATGAGATCATAGACAATTTTGTACTTTTTAAAGATAAGACATATTCCTAACAATTTCTTCCTTATTATTGCATCACGTTAATATAAGTTTTTTTTTTGCATGAGTTCTAGCAACTAGTCATTTAAGAGAAACCGACAGAATAACTGTGTTCCGGATTGAAGGGTAAGTGAGCCAGAGTAATTACAGGATGTAAGCGATGGTTAACATTTCATACAATGCCAATGTCTGGGCGTTGGTGACCGCTTACCATCAGGTGGCCCAGTTGAGTCATGAGACGATATCGCCAATCAGGACTAAATATATATTTTCTAAATTGATTTAAGATCTATCTCTTCCGCAATATGATAAATGATTATCACCGCTATGTATTATAAAAGAAAATGCTCCCCTCCCGCGTCTGTCTGAACGCGATAAATCAAAGATACGGAACGGATTTTCATACGGTTATTGCCGATGTACGGAATTATTCATGAGGAAGATTGATTGATATGAAAAATACCGTCTAATAGAAATATAACTCAATAGGTTACGACACGGGCGCGGTTCCTTACATATAGGTATGGTATAGGAAGGTACACCTATATATATATACACCTATATAAAACGTTAAGTTTTTGTATAGTATGATGATGATCGTTGAAGGTGTTGGAACAAATCATGCCTAAATCATAACTGGCGTGTGGCGCATAAGCCGATAGAGTTATATGTATTACGAGATATATATAAAGGCTTTATGTACCTATATCCTCTATCCTTATTGCGGTACGGGCTAGCTAGGTTAACGAAATTAAGCATTTTAAAAAATAGATCATTCTTAAGTAATCATAATGATGATTCATTCGCTTGTCATTTTTTAACTTATTTAGTGCCGTGTGTTTTATGTCATTAAAAGTAAAAGTATTTACAAGATAAGGTTGAAAAATCCTTTTGATTTTATTTTTTACGCCGCCATACAGATCGTTTAGGCGCTTGGTTTTGACGGTGCTTATGAAGGAGTTTAGGATAAAATAATCTCTTAGCGCTACGTTATGTGTCATGTTGAGATGGAGTTGGTTTGAAACTTGCCTTATGGGTTAGGTCATAGGAAACGGCATTTTCCGATCTCTTGTATGTGCGTGACACTTGTGTATATATAATTCGATGCTTTATACAATAATAATAATAATAAGAGAAATATTTTAATGTCACAGTGATATGAGTCATTTCACGCTAGTGTTCCTCGGTGAGCTTCATGTTTACAGTAACAGCCTGTTAATGTCCCACTGCTGGGCTAAGGCCTCATCTCCCTTTTTGAGGAGAAGGTTTAGAGCTTATTCCACCACGCTGCTCCAATGCGGGTTGGTAGAATACACATGTAACAATTTCAATGAAATTAGACACATGCAGGTTTCCTCACGATGTTTTCCTTTACCGTCAAGCACGAGATGAATTATAAACACAAATTAAGCACATGAAAATTCAGTGGTGCTTGCCCGGGTTTGAACCCACGATCATCGGTTAAGATTCACGCGTTCTAACCACTAGGCCATCTCGGCTTTTGTTTGTTATTTCAAAACTAAATATAAGTAACATTAGATATCGTACTTCATATACATATTTTTATATTCTATTGTTATTCTGACTCATTGGATATTATCGCATAGTTTTAACTATATGACATAGGAATTTTCAAAAAACTTTTGGAATAAACGAACTTGGTGCGCTAAAACGTATAAATTAATAATTTTAACTTACTGCGAGATATATTACGGTAGCAAGTGCTAGTTCACCTTTACGAATATTATAAATACGAAAGTGAGTTTGTTTGTTACGATTTCACGATTTTCACGTCTTACGTTGTCAGGGGCGAAACTACAGGTAACCAGTAAGCAATAACTCAATATCGCACAAGATATTACATATGTTACTAAATGAGGATGCATAATGTCGATGTGCGCCTGCAATTATTATCAATGCAACAAAACAACGTATTAACACATCTGTAAGCTGACAGTGTTAGGTGATAATAAAACATTGTTTTATTTTCAATTCAATTTTCATCGTAATGACCAAATATATTATAGATATTCGCGATCTTCTCTTATTTTTCTTTTAACGGACTTGGTAAGGAGTTATGTGGAACTTAACGTATTTACCTTGTAATTTAATGTATATATGTTTCGTTGTGTGTGTTTTGTTTTAGTGTCTGAAAAGCACTAATTCATCGTCAAAATTAATGTGTTTATATTAGAAAGCATCTTAAAAACCAGATTATAACCATCATTCGCTTACATTTAACTTATTTTTGTGGATCACCGTACATTTATACTGGTGGTAGGGCTTTGTGCAAGCTCGTCTGGGTAGGTACCACACGCTCATCAGATATTCTACCGCAAAACAGCCGTACTTGGTATTGTTGTGTTCCGGTTTGAATGGTCAGTGAGCCAGTGTAATTACAGGCACAAGGGACATAACATCTTAGTTTTTTTTTCTTACAATGCCAATGTCTATGGGCGTTGGTGACCACTTATCATCAGGTGGCTGTAATAAAAATATAAAATGTAATAAAGCATTCAGACAGATTCACATTAGACATAAATGTCGTGTCGTTTTTCGTTCTGACGTTGATAGCTTCTGTGTGCCTATTGCGATATTTTTGACTTATTATATAGCATTGGCGTTAACTGCGATTTGTACAGAATGAAGATAATAATCGGGATTCCATACAAATCTCAGTTAACATCAACGCTATGTAAGTAAAGATATTTGGACTACGCGTACTGATTGCATACAGAACTTGTTACATTATAATATTATGGATACATTTATATGTTATACTAATGTTCACCTGCGGCTTCGCTAGCTTGGTTGATAAGTTCAAGCTTGATTCATACTAAATTTCATCTAAATCGGTTTAATGTTCTAGCCTTGCGTAGAAGACATCAGGGTTATTTTCGCATTTATAATAGTTTTATAGATGCATATCTCTCAGTCCTCTGACTCTAATAGACTTTCGTATTCAGTGATATAGTAGTTATTATATCTGTAAACGTATGTAAATTGTTGAAATAAAAAACAAATATGTAAAAAAGGCACGGGCAACTATGAATATGTGGATGTCGTTTCCTTTAAAAAAATAGACTTGACGTAAATCTGCGAGTACTTATTTACTAACGTTATAAAATATGTATGGATATATCCCAAAAATTTAAAATAATCTATTATATCCATTATATTTCAGACAATGTTAGATTATACTAGTCTAAATAGTTTAATTATACTAACTATTATAAAATCATACTAATTCCTATAGGACATTTGACAGGTTTTTTTTTTACACATATTGTATCTGTATGGCCAACAATTTATTACGTTTTGCTTACTTTATAACAAAAAACAAAATAAAATAAACGCCTCAACGCGTTAATTAATTTATTTTTTACGCAGTTTATAAAAACAAAAACGTACAAGATGTTATGGTGTTATTTTTTGAAAATTTATATTTTTTATTCATGTCTTAAAATAGGCAAAGGAGTTTCACTATACAGCCTTGTCTTGTCTTGTCTTAATAATTTGTGGCAATTGACTTTACCAAAGTAGTTTTATTTTAAAATGAAACGAATAAAATAAGACGAAGTTATAAGCTTACAATTTAATTAACAGTATATTAAAGCGTAACACAATTGAAATAAACCTCCCAGTCGAATTTAATTAATATATAACCCGAATAAAGCACAGATATTTACGACCTTACATATAAAACGTTTAGTTAAACAATTATCTCTTTCTCTCACCGTTGATTTGATATTCGAAAAAAGAAGACATCGTATTGTTTGACAGTCACCCCTTGAAAATTAATGTTTTTAATTAATCAATTGACAGCTGTCTAAAGGAACCATCGATGCCAAATAGCTCATCGTAGTTGGTTGGTTTCCCAGGTCTGAGGGCTTCATTTGCTTTGACTGATTCCTGTTCTTTGAACCATTCCGTGTAATCCTGTAGTTTCTTCATCCACGCTTCTGTAGAATTTAATAATATATTGAAATGGTTATAATAGTTTTAATGGTTTTAAATAAATCTGATTTCGATTGCCTTTTTAATAATGCCTCAACCTAAGTTAAAAATGTATCCTCATAGCTCAAATTTACGTGTAAATGCAAGCACAGAATAGTAATAAATGAGCTTACGTTTCGGCACGGTTTGTCATATAAAGAGCAGATCAAGCAATTTTACTTAGAAGCCTCAAATAGCTAATATCTAAGCTTATTCTAAATGCAATTTCTTTATTTCCAACTCCTCAGGAAGTCACCAAAAAATAATTACAAGAATTATAACAACTAAAATAATTCAAAGTAAATAAAGATTTTTTGTCACAGAAGTCGAGTTCATTTTGTAGAGACTCAGCTTAATGTATTACATTATACTAAATGATATATAAACTATATTTTCTTGTTAAAACAAAAGATATAATAACAACTACGCTGGCTTGGCTTGGCGCTTATACTTAACGCAGCTAATGGTGGGTCTGTTATTCACGTAACAAAGACCTAAAACACAAAATTAATTTAAAAAAAAAAAAACAAAATTACCGTTTACTTCATCAAGGGAACATCCATTTCCGCCATATTCTTCCGGAAGCATATCTTTGGGTACGTGTTCATGCAGCGTACTTATGTCGGAGTGGACGAAAATCTTAATCAAATAGAATAAAAAAAGTTAAAAATACAGTTCAAGGTCAATCCTTTATATATATATATATAAAACATTATCAATATGGTGCTTATTTGTATCCTTATTTTTTTTTAATTAATGGCCTTTGCATGAGGTGCTATCAGCAAAGAATAGGTGGCGCGCGAGCGTACTTTTAACAATAATAAAATATTTTATTTAAATGAAAAAAAAAAACAGATGAACAACTGTTTGAATATAATAAAAGCTTTAAAATGTTTTATACCAATGAAATTGAGATGGGGCTAAGCTGAGTTAAACTGAATCCAGTTCAAATATAAAACATCAAAATCAATCGCGAAGTTATACCCGAACATACATAAAATATACAGACAAACAAATGGAGGACCTCCTCACTTTTTTAAAGCCGTGAAAAAATAGCTAGCTTGTTATATTATTTAAGCATAGCACTTGTATTGGGGCAATGCCTGTAATCTCGTACAAGCTAATATTTATGATATCCTAGTCATAACAACTGTGTTTGCTACGACTGCAGGCGTATTTCATTCAAAAATTTCGTTTGTAGGGGATATGGAATGGGTAGAGGAGGTAACGGGAGGAAGTCACCGATATGCGACCCACCGCGTTCGCTAGCTCTTCATAAATTATGATCGCCTGGTACCATTTGTTTTGATAGTTGCATGCAGAGTATAAATTGGTTCAGTGTTTCGATGTAAAAACAATCTCTTAAATATCCATGTTTTCCTGGTATTCAATGTTTTTGTTTAAGCTTTATATTAAAATTTAGGACTTTACCTACTACGATTAATATTTTAAGTGTTTTTAAAAAATAACAATGATAACAGATAAGTAAATATGAGATAAGAGCAAGTTCATTATAAATAATATCACAAATAAAATTTAATTTTATAAATTATAGGTATTGAAAGTTCTACGCATTTTTTGGTATTTGCTTTTTAAATATTTAGTTTATCAATAAAAAAACATGTTCTTCTTTGTTAATTTTTTTTAACATCTTGCATTGCATAATGTTTTTGTTTGAATTTATTTTTAAATTTTAAATGTAAATAATAATTTTAGTCCGTCAATATTTTTCTGGCGAAAACAGAACACAACGACTAAAGATAACGGACATTTTTGAAAAAACACAAGGCGAAACTTCTTAAGCGATCTAGTAATAATAATAATTTATTTTGAAACTGACTTAATTTTATAGTACAAAAGATGGACTTACCATTTGAATATTTAAGTTCGTCTAAATATAAACTTTCCTTTTAATGCATAGACTACAAAATTTGTCTTACCTCAAATCTAAACTAGACAAATCCGATACACGGCAAATAGTTCAGGCACAGGGCCAACGGATTAACGTGGTGTCCGGGTTGCTACTGAGAATTTTTAACAGAAAAACCCAACTTTTTATCAAAAAAGCTAACTTTTTATCGGCCCGACCTGGGATTTGAACACATCGGGACCTGCGGCCCGTCAATGATCCCTTTTGTTCGATAGCTCTTAAAATGTTAATGTATTGTCTTAATGAAGTGCATTTGATATTAGTTCTGTACAAGGCGTTTTATTGAAAAAAAAGAAAACAAAAATACGAAAGAAAGTCACCATCATTAAAAAGGTTATATGAATCTGTATTGCCCGGTAATTTGAATGTTTGAAGTATAAAAGTAAAGCGATATCGTTTGTTTATGTATCCCTGGTACCTCGTGTTTTGGTTTTCGTTCAGTCGACGCTCGCTATTCACAAGTGATTCTACTTCATTCTGATTATGACCGCCTGGTACTCAATGTTTTGAATTTAGAATGGTTATCGGGTAGGAGTTTTTATTATGACTTAATTTTTTATGACTTTTACAGTCGGAGTATTTTAAAAAATAAAGTTTTTGTTTAAAAAATACAGATATCATTTGTGAAGTAATTCTACTAAAAATAATTATTATTAATGTGAAAGTTGGTTTCCCGTTTGTTACTTATCACGCAAAACGTTTTTGGAATAGAGGTAGCTTAAAAAGTTAAACCCCGCCTCTTATACGTAGACAAAGCCACGGTTGAAGCTAGTAATTTATAATAAATACATACTCTGTTCTTGATTTTATCCTTAAGGAACGGCTTGATGAAATTTATTAATGCTTCGATGACAGGCGATGTATGTACAACGTGCACTTGTTTTAGCTTGACAGGATAGGCTTCCTGAAAATATAAACTTGCATTAATTAGTTATTTATAAGCAGAAAATGTTAATAAGTGGGCTATTTATTGCAATATTAAACAGTAATGTCTATGAAATTATATCTATGATATACTGCGTTAATAAAGGGTAAACAGATTGTAATGATCGGTACTAGGTTAGCATGAGTCAATGAAGCTATTATTTGTCGAAACGTTTTTAAAAACTATAAAAATAATGATATTGTTAAACCAATATTCAGTAGCTACAGCGAACTAGAGAGCTAGATTGATTCTACCCTGGAAGTATTCTACATGAAATATCATACAGTATTTTTTAATTATTTTTATTGTTATTAAAATATTATTAAGCAAAGGCAATTCTATAATTATAAAAATACGTTTACATTAAATTATATCTTGTATTTTTTTATTATCATTTTATTGAATCTCTATAAACTTTTCTGTATGTTTGTTTATGTGTTTGTTTTCTATTTCTGAAATGTGTGTAACTAGACTTTTGTAAGCTATTTCTATTTTCTTGCTTTCACTAACTAGTCTGTCTTTTTGGTGTTAAAATTAAATAAATAAACGAATAATGAAACGAACCTGTACGCAAATTAAGAATTTCTTGATAGAAGACGGTGATATTTTCGCTAAATGACTTGGCGTGACCACCGACGCATCCAGGATGTAAATGTCACCTCCCACTCCCTCCAGTTCTTCCTTAAGTCTGACGTCACCAATCATTAGTGCGATTTTGAATATGTTATTCAATTGTTCGGGGTCAATGTTCTTGTCAAGACCTGAAATTGTATAGAAGAGGCATATTAACAAATAATATTTTAATATTACTAATTATATTTTTTGCTTTTTTATTAGTAGGGCATCCCACATTTTATTTTTTATTATATAATACCACTTCTAATAGATTACGAGCACATACGTGTTAAATTAACGCATCGCAGACGTAAATAGTTGTTTTACTAATGCGTTTTGTATGATGTGAAAAGCGCTGTCTAGTGACAATTATCGGAACTCCATACAAATTGCAGTTAACATTGCCTTTGAATAAGTAAAAAATATCGTACTTGCCACTAGCTTAGCAGAGGCTTAGGCGTAAAAACTCTTCCTATGACATAACTAAACTAAACATCAGGTTCTGGAACACTGATGATTGCCAAATTATTGAATTTAGATTTGATCTAAATAGTTGGGTTATATATAAATTAAAATTTATATGTATTTACCTCGACATATTGTGACTCGCCGCCCATCTGGAGTCAATCCCGGTAAAGGAGCTCCTTGTCTGTAATGATACAAATGAAACTGATTGTAATTATGTTATTTGAATAAATATATTGAAGTTATATAAAATAATAATATATAAATATAAATAGTTGACTTATAATGCAGACTCTCCGATCCGTGCCGAGGACGATCATCGCAGTGGTTTTAGTGGGTGAGAATCTCACATAATCGGTCCCCCTCATGGGAGCTGGGTACCTTTCTGAAGATTTCCTCCAACTCCGTGAAAAAAAAGTTATAAGTCCTGGGTTTAAGCCCAGGCCACGTCTATCTAACTGGCTGAACGTGATATACTATAAAAATAGCGAACAGATTTTCATACAGTTTTAACCAATGGACAAAATGATTCATGAGGTAGGTTTAAAAGTATAATTTATTGTGAATTATATAAATTGGCTGATTATATTAAAGATGCTGGAAAAATTATGCCGACCAACCAATAAAGTTCTATGTAATACGACGTAATTTTATGTAGCCCCTTTATTCTACCCGTGCCCTACCCCTACCTCTTGCTCTACCCATACCCTACCCCTATCTTGTTCGACCAGGGCGGATACTAGTCATGAATAAAAATAAACTTAATGCTATTTTAAGCGATACGTGTACAAAGGCCGACTTATTTCTAAAAGAAATCTCATGCAGTAATACAGTTAACAAGAGATCTTTCTTCAAATATGTTTTACGATGAGTGTTAAAATTAGTCCTTGACAATTTCGCATAATTTTGCAACAGACGTTAGGATAAATGGCATTTTCTCAATATTTGCTCATAAATTTAAAAATTGAATTCTTGTTTAAGTTTATTATTTGACAAAAAGGTCGCATGTATTTATACACGTTCTTATGAAATCGTAATGTCGGCACTTTGTTGAACCAGTGTCTGGGTGAAGGAGATCACGTACTGCCACGTCTTTGTCCATTTAACGGCCGAATACTGACACGTCACTCAAATGAATCAGTGTGGTACAACTTTGAGTTGTTTCTCAATGACTTATGGAGGGTGGGGACAGGGTGTATAAAAAAATCCCCCGTGGTCCTTTAAATGGAATTCTCGAAAGCAACGTAGTAAGTTAAATAAAAATTCAATCGGCCCAATTGCTAAACACGTGAATCGCATCCAAAGATTCCACGTAAAGCCAGGTACGCTGAATATTTCATGGCCTTAACTTTGTTCAAATAACATAAGTTATCATAAGTCTTATGCTCGGCGGGGGAGGATAAACAATCTTATTATTTTTCTTTTTTTTTTTTTATTTACTGGTGACAGGAGGGCTGGTTCATTTATTCACCCAGAGGATCGGAATTGCGATGAAAGCGAAAGTGCTGCCAGCATTCTTTCCACTATTCCACACGGTCATGATTTGTTAAGTTAATATCGCAATGGCATCAATAAGTAATAGTGGTAATTAAGGAATATTAGTAATTTCTATAAAAAGGCAATTGACATTATTCTTATTCGTATTTTTTATAAACTTAAAGTAAATAATTATTATGTAAATAAATTATAACCACATACAAAATATTTACTGATAACCAGGTATGGCCCTAAAATAACACGTTCATGACGGTGTAATTTTATTTGCACAAGTGTTTTATTACACAAGTGATATAATTACTTAGATTTCACGATTGCGTCGCGTTAATGAAAAGAATTTGTTGTGTTGTCATGTACACACACACACATATATATATATATATATATATATATATATATATATATTATTCATATTATTTTTTTATTTCGCAATTGTTTTTTAGTTTTGTACTTTTTTACATCCGGATTATTTTATAGTTAGTATATCAAAAGGAAAAATAAATATATATATATCTGTAGATAGAGACAAAATTTCACTAGGTAAGATCACGTGCAGGTTTTCTCGCAATGTTTTCCTTCACTGAACCCAAGAGCAGTCATGAAACTTCAGCGATAATTAACCGGATTTAAGCCCGTAACCTTATATACATATATTTATAATTCATCCGTTCCTACCACTGAGCCAGCCCGGCTCTGACTTCTCTAATCACAGTAGTTTTTCTATAAACAATAGTCTGTATTATTTATTGGTATATATTTTTTTATATTTATGTACAAATGTATACATACGCTTTGGTTATTAGTTCTTGAAGTTCTGGTCTGTTGATGTCCCGGTTGGTGAAGAATTCTGGACAAGCAGCTCTCATAGTGAAGTACATGTCGAGTTTCTTCTTACATTTCTCCAAAGAGAAGCTGCAGCCCCGAAGGAAGGTCATGATCCGACCTTCGTCTATAGAAAAAATAACAATTGCAATAACAAGTGTAATTCTCCTTATATCTCGTTTTGATATGTGAAAAAAAAATACTTTTATTTCACATAAATAATAATTGACATCGTAATTTAGCTACAATTATGAGTATGCGTATGTATTATTACACTGGGAAATTGTTTTATTTAATTGCAGTTTCTTAATGATAATTTACTGTATCTTTTTATGTTTCATTCTAATCGTAATGGCGTTCCCTCCGATTTTACGGCTCTATCAACAATAGGTCAACTACACAAAACATATTATATATAGTTTGAGTCTGGTGAAAAATACTAATATGCTAGATCATCTAGGTTGTAACATTTATTATAAAACGAAACGAATTTAACTTACAAATTTCAATTAATTTTTATATATATATATATAAATTAATTGAAATTATATATATATTAATATATATATATTAATTGAAACGCTTACATTTTATAGAATAGGAAGGCGGACGAGCATATGGGCCACCAGATGGTAAGTGGTCACCAAACGCCCTTAGACATTGGCATTGTAAGAAATGTTAACCATCGCTTACATCACCAATGCGCCACCAACCTTGGGAACTAAGATGTTATGTCCCTTGTGCCTGTAATTACACTGGCTCACTCACCCTTCAAACCGGAACACAACAGTACCAAATAATACATACATAATAATACATTAGAGTGTATTACAGTAGAAATAAACCAAGATTGCTGGAGGAAGTGGTTATATATATATACATATATATATATATATATATATATATATATATATATATATATATATATTTAGTAGAAGTAAATATATATATAAATTATATATTTACTTCTAACACTATCAATGTTTCAACTATAGTATATTAGATGTTATGTTCATTGTGCACTCAATTACTTTTTAACCCGGAACACATTAACACAAGTTAATGGCATTTAGCAGTAAAACAACTAATAAGTAAATAAGAAAAAGATGAAACCAGAACATTATGTAATGTAATACATATATTCGGTTTTTTTTGTGTTCGTGTTTAAAATGGTTCTGTAACTCTTTTGGTGTACAATAAAGCATATTCTGTTCTATTCTATTCTATAACAAAGCAGTAGAAACCGTCTGTCTGTACATTTTATAAAAAACGAGTGTGGGCGATAAGTAGTAACAGAAAACGAAAATGTATTTTTTTTAATTTGTCTGTCTGTATACGCATCTCCAAATCTCCGTAGTTTTTCTTAAAAGGATTTGTGCTTTTAACAGGTAGATTAAGCAAAATTTGGAGCAACATTAGGCTTTAATTGTAAGCGGCCGACAATGAAAAAAGCTATCGACATTTAAATATAATTTTAAACTCGTCTTCAATACATATAATAAAGCAGTAGACCGTATGTACATTGAATAAATATATCCTAAAACTAGTGTCGGCGATAAAAAAAGAGTAACAAAACATGAACACTTGCACTTTTTTAATATATCAAAATGAAACCGACCTTCACGTGAACAAAGTCGCATGCACCAGCTAGTACTTTACTGGTGATAGGGCTTTGTGCAAGCTCGTCTGGGTAGATACCACCCACTTATCAGATATTCTACCGCAAAACAGCAACACATAGCATTGTTGTGTTTGAAGAGTGAGTAAGACAGTGTAATTACAGGCACAAAGGACACAACATCTTAGATCCCAAGGTTGGTGGCGCATTGGCGATGTAAGCGATGATTAACATTTCTTACAATGCCAATGTCTATGGGCGTTGGTGCCCACTTACCATTAGGTGGCCCATATGATCGACCGCCTACCTATTCTACATAAAAAAACTAAATAATTGAAGAAAAAATTTAACAAAAAAAAAATTACAATTATAAAACACATATATATGAATGCGACCCAGATGGTCTTAAAGCCTATCGTATAAATTCGATGTTATTTACATAATACACTCACCCCATTCGTCAGGTAAATATGGCTGTTTCCGGAGCCATTCCTTAATCGCTGTGAGGTCTTGATCTCTCGTGTTAACATCTTCATTCAATTCAACACGAATTTTCTTCCACATCTCCCCCGTCGGCTGAACTAATGTTGCAACAGACGCCATGACGATTAACTGTAAGCATTTTTAATTTTTAACTCATTGTATGTGATACAATTCTAATTATGTTATACATTAATAACTTTATACATACAAAGGTTTTAAACAAACGTAGATATTCCTATTTTTGCTAAACATAACATTTTAATTACTTACTGATGACATGAGTATAATCACAAAGTTAATCATAAAAAATATATAGAAATATATAATAGAATAGTATATGTTACGAAGGGATCGCTCCCTTCCAGACAACCTTTGAGTAAGGGACATTAAATTAATAAAGCGGTAAATTCTTCTTGTTTTTAAATATAACATATATATATATATATATATATATATATATATATATATATATAACGATATGTTAGGATCGATTTCAGCCAAGGCGGCCTATTCAACAGAGATTAGCTAACAGCTTTTTACATATTATAGTTCCCTAACTCACATAATCCGATGGGACGGCAAGCCGACATGACCAGAAAGAGTTCAGGTGCAGCGGCTTTACGTGCTCTGCGATGCACGGGAGTGTACTCACTTCCAACTTCCAGACTCAGTGGTACCACTGTACATATTGTGACAGTAGCTTGAAATATCCATACTAATATCATAAAGAGGTAAAGTTTGTGAGGTTGTAGGGGGTAATCTCTGGATCTATTGAATCGATTTTAAAAATTCCTTTACCGACTACATTATTTGTGAATAGCATAAGTTATATAATATCCCGAAAAATGAAAAGACTTTTTCGTGGTAGTCGGATTTGCAAAGTAAGTCGGAGAAAAAACGGTCGAACGAAAACGTTTCCTACGAACGCTGCTTTAACGAGCTATATGATTGAGTTCTAGAGAAAAGTTGTAGAGCTTAATAATGCCTACAAAAAGTCAGCGACAACATATGTCTTACTTTTATATTTAAGTCACAAAAATTGTTTTTTTTGTATTAAAAAAAAAATTAAATCGTCATTTTTATTGGTCATATATTATCAACAATTATCAAATCTTATCAATATAAGTAAACTTATCATTTCAAGTGTTTAAAACTAAAGACTTTTTCCTGTTACTGCATATAATTTGGACGAATAGTTAAATAGATAATACGATATCGAACCCATCCGTGTTTTTTTAATATACAACACGTCAATATATTCAGCAATAAATTGATTTATCATCAAGAAAATTATATTTAGATTAAATCCATTTTTCCATTATGTTTTTGGTTGCATAGTTTAAGAGATAATTTAAAAAATCAAATACGCAAGACAATTTTGTTAATGTTCAGCCAACGCGACTTTTGGCAGTCAGGAAATAAATCATAGTAAAAATGTTTACCGCCATACGAAGTGGGCACGGGTCAGCTAGTTTTACAATAAAATCAAAATATAAGTACATACGAATGTGATGTGATGTGGGCATGCCCAAACATAACTCAGTTATGTACAATACCTATTACGAGTAAGTGAGATTTATCGAACTTAGGACTTCCGAATTCGATTACATTTATCAAATAGGATATTTACTATTAATAACCTACGGGTGATATTTTTTTAATAAATACTTAAAAATATAATTTAATGTTTTGCTTTCTGAATTTTGTTTTTTTTTTAAATGTTTTTCTTATATTATTATTATTATTATTTGCTAACTAAACCTCTTGTACTGTATAAGTACTTACGCTGTTAGCGCACGTATTGTGGAATATTATAGTCTGGCTTTATTTAAGTATAATAATGTATTGCTTTTACTGTAATTAGTGTGTCATTAAAATAAATAAATATTTCTTATATTTAATTAAAAAATACTCCGTACCAGTAATAAAAGGTACCTTATTACATTTAACTAGTAAATGGTTTCTTAAGCGGAAGATTTTTGCAATCGGCGCAAGCGCAACACTGTCGCAACGTAACAGACGACATTCCGTTATTTGGTTCGCTAAACCTTTTTTAGAACTTCGAATAGATTTTATGTTATATTAGTACAGTTTTGTATTAAATAGAGTTTAAGTACAGTATTAAGTGATTGTTTTTATATAATATGTTTTTATATAATAGGCGGACGGGCAAATGGGCCACCTGGTGGTAAGTGGTCACTACTACCCAAAGGCATTGGCATTGTAAGAAATATTAACCATCCAATATGCCACCAACCCTAAGAACAAAGATATAATGTCCCTTGTACCTGTAGTTACGCTAGCTCACTCACCCTTAAAACCGGAACACAAAAATACTTAACACTGCTGTTTTGTGTTAGAATATCTGATCACCAAGTAATATGTATATAAAATATAGATATTTGTTACGTATATACCTTAAAGTGACGGTAAAAATTTCTAATAATTACTCATCATGAACAAGGATTATGTAAATGTTATTTATAAAAAGTTCATTTATAACAATAATTGCCATGAAAATATTACGGTTAGATATATTTGCCATTACCATAATTGACAATTCATAATCTGAGTGCAAACAACGATTACGCAAACTTAACCTTCGTCCTACTATGGTTTCAAAACTTTTGTCCAAGGAAACGTTTTGTCAGTTCATGCAGAACTGGCGAATGTCTGTTGTGAATTCCTCCGCGGAAAGTTGTAAGATCTTTTCCGAATTAAGTTAAACACAAAAACATAGACTGAGTTACATTGTCTAAGTTATATATTGTTGCGATGTGATTAAAAATTAAAACTTATATCACATTTATTGCAAATCAAACTCGTTATTTTATTTTCTCAATTTTTAATACGTTTCATCTTAATTCTTTTTTTTTTTTGACACACTCTTTTTTTTTTGTTTTTTATCCGTCACATTCTCGAAACTAAATTTAAATAAAAATAAAAATCAACATAAAAAGAGGTTACATTCTAAACATATATATACTATATATATACATTATTGACGACATAGATATATATATATATATATAATATTATTAATATTTCTTTCTTACTTTCATTTTCACGCCTACAATAACCTTTTACTAGAAGAGATTGCAATAGTTGGGCCTACTTTTTGTGCAATTTAATTTTGTTGCGCAATATAAGAATAAGAGCAACAGCGGTCCGCCCTTCCAAATATTACTATCAATTTCAATGAATTAAGCTAATGCTTCTTGTAAATGGCAATCCGGAGAGATATCCATCGGATTTACCTGTTAATTGAGGTATGGATAATTTAAAAATATACACTTTAAAACTTGGAGTTGTGTGAGTGAAAATAGAGGTCTATTTTATGAGTCGGAACTGCGGAAATAAGGACCACGCTGTGTCTCGTAAGCTAGCAACTACACCAAAGACGATTACGATCCAGTCACATTACATAACAAATGTTGTTCATAATCTATTTAGTCGCTCAACCGTGAATTGTCTATTTTTGGGAAACTTAATTTTTTATCTAAAGATGTAAAAGTCGTAGAACAGTCAATTGTGCAAACGATAATTTTGTGCACGATATGTTAATTGAAATATGATATAAATTATTTGGCAAAAGTAAAAATTTACTGGTGTTTTTTTTTTAAAAATTGCACATCTAAATAAATTTAACTGATGGTAATTAATGTGAAAGCTTGTAATACTGAAAGAGATGAAAGACAAAACAGATACAAAATTTCAAACGTAAATGAAGTTTCATCTTATCAATTATAGATTTCTTCCAGTATAAAATAAAACACACAAATAATAGAAAAGAAAAAGTCGGATGTATTTTTATTAGGATTGAATTTCATTACGATGTTTTTTCATCGCAGCGCTAGTTTTACCAAAATCGGTACAATATATCTCCATATATACTTATAAATTTAACATTACGTGGCATATGCTTTATGCGATGGAACAAATGAATAAAATAATGATTGTCTCTATACAATTAAGAACATAACTTGAATTTAAATAAGCTTAACCTTATTGGTCCTGATGTCGCGACCGTACGCAAAAACAATGCTCAATGAGACAAAAGACGTCATTAAAATTTTTACGTATTGAAATAATACATAATATGATATAAGTATATTTTTTAATATACTATATATCAAGTTAGAAATATCGGCGTTTACAAAAACTTTATTTTTATTAATTACTTGGTAACAAATATATTTTCGTGCCTATCGTGGGCGAAATGTATTAGAGACTTATAAAGAAATTATAACATCTGTAAAACTATATTTCATGCAAATAAATGATTATTATTATTAATTTTATCTTTGTACTTTCAGTATTACTATCTGTAATCTAAGAAGAATTGTACGGCTGTAAGTACAAACTTCAAATGCAAGAAACGATCGTAAAAAGTAATATGCGATGTATTATAATAATTATAATATTTCAAGAATACACGTATCAAAATAGTGTATCACCATAAGTCTAACCGATTCAACAATTCACGGGTGAGTTATGAAGTGATTTCTTAAAGAATAACACTGTTGAACAAAGAACCATATAAGTTTTCGATTTAGATATTATGAATTTACTGGTGGTAGGGCTTTGTGCAAGCTCGTCTGGGTAGGTACCACCCACTCATCAGATATTCTACCGCAAAACAGAACTACTTGGTACTGTTGTGGTCCGGTTTGAAGAGTGAGTGAACCAGTGTAATTACAGGCACAGGGGACATAACATCTTACTTTCCAAGGTTGGTGGAGCATTGGCGATGGTTGACATTTTTTACAATGTCCATGGGCGTTGGTGATCACTTACCATCAGGTAGCATATATGCTCGTCCGCCTACCTATACTATAAAAATATAGTCATCGTACAGTCGTCATCATGACGTCGAAGGTCTCTTGTGATAATCAATAAAAATGTCCATGGGCGTTGGTGATCACTTACCATCAGGTAGCATATATGCTCGTCCGCCTACCTATACTATAAAAATATAGTCATCGTACAGTCGTCATCATGACGTCGAAGGTCTCTTGTGATAATCAATAAAAATGTCCATGGGCGTTGGTGATCACTTACCATCAGGTAGCATATATGCTCGTCCGCCTACCTATACTATAAAAATATAGTCATCGTACAGTCGTCATCATGACGTCGAAGGTCTCTTGTGATAATCAATAAAAATATACCGTGCGACATCTATGAATACCACTTTTCAAAAAAAAAAAAAATAGAATAAATAAATCATTCATTATCAAGAATGTCAAGACTATACAGCGATAATTATCGTGCAATAAAGTAATTCAATAATAAATTATAACAATCTTATTGCACTAATTATGAAACTTAATGATAGATGCAACTAAATATATTTTTTTTGGTTGTTACTATAAACTATGTTATATTATTTTAAGCCTCAATGCCTAAATGGTTATGCCTATATAGTTTGCATAATGATGTTATAGTTGCAGGTTCGATCCTGACCTCTTATCATCATCCCCACTTAACAGTTTTAGGCTTCCCTGTACATAATTCATTGGAATATTGTTGTTGTTGCTGTTAATAATCAAACGATGGTTTGGTAAATTCGAAAATATGTTTTAAAAATTACAGGTAGTTTTAATGAAATAAATTCAAAATAATATTGAACACCCATTACTTTTTGAACTATTTTAATAATAATCGGATAAAATATTTATACTTACTTCGTAATTTAAAATTCACTTCAAACCACGCGATGTTTACACGCGACGCGCAATGCACGCTCAGACGGAGTGAGCAGTTAAATCTAACTGAAGGAACAAATTCACGCTAAAGGCAACTTGCCTGTGATCTTCAGACCTTGGAGAGGTTGCGACATTGATACTTGGATGCATAGCCTGTGTCAAACAACAGCTTCATCAATTTCTTATAAATCTGCACGCTGCTCTTTTAGTCTTCAGATGGTAGAATGAAAAAAAGAACGTTACAGGGAATATATAAAAAAGTATATTAAATCTAAGCATATCATTATTATTATATTTTTTTTTAAAAAAGTATGTGTAATTCTTCTATTGAATAAAGATTTTTAACTTTGATTTTTAAGAAATGTTATTTTAATAAAATAGAGACGTATGTAAGTGTTGTCTTTCGGTAAAGTAGATAAAAGTATATATTCATATATTTGCAAATATTTTCCCCATTTATAACTATAAATACCAAACCATAAAAAATATACGAATGTCCGGTCAAACGAATTATTTACAAGATTGGGAATCGTAAAGTTCTTCTTTAGCATGCAGTATCAGATCTAGATTAATCAGAAATTCGTTCAGATCAGCCGGAGCCCATCCAGAGTATATAACGTTATTAAAATATATTATTATGAAGCTAAATTTCCTATATTAGGAATAACACTGTTTAATATATCATTATACTTTGACCTATAATATAGATTCCCATCACGATAAATTGTCCCCGTTGTTAGTGGTTTCGTGACATGTATAAAAAAAAAAGTGATACAGTGGTTTCTGCCCGAATTCCTTTGCGTAACGTCGATATAAAAAATGGTTTAGATCTTTTGTAACTTTAATTATTTTTATGTAATGCAAAGAAAGGCCGTTTATAGGCAGTGAAAATGACAAGCAGTGCTGTAATATAATTATTGTTTCAATTTATCCTTTTCCTCAAGTGCATAGCTCAAGTTTGATAAAGTAAAAATTGTACGTCATTTAAAGTTTACGGTTTTTTTTTAATTACGCAAGTTGATTTGCTTCATGCCATCCAATAAAGAAATCATTAATATCATGAAGGGACTTTAAAATAAGCTTTTTAATTCGATTTTCTTTTTGTATCGCGATATCTTTATACATATATTATGTACCATAGAATTTTACCACGGTAATTATCTACTTGATAGGTACCACCCAGTCATCATATATTCTACCGCCAAACTATAAACATACACAACAGTACTAAAAATATTTAGTACTGTTGTTTTCAGGTTTGATCGGCGAGTTAGCCAGCTTAACAAGCATTAGGCTCATATGATCTTAGTTACCAAAGCAGGTGGCGTTTTGGCGATGTAAGTGATGGTTTACATTTCTTAAAATGCTAGTCTATCCATTTACCATCAGGTATCCTACTTGTCATTCCCAGGACGAATGGGGAATGCCCTTGCTGTTAGGTTAAATTTTCTCAACTTTTAATAGTTGTTGAGGTAGTAGCATAATCTATTGTATTGTAGTTGTATTGTATTTCAATATAAAAATATTAAAGCTATTAGAGAACTAGACTACTAGAGAATTAGCCTAGAAATTAGCCTACCATTTTCTTTTCATGCCTAAATCAAACTCTATTACTAACTACTGGGTAAAAGTTAAAACTACTGATCGGAAAAGAAGAACGAAAAGAAGTCAGAGATATATCAGCAGGGCTATTCTGTAAGATCTCACTTCGTAACGTAATGTGATAACTTGTAAAACGTTGAACTTACGGTGATATGCTATCCTGATGCGTAAATACCTTAAACGTTATCATTATAATAGTCAATGTCGCATATCGTTTCCCATTATTTCGCGATCATGTTCTGCAGCGCTGTTCTGTAAGAGCTCACTTCATTGCTCACCCGTGAAATGTTGACAAACGACTTATGCGATAAGCTATTGTGATGCGTGTATTCTTTAAATATTATAATTATAGTCAATGTCATATATCACTTTCTAATATTTTACTACCGTTTTCTGCGGTGAATTTCGAGTTTGCTCTCACAGACTAGCTCTGAAGCTCAGATTATATGTTGCAGCAAACTAAATAATTGATCGATCTAGTTATGTTGCTATTCAAATTTTCACGACTGTAACATTCGTAATAGTTCACTGAATCGATGTACGAAATAAGCGACGCAATAATATCTTGCAGTTTGTTCCATTTCCTCGCTCTGATTCATTCATTTGGTACTATTTTATATCCGTTAGTAAGGAAAATATTTCTATCGGTATAGGAATTGTAACTCATGAAGGATAGGTGCTTTCTAATTAAGTAATAAATAATTATGCGGAAATATCTCCGAAATTTTCAAGGGAATTATAATAATGAATGAATTAAGAAAGAGATGTAGCTCTTGACTGCACTTTGTATTCTTTCCTTACTATTTAAGATTGATGCCCACACTTAAAAAATTGGTGATACATTTTTGGGATCATTGATAACCTAATATAGAGATTGTTGGAGTATTTTCAATTTCACAGCACGCAATTCTTACTTTTCTAAGTTACGTCCACGTTAAGTAGTTATTTATTCTGGTTAAAACGAGACGAACGTGATGACATCGTTAGAAACTCTGATCAACATTATACAAGTACTCTAATACTAAATATAAGTTACCCATCTATTCCTTATTTACCATAATTATGATAGTTTTTTTCTTGCCACTAGTAAAATACGCCAACGATTATATACAAAGTTTTCTTTCAATCGTTATAATTTTCGTATCATCAAAAAGTGTCGACTGCCAGTTTTGTTTCGAAAGCGCTCGCTCATAATACATAAGTTACAGTATCAATGATAAGTACTTTTAACAGGCAAATTTCACCTTTTTATATGTATATACGCTTGTGTTGTGTACAGTCAAGAATTATATTACGAATATTGTTTGCCGGGCACTCTATTTCGTAATCATATTTCAACAGTTGGACTCGTGTGTTTGTTTTTATTTTGTTGTTTTTTAACCGTCTCTTACATTAACTTATTGACGCAACTCGTTACTCATTTATTGTTTCGTAAGGAAATGTTTCTATTATGATAATTTATGAACTATGTATTAATAACTAAGTATATAAAATTTTCTATGTCTGAGTAGGTACTATCCAGACATAATTTTTTCTACTGCCAAACAACAATATATAGCATTGTTTTGTTCTGGTTTGAAAGGTGAGTGCAAGTGTAACTACAGGCACAAAGGACATAACATCTTAGTTCCCATGGTTGGTGGCGCGTTGGCATTTTACGGTATGATAATATCTCTTACAGTAGCATTGTCTATGGGCAGTGTTTACCACTTACCATCAGGTGACCAATTTGCTAGGATGGTTATTGACTCATTGATTCACAGGTCCTGAATTCAAACACCGGGTCAGTAAAATGTTAGTGTTTTTCCTTAGCATCAAAAATCACTTGAAGTAATTGATCCTGCGCCTGTCTTTCAAGTCGTGCCAGATTGTTCATTGATCGGATTTACGACATAATTATACAGCATGTTTGCACAGACACTTGTGTACTATATTATGTCCCGCGTTGTTTGTTAGTTTCTTTTGGGAATGGTCGCCGTGACCGAAAGTATCATCGTTGTGGTGGGAAAATAAACTATCCTCAAAGGTGGAGTTTTAGTCAGGCATTCTGACCGCTTCCATATCTGTTTGAATAGACGATGCTGATCTTAAGAAATCTCATTTATCTATTTATTTAGAAAGTTATCTTATTCGTTGGTTCGTTGTTGAGCTCGCTTTTGTCTCCTGTGTATAATAATTCAATTGAGACGTTTTTGTCGTATGATTCATTATATTCAAATTTGTCCATAACTAATGGTATGTACCAAACTTACTTCATGAACTATTTAAAGTATTGGCATTGTTAGTACGTATTGGTGAAAAAATTGTCTTTTATTATATGAAATTAAGAAGAAAATTGTTAATATTTAACTTGATTTTACAGAAGTAAATCCTGTTCAAGGTTAAAATGAAATATATTATGTATGACTATATTACAATTTCAAGGGTAGATTTTGATCACAAAACAAAAAAAATAAGATTTTCTTAACAGAAAAAAATTTTGTGTTTCTTATTTATACTCGAAATGCTATTTATTATATAGTTTATTGATACATAATCATTTACGACATATCAGTTCTTTCGATGAATAAAACTACTACTGCCGTTTCGAAGCAATGGAAATTAAGCAACGTGACCATTACGAGATGGCCTAGTGGTTTGAACGCGTGAATCTTAACCGATGATCGTGGGTTCAAACCCGGGAAGCACCACTGAATTTTCATGTGCTTAATTTGTGTTTATAATTCATCTATCATTCATCAAAACATCGTGAGGGAACCTGCATGTGTCTAATTTCATGCCTATTCTACCAACCCGCATTGGAGCAGCGTGATAGAACAAGCTCCAAAACCTTCCCTAAAAGGAGACGAGGCCTTAACCCAGTAGTGGGACATCCACAGGCTGTTACATTACATTACCACTATAATCGCGGTGACAGTTTAAATTGTGAACAATGTTGTGTTAGTGTGCTCATAGCATTATAGTGGACATAAAGACAAGGCTGCTACCTTATTCACGAAGGTCAATCAAAGCATGACAATGACTGGTTAAACCTACTAAAAGAAAAACGCACTAGGCGTCATGAGCGGGCTTCAAACCCCCGCCCATCTGGGGGCGCATACACTTGTCGGAAGTGCGGCCGGAGGATTCTCTCTCGCATTGGTCTATTCAGTCATGAACGCAAGTGCCTTCGCGATGCCGCTTAAATCATCTGTCAAAGATGCAGAGGCCTATATATATATATAAAGACAAGGGTATAATATAGCTAGATGAACAAAAACTCGTACAGTCGACTTCAGAAGGCGTGCGAAGTACCTAGCGCGTGACTACAACAGGTGCGGTGCAACTATGTCGCAAAATAATTAGGTTATTATTATGAAATTGTTTGACATAAGTATCAAAATTGCTTATCTAGTTGTTTTTGTTGGATTTATATTCTAACCGTAACAGCCTGTGAATGTCCCACTGCTGGGCTAAAAGCCTCCTCTCCTCTTTTTGAGGAGAAGGTTTTGGAGCTTATTCCACCACGCTGCTCCAATGCGGGTTGGTAGAATTCACATGTGGCACAATTTCAGTGAAATTAGACACATGCAGGTTTCCTCACGATGTTTTCCTTCACCGTAAAGCACGAGATGAATTATAATCACAAATTAAGCACATGAAAATTCAGTGGTGCTTGCCCGGGTTTGAACCCACGATCATCGGTTAAGATTCACGCGTTCTTACCACAGGGCCATCTCGGCTTTTGATTTATATTCGATGGATACGAAACGACTATTTTTTATGCGGGAGAAGCTACTGGCAAAAATTTAAAATTTAATTTGTAATTTATAGCCGTTACAAGGATTAGTCCGGTCAAACAGACAGACAGAAAAAAATAAAAAAATGATTATTTTGGTTTTGATATCTCGCAAATAGCCATATTATCTTGAAAAGAGGCAACATAGAAATACACTTCAATTTGTATTGATCACATCACATCTATTTTATAACCAATTTAGTTTTACAACCTTTTTAGTGATAATGACAAATCTTAACTAAATCATTATGTAACGACCGAAGAAAATTATTATGTAATGACCGCTCTAAATTCGCGATCGTAAGCCGTGAAACGCAATTGTTGATAGAGAGTTGCAAGTGTAGACCACGCGTGAACTGCAGCTAAAGTTCGCGGCTGCGATATATCGACGAATGTAGAGTCGGCTTTATATATTGCTGGCAAATATTTTAATTTTATCATAAGCGTGGCTGATTAACTTAGATTACTTGGATGTTATAAGAAAAAGTAATAAAAAAAATATATATATATTAATAATACTTTATTTAGTAATTCGATAAACATGACAATATAACAATAAAAAATAATGAGCAATCTACTTTGGTTGATATCATAGCATTTTGTCAAATATCAAATGCAAATACAGAAGTGCGATAGTAAAAAGACGCTATATAACCCAGACAAGTTAAAATTGACAGTCTGATTACGCAACTTAGTGAACTACAGGAGGCAACTTAACTTGAATGGATATTATTTGGAGAAAGAATTATGCATGGAGTCGTTTTAATTAATTGAACTATTTGTAATTTACTTCGAAACTTTTTAATTTTTTTGATAAAACCTAAACATGCAATATTAGAGGTAAAAAGGGACAACAATAGTTTTTTCTTTTGATCAAATATATCGATTTTTACTAGCAGCATTTAAGTCTACGTATCATATAACGACCTCTTTCTAACAAGGGTCAATGCCCAGCAGGTAAATAAAAATTTTCAATTATTTGGAATACGTTCAATTAATTCTGGATACTAAACTCCATAATATACTTTTTCCTTCTAATCTATGACTAATTGACGGAAAGATCCATCTATTCCAAAGAGTTCGTCGTAGTTAGTAGGCTTTCCTGGTCTAAGAGCCTCATCTGCTTTGTACTGTTCTTGGTCAGCGAACCAGCCTTTGTATTCTTCTAGCTTCTTGACCCAGGCATCTGAAATTGAAATATTTATTAGTATCGACCTGAAATGGCTAGAAGAGCTTTCATGTGCTTCACTTATGTCCAAAAGCATCTCGTATTAAATAAAATCATGCATGTATTGAATTTAATTCATGTATCCATTTTACTGGTGGTATTGCTTTGTGCAATCTCGTCTGGGTAGGTACCACCCACTCATCAGATATTCTACCGCAAAATAGCAGTACTTGGTATTGTTGTGTTCTGGTTTGAAGGATCAGTGAGTCAGTGTAATTACAGGCAAAAGGGACATAAAATCTTAGTTACGAAGTTGGTGGCGCATTGGCAATATAAGCGATGGTTAACATTGGGCTTATTAGCGACCCTTTTAGTTGAACTTAACACAAAGTTAGGGAAAGAATAAAAATATTAGATTCCCGATAAAAGTAAATTGCAAATAACATTCTTTATTTATATGTCGTTCGTATAAAAAAAAATGTTTACCATGAAGGTCATTCATAGGACCAGCTTTGCCACCATATTCACTAGGAAGCATATCCTGGGGCACATGCTTGTACAAATCGTTGACGTCACTGTGGATGAAGATCTGTAAAATAATTTTTAAAATCAATTAGTATCATACATGGGTAAAAATATCAGTAAGGCATATGGAGTAAGAAGTTGGTTAGGTTATGTTGTAACAATAATCTATTAGTAAAATTCAGAAATAGTTGTATTTGATATTCAACTAGAACGGGTTATAATGGAGTATATAGTATTACAGTAAAGACCACCCATTTTTTTTCAATTTTTCTTTTTTTTTTACTTTAAACGTAGTAATAAAACAGTTACAAAAGTATGCCAAAATAGGACTAGGTAAGAAAGTCACGCATGGATGGCTAGGTCCTGATGGAACCCAAGAAGTTGAAACCAAATATTTACTATATTAACTAATATTTATATTCTAGTAAGTACAAGTTATGCCGAGTAGAAAAGAGGCTTAGGTGAGACATTGAGGCTTTTTTTAATATAATATTAAAGTAATGAACACGACCACAAGCTACGTACTTATTGCAAGGCTTGGAGATATATAAGTTGAACTTTGATTAAGTATTTAACTGCAAGCAACTGTTTATGTATGTTTATATTGAAGACATGTTAAAATCATTACCCTTTCTCTGATCTTTTCTTTGAGGAAAGGCTTGACAAAGTTCACAATCTTGTCTACCAGCGGCGATATGTTGATGACGTGCACTTGCTTTAACTTTACTGGGTATGCTTCCTGTTGAAATATAGACAAATATAATTTACTTTATTGTACAAAACAAGGAAAAAAAATCACATAACACATTGATACAACTTTGGCGGCTTTATCGCGACATAGCAACCTCTTCCAGACAATGAAATTATGGTTTTAGACATTTATTTTCTCAAAAGATTCACAAAATGACTCACAGAGAAAATTACGCTTATAAATATAACAATAGCCTAATTAACGCGTTAACCATCAGTTACGAATGGATACCCTCCATTCATATCAGTAACCAATGTCAAAACATTTTCGATTTATTAATTGTTACTTTTAAATATTTATGTTATTTGAATGCTAAGCTAATATAAATTTGTGTGACAATTTATAAATACCGTATTGTTTTTATATAAATTGAAAGGTGAGGTTTTATTTTGAATTTCGTAATTCTAATAATAATTGTTTCTAAAAATCACATCATCAAAATCATAAATTAAAATATACATTCTTACCTGTACACACACTAAGAATTTCTTCACCAACGTTGGCGTGAATTTGGCGAAGTGGTTGGGTGTAGCCACAGATGCGTCCAAGATATAAATATCACCAGCAACACCTTCCTTTTCTTCATTAAGTCTCACATCGCCTAACATTAGGGCCAGTTTGAAGGCGTTTGCTACGTTTGGTGTCTGAACATCCTTTTCAACACCTTGAACATAAAAACAGATATTTCGTTTAATTAACATTCAATTAATACAAAATCAAATTGAATTTTAATACACTGGCCGCCAAAAAAATCGACCCACCCGTATTTTTTTACTTACAAAGTTGTTATCTTAACTATGCGACGATCTAGGTGGATTGTTTTACTTATGGGACATACATTTAACATTTTATTACCCACTTGATATTGATTTGGAGGAGTTGTAAGTGTTATTGAGGATATTTGGAATATTTTTAAAGTATTGATAAGAAAACGTTACTTTGTGCACAAAGTGCATGGTTAGTTTATTTCCAGTTCTTAACGCGGAGTCATCTCGGTTCGATGTTTATTATTGATTAAGTGTATGAAACTTTGTTGAAACAATAATTTTAATAAGTTTAAACATAAAAAATGGATACTACTGAAGCAGAAGCTGCTCAAGTCGTAGCTCTTATTCATGAGGGGTTAAGTCAGCGAAATGTGGCTAGAACACTAAAATTAAGTCGTTCAGCGGTGCGAAGTGTGTACAAACGCTACTTGGAGACTGGGGAGTATCGCCGGAGACCAGGATCTGGCAGGGGGCGTGTCACGAACCCGACCGATGACCGTTTTATTGGTTTGACGTCTTTAAGAAACCGACATCTTTCGGCTGTTGACGTTCAAGGTAGACTCCGAGAAAGTCGTGGAGTGTCTGTGAGTGAAAATACTGTAAGAAAAAGACTTCGAGAGCAAAACTTAACCTCTCACAAGCCAGCAACAGGACCAAAACTCACAGCATCCCATCGACAAGCAAGACTACAATTTGCTAGGCAGCATGTCGATTGGACACTGGACTAATGGGAGACAGTATTGTTCAGTGATGAAAGCCGAATGTCTCTAGTAGGCTCTGATGGAAGACGTAACGTCATGCGAAGGCCAGGAGAACGCTACTCTCAGTGTTGCATTCGAGAAACAGTCCGATTTGGTGGTGGCTCTACTATGTTTTGGGGAGGTATTTCTTTGACGGGACGCACAGAGCTGGTTTTTTTCCGTAATCGTGCTGTTAATGCTGAAACTTACAAAACGGACATTCTGGAGCCTCATGTGATGCCTTGCGCTGGATATATTGGGGATAATTTCCAACTTATGCACGACAACGCACGACCTCACGTCGCTAGAATTGTTAAAGACTATCTCAGGGAAGTCGAAATTCCAGTTATGCAGTGGCCAGCCAATAGTCCGGACTTAAACCCGATAGAGCACCTCTGGGACCAGCTAAAACGTACGGTTCGAGCACGAAATCCAATTCCAGAAACCCTTAATCAACTGGAAGCTGCCCTAACTGAAGAATGGCAACGGACCCCACAGGAAGACATTAAAAAGCTAATCAGGTCACTTAATAGGCGTATGCAGGCAGTGATTAGGTCAAGAGGAAGAAACACTCCCTATTAAAGTAAGATTTAGGCACCCAAATTTAAAAACAAACGGCATAATCGTTTTGTACACAAAAAAATAAAATTGCGTAAAATTTTGTTTTCGTGTTTTGTCACATATTTACCTAAAAACCTATTTTTTGCGCACTATTTCTGTTTTTGTACAATCCTACTAATGCATTTTTTCATTATCAATCTTAAAAATATAAATATGTGGTAGTTTAAAACCATACGATAGCTTTTTTACAAAAAATGTAGGTGGGTCGATTTTTTTGGAGGCCAGTGTAGTTAAGCGCTTTCATTTATTTTGAACGGTTTCTTTTCATTTCCTCATCTGATTTATCTTATGGTATCCTTCAAATTAATTATACTGTACGAACATACTTAATCGAGCTTTTAATATAAAGGTATTAAATAAATTTATATACCTCTCATAAGGATGACTCGACGACCATCAGGAGTAAGACCAGGCATAGGCGGCATTTGGCTAAATAAATATAATAAAATTCAAACACTTGTATAATGATGTAAGTATCCAAAAAAAAAACATTACTTTACATAATATCAAATCAAATCAAATAAATTTTATTCAAGTTAGCTTTACTCTAGCAACATTACACTTAATGTAGTCATATAATATTACTTTCTGATATTTCACGTTGGTATTATGCAGTTAGTTTTAGGGTGGTTCTTATAAAATAGCTTTTTTAATTTTTCAACCAATTTATAATTTGGGATCAAAAATGTGATATGCAATACAGCCTCATTAGACAAAACGCATCGTTTATTACAAAAGTTTACGCTTTAATTCGTTAGACATTTAGTTGTCATGACGCTATACGATTGAAATATGAGTAGGTATATCGTTACTGACGATACAATTTTATAACGCACGAATTGATTTCCTTACACAATCTTAATTATTTCCTGTAGCTCGGGGCGAGTGATGTCTCGGTCAGTGAAGAATTCTGGAACCGCTGATCTCATGGTGAAGTACATGTCCAGTTTACGTTTGCATTTCTCAAGGGAGAACTTGCAGCCTCTGAGGAAGGTCATGATACGTTGGTCATCTGAAAAAATACGGAAACCACTGGATTAGATAAGCTTTCCTTTACCAAATAATAACTATGGAAATTTCTTTATGAAATAAATATATTTTTGGTGGTGACCTAAACTCAGAAGACCTATGACTGAAGATTAGTATTTTACACGTTAACATTGTAATACATAAAATGTATTGCTTACCAAACTCATCAGGTAGATGAGGTTCCTTCTTCAGCCATTCCTTGATGTGGGCGAGGTCCTGCCCCTTTGTGTCAGGGTTCTCGTTCAACTCCTCGCGGATCTTCTGCCACATTTCACCAGTTGGTTGTTCTAGAGTCATTCTGGATTCTGGTTCTGAAAAAAGTGTTTTTTAGTTTTTATAGTGTTTGTTTATTTATATTATATTTTATTAATACAGATAGGCGAAGGAAAAATGCTCAGTGTGAGAAATAACTTACATGAGCTTTAACAAAGCCATAACCATGCGGAAAATCTTTAACCATTGAGTCAGCAGTAAACAAGTTCACTAACCGATGATAATAATTTTATGTATAATGGCTTATATATATCGCTTATATATATGGATGGCCTTATTGTAATTTGAAAAACCAAATCTATTTCTTAGAACTCAAATAAATAATAAATTAAATATCCTATAGCATAAAATAAATTTAAAAAAATGTATTGGAAATTAGGGTATTCAGTTACTAGTTTTTGAATTCCGCCATGTTTAAAAAGTATATGTAAACACATACGATATTAATATCGAATCAAAAGTTATTTTAAGCGTTTATTTTAAGAATATATTAAGGCAATTTTTGAATTGATTTATTTGTTTAATTAAGAAACTTTGTTTATTGTTGTTGTTGATTAAAAAACTTATTATTTTTTTGAATAAGCCTTTGTTATTGAGGCATACACTAATGACATACTTTGAAGAAATAATACTTGAATCGGTAGCTAATTATGTATTGCAAGTAAAGCAGTTGATGACTGTGTGTATTTTTATCCACCTCAACCGCAGCATTAACGTTCCGTGGTCATAATCATCCATCATTATCAACATTTTAACGTTTATAAACCACGGTCTAAATCACGCTAACCCGAAACGATTTGCCCACTTTCTCAAAAAACAAAATTCGCGATTTATGTACCGGAACATTCGTGCAAAAACACCTTTTCAGACGACTTTCACAGTTAAGAAATGCTTTCGGTCACGAGGCCGAGAAGCGCTCTGATACGCAAACAATTACTGTAATAGAATAACTGATGTAAATAGCGAACAAAGATATTTTGTGGTCGGCTTATAATTATCTAAGCTGGATGCAGAAGATCGGTGATTTGGGAAATTACGGATTTATTTGTGTAATTTATATTTGGATAACTATGTGTACATACGTTTGAATCATCTTTTTCATTTTTAATCCTAAATCTTTTTAGGGCTGGACAAAAAGAACCGTTATAATGTTACTGTTGTTTGTAACTCTGTTCGTTTGTCACAGACTATTTTCTCCTAATGTACTGGACGAGTTACAATTTCAATTGTTTTGTTCATTTCTTATTTCTAATTTTCCGCCTAAAGAAGATAAATTTGACACTACCTGACATACTAATCTAAATAAATGAATAAAATAGAACATTATAAACGTTAACATTTCGTTTCAAAATCTTAAAATGTATAGAAATTATAGACCATTATATTTTATTTTAATGAAATTTAAGGCAAGCCTGTACAGTACATATACCTATAAAACCTAAACGAAAATGATAAGTTTGTTTTTCTTGACCGGTTTTTTACTTTTGAATTAGATAACATTAATATTGTGCTTATGGAGTTTTTGTTACCTAAGACGCCATATTTAATGGCTCATTTTTAAAACAATTATTAATAGTTACCAACTATAAGCAAGTGAACCGCTTTTATTCAATTTTTATTTAGATTGTTAAATATTATTTATAGAGAAAACCCGAATCTAGTAGTACGTTGGTGACGAGAAATGGTGCATCAATCACATTTAGCCAGAGCCCTCTAGTGTAATTGGCTTACATCATAACAAGCATGGCGACACGGTTTTATAGAAGAAAGTGTTTCTTCGACAGATCGCTAGATAGCGCTCTAACATAGCCGTGATTAAAATGAATTAATGCAAAATATTACTCATATTATATATGTTTGTCTGATAAGATAATTGTTTCGAGCTATTGTCTGAGCGAAATATTATGTCATAAATTAAGATATATATATATATATATATATATATCTTATTTATAGACTAAGAATTTCTTCAAATAATTGAAATTCTTATAATTGAAATCTAGATAATTATGTAATATTAGATACTTGTTTTTAAATATCTTAATTTTAATAAAATAAATATAGTTTTATTAAAATTTAACAACTGAGCAACTGATTTATTAAATACTATTCTGATGACACTATTGAAAATAATTCAGTAATAAGTATCTGCTTTTACGAATAATAAAAGATTAAACAAATTTTCATAATTACTATAAATATAAAATAATTATTTGAATAAGCTGACCGTTAGAACAAAGCAATATTAAGTTAATCTTTAAGAAGCGCTAAGAAAGGCATAATTTTTTTGGTTTCAGCTATATAGGTTTTGGTAGGTATGTTAGTTAAGAACTTATGTGAAATTAAAAATAAAAGTATGTACCGGTAAAAGTATGATATTATTCAAGCCTCTATAATGAAAACCTGGCTACGCTAATGGTATATACCACTATCCCGCTAATACACTTTTTTGCACATCACGCACGTCGTCTTGTGGTATAGACGTTGGACGAATTATCTTCAGTTTCTATGTGAAAATTTTACATGACGAGATGAGGATAAAATTTACATTTGCATTTGAATACAGAACAAGTAACAGTAACAGCCTGTTAATGCCTGCTGGGCTAAGGCATCCTCTCCCTTTTGAGGAGAAGGTTTGGAGCTTATTCCACCACGCTGCTCCAGTACGGGTTGGTAGAATAGACATGTGGCATAATTTCAATGAAATTAGACACATGCAGGTTCCCTCACGATGTTTTCCTTCACTGTCAAGCACGAGATGAATTATAAACACAAATTAAGCACATGAAAATTCAGTGGTGCTTCCCGGGGTTGAACCCACGATCATCGGTTAAGATTCACGCGTTCTAACCACTAGGCCATCTCGACATTAAAGCATAACATTCAAATGCATCGGTTAAGAACGCGAAGAATGCAATTGAATGTTACGCTTTAATTACAACATAACGGAGACAATTTTTTGGTTAAATACGAAGGGAAATGAACAAATTGGCCATCTAGTAGTGAGTCACCCATAGACTTTGCTAGTGTAAATATTAATTCCAGGTATCGCCTGTGTGTTATCAACTCTAGGAACTGAGATATTATGTCTCTTGCGCCAATATTTAACAATAATTAATATAATAATAATGTCTGAAACATAACTCTGAAACGGTACCAATGTATACAAATTTACCGTTACTACTAAGAAAATAATGTAATATGAAAACCCAGAAACAATGCCAATATAATTTGTTTTTATAATACAACGATTCGATGTGAAAGTGGATCATTAAAATAAATTGTTATAACGTTTATAAGCCACTTCTTAACTACTGCTGGACACAATATCATAATTATTATTTATATTTATTTAAATTACATTAATTGAATTATAATTTTTAAGTTTCTCTCGTTACTTTCAGACATCGTTTCTAAGAAATACTATTTAATATGTGTAATAAATAAGTAACGGCGCGGTGTGCCGTTGCAAAGGAAATGATTCATTCTTTGTTTTATTAGTTTTATATTCTGCTGACTCGGTCTGGGGACTTGTAAGGCTGCAGATCTTGAGGTTGCGAGGCAAGGAAATTGGTAGTACACCTGTATTTGCGCACTTTTTTGGCTAATCTCTTATGAGCATAGTTATTGTTGATGTTTGGAGGTAGAATATGTAACTGGAACCTAACCAAACGTGCTTACACAAAGCTTGGCATCCATTACAAGACAAATTTATAAATGTTAACATTTACAGTTAAGATACGAAATATCTCAGTTGACTATTATTCGTCTAGCGAAGCCTAAGCCGTATATTCTTGAGTTTTTTTTTATTAGATTTAAGGCTCTATACGTCGACAGAACACAGTGGAACATAATGAGCCTGCATCTTTTTTTATTTCCAGGCAGCAAAATAATCTAAATTTTAAGAGTGCGAATTGCTGACAATTTAGTGCTTAATCGTATGAAAATAATGTTAAAGTTTCCATTCGACATACGGCAACGACACCTTCATCGTTGGATGGTGGGATTATAGTTTCCTCAGCGGGTCTGGATGGTATCCAACCAGTCTATTTATAATCGATTCATCTCTATTACGGATCGCGATTATTCAATTATATAAATTGGTCATAATTAACTGTCTACAATAATAACATTGTCTTCTACCTGCATTAATTATAAGATTTTCGTAGAATTTCATTTATAACACCGTAGTGTATATACGACTTAGTCCAAACGAGAAAATTTGGGATTCAATATCGTTACGACTTAGAGAAAATCGGATGTAACTTCCAGCGATTTGCGGAACGTCGCTGGAATTAGGACGCTTTCCTTGACAACAAGACTTTAAACTCTCGTAAGATTTATTATTATATAAGCCGAAATTGTTTCTTATATTTTAAATTGTCATTGTCAACAACTTTTTCATATATACATCTATGCACGATGTGTAATGCTAATTATAGAAACAATTGTATCTAAAAACACCCGTGAGTTTTTCCCTGGCTGATTTCATACAATCACAGACACGCGTTTACAATAAAAAAAAATTAATATGTCAACCTGTAATTTTTTTAAAACTGTTTAAAAATAGAATCACTTCCAAGCGCTTTCTAATTGTCATATTTTTGTAAAAAATTCTGTATATTTTGTATGCATGAATTTAGTTAATATATGCATATAATGCAATTATATGCTCAGCTCAATCGTTAATGCAACTGTATAGTATAATTATTCACATAACTGGTATCTCATGCAGTTTCTCCGCCGGGCCAATGGCCGGAAAGTGACTCACTATATCAATTCTGTCACGTATCTACGCCAATAAAAAAATAATTGATTTCCTTCAGTCTTTTCACGTAGGAATCCGTAACGTTTCTTGTATGGTAGACAGTAGGTTTATTTTGTATTGAATCCGTTCGTTACTCTATTTATGTAAGGCATCGGTTTTTATAATTTATCTTTAATATCTTTTTATTATGATATTTGAATGTCGAAGCATTTTTTATCCAATTTCATTTAAAAAATGTTTCTTATTTTATTATTATTAATGATTGTATTTTAATAATTAAACGTAAAATGAAGTAAGCGACAAGTATGGTTTTTCTTTAAATCAAATAAATTTTATTTTAAGGAGTTTATCATTTCCAGTTTTTAAAGGATTCTTACGTTTAAACCTGTGATCAATATATCTTATGAATCTTACCTAAATAATCAAATAAACACTGTAACACAAAACAATAAAAAAGTATATTCACCTTTGTAATCAAATATCAAGTTACACGCCAAACTTTCAACGATGGACACACTATCACTTGGACGCAACGTGTTTGAAGCTTAAGTATAAAACCTTTTTGTTAAATATTATTAAAAAAAAAAAACAGATTAAGATTTTCTTGGTCGGAGCACGTCTGCCGCGCCGTCTCAAATGCAATGAGGATTGTATACACTTCGCTTATATTATTTCGTTACGCGTTCTAAACGCAATTATGTGGGGGATAGTATAATTTTTAATTTTCAAAAATGTTGACTCGCGCTGAACACCGACTTATAATTCAGTAGAATAACTGATTTTTATCTTTAATGAAATTTTAATTGGACTTTTCAGTGAATTAAGGTCGACGGTGTAAGTACATAATTACATTAATAACAAAAAAAAGACAACAAAAAAAAAAACAAAAAAGGATTTGCATTTTCTCGATTTCATGGAACATAATTTAATTTACTTAATCGTTAATTTTTCTTTGCTCATAATTAATTTAAAAATAAAAATAGATATTTGTTGTTTTAAGTAAATATTTAATTAAATATTCATCATATCAGATTAATTGGCGTATAAACTATTTTCTGTTCATTAACTACTTTATATTATATATGTATATAAATATACTTCTTTCATACGCATGTATGCCACTGAAGTCTTCTTTATCGGTTGGATCAATGTTGTTTCGATAATGTATTTCTGCCACAGCGGCCTATCTCAAGTGAGACAAGTTAGCCAACTGCGCAGAACATATTATAGTGCACAAGTGTGTGCGCAAACACAGGTGCACTCTCTATTCCGTAACTCTCATAATCCGATGGGACGACAATCCGAGACGACCGAAAAGGGTTCAAGTTCAGGACCAACGGCTTTACATGCTTTCCGAGGCGCGGGAGTGCACACTCTTCCAACTTCCAGACTCCGCTGCTACTGAGCATTTTCGACAGAAAAACTCAAAAACTCCTTATTAGCAGGACCTCCGATTCTGCGGCCTTGCACGTTGCCAATAGACCAACAAGGCAGTCATACTACACTACGTATATATGTTCCCATTTGCCTTGAGATATAGCTTTATATGTTCCATTTACCTTGGCTTCTGGTTTTAATTATGTTAACGGCATTTGGTCTAGTTTTATATGGATTTTTACAAATTATTTTTTGGAAGGTAGAAGAGAAAACCTATTACTTGCCGATAAATAAGGTTATCTTTTCTAACAACACTCGTAAGTACTATCTATTACTATACTTTACGTCATCAATATGCCGCCAAGCATGTATCCAATGTTTGTGTGTCTATGCACACCCTTATAAGTGAAATAAATACTTCGTGAAATAAATATTGCTGTTTTGCAATAAAATAAATGGTGAGCAAATGGTATTCATCCAGATCGTTCTGCACAAAGCTCAACTACCAGTAAAGTCATCGTGATCGCGATTTTGTCCATCTTAAATGTCAACCAAAAAAAAAAACGCGTCAAATTAATTTTTCTGATATGGTTACATGACATCTGGTATAAGTGTAATAGTAATTGTTTTTGTTCATATTCTGCGCTCGCGCATCGTTTAAACGATTTAACTTGTCACTTTGATCTGACGTTCTTAAAACTCGCGTTAAGGTTTCTGGTAACAACGAAGCAAAATAAGATGGAGGATGTTCCGCGTTGAGAAAATTGTTGTATTAAGTGATTTGCTCAGGGTTTCTAAATTTGTCAATTTTAGACAATATGAAGTCCAAGTCAATACACATATATATAGCAACCTTTTACAAGCTAAATACGGTTGGGAATTCTAATTCTACCGAGACGAACCGGCAAGAAACCTTAGTGAATAAAACTGATTTATTATTTATTCTGCATGGAAATCAACGAATATTAATTTCACGCTTGATTAGTTTTAATTCGACCATTTTCTTATCATTTTTATTCGGAAACTTTCTGTTAAAAGATTTATTTAATTACTTAAAATAAATACGAGGTATTATCAGTAAGTTTCAGAAGAGTATGAAACATTTTAGCTCGATTGGGTGTGCCGTCGTTTCTAGTTGCATAAACTCACCCACAATTTTATCTAATGTAAAATTTCTGATTATAAAAAGAGATATATTGATTAATACATTTAGAAAGGGCGTAAATGTAGGCAAATAACGTTATTATTGAAAGTTAATTAATTTAATTCGCATCGTCATACATTTTAACGGTGTGATTTTTCTCACTGTACCTGTATATATACTTAAGAAATTTGCAACACAAATTAGGTTTTAAGCAGGCTGTAATTAAAACACGTTGAATATTTTGTTGTTTTGTTTTATGATTAAATGAAATTGTCGAAATTTTGTACTTTCTAGTAAATATACATAATTACCAAGATGCGCTTAAAATGTTGGTTTTTATTTTCATTGATATTTCCTCTCCATATGTTACATTTTGAGAAACACGCTTAAAAGGCAATGACTGTAAAATAAGTGCTTGTAAGTTAGTACTTAGTTTGAGTTAAGTGTTTGCAACGAGAATTATGTTTTGATCGATTCATTATTCGCGAATTTAAATAGTTTTATTGCTTTTAGTTTCGTTGGGCTTATGTGCTCATATAACATTAACATATTAACCTCTTAGGTGTAGCTTAAAAAGGCGCAGATTCCTAGTTTCGGTTCAAGGCCCAATAGGTTCATTCGTTGCTCAATTCAATCATTTTTTGCTTCTTCGTTCGAGTAGTTCTCAGTAGCAGTAGTTGAATTAAATGTTTGCCAGCGCTTTGTCGGTCGTAAGAGGAGCTAATATTTCTTGCAATGCTAATGATTTGTAAAGGATACCTTCTGGATCATTTGTCATAGGCCTACCCAGGTTTCAGTAAAGAAAAATATTGGACTACTCTTTAAATAAATATATTTTTTAAACATTATTTATTGTAATTAAAAGAATAAGTAAAATTAAAAACATATATTTAACTTTATGAATTAATAAATTTAAATCGTGTGTTATTTTTTTATTTTTAATTAATAAGGTAAATAACTCAACGCAAGTGTAAAGATAGTAAAAAAGCGTAGAGTTAGTACTTGTAAGTCTTTTTGAGGCAGTATATTATATATATGTCGCAACCGGGTGAATTATTTCGGTCTACGCCATCTAGTGGTATACGTTCGAGACTACGTTATGGAATCGTTTCCGGAACGCCAGCGCCACGTAGCGGCACTCGATGGAGTTTGTGTAAGCATGCGCCAAAGGGGAACGTCGGACAGGACTACTCTCCGAGCGTTCGGCGCGTGCGGTCACAGAACCATCGCGCATTCCGGTCACCTACTTAAACTGTGTTACTGAGTCATTATACTGTGGTTGATTGTACAAGTGTGTTTTCTTGATCCTTCGTCACCCACCGATAGACGCCCACAAAAGAAAACCATGAACTATAACTGTGGTGATGGCCCTCCGCCGTCATATAAATGTTATTGTAGTTGATCGACTTAGGTTTGTATTTGCAATCAAAAAAGTAGAGAAGGGCCTTTCAAACAAAAGAATAACTACCGAGTTTAGTTTAGTAGAATCTACATTACGAACCGGTAGTAGATTTACCTTTAGTATAAATATTTAAGATGACGATGCTATGTGCTTGTAAATGCCTACTTGTACAAAGTATATATTGATTTGATTTTTATGTTTAAGGGTCATAATATAATGTCACTTTGCTTATCGCATTCTGCTGATTGAACTCTTTCACTTGATACATATACATATAGTAGTAATTACGGAAATGATAAATTTCCATTTTGTTGCACCCGCTGTATTGGATTTAAAAATAATAATAATAAATAACTTTATTCACCTAAAAGAAACAAAGACAAAAAATTAAGGTCCAAAACCATAAAAAAGAGTTAACAATATCATAATTTGGCGGTATTTAGTTAATCGTGTGTGCAAAAATGCAGCTCAATCGAATATGTACATGTATATCTGAAAGTGGGTCAAATTTAACTTGGAAGATTTGATTATACACCCTTAAATTGAAGCTAAATAAAAGCTTGTAAAATTTTGCTCACGTTGGTTTAAACTTTTTATAAACAATACTAGATGGCGCTGTACGTAGTTAAATCGCGCTAACGTTTTGCTTTCATAGAAGACTAACCTGTCGTTACAAGCCAGTGTAGTGTCTATGTGGCTCAATGACCACTTATCATTAAAACTTTTTGTGGCGCAATATAAATAAATAAGCGCCATATAACAAATTAACATATAAAAATTCTGTCTCTTTATAGCCTCCGTTAAAAAGTACATTTTTAAATTATAATAAAACTGAATTAAATTACACATAAAGAAAGATCTTTTATCGTATTTTAGACTTGTAAAATGTTTTTGTATTGTATACTAAATTTTTGTTACAAAAACATTATATAACATTAAATAATTCTTTTGTATATGAGTTGTATATACACATCTATTCAAGAATCATTTTGAGTATCTAACAAAACGGCTAATATATCTTAAATAAATATATTAACATATCAACTTTGGTTTCCATTTATAATTTTATACGAATAAAAATAAAATAATCAAATCTCTCGTATTTTTCTTATTTATATTACGACTATTGTATTGTAGAGTATTAAATATAAAATCAAAGCGTATTAAGCATAAAAAAAATAATATTAAAAACTTCCTTAAGTATATATAAACATAACATATTTTACAATAAACGTTTTTGTCTCATAGAACCTTTTATTTATTATTTATCGAATTTTACTTTGTCGCTTTCTTAGTTTTTACTAGCGAAATGTAATTTAGACAAAGGCAGTAATTAGTCGTATTTAAGAATAATTCATGAAGCATATTGCGTTATCATTTCGACATTGTTCGTGATTGTGGGCGAATTGTTACGATTTTTTTTTCATTTTATACGCGCGTGCTCTTTGCAAGCTGTAGTTGTGGCATACATCAAAACACGCAACGTTACGAAATTGTTAGCAAAGCACCGTTTCCATGGCAACATATAATAAGATGACAAGATAATATTTAAAGAATATCTGTGTACCAACTTCCTGCCAAATATTTTTTAAATAAATCGAAAGGTTTTTACGAGGTCCAGTAACATTTGCAAAGAAATATGTCCTCCTGACCGATCTCGGCCACGGCGGCCAATCTCAAGAGAGATTAGCTCACTGCCCAGGAGATATTATAATGTACAAGTGTGTGGGCAAACATTGATACACTCTAAATTCCTTCACTCTCGTAATCCGATGAGAAGGCATATCTGACCCGACGTCACATAAGGGAAATAATGTATTTATTGTTACATGTTCATTATATTACTTGATATAATTAATTGTATCTTTTGTTTTCCATGACAGTCGTATTTACAAACAAGTGCTGTCCAGTATATTTGACGAGCTGGTTGGCGAGGTTGGTAGATACTTGCCTTTCACGCCGAAGGTTGTGTTTTATTCCTATAGGAGTGGCATGAACACTCGATGACCCTCTTAAATAAAAATTAAAAAAAAAAACGGTTGTGTTTTTGATTCCCACCCAGGACAGACATTTGTGTGCATGAACATGTCTGTTTGTCCAGAATCTGGGTGTAATTATCTATATAAGTATGTATTTACAAAAGAAAAGTAGTATATGTAGTATATCAGTTGTCTGGTTTCCATAGTACATGCTCTGTTTAATTTGGGATCAGATGGCCGTGTGTGAATAATGTCCCAGGATATTATAATACAAACTTTCTATTGAATTATGATAATATTTTTCATGTATGTGTCGTTTAATTAATACCATTTCACGCACGCTGTTTTACGAAAATAATTAATATCATATTGCAGGAAAATATCCAGATTTTATAGATAAACGAAAAATCTCTTCCGATTTGCTATTTAAACAAACAATATAACATTGTTTTTAATTCTAAGCAATTATTCAAGCTCATATAAAACTATATGAGCTCGGTGCGTGAATTGCGGTTGAGTTTTCGAGATTGAGAAAATGTAATCGTTTTTATACATAAATTATTTCAATTTATTTATTTTTTCTACTGAAGACTTTTTTTTTCGTAAATTATAGTTTAATGTTCCGTTAGTGTTGTTAGTTACTCAGGAAAATATTTGGTGTAAGCTTTCCCGTCCCACCATTAAATTGAAGTTGATAAAAAAAATGTGTTAAATATGAAAATAAAAAATTGTTTATATATTATTAAAGGATATTTTGTATGAAATTTATTTAAAAAATAACCTTACAAGCATAATTTTGTCAAAGAATAAACAGTCAACTTGAAATTCGATTGAATATGACTGAACGTCACGTGCAATGGAAACGTTTTATAATCGCCGGTGTGATCCGTGATGACTCACAGTCATTAGGAATTTCTAAGTTAAGTATTATGGCTGTGCCATTTATGCCGATCTCATCGTAGTTAAATACCACCTTACACCAAATATAGCTTTTATGTTACATAACAATAGAGCTCATTTTGCTGTATGCTAGAAAGTTTTATACTTCATGAATATTAAACGAATTTCGATTTTATATTTAACTTAAATAAAGAACATTTTTGTGTAGATGCATTCGAAAAAAAATAGTTTATGTGACAAACGTTTTTATATCAATGTGTATAAAGAATAGAATTCCCTGAAATTGTATTAAGGGTAGTCATGATGCGCTTAAATATTTGAAAGTTTCGGTTAAAATGTGTTTTTTTTTTACAATTCTTAAGAACATTTTAACGTATTAAAAATGCATTTTTTATCACTTAACATTGGCTGTACAATATCCGCTTCAAACAATAAAATTATTGCCTCCTTTAGAAATCTAAGGTTAAAAGGCGGCGATTACGAAAAACGTAATTTACAACAAATTTCCAATTCCATATGTCTTAATCATTTTATATATAATGTTTAATATGAAATTTATCTTTTTGTCGGCTTAGCTTACGCGTGTCAGGATGTACTAGCTTAGCCCAGGAAATCGGGTTTGTTGCTAACATATATATGTTTTAAGTTTTACATAATATTGTGGTTTGACATTAGTAATATGAACGTAAACTACGAATGCTTAATTATTTAAAAATAATAATATATTTGCAATACACATTATTTATAAATTTTAGCTTTTTGCACTTCTTCTACATATAAAATGACTATGCCAAAAATCTCACACGTTTATGCACGCGGTATTAATACTACAAGTTCCACTCCTCGTATTAATATAATTTTATTTATTTATGACAGTTTATTTTTAAGTTTAATTAAAAGTACCTCGGGCGACCAAACTGCGCATGGCTTTATTAGTTACTTAGTTATAAATACACACCTTATATATAGATTAATTTAAGCAGAACCTTATATAAATACTAAATTTGAGCCAAATCCTTAAAGCCGTTTCCGAAATACTGAAAATATACACGTATATACTTGAATGGTTCATTTATTATTATAAAATGTATTTATAATTTAAAAATAATGTAATTAGGGTCCGTTCACACAGACCGGCTCGGAGAGCATCGGCCTGCTTTTTTCTTTTCACACAGACCGGGTCGTATACGCTTGGAATTGGCCGGAGCGGAGCCGCCAACTATTTCACATCGACCGGCTGGAAGAGATCTGAAAGCGGGTGCGAGCGAGAAAGAGCACGCAAGCGGAGCCGGTCGGCTCCTTTTATTACTTCACACGAAGCGCGTTCAGGCATTTTTAATGACAAAAAAGGTGCAAATGCAAAAATAAACTTTACTACAATCACTCAAAACACTGTTTCCAACGTGATAAAAATCTGCTCTCCTCTCCGAGCCGGTCTGTGTGAACGGACCCTAATAATAATAATTTTTAAAGTCTCAACTGTGCTGAGAGATCGGCTTATATTATTTATAAGTACATATCTAAAATATAATTTTAAATTTTATTTTGGAAGGAGACTAAATATTAACAGTTTATTATACGGCGCTATATATATAAATATTGCGCCACAAAAATTTCTGATGGTAAGTGGTCACCAAGCCACATAGACAAAGATTCAAGTTTGTAGCGTAAGGTCTTAATGTTTCGTGAGAGCACAACGTTAGCGCGATTTAACTACGTACAGCGCCATCTAGTACGTGTACGAGTAAACGAACATCAGAAAGATTTGACATGACGAACACGACGTCACTTACTAAGAAAAGTCCTTTCTTTTTCTCTTATAAGTGAATGTTATTGTTATACTCGTCTAAATGATTATTTAATTATTACATAAAATACATTTATCATAAATACAACATTAAATTCAATTTCAAACAAGCTGTTACCATTTTTGGTTTATTTCAGCGAACAACATTTTCTAGAATAGTTAATATAAATCATTCCATATAGAGAAGCGTGAGTATACATTATTATATATTCGGGACATTTTTATAAAATATATTTATTTACCGATTACTTTATAATTTAGATATCGTCTGTCGATTCGATTCGAATTATCTTGATGAGAGAAAGGGAGAATATTTAAGTCTATTTGAAAAGCTATGTAACTAATAATATATATATGATTTTTTTATCCAATTATACATGTCTTCCTTTTATTTCCTTTTTCCTCCTTTTATGTGTTGGAAGAAATCATTTTAAGGGATAAGCATGTATTGTATACTTAGTTCACTTTTGTCATTTTCTTCTTTGTGTTGTTGTGGTTATTTTGCTTATAATATTTCAATTCGAATTTCTGTTATTGTAAAAAAATAATAATAATAATTTAATTAGTTACTAAATTTTGTTTTTGTTTTTTATTTAAATATTACTTATTTCATTTATTTATTTATTTATTTGCTGCCTCTTTTTGTAATCGGTTGTGCATAGTTACTTTTAAATTAAAGTCAAGCTTGTTTTGAATGTGTCACGTACAACTGTTGGAGATGCAAATAAATAAAACATATTCAAATAGGTTTTTTTGAGTTATAATTTAACAAGATAAATTAAATTTAAAACTATCACCGGTTCGAAATGTAGATTCTACCGAAAAGAACGGACAAGAATCTCAGTACTTTTTCTTTTTATGATGCATACATGTAATTTTTTTTTTTTTTTTTTTTTTATTGCTAATTTTTTTTTTTTATTTATTAAACCGCGAAACGAATGTCCGGTGTTATTGCATTATGTGGATATACTATATTTATTAGTGCGAATCCAATTGCGTGCTCATATGGACTGTTACCATTTCTCGTTCCCATTGTTTATTTATAACATCAAATGTTAACATCAATATAAGACTCTAACGCCTTGACATAAAGTCTATTTTCGCTACTTTTTTTATAACAAGATGTTGCATAGTCGTAAGGATGGGTGCTTCTGGGGCGAGCCCTTGCAAGTTGCATGTAATAGATAGTTACGAAATGTTTGTTTTGTTTTATATTGATTGTACAGTGAGATATGAAACTGTATATTATATCATAAAATTATGTAGAAAATTAATTAAAATATATATAAGAAGACGATTGTTGAGTAAGTGAAAGTAGCAACCATTATTAATTAACTATGTAATTTAATTTTTGCTCGAGCATTAGTTGTAAATAACAAAGTTGTTATTTAAAGAAAAAGGTAGGGAGTTAATTTTAAGCTTCTATATTTATGTATCGAACTTTCCCCTAATTCGAATCTTTACATGTATAATGTATGTATTTCGACCTGGGGACGAATTCTCCTAATTAATTGCGGTTACGAAACGTTCCCGATTGGATTCCTCACATAAATAAACCTCAGCTGGAATACAATTCGATATAATTTAATATGATATATTAATATAATAATAATTTATAATTTTAACGATTTGTATCAGATTATATTCCGATCGAACTTTGACCGAACCGCAATTAAATCATTTTCTTAGTAGAATAACGATTCGATTGCGATAAAGTATCACTTTGTTAGATTTTTTTTCTATGTTATTGGCAGGCGGACGAGCAAATGGGACATCTGATGCTAAGTGGTCACCACCACCCATAGACATCGGTGATGTAAAAAGTAATAACCATTCCTTACATTGCCGATGCGCCACCAACCTTGGGAACTGAGATGTTGTGTCCCTTGTGCGTGTAATTACACTGGCTCACTCACCCTTCAAACCGGAACACAACAATACCAAGTACTGCTGTTTTGCGGTAGAATATCTGATGAGTGGGTGGTACCTACCCAGACGGGCCTGCACAAAGCCATACCACCAGGTGTAGATGAATTGGTTTCCTCCTCTCCTCCTCCTTTTTATTGCTGGAAAAACGCATTACTTGTTTCCTCCACGGGACCAGTATGTGGGGCTCGCCGGTGTCCATGGCGCTGAGTGCTTACTTACCTTTTTTGTTAAAGTAAAGGCTGTAAATGTCTTACTGCCGGGCTTATACCATTAACATCCGATGTACATCGGATTTCAATTGACATAGTTTAATGTAATCTCATTTCACTTATGAATTTAATATAACGTTTTTTATAAAAGAGGGAGGCAGACGGGCAGGTGGCCACTTTATGTTGGTCACCACCGCACACCGACATTGGCGACGCCAGAAATATTAACGATTCCTTACATCACCAGTGCGACAACAACTACGGGAAATAAGATGATATGTCCCTTGTGCCTGTAGTTACACTCATCATTCTAACCGGAACATAACAATATTAATTATTTCTGCTTGGCGGTAGAATATCTGATGAGTGTATCGAAATTTGGTCTAGCGAGCCACATTAGGGCCCATGCTAGAAATAACAATTAATTTCTAGGGTCGCCGTCATCGAAATCGATGAGGAGGACTATAGTACCTACCCAGACGGGCACGCACCACCTACCTACAAAGACATTATTCTGTCGCTATTGTTTCAAAGACGAAATTTAACAGTAAATAATGATAATATGTTTCAAGCGATCGTGAAGTTATATTTTGAAAGAATCATTGTTACGTCTATAATTAGAAAGTACGTACAAATATAAAATGCTAAAATACGTTTTTTTATTGTTTTATATAATGAGTACGTTGAACTCTTGTAGATTGTATATATGGACAATGTAATCCACGCTGTTTCGTTCAAGTATTCGTGTTTATTGCTTTAATATATATTATTGGCGCGTCTTGGGGTTAGTGTGCCTGCATCGCACGTATAACAACTATATACTTCGTTGTTACATAATATATATACTAATATTGTAAATACTAAAGTAACTCTGTCTGTGTCTTACGCTATATCACTAAGCTGATTTTCATGAAATTTGGTACGCAGCTAGCTTACTAACTCTCCAAGGAGGGACATAGGCTATTTTTTATACTTAACACCTGACCCATTATCATATGATACTTCATTTATCATTGAATTATCAATTTACAATATATTTATTGATTGGTTATCTTGAATTGTAATTTCTCTCTTTAAACTTCGACGACGACGCCCACATTTTTGTTTTATAATATATAATAATCCCGCAAATATCCGGTTGTAGAGTCTCTATAGTAGATTTATTTATTTATTTGTAAAAGCACACTTACAACATATATATATATAAAGCATTGAAAAGAATTATTTTATTAAACACTAATAGTATATCTAATATGCATGTCAATTACAAGTGTACTTCCAGATTCTATCTAATCAAATTTAAATTAAAAGTAACAAAAAAATCATCAGTAATTATTAAAAATGTCAAAATTAAATAATATTTACGATGTAATCCATCACCGTGGTTACATTACATTGGGTTTAGAGATATATTCAAACATACAAACGTAAACACACAGTCCGACAATATTTAAAATAGTGATTTTAGCTCCATACTAGTCTACAATTTATTTTCAATAAGCCAGCAATGTTATCCTGTAAATAGTGGCTTCATATCTCACTCTCACACGTGAAATGATGAAAACGGACTAACGGTGATACGTTATTTTGATTAGTCGCATATTACATCTGACATTTCACGATCGCTTTCTGCGTGAGTTTCAAATTTGTTCTTACAGAATAGCTCTGTCTCTCTCTCTTTGACTGTTTCGAAAACGTCATCCACAGACGATAAAATTTTTATTTTTTTATATACACGAATTTCTCGAATAATGAAGCAATTTTTTTAGCAAGTAATTTAACTCGTTGACGTTAAGTTGCTTATATACTTCTTTTTTTACTAATGCTCAATTTATTTATTCTTGGAAAACCATTTTTGGCGGAGATATTTGTTCATTTAAGATTTATATTATGCAACATACAGACAGTTTGTTATTGTTAGGTTTTGTAATTCATGTGTACAAATTATCTGACAAAGCAATCTAATTTATTCATCTATCACACAACCTGAGGAAGGCGATATTCGTTTCTACACTAAGATTCCCGATATGTTTAAATATTAAGTACAATAAATTTAATTCTCATATTAAAATATGATTTAAAATTATAAATCGATTAAAGCGTTTTGTTATTTTTTTTATTAATGTAACAGCCTGTGAATGTCCCATTGCTGGGCTAAAGGCCTCCTATTTGGAGGAGGAGGAGAAGGTTTGGAGCTTATTCCACCACGCCGCTCCAGTGCACATGTGGCAGAATTTCAGTGAAATTATACACATACAGGGTTCCTCATGATGTTTTCCTACGCCTTAAAGCACGAGATGAATTATAATCACAAATTAAGCACATGAAAATTCAGATTTGATTTGATTGAGATTTACGCGTTCTTACCACTGGGCCGTCTCGGCTTATTATTATTTTACAATAAAATGTATTCTAACTTAATATCAATGCGAGAAAATCAACACATTTTATAAGTATACATTGACTTTCATACATGATATTATTGTATTTAATTAACATAACTATGTAAATCGCAAAAGAGTAAATACGCAGTGTTTTGCCGGTTTTTCCCAGAAGAGTCTTCATTAAGAACCGATATTAGCTTTACATTTAATTTAAGCCTGAAACACGACGGTTCATTGCTTAATTTAACTTGAAGAAAAAATATTTTGACACACTATTATACTGATGGTACCTGTTTTCATATTATAACTAATATGTCTAATTTTAACTAATTTTAAGGATAAAAGTTACATTCGGAGCGCAGACCACAATATCCTAAATATTCAGGATCGAAGCTGCGAACCTCCAGATGTATCGTACACCTTTGATCGAGGTACTACTTGGTGGTGATGGCAGGGTTTACTTGTTGGAGGTTTGAATTTGCATAATTTAAATTTCCGAAGAGTTAAATATAAAAAAAAAAACATATAAAAACTCATTTCAATAATCTATCTTAAATATTCTCGGTCTTATATTTTCATTGTAATAATAGTAGCGTTATTAAACGGGATCGCGTTTCTTGCTTCGGTTAAATCAGATAGTGGATAGAAAGCGCTGCAGCACTGTGGTTACCACTTTTACTTTAGTATTATTTATCGCAAGTTATGCTTTATACAGTTTTCGAAGTTAATCTATTATTATTTTAACATTAAAACAGTAAAATTTTATACCAGCGCTATATATTGTCTTGCTACGGAATTGCGATAGTTTTCTTTAAATTTTATATTTTAAGTACGTAGAAGTTTGATATTGATCTCTTGGGATATCGTCTACACTCTAACATATTTCCTGGGAGAAATAAGAATATCGGATAATTCTTTGAACGATGTTTCTTTGTTCTCATAAAAAATTAAAAATACTTCGTTTACATTTTTCGATTAAATATCCAACGCTGGTAACTATGTGGTCTACAGGAAACCGCTGTTCAGAATATCAAGTGGACAAAAACTACTTTTGGCTGAGATATTTGTTCATTTAAGATTTATATTATGCAACATACAGACAGTTTGTTATTGTTAGGTTTTTAGGTAAATTTACAAGTGTTCACTTATTTAATTCAATTAATAGTCAAATTTAACTTAAAGATTCAAACCTGATAGAGCTTCACTCATATCGTAAATATAGTATTAGCAAATATCTGTGGACAATAGCACTGGCAACACACACATCATAACTGTCACGAGCTTCTTTTTTTTTTGTTTTACTTTTTTAGGCGGGTAATTGTTATCTGTCAGTGTGAGAACTTTGAGATATTGATATGATCTGCAAATGTTTTTTGACCGCATAATAAGCTAATTTGATTTATTCCTTTTGTATTCTAAATTTTTATGTCTTTAAATTGGTAATTTTTTGACTAATTACTTCTATTCAATTAAGATTTCACTTCAGTCTTAATAATAGTTTATTTAGTTTGCTTTTGTTTCAATTAAAAAAAAGTTTGGAATGGAATATGATATTCATCAACTATTGTCTCCATTATTTTATTTTTAAGTTTTAATTATTTAATAAAGTCCGAAATTCCAAATTAACCAGTTAATTATAAAAGTAATGGGAGAATAATTGTGGATTGTATTTTTTCATAGACAAAATAACTATAATATTTTTTGTTGCAGTGTTATTTTAGGCTAAATAAGAAATCGTAATTTCTAGAAACACGGCTCGCCGCGGCAAGTTTGCCTCACTCATTAAGCCTCGTTTGCATTATACTAATTAACTTGAAAGCCGATGCAATGTTTTTTTTAATATATTTTATGCGTAAAAAATGTGTCCAGCATTAGTTCATTTTTTATTTTCATACATATTTTACGACGAATCGAATCTAAGGTCTAAATTGTTGTTTCTATAGCTATTTCTATTGAGCCATATAAGAAGTTCATGGGGGACTAGATAAGTGTTTGCACAAACTCACGTAGACTTACTACTCTGTCACTCATAATCACGGCGAATACGACACGACCGGAGATAAATCAGAGTTATAAAGTATAAGCTTTTACTGGTGGTAGGGCTTTGTGCAAGCTCGTCTGGGTAGGTACCACCCACTCATCACATATTTTACCGCAAAACAGCAGTACTTGATGTTGTTGTGTTCTGGTTTAAAGGGTGAGTGAGCCAGTGTAATTACAGGCACAAGGGACATAAAATCTTAGTTCCCAAGGTTAGTGGCGCATTGGCTATGTAAGCGATGGTTGTCATTTTTTTACAATGCCAATGTCTAAGGGCGTTGGTGACCACTTACCATCAGGTGGCCCATATGCTCGTCCGTCTTCCTATTCTATAAAAAAAGCTAATCACTGGATCACTCTAACGATCAATACTCTGTTCAATGGCACTTTTTGTTTCACCTGTATACAAATATCTTAATATGCAAATAATAATAAGCTGTTTGCGCATGTCGGTAGGGCTGGTTAAGTATGCCAATTATCTAATTAAAGCGATTTTTTTATTCAATATTTATTCAATATTTCTTTTATAATTTAAAAACTTTATGTTAAAATGAGTTTGTCTATAGTCGAATCGATGGTTAGGTCTTAAATCATTACTTAAAATGAGGACGATACAAGATAACAATTTCGTTGTTAACGACATTTGGTAAAAATCAACAAAAAGAATGTTAAGTGGTAAGATGTTTTTTATCCGTTCGTCAATGACTTATCATCTTATGTACTGTTGAACGGAAATCTATTTCGAATGACTACAATTCATTGCGAATGATAAATTCATTCGAGCGGAAAGAAATCTAAGCGAAGCACGTTAATGCATGTGAACCAATTACTCTGCACAGTTTCATTATACGCTGCGAATTAAATTTCACTGAACACTGAAATAAATCAAAAATGTATTAGATAAGTTGGGGTATTTATATACGAATTTAATCTACATATAATAAATATACATATCATATATGTGAATACTAGCTGGCCGTCCCGAATTCGCACGGGCAGAATAGGAGTGTACCTTTTTTTTTCTTTTTTTTTTAGAATAGGATGGCGGACGACTTGAGACATTGTCATTGTAAGAAATGTTATCCATCGCTTACATCACCAATGCGCCACCAACCTTGGGAACTAAGATGTTATGTCCCTTGTGCCTGTAATTACACTGGCTTACTCACCCTTCAAACCGGAACACAACAATACCAGGTACTGCTTTTTTGCAGATAAACATACAGTGTAAATAATCTGTTTTTTTATTTTGAGCCAGAAACGTTCGTGGATGTACGAAGAATAACTCAGCGGTATTTCGTCACAATCGAATAACTGGTTTATAAACGCATAGAAGACAAACATACATTTTTATTTACATATATGACAGTAACAGCCTGTTAATGTCCCACTGCTCGGTTAATGCCTCCTCTCCGTTTTGAGGAGAAGGGTTGGAGCTTATTCCACCACGCTGCTCCAATGCGGTTTGGTACAATACACATGTGTTAGAATTTCAATGAAGTTAGACACATGCAGGTTTACTCACGATTTTTTCCATCACCGTCAAGCACGAGATGAATTTTAAACACAAATAAAGGACATGAAATTTCAGTGGTGCTTGCCCAGATTTGAACCCACGATCATCGGTTAAGATTCACGCGTAACCACTAGGTCATCTCGGCTACTTTAAGTAGTGATAAGTTTAAGTTTACATATATACAAGATGGATATTGTTTTATATGTATATTTAAGATAGACTGATAACTCATATACTGTATAAAAAAATTGCCATGTGGCGGGGGCGGACTCAGGTGTAAGCAATCTTATGTCCTTTTCTGTTCCCCGGACAAAGTGTAAGTAAAATCTTATGATGATTAATTGAGTAGTACGCGAAATTTTCTTGTCGTATAAAAAAAATGACAGTTTTATATAAACTTTACTCGACTATCTAGTCCATATAACTGTTAATCGGCATTTGTAGGCTTAAATTGTAACGTGCTCATTTTTTTATGAAAATAAAAATATAATTTGATTCCTAACCGGTACAAGTACTTACCCTAATTATGTAACAAGTTTCGTTCGAATCCGTTAAGCAGTAATGAGTAAAAGGCTTCCAGACACACACATAAATATATAAATATAATATGGTGCTCTATCGAAATTCGACCTTAATTAATTGGTAATAAAAATAAGACGTGACGTAATAACGTACTCTTGACCGATCTCAAGAGAGATTAGTCAAATGCGCAGGATATTTGTGCACAAGTGTGCGTGAAAACATATAGATGCGCTCTCAATTCCCTCACTCTCGTAATCCGATAGAACGGCAATCCCACAAAATCGGAAAGAGTTCATGCGCAGGACGAACATCTTAAGGTGCTTACCGAGGCACGGGAGTGTATACACTTCTAACTTCCAGACATCGGGCTGCTACTCAGATTCTTCAATAGAAAAACAAAATACCTTTTTATTAGCCCGACCTCGGGATCTGAGCAATATATTTAGTCACTTCAACATTTTTGACAAGGTACTAAATTCGAAAACAATTTCGATTTCTGATTAGAATTCTGTAGCGAACTTATATTTGTTTTTTTTATTTTTTATCCGTGCAATTTAAATCTTATAAAAAACTAAAACCAAACTGGTACGATGTGGCTTTTGAGCATATTATTGCATTCTTTCACTCTATAAAATTTAATTATACCAAAAAGGGGTATTAAGTTTTCTCTTCACGTATTAATATATAGGAGATCAAAGTTTTAGAAGTACTATTGAATCGACGATGGTTACCGATGGTTTATATTGCGTACATTGTCTAATAGACTCAACCGATTTTAATTAAAAGCCGAGATGGCCCTGTGGTAAGAACGCGTGAATCTTAACCGATGATCGTGGGTTCAAACCCGGGCAAGCACCACTGAATTTTCATGTGCTTAATTTGTGATTATAATTCATCTCGTGCTTTACGGTGAAGGAAAACATCGTGAGGAAACCTGCATGTGTCTAATTTCACTGAAGTTCTGCCACATGTGAATTCTACCAACCCGCATTGGAGCAGCGTGGTGGAATAAGCTCCAAACCTTCTCCTCAAAAAGAGGAGAGGAGGCCTTTAGCCCAGCAGTGGGACATTCACAGGCTGTTACGGTTACGGTTACATTGTCTAAAGTCATATTATCAAATAATGTTATTAAAGGCATTATTGCTTGTTGTAATCCCTTGTATTTACGACGTCTTAGACTTTCGTTACTTTTGTTAATTAATATGCTCCTAAATAATGCAAGCCAGTCCCTTAAGAACTATTGTTTCGATGCACATATCTTACTTGTATGTACCGTTCTATGTACGGATGCTACGTGACATTTTTGTCAAAGATGTTATAACAATAGAATATCAACCATAAAATTATATACATTAGAGACTAAAACGCAGTGTCCGGGTTAAGGTAAGTGTATTAAGATACGATGTTTTTCATAATAAATCGAAAATATAGCTTAAAACACAAATGTTTTGTTATGTTTTGTTTTCATATGGAAATCAACGGTGAACGATATAAAGGAAGTGATTTGCACCGTTCATATAACTTTAATTTATTTGATCAATATTACGTTTCTGGAACTCTTTAGGAAATCGTCAAGAATTATACATTAGTGTATAATTCTTTACGATGTACTAGTAGTAGAACTTTGTGCAAGCTCGTCTGGGTAGGTACCACCCACTCATCAGATATTCTACCGCAAAACAACAGTACTTGTCATTGTTATGTTCCGGTTTGAAGGGTGAGTAAGCCAGTCTAATTATAGGCACAAGGTACATAACATCTTAGTTCCCGAGGTTGGTAGCGCATTGGTGATGTAAGCGATGGATAATATTTCTTACAATGCCTATGTCTATGGGCGTTGGTGACCACATACCATCAGGTGGCCCATATGCTCGTCCGCCTTCCTATACTACAAAAAAATAATTAACAGTTTTACGTGAATGTATACTTTTCTGAGCATCGCTTGTTGACTCGCCTTAAATGGATAAGCAAAAATTTGTGATAAGTTTTAAGCTTGAAATTCATTTAGTACATGTCTGGAATGAAAATATATTGAAATTGTAGCAGAGCCTACTACAACGAGGAATATTGAGTCTGCTACTTTTTACTCTTACTTAATAATAATTAACTTTTTTTAATTGTATGCGCCTTAACTGTTTTAATAGCATGGCGCCATATATTATCCAATTCTCTAAGGCATTAGGCGTATAAGTGTCTTGTGAAGTACAAGTCAATGGTAACAATTTATCGAATGCCAGTGCACACATTGAAATTCTTATAAAGATTTCAAGGTTCATTTATCGTACTAGCGCACCGCCCACGCCTTCGCATGCGTCATAATCGAAAATCCAGTTAAGCGGAATAAAAATGCCAATATATGTTAATTATGACATTTTTTAGCTGTGATAAAGCGTAAAGAAGTAACAAATATTCATACACGCACAATCTTTCGTATTTATGATATTATTGCGACTATTATTATTCTAGTAATTAGGGTAAATATACTGAATTACTGTTAATATTGTTACGATTCCTTATATACTATATATTTCCATTGGCTAAGACAACAATTATTGGAATGACTTACACGTGATCATGCTACATATAGTTTCCCATGGGTAAAGCAGCAGCAAGTAATAGAAAAAATTCAACCCTTGAATTTTTTCCTTTATGTGTATAAAGGTTGGTTGTAAACTATAAATAAAGATAAAACTGAACAAATTAATGAAAACTTAATTAGCCCTACCTATAAAATAATTATCTATAAAATTCAATACATAAAACATTAACTTAGGAACAAAATTATAACCGTGAACCGATCGAGTTAATTATAGCAAGCACAAAGTAAATAATAATATCGATGTAATGATTAATGTAAAACTAAAAGACTTATAACAACCAAACGGAACAACGGCAGTGATAACGGAAGTCTTATCAAGACGCTTATTATAAATGTATGTAGTGAACAACGTCACTATACACCGGAAAATCTAGACACCGCGATTCAGAAATTGCAGTATTTAGCACACCGCCATCTATGGGATAATGGCCGCAACATATATTATAACAAAAAAATACATATGTTTTTATAACTTTTGATAGACTCAACCGATTTTAATGAAATAAAGACTAAACGTAAACTTGAAATACTTCTTATATTATTTTATTTCAATTTGTAATTTTTAGCCATTTCAAACAGACAGAAAAAATTTAAATTATTTTGGTTTTGGTAACTCGTAAATAGCCATATTAACTTAAAAGAGGCAGTTATTTTGAAATCACAGACAGACCCCTCAATAATATTTATTATGATAATTTAATAGATTCGAATCGAAATCCTAAATAATATTTTAAATGGGAAAGTGAAATTCACCACACACACGTAGGCGAAGCGCTTGCAGAAAATTGCAATTATAAGATTTATTTCTCGTACGAGTTTTTTTTTTTGTTTCAACATTCGATTAAGGGACCTCGACAGCTCATATAATTTGTTCTAACATGTTATAACGACATAAACATACGATTTAAGACCTCTGGACAACATGCAAGGCGTCTTATTATGTTAGTGTAGTATACGTATAGCATAGCAAAGACAGAGAGAGGAAAAGTAGAAGTACTAGGTAAACTATTGCAATCGACGTAAAGGACTCGCATAGTTAGTTTACACTGAGCCATCAAAAGCTGAATATAAGATTAAATTGTAGCTTAGCTAAAATACTATTTGTAAATTCTATAACTGTTTATGCTTTCCTATTTAAAAATACATTAGTTTTTACATAATATACGAATTTCGGTGTACATATTAAATTTTGTTTTTTTACTGGTTTTATAGCAAGTTACTATAACTTAAACATTTTTCGTTGTATAAATTAGGGGACATCAATTATTATAAGGGGGAAAAAATATTTATATAAAAAAAGACAACCGACCGGGTTCGAACCAGAGCCCTGTCTGGACGTTGCGCCTGTATTTAAACTTTTCGTACATAAGCGGCCTCCCAACTTTGGAGATTTCTGGTAAACGAAGCCGAGTTGGCACTTACAATTTTGGGGTTTGCTTGGTACCTAACCACACTATAAGCACGCGAAAAGAGAGCCCGTAACTTGATGCACCTCTCGGAGCATCAAATAAATTGAACGACGTCTTTACAAATATTTATTATACAAAGTAAAAAATACATTGTTAGGAACAGGAGATGTGTACACTGGTCATAAATTGTTAAGATTATAAGATAGTACAAATAAAATTGAACATACATTATGTATTCGATTCGCTCTAACATATTGTCATTAATGTTGCTTGTCTCACTTACACGCATTCTCTCTAGTCTTATAATATAAGAACGGACATTAATTAAAGTATCTTATTACTTTATAAAATTTCCGCCATGTTTATTTAAAAAAATATTTTAGGATTGAGAAAATTTCAGATGATTATGAAGACTATAATATCTTATGTATTATACGAATGAATTAAATACAACTAATGCAATTTCTAGCATACTTTACGATCTATGGAGGAAACAATAAAACGTCACGTACAATAGAGATCCTGAATTTGTCATTTGAGTAAAAGCAAATAAATCACACATAAAAATGTTTATCCGCCACTTTCAAAGTCCTATAATCACCGTGTAATTCTTCATCCAAGTCACCTTGTTTATGTAGTGATCTGCATGAATGTGTGCGTGTAAGCATGTCGTATGACGCGTTCCTGTGTAGATTCCGGACACTCTTGTGACGTGCGTATTTGAGTTCCGGTTTTAGCTCTGTTTCATAGTATTTACGTTCTTCTAATTGCAGCCACTTAGAGTTTAGGAGCAATTTCTTAGTCCATTCGTCTGTAATAAATACAATTATGTTGTTAGAAATAATTAGACAGAAGGAAATAAATGTACTAGAGTACCGTAACATTAAAGGTTTTTCACAAAACTATTTTCACTGTCACTTTGCGTCAGTGTAATAAAAATAATAAAATTGCCAAATTGTAATAAGAATATTATACATGGGTGTAGGGTTGTAGTTGTAAAATTGTTAGGTTCAATTTAAAATTCTAGAGAGGGAAATAAAAATAAAAATCGGTAGAGATGGAAAAATTTAAATTAAACAAACCTCAAAAGAATAGTGCTCCGGAAGTCAGAAAAAGTACCCATATTATTACAATATAGATTTACCAAATGGATAGTAAATCTATTTTCTAAATTATTAATTCCAAAATGCAAAATTCCTGGGCGCAAGGATGATTATATCCGTTTAAAGTTAATATGTCATCAATTGGGCGGTGCTAATGAAAACAAAATAAATATTCCTACGTTTCCTAATTGATTCCTAGTTAAAGACATTCACCATGAGCGATACAGTGTAACCACATACACCCTATTCCAATCGGAGTAGGAATAAAGGTAAACACACCGTAGATTTACAAATTGCATGAGATTTTCTAATTGTTCTGCTGTATTACCCGCTATAAACAGTTCTTGATTAATTTACCTTTATTTAAAAAACAACACGATTCCACTGATCTAGTTATAACCAAAATTAATTTAACTTTCGAAGTTTCGCGGACATTGAATAAAATGCCATCTTTTCGCGAATCCATAGTGAATATCATACATTATTCAAGATCTCGACCAATGATATCGGTGTCAAAGTTGTTTATTTGGGTTTATTTCTGTGGTTGGCTATACACAGAGGCATAGGTTATTTAGGTACAACATAGGTTAATATTTCATACAGTAAGAATTTCTATAGGCGATTAGTGATAATTTAACTGTTCTAAACCATATCTTATAATATTAAAAGAGCAATTCTTGTACATATTTATATGATTTTTGTGTCTCTTTTAAGTTTGTCTATTTAGGTCTCTTTCCTGAATAAACACATTTGTTTACAAAGAAAAACATATTCAATATTAGATTAGATATAATACAATTTAAAATTGATTGCCTCGTTGGTCTAGTGGCTTGATGTAAGGTCGCAGACCCGGAAGTCCTGGGTTCAATTCCCAGGTCGGACCAATAAAAAGTTATTGGGTTTTTCTGTGATGAAGTGTGTACACTCCCGTGTCTCGGAAAGCACGTAAAGCCGTTTATCCTGCGTCTGAACTCTTTCCGGTCGTGTCGGATTGCCGTCCCATCGGCTTATGAGAGTTAGGGAATAGAGAGTGCACCTGTGTTTGCGCACTCACTTGTGCACAATAATATCTCCTGCGTAGTTGGATAATCTCTCTTTAAATTCGTCGTGGCCGAAATCGGTCTGGAGGACATTATTTTTTTAAAATATATTGACTGTGTATATCACATGCACGTATATTTGTTACCATGTAAAAATACACTCACCATTCAAGTCTTTCATGGCTCCAGCCTTACCACCATATTCATACGGTAGACCTTCAACAGAGAAGAAATCCACGCCCATTGCTTCGTTGATGTGCTCCGTATGCGAATGAACGTGTACAATCTTGCGTCGCCATGGGTATAGCCCGATATGCAGAAGCAGAAGCGACATGGCTTTCAAACGATGCGTATTAATTACGTGCACTTCGTTAAACCGGATAGGATAAGCTGACTGAAAATATATAAACTAACAAATTATATTGATGTTTATAAAAGAAAATGTATAATGAAATAGAAGCTCTCATCATTCAAGAATCACCCGTGCACATGTGTGTGTACAAATCTATTTTTGTACACACACACATCTTTTATTCCCTCTCTTATAGTGTTATGGGAAGACAATCAAAGCGTTCACGTGCTTATCGAATTACGAGATTGTGATCACTTACTTTGGGATATAAATCACTAACTTAGCCAGCCAATAAAAAGTTAACCTTATCAAGATCCTATGGCTAATCCGAATCCTAGATGGTTAATAAAGCGGTTAGCAATTGTCAATGTAGGTTACCAATATTGTACATATTTATATTAAGTAACTGTATTTAGGATAATATACTCGCTATTTGGTGTGGTACAACCACACTTTACTAAATACGATTTATTTATGACACTAAACTACTAAACTAGATGTTGAATATCTCATTTATTTAAAGTCATCAAGAGAAAATTCACTAAAAATTAATTTATTACTATTGTTGGCGCCTGCAATAAAGTTATAGCAAAAGAGTATTGTGACAAGAATGCTCGCGACAGAAATACAGGAGCATAATTTCAACTAGCTTTTAATATAAAGTTACCTACATACCTTCATACAACGAATAAAGTCTTTCCAATATGAACCTCGGAAATGATTCTTAAGATGCGAAGGTTGTAAATCAGAAACATCTATGAACACAATTTCTTCTCCGGGAGTTGGATCTTCACGCAATCTGAGAAAGAAGGATGTTATTTTCTATTCAATCTTAGAATGAGATTATATCTTTTGAATTGCGCTCGTGTAAGTTTCCTACGCCATAACAATGACATAACTAAAGTAAGCTGGAAAAACTTTGATAATAAGGAAAGTTTTAGCCTTTTGAAACGGCGACATAAAGAGAAGAACACAGCTACTTTGTTAGAAACTGCTTATAAAAAATTGTTGTTGTATGTTTTTGTTACAATTCTTAACATATCTAAGTATATAATATAGTATGTAAAATGTTATATTATCAAAGCAGAGAACATTGTGTTTTTTTAATTTTATAAATTGCATATTTAACATTTATATTACTTTGTATAAAAATGTAATTTTACATCTTATTGAATTTGGTGGCAGGTACCAAATCTGAAAAATAGATATCATGTGCTCTAATGTACTAAATTCAGTGTCCTGCCACTCGACGTAATTTTTACAAAATTATTTCCTACCGTACCGTAACAGCCTGTGAATGTCCCACTGCTAGGCTAAAGGCCTCCTCTCCCTTTTTGAGGAGAAGGTTTGGAGCTTATTCCACCACGCTGCTCCAGTGCGGGTTGGTGGAATACACATGTGGCAGAATTTCAGTGAAATTGTACACATGCAGGTTTCCTCACGATGTTTACCTTCACCGTAAAGCACGAGATGAATTATAATCACAAATTAAGCACATGAAAATTCAGTGTTCATACAGCGATCATAGGTTAAGATTTACGCATTCTTGCCACTGGGCCATCTCGGCTTTGCTTCCTAAACATAATTTAATTATATTCAATCAAATTGCAAAAATTCAATGTATCATATTGTGCGTCATTTCAAAAATATTCTTCTCTAGTCACGTGACTACTATATGGACTAATTTTAAAAGTTTTTATATACCTTATGTCTAATATCATAAGCCACCTCGCCAACAAAGCTCTAGCAGAGAGAGGCCGGTCCGAAGCCGTAGGTGCGGGTAAGCAAACGATGGTCACGCGCTTACCCCCGACGGTGCGTGTGCGCAACGGTACTATGTATCTGAAATTGTTTATTGTTAACCGTGTTAGTATTTCAAAACCATATGACAGCAAGGTTTGTTTAAGAAATATTTGTTAATGTTTTATTTATGACAGGAAGGTAGAACTGTCATATATAAAATAATGTATTTAATTTGTATTTGATACTGTATATATTGTACTGTTATACTGTATATTTTAATAAAATCATTTAAATATACGGAATATTTAAATGATTTTATTAAAATATACATCCCACACCTCTTGTTATCTTTCTATATATTAGTTTTATTTATGATTATGAAGAGTATTTTCAGCTGTGACGTTTGAAATGAAATTCGTTTTATATTATTGGTAGACGGACCCCAATCATGTTGGAATACCAAGATATATTTACATTATTTTCCGCTAGCGGATTCGCCCGTGTGGACATAGAATGATAGTGCGATATGACAACTGATAATGTAGCTATATTAATTATTAATTTTGTTAATTTTTATTAAAAAAATATTTGATTTGAGATACTCTCTTTTGATATTTTTATTCCTAATTTAAAAATGATGTTGAAAATTCCTTTATCGAAATATTGCGTCCAAGATGTTTTGCTAAGAGATTTGCTAGAGATTTCCGCTCGAGTAACTGCAGCGTTCATATTTTTGTCGCAATCTATTCACTCTGCAACCTTTACGTGATTTCCAATTTATATAACATTTTTCAAAGTGGAACTCAATTTACGTAAATTCAGCATGCATGAATGACCCTTTACAAGAGAGGCAATATTTTTCACGTCTTGTGCAGATGTGTAATGTGTATTGCGATATATCGAGTAGTGACAATACTTTAACGTTTTGGCCTTTATTGCAAGCCTAACAAACCAATCTTGATCGTGTAGCGTCAGGAACTCTTTAATCGGGTGTTTCCACGAGTTTTGCCCACTCACGACTCTTTGCGTTGAATAAGGATTTATATCTATACTTAATAAAATTTATATTACATAAATAGGTACTTACGCATCTTGACAACTAGACAGGATATCCTCATCATCTGGGTGTCTCTTGTGCCAGAGATCCGATAGTCCCCCAGGTCCTCTAGCCGTGTAGTATCTCCTGGCTCTTTTAGCAGCTTCAGCCTCATTTCCATCACAGGTGACAGGAAAAAGTTCTAAGTTCAGAATCTCGTCCGATGAAGCTTCTCTTGTCAGGTTGTCGCGAGCCCATCGTTCACCAAACGACGCTGCTGGAGACATCCTGGACCTGGGAAGCAAAATTCATTCGTTATATATTTTATATAAACTATTACTGCATGAATAAAGTTCAGTTTTTACTATTTTTACCGACGTCGAAATGTACGTGCAGTGCTATTTTTTTACGATGTTCGGTTAACGGAAATAATTAAACACATAAATATGCGAAGACGCGACATATGAACGAAAAATAATTATTATTTACCACGCAAACCGATTTCGATGATTATTTTTGCGTTTTGTTTACATTTTGACAATATATTATGATGGTATCTATGACTATTCTTTATATAGTCCGCTTTTATTATTTAGTTGAAAAAATTAAAACAAGTAGACCTATTTAACACAAGATTTTTTTTATTGTTAATCCCAAGTTTTTTAACATATGTAACCTTTATGAATGTGTTATACGATTGAGCTTGTTTAAGATATCAGAGGTATCTTTAACAGTAAATCTTTTACTTAAAATGCCAATTGAGCTACTAGATGATTCTTTAATTTGTGTTACAAGCAATTTATTGGATATTTGGTCTGTAGCATTCTTATTTTTGTATTATATTACAGATTAAATGAGCGAGAACAGGGACAATAACAGCACAAAGGACCAAACAATGCAAGTTCTATGGCTGGCAGCGATATGAATTTGTAATTAGCAATCCCTTCAAAGCTGTTCTCGTTTTGTGCATTTCCACCGAAATAATTGGAAATTTCTGTGTTTACAGTTTATTTGTTAAATCATCACCAATTTAATATTGTAGATAATATATATATATATATATATATATATATATATATATATATATTTGTCTACTTGTAGAAACAGCTGAAGAACACAGTTGACAATCATTGTTATTATTAAGAAGTGACCCGATCGTAAAATGCTTACAGCCGACTTTTCTTTTATAATATAGGAAGGCGGACTATCTGATTATAAGTGATCTGATTATATTGGGCTATCTGATTGTAAGTGGTCCCCACCGCCTATAGACATTGGCGATGTAAGAACTACTAACCACTCCTTACATCGTCATCGAGTAACCAACGTTGCGAACTAAGATGTTATGTTCCTTTTGCCTTTAGTTACACTGGCTCACTTACGTTAACAACAATACTTATTCCCGGTTTGCGGTAGAATACCTGATGAATGGGTGGTACCTACCCAAATGGGCTTGCACAAGGTCCTACCACCAAATCGCTTACAGAGATACACTACATTGTTGAAACTTTAAATTGTTACAATTATTGAAATCAAAGTCGACAATCACCATCTATATTTCTTATGCCTCACAGCATAGCAGTCTTTACTAATACCGTTGGTAAAAGTGGCTTTTTGAGGGATAATAAGACATTATTGCAAGATACAAAAAATGCTTTAAAAGTAACAAGAATATTAATCTCTTGATAATATTTTAAAAATTAAATCTACTGTAAAAAAACCTTAGTATTTTCTCAAAGATACTCTCAGGCTTTTGTAAAAACATTTTTGTAAACCAAAAATCTCTGCCATGTTAACTGTACATATGAAAACTAGTAATAGCTACCAGTACAAGTGATATGATTAACGCGGGTTTATATTTTTGAAGTACATATGTATAATAATTTTTCATACATTATCCTTGGTCGTGTTTCCATCAACATCTATTCACAAGATATTAATGTAATACATGTCCCATGTATGGAAATGACAAGGTTAGTAGGTTTTGTTTTGGTTTTTTTTTTTTTCATATTTTTACATCTCATAGCGACATTTACCTACAGCGGTATTGCAAATTTATCTTAACCGGGATAATTAGGTGAGCTTATTATTGTTATTTTTTTCAGAATTATAGCACATTATAAAAACACGTTAATAGGAATAAACTAATAACTATATTGCTAAAGTGTGGACGACAATAGCCGAAGGGGGACGGTATTCTTACCATTGAACCCAAAAGCCCTAAACGCTGGTCCTAGGTCAATAAAACGAATATGAATGTCATATTACTATATATGTATTTTGATGTAAGCGACTTATGTTTTTTTTTAATTAAATGTGTCTATAAACTGAAAAAAAACAACGAAGATTACTGGTTCAAACCCGTACAAGCACAAGGAATTACAGGCACAAGGGACATAACATCCTAGTTCCCAAGGTTCATTTCTTACAATGCCAATGTCTATGGGCCTTTGGTGGCCAATTACCATCAGGCGGCCCATATGCTCGACCGCCTGCCTATGCTATAAAAAAGCACCACTCAATTGCCTTGAACTTCAATGATGATTGAATTTCATATATTCACATTTGCATAATATAGTCTTAATAACCATTGTGCATATTTTTTGACAGACCGGTTGGCGTGCCTTCACGCTGAAGGTTGTGGGTTCGATTCTTACTCAGGACAGACATTTGTGTGCATGAACATGTCTGTGTCGTAAGTCTAGGTGTAATTATCTATATAAGTATATATTAGCAAAAGAAAAGTAGTATATGTAGTATGTCAGTTGTCTAGTTTTCATAGTACAAGCTCTGCTTAGTTTGGGATCAGATGGCCGTGTGTGAATAATGTCCCAGGATATTATTATTATTATTTTTTGTAGGTTCTATGTTCATTTATTATTACAACGTAACATTTATTCTATTAATTCTATTTAATCATTATTTAATGTGCTTGATGTGGTCTCTTACAAATATATTCTAAAATATTATTCCACGATTTAATGTACTCGTAGCCACCTTTGCCTTGGACCTAAAAAATCGTTTTCAATATTCTTCGAGAAAAAGTTTCTAGTCATGTTTTTTTCCCTTTCAGCATTTAAGGCGCACGACATAGATACGGGATATACTTTATTGAAGCTTCAATATATTATATATTAATAAACATCAAAAATATAGCTTATTCAAATAGATTATGTAGAACTTTTGAATCGTCGTTTTACAAGATATTATAAATTTAATGATAAAGCAGAATATACATTATACCGGGAAGAACCGGCAAGACACTCAGTAGTTTGTACATTTTGCCAATCATAATATATTTTTATGCGTGTGTTAGATAATGGTTATCATTTTTATGTTAAAAAAAAATGGAAAAACTTAATTGCCAGAAATAGTTTATCATATTCAAAATAGATAAAATTAATTTTGAACGTATTTTGTATTTTGTGACGCCACGCTACATATCGCCACGCCACATGCCACATGCGAGCCAAGCCAAGCCATGCCAAGCCAAGCCATGCCAAGCCATGCCAAGCCAAGCCATGCCAAGCCAAGCCATGCCAAGCCAAGCCATGCCAAGCCAAGCCATGCCAAGCCAAGCCATGCCAAGCTAAGCCATGCCATGCCATGTCACGACAGTTAAAGCCAATACTGTCCACCAAGGCCGCCTGTAACCATTACTGGCGTCCCATTCGAGTGACAACAGAACTTAATACCCGATCGGCTCATTTCGAAACGTCATTCGTTTTTGTACAAAAATGTTGCTATGACAACCAGAATAACGGATGAGATGATGTGGCCATGACAACGGGAAAATAAGAGTTGCAAATTGGAAAAAGTATTACGATATAAATATACATTCGATTATTGATATATTGTTATCATTATTACCTTCCCGTTTCAATTTATATGTACATAAATGAATGTTCCTTTGTTTGTATCGAATCCGTTTCTAAATCATTCGATTGAGTTGAAAATTTGTACAGTTGATGGTGACATTTGCTCGATGCTTTCCGACAAACAATGTACCATAAATGTCACATGAGTCGTATTGACAATTATTTACAAAATAAATAAAATTGATTATCTTAAGTCTTCATTACTTTGTTTTATTAGTAAGTCTTAGCACTATAAATATACATAAATCTTCTTCATGATTTCATCTTTGTACAAACTACTGGCTTGAACAATTATTTTTTAACGAGCAATTGATTTAATAAAAATATTAATGAGGTTATATCATTACATGAAGGATTATATAATATAGTAAACTTTTACATTGGTAAATATTTGAGAATTAATTGTGGAATTATCTTTTGTAAAACGATAACTATGTATGCAGAATAAGAAATTCTTAGCCTGAAAAGATTTTGTAAAATCATTACTTATCATATTATGTTTTTGTCAAATATCAGAATCCTAAATATTTCAGCGTTACAGCAAACGTTTATATTTCCTCTCAATGGAAAACCAGTCTTATTTTAGCGCAGATTTTAACACTTCCAACTTTCCGTTTGATATTTTTTTTTCGTTATATAAAAAAAATCTTGATTTTGTGAGTTGTGACACTTTTTATTAGACCGTTGCTGATTACTAGGGCGGAAACTTGACATTGAGATTTAGTACGTCAGCTTGACTTTACTATTAATTACTTCTAAGGTTCTTATCAGCATGGATTGATAAAACTTAAATTTCTCGAAACAAAATATCGATTGCTGAACAGAGGTGCATTAACGAGTTAGTTAGTAGAGATAGAGTAAAAAAAAACGTACATTGTGCATTTAAAAAAATATATTATTGCTTTACAATGGTACTTCCATTGTTGTTGATTTAGTATAGCAACAGCCAGTGGCTTCGTGTCGGACGTTAAGGGCATAATAGCTCACCTGTGCTTGGATATGAACCTACAATCATTTATTAATTTTCCCATACACTGAGCATTCTCAAATTTTATCAATTCGTTTAAAAATGGAATGCAAATAAAACCTTTGTTGTACTTCAAACATCAAAAGGCATTTATTTGTAAAAAAAAAAACGAGTACGAGTCTGAGAACAATATACAAAGGCCATATTTTACTGTTCATATTGTACGCGGATATATAAAGCCACGAATACCATTATCGAAATATTTCCTATTATAATCGTCACGGATCTGTTTAAAGGTATCAATCGTGATATAGTTACGAAATAACACGCCATCCTATCACGTCCTCGCCTTGACTTTAAACGGAAAGTTAGATTTGTGCAGCAATAGTTCACTTAAGAGGTTGGTATGGATTTGTTGACACATGCATTTTGCGTTTAGGTATTAGGGCGTGGGGTTCTTTTTAGATTTAAATATTAAGCTGTCATAATTCTTGTGTCCATATGTAATTTATTAGTGTAAGGGTGTTCGATATCCTATGTAATTTTCTGTATCAGTGACAACGTGTGTGTATTGCGTAGCGTCAATAGCGCAATGTTTAGCGCCTAGCGATATAAAAGTCGCAGGTTCAATTCTGTCCACTTGGACTATTGTCGCGCCCACTCCTAATACAAGCTGTACGCGAATTTGGAGGGGTTAAGACGTAAAAGCGTCTTAACTATTGAGCCTGGTATAAATACAGTAAAATATAAAAAAGATATTTGAAAAAACTATTGAATATAAAATCTTTGAACTTCATGTTTTGTTTACACAACTATCTTAGTTCCCAGGGTTGGTTGCCCACTGGTACGTAAGAGATGATTAATATTTCTTACAATGCCAATGTCTATGGTGGTGGCAACCACTTACCACCAGCTGGCCCATTTTCTTGTCCACCTACCTATTCTATAAAAAAAACATAAATGTATGGAATTTTACATATTTTTGCTTAACACCATTCTACGCTTAGTCTCACTTTAGCCGTATTTATGGCTGAAATGAGCTTAATTCGTGTCAGCAAGATTAAGGTCGTGTGTTATCTTGATCCAGTGTCATTGTGAAGAGATTAACATCGGGTCAGTTTAAATATAGATAACGTGTGCCTTTTAACACATGTATGTATTCTTACTGAATCCCCATAGGCTTCAAGAAACAAAGACAAAGCGTTCATACCCCCATCTAATTTAATTGATATTTTGTTATGTACATCTTTTTGAACAATTGTACTCGTCTGTTTCGAAAATAACAACGAACGAAAATAGTTCGAAGAAAAAACACAGATAATTAATAAATGTCTTATAATTTTTTTGGATGAAGAATGCTCTGAGTTCCAGAGTCGAAAACTTAAATCTATAAATATATGATCCAAATTACATATTTGTAATTGAAATATCGACTACTAGGGTTTTTTGTTTTGCAATATCTATCTATTCTGGGCTGGCGCTCCTCGTTAAGACGGAAAGGATACCGCTAGTTTTTTAGTGGGTATCGCGATGTTCGGGGCGCACTCGGCGCCTTGGACACCGGCGAGCTCCACATACCCTACTGTTCCCGTGGGGGAACCGCGTAAAGCGTATTCCAGCGTTAAAAAAAATAAAATATACCTTTATAACTAATTGGTATAGTTTAATCGCAATAACGTGGTGTATTCATCTTGCAATTCTAAAGTCTGTGGTCAGAGGTGACCAATTAACCTTATGTGGCCCTAAATAGTCCTCAACATTACTGCTTTAAATAGAAATCACAAAAACATATTTATCGAAACATGTTTTATAATAGACTATATTATTAAAAAAGGAAGGTTCTTGATATGAAATCTTACTCTGTTTATTTTTATTTAATATATATTTCTAAACAATAATTGCGTGTTAAATGTCTATAAGGAAATGATTTTAAATATGAATATTTAATATTATTAAGGAAGTTTGCGAGCATAACGCAATGAAGTTTCCAGTTTTATTTATTATATTATAATGTATAATATATAATGTCCTCCGGACCGATTTCGGCCACGGCGGCCAATCTCAAGAGAGATTAGCCAACTACACAGGAGTTATTATAGCACAAGTGTGTGCACAAACACAGGTGCACTCTCTATTCCCTAACTCTCATAATCCGATGGGACGGCAATCCGACACCACCGGAAATAGTTCAGGTGAAGGACTAATGGCTTTACGTAATTTCCGAGGTACGGGAGTGTACACACTTCCAACTTCCAGACTCCGGGCTGCTACTGAGAATTGTCTGACAGAAAAACCTAATAACTTTTTATTGGTCCGACCTGGGAATTGAACCCAGGACCTCCGGGTCGGCGGCCTTATATCAAGCTACAAGACCAACGAGGCAGTTCAAGTATTATATATATTACCAAATCGAATATATAGTGGATTAATATAAATGTGAAATGTGTGTAATGTTTGTTATTTAATCACGTCTAAGGTACGGTCAGATAGATGGCGGGATGGGCCGGCGACGGGGTGTGAGCAGTTTTAATGTACTTGGGTCTAATTCTACTAATCTATTATGATTACGGTATGATCCGTTTCAATACTAATCCAACTTTGAATATTCTATATATATTCAGATCGGTACCGAAACTATATGACGTTAACATATAACGATATGTCAAAACCGAACTTAATGGTTAACTTTTATGCCAATAGTCGTTAATTAAATTAAAGATTAAAAAAACGATAAGCGGCAACGATCGCGCTTCGATTCGATTGCACTAAAAAAAATCTAAAAAGTGACAATTTGCTAGTAGAAATCTTCCCTGGTTAATAAAAAATATGTCGAACGGTGCGATGGCACTCGGTGGGCCACGCCGTATGTATGTCAGTCTACTAATATAATAATAATAGGCAAGCGCACTCCACCTTAGACTGTATCATCATTTTCTATCAGGTGTGACAACAGTCAAGCGCTAGCTCATATTTAAAAAAAAAAGCATGTGTACCTAATTTTTACATGTTATGAAATGTATGAAGTATTATGGTAGAACGGTGTCTATTGGGAAGTGCCAGTCGAACTCCTGGTGACTTCTAGTAAGTTACCCCAATGTCCGTATATAGCTTGATGATAATATGTTAAACGGTTTATTTTTTTATTTTTTTTTGTTATTTTTATGTATTTAAAAGGTATGACTCCTTGACATGAACCTCTTTTTCCGTACAAAGCCGGGGCGTAGTTAATCTACTGTATAAATTATACAAACAAAAAATTATCGAATAAATTGTAATTTTTTACAAAATAATTAAATTAAGATAAATAATATTTTCTTTTTAATAGTTTCTCTTAAGGTTATATATGTGCATAGCCTCCATCTTATGGCGATTGAACATTTTACGAGCCACAACGTGTTGGCAATCAGCTGACTAGTAACTTGTAAGGTCTTATCAAGGCAACTTCCTGTACTAAGTAAAATGATTTAATATTGTGTTAATTGTGGTATTTATAGAACATTTAATTGCTCTTAATTGATATTTAGGAATAGTTAATGTTACTTTTTTAAATTTTTACTTATTGTTATGTATTGATATATTTGGTGTTTAATTTCGATCATGACGGCTTAAAGAGCTATTCATTACATTAAAACACGTACTAACGGAGGGGACGCCAGCACGCTAGCTTTTGAAGTTTAAAACCCGGAGGTCCCGTGTTCGAATAATGTGTGGGGTCACTAGATTTTTGGAGTTTTTCTGTCATGGAATTCTTACTATCAAGTCTCAGTTTTGCACCTAGCAGTATTAGACTCTCGTGCCCCGGAGAGCACGTGAAAATGTTGGTCCTACGCCTGGTCTCTCTCCGGTAGGATCCCAATTGAACCGCAAGAGTGATACAATACGATGCACATGTGACGTGAGTGCTTAGCATACACGAATGCATTATTCATTTATCATACGCTGTTGGTTAGTCCTTACGATTGACCGTCGTGGCTTAATTTGACTAGAAGAGCATTACTGCACAGTGCTTAAAAAAGAATGAAATAATAGTAATAAAAAAGATGTTTTTCTTTTCATAAATCAATTTTACGATTTCATCAACGACCGGGCACTGTGGTCTTGCCACGGGATAGGCAGACTTATAAAGCTAGCTACTGAGCTAACTTCGCAAAACATAATATTGTTGTGTTCCGATACCAAGGTTAAGCCAGTGTACCATTTGCCCGTGTGCACAACTAATTTTATATAAAAAAAAAACTGTTTTGTCTTTGTCTATTTATGAATACAGTTCGATGATACTAATAAATAAAAAAAATAAATCTGCAATCATTTTTTGTACCAACTTGAGTTATGCTTTCGGGTTTAGAGTGAGTAGTGAAATGTTAAACGACGTTATATTTAAATATTAGATAAAAATATTATTAATAAATGAAATAAAAACGTTTCATTCTTGACAGAATGAAGTAAATTCATTATGAAATAAAATTTATAGTTCTGTTTTTGAATTTCGAATTATTGTTTTGATGCAACTGAATATTAATAAACTAACTTATTTGATCGAGCCTAGATGGCTCAGTGGTTAGAACGCGTGAATGTCAACCGAAGATCGCGAGTTCAAACTCAGACAATCACTACTGAATTTTTATGTGCTTAATTTATGTCTATATTAATTCATCTCGTGCTCGGCGGTGAATTATTATTATTATTACTAGTTAAAGTATTGTTGTAGTTTTATAAGTATTAGCCTATTTTTGTACGCATTTTATTTTTCATTAAATATATATTTTTATAATAACGTAGTATGTGATTAGAAGTCAGATCTTACGTATGTCTTTTACGAGCTGGCTCATAGTAGAATACTTGATGAAGACCTCCTTCATAGAATATTTATACTTCAATATCAGTATATTATCCGTATACCGTCCGTCGTAAACTCCCTCCTTAATATACCTACCCTCGTTTTTATGACGGTACAAAATATTCTTGTTTCTAGACACAGATATTTTTTTCCATATTTTTATATAAAGTAGTTAAATTATATCCTATGTAAATTTAAATATTCAACTATTGAGAATTACTTTTACTTTTCTTTTTTTATGAAAAAGTTAGGCGGACGGACGAAGGGGCTACCTGATGGTAAGCGGTCACCACCCATAGACATTGACGACGTAAGAAATATTAAATAGGAATGGTTAATATTTCTACCATTACATCGCTAATGCTCTAGTTACCTTGGGAGCGAAGATGTTATGTATGTTGTGTCTGTACTTACACTGGCTCACTCACCTTTTAGACCAGAACGCAGCAATACAAAGTGCTGTCTGATACACATATGTATATATATTTGTATACTGGGTCATATATAAAACGGGTCAAATCGGCGCAAGATCTCATTCCTCGATTTGCTTATCAATATATTCATATTCATTTCGTGTTTAAATGTCTAGCGCTATATATAATAAACTAAGAATGTACCTATGTAATAAATTCCGAAAGTATGTACTAATGTATTGCAAATGCGAGTTTCAAATGGCTTAAGAACTTTCATATAACAAGGTCAATAAAGAATACTTGCATTGCGTAACTTAGACTGCATTATTAAGTACTAGCTTTAGCCCGTGACTTCACCCGCGTGTTAAAGGAAGGGTTCGGTTAAAAATAGCCAATTTCCTTCCTTGGGGTTAAAGCTTGCTTCATAACAAATATATAGCCGTGGTTTACCTGTGACAGCGGAACAGACAGACAGAGTTACTTTCGCATTTGTAATATTAGTATATATATAAAACGAAAAAGAGAGAGGTTTATATTTGAATGATTATGTTATATTATAGATTTAAATTATTTAATTATATTAAAAAATACGAATTAGCCCACTAGCTAAGCTTCACATCTTCTCAAAAGGCTTTGCCCAGCAGTGAGACATGCTTACTAACTGCTATTTTTTATAGACATCAATAATATAATTTTATATTTACTGTTTTATTCTACTTGTTTGGAAGAGATTGCTTAAGAGCGAAATACCGCTAGTTAGTAAATAGTTGTGTAATATTTATTTTAACTCTGTGCATTATTTTAATTGTTTAGTGTAGGAAAAAGCATATTTGTATTGCATTTTATTAAAATAGTGTTTGTAATGGCTTTTATAGCTTTAATTATTTATGCAATTTGCCTTTGCGTTGTTGAAATTACACGTTGAGACAAATAATAAAATTGCTGTTCATTATCATTAGTAAAAGGTTAAACGGTTTCTAAAGGATAGATTAACAAAGGGTTGGTGCTCCACGTTAGGGTAAAGATCGTGCCCATTAGCGAGGACAGTGCAAAGCCGACCTCGGTGTGGTAATATTTGGAGATGTTTTCATTATCTTATTAAATGAAAATATTATTGTACCAGGGGTAAAATATATTTTTTAAATGATGTTTTGTGGTAAATTATTAAACCTATTGAGTTTCTTACTGGTTCTTCTCGGTAGAACCAACATACCGAAACGGTGGTAGAAATGCATGTAACGAGTATTCACGTAAAGAACGTCCAACGTCTTGGTTCTAAGATTGTATAAGAATATGTCTTCGCCCTTCATTTTATCATATCCTTAAATATGTAGTACCTACATTTAAAGTTTTATTATTTTCTAAAACATTTTATATATGAAGTTGTGATATTAGTATTACAAAGCCATATAATATATAGAAATGTTGTTACAAATTGTGTTCATTGAACTTTCCTGTCGATTCTATGCTGAAGCTGCATTATTACAAATCATTAATCAGCCTGAAAAGGTGCACAGCTGGACTTCTATGTTTTATAACGTTTTACAAAAACGTTTGTTGTTTTATAACGTTTTTGTATTTTTTTTATATAAATTTATTTTTTATATTATAGGTAGGCGTGGTGTAAAATAGTTGGTTAGTGGTTAAAATTACTTATCCGTCATCGTCAATGCGCCATCAACTTCAGGAACTAAGATGCTACGTCCCTTTTGCATGTAGTAACACTGGCTTACTCACCTTCTCAACCGTAACACAACAATACTAAGTATGCTGTTTGGGGGTAGAAAAAGTGATAAGTGGGTACCGACCCCAATGGGCTTGCATAAAGCCCTACTACCAAGAACTGAATAAACAACTGCTTATATTCCATTATTATCTTGAAGTCTTCGAATGACATCATGAATTTACGCCAGTTATTCAATAAAATTTTATCTCGTATTACTCTCAATTGGACCGGAGATAATATTGTATCGCATTACATTATAGTAGCTATTAAGCAAACCCACTTTTTATAAACAAGTTTTTATTATAGGTCAAATAATCGTACGAATTCTTCGTAATGTTATCGTTTGTTTTATTTATATATTGAGAAGACAGTCGAACAAATAACCCCTTTGCTTAGACACTGGAAATTTAAGAAACAAAAACAATTTTATCACAGTTAATCGTCAATCAATTGCGCTTTTAATAACATTGACTTACGATACTACCAGGAATATTGTAATACTTAAATAAGTATTATTCACAATTATATTTTCATTAATTTAAGAGATATACATACACAGTCTAATTCCTATAATTTTAAGTTTTTAAGTGGTGTCCACTGCCCACAGACATTGGCCCTGTCAGAAATATTACCCATCTCTCAAATCTTCAGTGCGTTACCTATTTTGGGAACTAAGATGTTTTGTCCCTAGTGCCTGTAGTTACACTGACTCTCACCCTTTTAAACGGAACACAACAATACCAGGTATTGCTGTTTCGCGGTATAATATATGATGAGTGTATGGCAGTTACCATCAAGTAAACATAAAATAAATATTCCAAAAATGTTTTTTTATTCTATTTTTATTCGTTTGTATCAGCTTTAAATTTAAGCTGATATAAATGAACTTAACGAGCTAAGTAACAAATAGCAGGCTATTCGCCATTTAGCTCGTTATTCAGTCGACAGCGTTAATTTAACAACTCCCTTATCGTTAAAAGCGAAAGCGATTTTAATTGCAAGCGTAACGAAACAATTAAATATTTAAATGTAAGTAATTAATTTTCTTTATTCATTAAATGCCACTAAAGAAGAAATCAGTAATAAAGTCGATTAAAAAAATCAACTATATCACAATTATGTTTGAAACTAACAAATAATTAAAACTGTCGTTGAATTAAACGTAAAGTAATGTAATGTTACATTAAATAGCATTGATGGCATTTAATAAAAATGACAACTACTTTTATTGTATTGCTTTTCGTCAGTTTCTTATGATTACAATTGCGATTGCGTTCGATATTCAGTTTGGATCTCGTTTTTGTTTTATTATGTTCTTCTGACTGATTTCCGCTACGGCGACGATACCGAGAGAGATTACCCAACTGCGCAGAATATGTTGTAGTGCTCGAGTGTGCTCGCAAATACAGCTCACTGATAGAGATCGCAGATACAGACTCTCATAATCTGATGTCACGGCAATCCAACACGACCGGAGAGAGAGGCGCAGGACTATCAGCTTTACGTGCTAACCGAGGCACGGGAGTATACACACTGCCCATAGACTATTATCCTAAAAATCCTAACAATTTTTTGATTGGCGTGACCTGGCATTTGAACTCAAGACCTTAGGATCAGGTCTTAAATCTAGCCACTAGACTAATGAGGCAGTCTTGCTTATATTGTATGCATGTATATATTTGAATTTAATCTTGAAAATTGCACCAAAAAGAGCGTAACAAATTAAAAATATTAGTATTAGATATTTCAATTAGATTTTCTTAAGGGATACTCCCAAGTTTCTAGAAAGGAATTATTTATTCTCTTTAACTTTTCTCTCTAATTTATAATAAAAGATTATCCAGTTTCATATTTTAGTTATAATCTCTTAAAACATCGTAAGAACCTTCAATTCACCGGTAAGGCACAAGCCGGTCTGAATAGGTACCACCCGCTCAATACATATTTTATATATGACGAGCTGGTTGGCGTGATTGGTGGTTGCCTTTCATGCCGAAGGTTGTGGTTTCGATTCCAGGACAGACATTTGTGTGCATGAACATGTCTGTTTGTCCTGAGTCTGGGTCTAATTATCTATATAAGTATGTATTTACAAAAGAAAAGTAGTATATGTAGTATTTTTTCTGGTCTCCAAAGTACAAGCTCTGCTTAGTTTGGGATCAGATGGCCGTGTGTGAAAAATGTCCCAGGATATTATTATTATTTATTTATTATTTATTCACCGCAAAAAGTAACGTTGTAATTCTTGTGTTCCGGTTGGAAGGGTTAATGAGATTTTATTTTTATTTTATTTTATTTATATTTGGGAAACATACAGTGTGTTATTACATAGAATTAAGGAATTATTACTAAATCATAAACCAATAAAGTTTCCACTTAAAAATAGTACAAATGTTAGAGTATGCATGTAAAAAAGACAACAGAAAGAGACAAAAATACAATGCAATCTACGAGTACAATCAAATCGACTAATTACAAAGTTAAAAAAAAAAAAAAATCAAGAAGTTAAATTACAATAATATTAATGAACATAAATATAAACAATGTCATTAAAAATATTTAAATTTGATTTCAACAATTAAAGTAACATCATAAATCATCAATTTATGGCAAGTAATTGATTCAATATACATATACATTATTATTTTACAAAAAAATATCAATTTTATTAATTATTTATTAAACAAGTATTCTTTCAATAATTTTCTTATTTTATTAACATTCTCTGTTGTAAAAAAATCAATTTCGCTAAATCGTTTATTGTAATCGGTGCAGGCTCTGTATACAAATATATTTTGCGCATACTTGCTTCGGGTGAGTGACGGATTAAAAAGTAAGCACTTACGTGTGGTGATTCGAGAGCATCGGAAACTAATACAACCTAAGAGAAACGGGGAATCAACTAAATTATTAATTAATTTAAATAAGAATATTTGATCTCTGATCGCTCTTCTGTCAGCGAGTGATAACGTAATTAAGCATTCATTATTATGTATAAATTCCTTAAAACGCACAAATCTTATAAATTTATTTTGGACTCTTTCCAATCGGTGTATGTATGTTTTGTAATGCGGATTCCAAACAGTGGAAGCGTATTCGAGGATAGGTCGTACAAAGGAATTATATAGAAGAGTTAGGGTACTAGTTTTCTTGAAATCTTTCGACGTTCTAAACACAAAACCAAGCATTCGACAAGCTTTAGCCACTGTCTTACTTATATGCAAACCGAAGGTCAACTTATTGTCCAGATGTATACCCAGGTCTCTCACCTCGGTCACTTTATTAATCTCAACACCGTCTAGACGATAATCATATATAGTAAGATCGCGTTTCCGTGAAAAAGGAATGACGCTACATTTATTTATATTTAAATATAGAGAATTGTGTTTACAATATAGACACAATCTGTCTAGATCCTCTTGCAAAAGTGAGCAATCCAACGGAGTCGCAATCTCTCTACAAATTTTCATATCGTCTGCGTATAACAGAATACATGAGTTTTTAATTATGCCATTGACGTCATTAATATATAAATTGAAAAGCAGAGGGCCAAGGTGAGATCCCTGAGGTACACCTGAAGAGACAGGAAAGAAGGATGAGCAATAACCTTTGATTGTCACAGCCTGGCTACGGTTTCGAAGGTATGAACTTATCCACCGAAGCAAATCGCCGTGTATACCGACTTCTTTCAATTTTTTAAGTAATATGTTATGTGAAATTTTATCAAAAGCCTTGGAGAAGTCGGTATAAACTACATCTACCTGGTTGCCCTTATCCATAGATGAAGAAACACGGTGCACTAACTCACAGAGGTTGGACTCTGTCGATCTACAGTTAACAAATCCATGTTGTTGTTCAAGAATAACTGGACGTAATAAAGGAAAGATAGAATCATAGATAATTTTCTCAAAAGTTTTCGCTATGACGCATAATTTAGAAATAGGTCTATAATTCTTTATGTCGTGCTTATTACCTGATTTGAATATTGGTACTATATATGATCGCTTCCATACAGAAGGCATATTACCAGTAGTCAACGATTTATTGAATAACAAATAGATCGGATATGATAGAGTAGCGCGACATGATTTTAAAAATAAAGGAGGAATGCCATCAGGCCCGTATCCCTTTCTGATATCAAGACGTTTAAGATAGCATTCGACCATCTCTTGTGTAATAGTTATAGAGCAAATACTTAAATGCGTCTTGGATGATACATTATCTAAATCATGATCAGAAATGCCAGAAACTGTCGCTTCATAGACCGAATTAAAGTATTGGCTGAAAAGTTGACAAACATCATTGCCACCAGTAGCAACTGAATCATTATAAAACATAGTTTCAGGGAAGCAATTAGAAGCATGTTTCGATTTAACAAAAGTCCAGAAAAATTTACTGTTCTTTTTAATTTGAATTTCGGAATAATTAATGTAACTGTCGTAGCAATAAATCTGAACCCTTTTTTGTCTTTCCCGCAATAAACAAAAAGTATCATAGTCCATATTTCTGTTGTACATTTTCCATTTTTTGTGATATTTAAGTTTTTCAGCAATAATCTTTACTAAGGATTTTGAGTACCAGAATGGATAATGACGGTTGCATACAACAGTTTTTGTTGGCACCATTTCACGTATAACATTGTTAACCGTTTCATAAAATAAATCTACTGCTTTTGTAATATCTGATTCACTAAGGAGATCAAACCAATCAATGTCACCCAGAGCTCTATTAACTGCTGTATAATCGGCTATATGAAACATGCGTATGGTGCGAGAAGCCTTAGAAATTGCACGCGGTACGGTTATCTTAGGTAAAATGAGTAATGTAGGATGATGTGAGTCTTCGGGTACAAGTGGTTCGCTGTGTCTTACTATTGAACATTCACAATTACTTATAACTAAGTCGAGAAATCTATTATTAATATTAGGTACTGTATTGTATTGCTTTAAG